>NW_027526460.1:90848926-91579357 GCF_048455015.1 Haemaphysalis longicornis | reverse complement strand
TGCCGTTTCCGGGAGGGGGAGTAATGCCACGGCATTATCATCATCATTGCCAGACAGACCCAGCGGCCCACACCCAGTATTCGAAGTGAGGACGTTGAAGCCAGCAGCTGAGAAAAAGGCGAAGAGAAAGACGAAGGAGCAGTTTCGGTGGACGCTGTAGCTAGCGGTGACAGCAGACTTACGGGCACAAGTTCGCCCTCTAAATAAAGTGCTTTTCTTTATTGCTACAAACCCCAGTGCTCACTTTCACCGTTACAATATGTTAATATTTCAACGTGAGTCTTGTCGTTTTGTGCCAAATTTGGAAACATACCGGCCGTCTCCTATATGTTTTTTTACGTCCATAGCGCACGATATGGCTGTTACGTCGGTAGTCTGAACATGGCCTTACTGTGACCTTAAGTGTTTATTTGGCTTTACTGGCCATTGCGCTAACCCAATCTCCCGGTAGTTCCATTCGATATTGTCTCTGCGTGCATTACATGCAAGAACCTGCCTTGATATGCCGACGCGTCTTTCCCGCTATTTCGTTGTTTCCGAACACCTTTTGTTTTATTAGCAATTTTTTCCATTTTTGTGATCGTTGCTAGCTCTGGAGCGTGTATGTTCTTTTTAAATTTTACAACATTAACCCTGACCCCGTGCGCAGTGTTCCCTAGGTGTGCATCGGTGTTTTGCCGAATCGGTTTGTATTGCCGAATAACATACCTTGCGCCTCCGTTCACAATTAAGCAATACGGAGTACTGTCCTCCCCAATTTTTTTGGTGACGTTGATTGATTGATTGATTATAGGGTTTAACACGCCAACGCAACGCAGGCGATGAGGCGCGCCGTAGTGGAGGGCTCCGGATTAATTTTGACCACCTGGGGATCTTTAACGTGCGCCGAAATATCGTACACACGGGCGTTTTTGCTTTTAGCCTCCATCAGAAAAGCGGCCGCCGCGGCCGGGAATCGAGCCCGCGACCTCGTGCTCAGCAGCGCAACGCCTTAGCCACTGAGCCACCGCGGCGGGGTTTTTAGTGACGTGGTTTGCACGCGACTCCTACTCTGACCATATGGTCGCCTTCTTTGGTTCTCGAAAAATTATGCTTCCAATAACTTTGAAACTAGTAGGGCTATATGAAGAGACTAGGGTGGGGGCTGCTGGAAGTAAGGCCCCAACAGAGGTGGTGAAGCCAGGAACGCTGATTGGGCACTGCAGCCCTTGCTACCCCGAATTGTATCAGTCAAATACTGCGTGATCAAAGCTAGCCTTTCGGCAGAAGTCTGTACTCAATGGACTCTGTTGTGCGGTACATCTGGAAGCAGCTTATGTTGGGTTCCCATGGCAGATCCGGAGAACTTTCGGAGCAATTTTTTTACTCTGTCTGGAGCAGGGACGTTCCAAGGGCATATCGGGAGCAACCAAATCCTGTTCCAATTATCGAGAGCGTCGTCGTAGCCGAGATCGCTTTGTGGAGCAAATGAAGTTGCTCCCCTGGAACCGGCGGAGTCGGCCTGAACTCACGGGGGGCTCTTGTCTTTTCTCGTGACGTCGTCGCCGTCTGCTTCCACTCAACTCTCCTTTTGTTGTCGCCGTCTCCATGGCGGCCCGCACCGGCAAATACGCGCATCGGTCACGGCTACAACGAGAAAATAGATTCCTAGACCATCTGCATGCACGCCGTGTCGCCTTCATACTTCCTATTTAACAAAAGCGACTGCGACAGCTAAAACGGAATCAAGTGGTGAGGATCACATCTCGAGCGACGACTCGTTGAACATGGTGTATAAACGTGCCTTCGGCGTTAGTTTTTTTTTTCTTCGCCTGCCTGCGAAAAGGCCGACGAAACTTTCGTCACGGGCGCCGTTGGACGCCGTCGAGGCTACTAAAGTCATTTCATCGGCTTTTTTTTGTAGTTTAGTTGAGACCCGACAAGAATAAAATGCTTGTATGGAAGCAGACGGTTTTTTTTTTTGAAGGGCCCGACGTAAAGGCTGCCGGGAAATTCCTGTTCCCGCCATATTTCGACATTTGCTACGGTGCGAGCGCGTGAGTTCCAACGGCAGTTTCGGAGCACCAGCTCTTCGAGGGGGCACCGCGTTCCGCGGCGGAGACTCGGCGACCGCTCCCAATCTGCCAAACATTAGTTCACTCCTCCAGCACCAAACACGTGTTGAAATGGCAGCATAAGTGGAACCAAGAGCCGGTGGGAGAAAACAAGGTCACACAAAGAGGAGGGGAGCTAGCCGTCTGATGATGATTATGAGCATGATTAGTGGCTCTCCTTTTAAATCGGGGTGTCGGTTGTCAGCAACCGACTTACCTGTTTTATTACACTTATTTGCCCTACTCCCAGCTATTTAACCTAATAGATTTCCTTCCTCCCTCCCATCTCCTTCTCTTCCCTGTTTTAAACTCATCGCTTACACCCCCCTTTTTTCTCTTCTCGCTGTTTTAAATTCTCATCCGTATGATTACTCCGCCTGCGTACTTATCCCTTCCCCTACTTTTCCTCCACCACCACTCCAGTCGCCTATTCGTCACCTATATGGCCTTGAAGTTGAGGTTCCCCATCGCCCCAAATCCCAAAGCCTCCGCCAGCGTCGTTTCCCCCTCACCCCGCGGTGGTCGTATCTCTGTGCAGCCCCTGACAATATGGTCTATAGTTTCCCGATCACTGCCGCAGCATGCACATGTTTCACCCTGCTTTCTATAGCTACCCGTGTATGCCGGGGTTCTCAGCCACCCTGCCCGTGCCTCGAAGAGCAATGCAACGCCATAGAATCCCTCCTTCTTAAATTTCCCGTTTCTCTGCCCTATAAGTCTCCAGGGTTTTTTTCGCTTCCATTCTCTGTGCCCACTTTGTCGTCTCTGCTGCCTTTACCTGCTTTTTAACTGTTGTTTAAACCCCACTTTCCCCTACCGACTCTCCGTACCGCTTGATCAGCTGTCTGGTCCTCCGTCTCCACCGCGTGTCCACACTCCTCATATCCAGGTACCTAAACACTCTCGGGGCCCATTTTTCGTCCTCCATGTCACGAAGTCGCTCCTCAAACTTTATCTGGCTCTGCGCCTCCCTTTTCTCGAACGACGACCAGCAAACACCCCCTGTACAGCTTCATTTGTAGTTTTGATCTGGGTCCCTAGCAGTAGCGGTCCCAGAGATTGGTTTGGGGGGGGCGGGGTTTAAGGGGGGATGTCTGTGTGGGGGAGGGGGGGGCGAATAAAGACGATAGTCTTTATTGACTTTTGCCAAGTAAATGCCTCCCTTCGCTTTACCGCTCACCTCTCATGTTGTTCCTCTTGCGTCGCGCTCCTCCCAAGGTAAAGACGCCAAAGGTTTGCTTAAATCATTTTAAATTTCCCGCGTTCCACTGCTCCAAACCGGGTATCTCGATGCCAACGCTGCCGTACGGCGAAGACGCGCGTGAATCGAGGCGCCCTACTTCAACGTTTATAGAACCGCGTTTCCCTACTCCACGTGCGTTGCAAACAGAACGTGGAACCTATCTAGTGAAACCTTTCATAACTGTTGCCCGTTGATTCCTTAAAATGCCGCAAGAAGCTATAGTGGCGCGGGCGACAGCAGGCGACCGCAAAGTGAATTTTTTTTCTGGAGTTGATGAAGTATTTAATTTCGCCAAAGTCAAGCATGTACGACTTTTTATAAAGGAACACTGCAAACACCACTTCTGTATTAATTTGTTCTCTTATATTTGCGTAATGCCTTGTGCTTCTTCAACAATGTTGACAGGTATGAACATTACACCGGTCTTAGACGGCAAGATTTAGCTGGGACTATATAAGACTATTGCGCAGGCATTGTTTTACTTTGGCCGGGTGGCTGAATCGAGTCACAGACAGACAGACAGACATACAGACAGACCAAAACTTCTGGCTTTAAGTAGCCCAAGAAAGAGTATCGTCTATAAAAAGACATACAGCAAATTTTGTTGTACGAAAAGCTGGGAAAACACTTTCGATAAGACGGCTTCGATAAAACACCGTCGAGGAAACGGCGTTCGATAAAGTGCGTGGACCCTCGCCTTTACCACTAGAACGCTGTGAGCTGTTATGGGATCTTTTGTGAGCATATGCTATCCTTTAGGCCTGACGCCGTTTGATCAGCAGACAAAAAAAAAAGTGCAAACCAAAACACAAAGTGAAAACCACGGACAGACAGACAGACAAAAAAACGAATGAACGCCCGCGCCCGGTGGAAGTACCGTTCTGTCAACAAAACCTCCGGTCTCGTGCGTATAAAAAGCCTTCGGCTTGCTCCATACTTTAGGGCTTGTATAGTTTCGTGAAGGTAAACATTGCCTAATTTAAATCTAATATTCGGTCCTCACCTTGTCCGACATTAGAACAAAAAATTACTCCCACCTCCCCTCGCGGGAACCCCTGTGTAGATGCGACGCATAGGGGGTTCCGTTGTTGTTTCCGTTAGGTTGATTCTCCCATCGCGTGAAACGTGCCGTGAACCCTCTCCCGCGGCTATGACGCAACGTGGCGCGGCTATGACGCAACACAATCCACTTTAATCCAATCCAAATCCAAGCCAATCGAATCCAATCCAATGCCCCTCGCGAGAGAGTGTTCGCTATCGGAGAGGAGAGGGGGTGAGCGGCGGAGAGCGCAGCTCGCGCGGTGAGGAGAATGGTGGAGGGGTGTGGACGGACAACGACAACGCCGTATGGAGGGACAAGGCGAGGGAATGAGATTCCGTCGCATCTAAAAAGTCGACTCATATATGTGTCCTGTTAGGAGGCTGACCACAGCGCCTTTTCTTTGCTATTTAATTTTCTTTGTACCATCAAGAAAACAGGCGCGAAAAACAAAAACTCCTGTGTGTTCGAGATTTCGGCGCACGTTAAAGACCCCGAGGTTGTCAAAATTAATCCGGTGCCCTCCACTACGACGCGCCTCATCGCATGTGGTACGTCGGCGCGTTAAACCCTACAATCAATTATTCAATCGATCAATCAGTCAGTCAATCAAGAAAACAGGCGAATTAGCAAAAGCAGCAGCAAAGCTTGCGTATTACGGTAAAAACATGCACGCATACTGAATACGGCGCTGACTGGCCAAGTCAGCGAACACCATGGCTTGCTAATAGAAAGGACCAACTTCCTTCTTCAGTTCGTCTGCAGTATTATCGATCGGGAGGGTAGGAACTCCGAGTTCCCGGAGCCCGGAAAACGTTCGCGGAACGAAGTTTTTCGTACCGCTCAATAGTGCACACACAAAAACTACTCAGTCAATTAGTCCACCGCTTTCCGAGCTAACTTCATCTAGACGACTTCTTCTTCTACCGTTCAGAAAGGCGGCGGGTATGTCCGGAAGGGCACAGTTTTTCTGCAAGCGTTAGACGAACACCTAAAGAGGAATACTTCTTGGCTAATTAGTTAAGCATTACCTAGTTGAAGAAAACATAATTACGTCTGTATCCGGAGTAATGGTTGGGTCAGTCGCTTTTCTTAGCGTGTTTCACACACCCTCCCCATCCCTTCAACTTTTCACACACTTCTACAAACACGTCTAGAAAGATCAGCACTAATCTAATAGTATCTGGAGTCTCAGGAACGACTGAACGCAACAAATCACACTGTCGCTGTTTATCACTGCCATCATGTGGGTTCTATATTGCCAGGAGCGATACTCTTTGGTTTGTTTACTTGTGTGTTTTGTTGCCAGCGTCTGCCCGCGCCCACCTGTCTCATCTAAGTTAGTAGTGAAGCGCGCGTTTCCGTCGTTCTTTTGCATGCTGCGCCGGCAATCTCATTTGATGAGAAGAGTGTATCCCCTGTCGTCACTAGAATGAACAGTTGGTATTTGATCATCAATTTCTAGATCTGATTGGATTTTTCTCGAAGGGTCAACGCCGAAGGATAAATGCTCGCAAGCCAATCACCGCGGCATTCGATTCGCCAAGACTCGCCTGTGCACGTCACCTTGTTGACGGCTCCGTCGCGGCTTGTGTAATCTTTTAAGTTCTTAGGTCAGCACAGGTTCGCTCCAATAAGCTTTGGTTCCCCTGAGAAACCTGCGTCGGGCTCGGCTACGCGACAATATTATAACTTAACAAAGTTTACTGTTGGGCGAGTTAGCTATCTATTGCGTTGTCCAAAAAAGAGATAGATTTCCTTTCGAACACGTGCTGTACTTCGGGCATGAATTAATTTGGTGTCTGTATGGAGAGTACCAAGTGCCTGATCGCGTGTTGATATGGTAGTGTGATACTAGAAATTAAACGTCTATTTTCTGTTGTTCTTTCTTGTTTTTTCTTTAACATTTTAGTTACTGGTGTTAACATGAAGAGTGTGTACAAAAGGTGCAAGGTTTATCGTATTACATTCAGCTGGAAGTCAGCGCTCGTCCCGTCGTCTTTCTGTGTCCTTGTTTCGATTCGCGCTGTAGCTATTTTTTCAATATTATAACCCGTATTTTTTGTGAGAACGCTGTTATTTTACAGGAAAGAAAAACTTTTTCCAGCGTCCTGCGTTCGTCTTGCCGTGCGGCTTCCAAATATGTAGTAAGGCACCAGAGGCATTGGATGCTCTAAATCTCCAGTATTCCAACAACCGCGGGCGGTGACGATGTAATAAGTAACCGTGGCGAGGTCAGTTTTCCTAATAACTGTACTTTCTGCATTTTCGGGGATCGAAATTTTGAACAGAGGGTCTTCTTTTATTACCCTGTGCTGGATACTCCAACCTGAGTACAGCGCTGTTGAATACGGCGTCTTTTGTTACCGCCATCCATAGAAAAATGTCCAATGACAAGAAAAATAGACATGTGCGTCTTGTGCTGACTTCTACAGCCAACATCAACTAACAGTTGGATCCTGCGTTTCTTATGCGTTGGTCACACTGAACGTGACATGTTATCATCGCCAGCGTTAACCTGGTACGCAACTGGCAACAGAAAATCCCGCGTTAAAGGGACACTATAACCCTTTTTTCAAATTTTTTAAAATAATCTAAATGCTTGTAGAACGTAGTCACCAAAACACCCAGTACTTAGACTAGGGGGTAGCAAAGTACCTCAGCCAAAAATTACTGCTCTATGCCCATCAGATAACTTGTAAACTCACTCAAAAGATTTTTCACTCTTTTCCGGTCGTGACGTTCTTCGACGGCCCGAATTACGTCATTGAGGCCATGTAGCGGCTGTTGGCCGGTTTCCCTTCAGTTGCAGCAATGAGCGCTTTTCGATAGCAACTAAAATAAGCCACAAAAACAAAGCAGAAATGGAAGGCGTGTCTGGTGCGAGGAACAAATCACGAAGTGTCGCTTCATGCTGGCAAGAACTGTAGCTTTCGCAGTGGTTTCAGACGCGAAGGAAACAGTGAAAGCGCTTATCGAAAGTTTTGCAGAGTCCCTCTAAGTGACGTCGCTCCTTAGGTAAATTAAAGCACTTTACTCGCCAGCAGACAGTTTACAACGCCTGCTTATACCCCAATAACAGAGGTTGCTCCTCGGCAAAAACTATAATGTGCTCCAGTTTTTTTCTCATTTTTTGTACTGTAATTCGTCCAGTTTTATTCCCCTGAATAATAAATAAATAAATAACTACATAAATAAATAAATAACAATGTGTAATAGATAGAAATGGTATTAAAGCAGTAAATAAACAAATGAAAACAAGCGAGCTATGAAGTAATAACAAAAGAAATAATAAGAGAAAACAAAATAACAATCTCATGGATAGGCCACGTTCAACGCGTCTCTCCTTACAAGCCGTCTTTTTGTTGTTTCTACGCAGGCCTGAACACGGCGGACAGGTCATCCCTGTCCTTCGTCTCCCATACCCTCATCCCGCTGTTCCTCATCATATTTGCCCCCAACATCGTCGTATGCGCCATTTCCTTCGTTGTCACCTACGGATCGTCAGTTTCGGAAGCCCTGGAGCGCGGCTTTCCCGCGTTCTGGTATGACGCCTGGACGCTGCACGGGGCCGGAACGCCGCAGTCATGGGTCTTCCTCACAATCTTCACCGTCTACAGTGGTCTCTCCCTACTGGTGCTACCCGGAGAGACTTACTACGGCCCGCCAACCTCAACCGGCCACAGACCTGTCTACCGGAAGACCGGTTTCACCTACTACGTCATCACAATGGTCCTGGCCGCCTTCATTCTTCTGGTACAGGACGCCCGAGGCTGGTCGATATACAGAAACTTGCCAGGGGTGGCCGTCGCTCTCACGGTCGTCGCCTACGTCGTCCCGCTGCTCTTGTACATCAAGGGACACGTCAAACCGTCACCAGGGGAACATGGCACCACGGGGAGCGTGGTGTTTGACTTCTACTGGGGCCTGGAGCTGTACCCGAGGATTGGTCAGCGGCTGGACATCAAGCAGTGGACCAACTGCCGCTTCGGCATGATGATGTGGCAGCTGCTGGTCTTGGTGAGCTGGAAGGCGCAAGTGGAGGCCACGGGCTGGAACTGGGCCATGGCGGCCACGGCCATGCTGCAGACGGTGTACATAGCCAAGTTCTACTGGTGGGAGGACGGATACATGCAGACCATCGACATCATCGTGGATCGAGCAGGTTGGTTACTCTGTGAATATTATTTCACTACATTTTGGAGCTTAACACGCAGAAGCTACACCTGGTCTATAAGGCGTGCCGTAGTACAGGACTACGGACTAATTTTGACCACCTGGGGATCTCTAATGTGCGCCGAAATCTCGACGCACGACCATTTTCGCTTTTCACCTTTACCGGACAAGCAGCCATTGCGGCCGGGGATCGAAGCCGCGTCCTTGGGCTCATCAATACAACGACATGGCTACTGAGCCACCGCGTTGGAGGAATTTTTTTTTTTTTTGCAGGAAGGGGGCGACAATTTTGCGAATGTTGATCTCGTGGCATGGGTTGCTGAAAATATCGTTATTTCAGCATTTACGCCTTCTGGGCTATCTGCGAAATCGTTTCCAAGTATATTGAAAACAGGCAACGTTTGCGTTGTAGGAACGTAGCTGCTCCCCTAATTCTCTATTGTTTCTTGCTAGTCGTCTTCATAACGTATTCGGGCGTGAAAGATACCGGGCATTAGACCTTTCCGCCGATTAGTGGTACAAAACCTTCGGAGATAACAGTACCGTTGAACAAATAACATACAGTGCCTCCTATCTGCCGATGAGGTTGGGAAGATACAGCGAATTCAGTTCGTCAACGCAAATTTCTTGTACTACGAGCATCTCACTGTTAGCGCAGGCTCCGCCGCATTTATCGGGCGTAAATTGGCTTCTTTCTTCATTCCTCTATTTTTATTAATTGAAGCTCTTGACTATGCGAATCTAGAATGAATATGAGGCTCTAGGACGAAATATGCGACTCTAGCACGAGAGTATACAGCAGAGAGAGAAACTGCAACCATCGGATTGATCGCAGGGTTTAACGCGCCGACGCAACGCAGGCGATGAGGCGCGCCGTAGTGAAGGGCTCCGGATCAATTTTGACCACCTGGGGATCTTTAACGAGCGCCGAAATCTCGAACACACGGGCGTTTTCGCTTTTCGTATCCACCAGAAAAGCGGCCGCTGCTTCCGGGAATCGAGCCCACGACCTCGTGCTCAGCAGCGCAACGACTTAGCCACTGAGCCACCGCGGCGGGTAACTCCGACCATCGGTAAAGGCGACGTGATAATACAGGGGTGTGAAATAGTGATAGTGAACACAGGTATCCGTTTGCGGGTTGGAATGAAAAGAAGCATCAACGGAAATACAGGTTGCACGTCCAGGCCAGCACCCTTTGCTGAAAGTCCAGCCGTGGTGCAGCGTAGCTTATTTGCGAAAGCCGTACAAATACTAGTGCGTGGGGAATAGTGCTTTCTCGTAAACACATTTGTTTTACAGTTGTGCTGCTATTAGATTTATGGTATTGAAATTACATAGCATATCCTTTTCGTATAGGTAGTGTCTTTTAACCCGGCATCCGTGAGAATTACCGTCAGAAATTGCTCACGGCAGTCGCCTCTTATTGGATAAGCACGCTACGCGGAGATTCTATAAGACAAATAGGCTGCCCCTGTAGCGCTGTGGTATAGTACTTGCTTTTAAACGGGAAGCCTCAGTCCGACATTGCGGTGTGTTTTTTTTTTAGCTTACAGAATTTTTCGGTCATCGTGATTTTGTTGATACTTTTGTTACTCTGGTTTTTACTATATCAAGAGATTGACGCACACGACTTCTAGAATGGGTTGAATTACGTTTAATATAGGTTGTGTTCTGTGTCGTTGGGCTGGGTTAGATGCGCTTTGTCGCAGTTGGGCTGGATTTTGGTAGGTTATGACGCGTTCGGTGAGGTTATGTTGTGTTAAATTGCGTTGGGACGTAATATTATTCAGCAAAATTTAGGCCAGCCAGTTTTTATGGAAACTGCCGGGAGAATTTCCCGGAGGTAATTCTCATGGCTGCCGTGGGATTAGACGCAGCCTTTCTTATACTAAGTCTAACACGCATAGGCATTAGGCCCCGTAAATTCTCTTACTTCGTTATATAAAGATTTTTGTTCTTACACAGCTCAGCCTATAGGGGTTTAACTGTAACTCCTCAGGCAAGGATATTCCTAAAGTTAAAAGAACTCTTTCATTGCTATATGCCCACAGCTAGCTCCGTTACGTTTCAAGCGGTGCCGAAGTAATTGCACTAGAGAATGTACCCACTCTTTATTCTTTCTACGAACGGTCCCGATGCGTCCCTCCCATCTACCAAAAAAGGTAGTTAATGACCACTGTGATCATTGAAACCTTGACCGAGCCAAAGCTTAGTACCGTATTTCTCGGTGTATAAGTCGCGGTTTTTTTTTCTGAAATTTTCGTTGCTGCGTCTTATCCACCGGGGCAACTTATGTATGGTATAAATCCGGTACGCGGCGGGCGCGCGTAGTCCGCGCTCGAAAAGGTGCCTGTGGGCTGCGTGATTCAGCGCGCATTAAGAGACACAGCTCTATGGTCTAAATGAATGCATTGTTTGTTAGCGAGTCGGAGGAAGAAGGCTTTGATGATTTTGCCTAAACGCCTTGTGTAAGTACATGCCATCTGTGTGTATCAATAAACCATTTTGAGAAGTTCTGTCTAGACTTTTAACGGTAGATGCGCGTGTCTAGCACTGATTACCGGAGTATGCGTTCAGAGGAGGCGGCCGCTGCAACCATGTACTTTCTGCGCACTTTCTAATGAACCGATCCTATATGAGTTGACCTGATTAACAAGAGCGTTTTGTGCACCGGTGCGTCTTATACATCTGTGCAACTTACACACGTTTTTTTTTCGGGGGAACTGTCGTTTTGAGAGGGTGCGACTTACACGAAAGTGCGACCTATAGACCGGGAAATACGGTAATTGATCCAGGTCCTAAGTCACGTCACCAGCTACAGCGAATGGCAGCAAGGAGACGTGGAAGCACGGGCCGGTAATTCAATCATGTACGTTGCGCGACACAAGAAAAACTTACTGGAGCCATGTCGAAATTGCTGAGGGAACAGGTATTTCGCAAGCTATGGGCGGAAGTAACGGTACTTCCCTTCATTTGGTTGGCCGAGACGTCAGATATCGTGATTATCGAGCAACGTTACGACAAAGGCGTCAACAGTGTTAACCTGGTGAAGGAAGGTTGCAAGGAGAAGATTAACTATCCCGTAGTAACGGTGGCGGCACCATTGACGCTAACGCAACAACCGCAAGTTCAGCTGAGCGGAATGCAGCTGATTTCATCATTTCATCTGTGACTTACGGAGGCGGGGGAAAAGAAGGATTGTACTGCAATTGTCATACCCGACTTTCGCTCATTAGCCAGCAGCTGTCGTTGGACTTGATAAGAAATGCGGAGTCATGTACATACGTAGAAACCCATCCCTGGCTAGAATCAAACAGTGCTGCCAATTGGGAAAACCATGAAAAGGTAAATATGAAACCCTTCTCAATGTTCCGCGAGGCCACATTTGACGAAATACAGATTTTGCTGGCGGAAAGGGGGAAGAAACCCGGCCGTACTAGCGGAGTGTTGGGCTGAAGATCGCGAACGCAAATATATGCTCACTTCAACTGTGATTAAAGTCTCTCTCACTCCCCATCTCTCTCCCTATCTTCCTCTCTCTTCTTCCCCGCTCTCTCGCTCCCTCTCTCTCTCTATCTATCTCTCTCGTCGAAGCGTGGCTCGGCCATATGCTAGCATCATAATATGATGCTAATATGGCCGAGTATATGCTAGGCCATATGGCTTTTCCGAAATGTGTAGCTATACATAGAAGTTTTTGATTGACTAACTGACTGACTGACTGATTCATCAAAGCTCGGTGAGCACTGCTGCACCTAGAGACTTGAAATTTCGGCAGTACATTTGCGCCATGGCGCATGGGTTCGCTAAGGCGGGATTTTCAAAAATTATAATCCTAACCGACGAAAAGGGACAAATTGTGCTTTCGTACATTCCTGATTATCTCACTCACCCGTTCTCAAATCGAAGGGCTTTTCGGTGATATGTGTAGCGCTTAAGAATATCTAAAAAGTGATTTTACAGTTTCACCTTACGCAACACTATTGGGGCTATTCTGCATTTCTGAACGAAATGAGGGTTCCTAAACGTTCTTCAATAAATGTTTCACTGATTCATTTATCCTATTTACTTTTTCTAATAAATGTTATTCGGTCAAATGCACAAAACTAATTTTATACATTTCGCCCCACAACGACGGTAACAAGGCAAACTAATTTCCGGATATCACTCTTGAAGAGGCGAAAAGGCTTAACAGGCGATGTAAACGCCTAGCAAAACTGCTGGTTCAAACGCTTTCACATTTCATGAGTGCATTGTGATTATGGTTGACGAGCTCAATGCATATTGCTGAAATTTTCAAAAATTACAGCAGTGAGAGTGAAAAGCGCCAAAATAATTTTTCAGATATTTCTTTGTTTTATCGCAGTCCATTTCAGATATTTAAGCGTTTTTTTTTGACATAGGTAGGTTATGCAAGTACCCCAACACTGTTATACATTTTTATAACACCCACGTAGCGACAATCGGGATTTCGGGAAAACTAAGTGCCTTTACAGATTCCCCCAATGACTAGACAGCGCCTTGATATAGAAAATTCGTTTTTGCTTGCAAATGCTGTCCATACAGTTGTCTAAAACGAAATTTCATGATTTTGTCCTAACATGCGTATAAAGCGGCCAGCAGGATTTTGTTAACTGACACCATTCAGGACGTAAAATTTAGTTCGATTTTCCCGCGTACGCATAGCGCTCGCCATCTGTTGGGACTTGCTGCAACCACGCGCCTCCCGTAGGAGACCATGTTATTCATTATAAAACTGTAATTATTGAGTACGCTTCATACGTACTGATATACATAGTATTCACTGCCGTTTGGCCGCACGGGGCCGCTGCGGTGCTGCGAGGCCAATCTCCACGTTTGTGGTGTTTGTAGTGTTGCGCGCGCATTCACGATGGTCAACTGCGCCGTGTACGGTTGCTCTAACCATTCGAAAAATGGTTACAGCGACGTTTTTTCATCGCCGATGATGCGATATCCATCTCGGCTATCGGGCGGCTGTCTAAACTGACTAGGTGAGGTGGCAACCTCGCATTTTCCCCCTCCGTGCAGGAGCGATTGCCTCTACGGGTCACGACGGCCTCCAAGTAAAATAACGCTGCCCCAACATGAGAGCAGACTTCTCCACATCCAGCCATGAAAGTGCAGTGCGCGTAGACGACTTCGCCGTCCGGCTTTTGCAACAGCCAAGCCGTCAGCAACTTTTCACGGAACGACTGTGAATGCCGGACCTGGGCGTAAAAGAAGAAAAAGAAAGACAGGAGCGGCATGCCTAGTTATTCTCGAGCTTTTAATTAGCTTAAATTATAAGCACATGCAGTGTTTACTTGCATTTTCTCACCTTTGTGACATCAACAACGTTCCTATCGCCGATAAATTTCACCTTCGGTGGATGAACAAAGCCACTCATCAGGTAGGTATGCGACTCTAACGATGTGTAGCTTTTTAGTTGCTCCCGCGTAATGAAACTTGTCGAGTGGATTACGTAGTAACTGATGTCAGCGCGGTCGACGCTTGGAAGCTTCCACACATCATCAGTCAGCTCATCGTCGCGTAGAGCCAGGGGTTCCACGCCACCGCAACGACGGACTTTAGTAAAGTACCTGTCCCGGTCGACGGCCGAAAGGCTCTGAGCGTATGCCGTTAGCCTCATCGTTTGCTGCACACGCAGAAACACTCACAAAGTAACTTGCGGTAACTACAAACAAACCACGGCATATGCTCCGCCAACGCGTACGTACTACATCGCACGCGCAACCGGCTCCGCAGAAAACCAGCACCACAAACGTGGAGATCGGCCTCGCAGCACCGCAGCGGCCCCGTGCGGCCAAACGGCAGTGCATACTATGTATAACACTTACCAAGGGTAAGTAGTAGTTTCAGCGCACCATCTGGGTACAGTTTATTTCGGCAGAGTTCCAATAAAACAAGAGTACCAGCCGTTTCCCATTACCACACGCCTCCTTCAACAGGCTCACACTGTTGACCCAACTGTCGTAACGTTGCTCGACAATCACGACTTCTGGCAACTTCGCCAATCAAACTAGGGGACGTACCGTTACTTACGCATACAGCTTGCGAAATATTTGTTCCCTTAGCAATTTGGACATGGCTCCAGTAACTTTGTCTTGTGTTGCGCAATGTGCATGATTGCATTACCGACCCGTGCTTACACGTCTTCTTGCTGCCATTAGCTGTATTTGGTGACGTGACTTAGGACCTGGATCAATTACTAAGGCTTGCTCTCCACGAAGTTTGCAATGATGATAGTAATGACAAACAACTGTTATTGATAGATAGCAGGGAGGCCTCTGTCTATGTATTGACAGCAGGCGGCATGTCCCAACTTTCTACAGCATCACGACTGAACTAGCTAATTATGACACGTAAGATATAACTGAACTGGCCTCATACCCATTATTGTCATTATTAGTATAGTGGCCCACCCGCGCATCGCCGGGTACTGCCGGTAGTAGCTAGATAAATAGGTCTACCTACTTTCAACTCTTTCACTGGTTTTGTTCCTAAAGCTGTAAGCCACCTTACATCAGCATTACACGCGATCCAGATTGCCGCTGCAGCTGTCGAGAATTAGGCCACGGCGTTGCCTAACGTCTAAGCTAACCAGAATGCGAAAATAGTAAAAACGCACTTGCTTACTTGCAGAGTTTACGAGTATAGCTTACGTGCACAGCTGTTATGCCACTAGACCGCATATCGCATTAGAATTGTCCTTCACTCAGGGCTACCGGGCATGACGCAACGGGACAAGCGATTCTAATTTAGCTGCCACGTGTGCGGGCGTCAGCTGGAGGTTTATTTCTGGGTAGCGGAGGGGGGAAGGAGAGAGAGAGGAGGTTGTCGGCTCCAGATGACATATTAAACCACATACCTGTAATCTGTGGTGATTGCTTCCTTCGACCGATTCTGTTTTAAGACTTACGATCGTCAGGCTATCAGCAGCTCGCACTTATCCTATTCCGTTTTTCAAGCGTCTCTCACTGTAGGAACGAAGTATGGAACAAAGCTTAGTGGAAAGTGGCCGTTATTTATCACGCTTATTGAGAGAGAGATAGAGAGAGAGAAAAGGTAAAGGAAAGTCAGGAATCTTAACCAGACTACGGTCTACACGCCTATCCTAGACGTTGGAAAGGGGAACAATGAGGAAAAAGAGGAAATAAAAAATAAGGGGAAAGGTACGGACTGAGCGTGAAGTGGTGTGCCCAGCGGTAGGACACTATAGACAAAAATGTTGAGTGAGTTCGTAGAGAGCAGTCTTTTGTGCTACAGTCTTCTTTGTAGGATCGCCGTTTTTAGAAAACACAGGAGCGCTTTTGTCGCCTTGTGCGAAATGGCGGAGAAGGCCAGTGGCCCAGGATTTTCTCCTCAGAGACCGGGCGCCGGGAGTCTAGCTTCCGTAGAGTTAAGTTGGCGTCTTTCTGATGAAAAACGTGGACGCTCGCATAGGTCTCTGGTGCGTTGCAAACCTCGCACGCCTCGTTGACTGCCATTCCGATCAAATAGGAATAAGCATTTGTATTTTATTTAAGTTCAGGCTTATAAAACATGTTATGTGGATATTAAAATTTGTGATGCCTCAGGTAGCTTTCCAACGTGCCATTCTGAACTTCATTCTGGATGGCATAATAAAGGGAGGAACAAACAATGTAAGACATTGATGAGAAGCAGTTCAAACAACGTATATTCTCGGCGAAGAAATGTTCAGAACGTGCGTGTTGCCGTGCTGTGTGTGTGACTGGGTCGATAAGAGAAATCGAAATATTATTTAGAGTAAACAAACTATGAACCTTTCCCGCGTGAACCAGAGCGGGTGAGAGTGCTCTGCTAGCAATGCATACATAGTAAATACCAGTACGTGTTGATCTTTCAATTCTATCAGGATATGTGGAGCGAACAAGATCGGGGAGGCATCACACAAAAAAGAGGCAGCAAGAAATTGTTTAAAACCACTGGGTGAACTATTGTGGAGTTTACAAAAGGAGAAATGTAAAAGGCAACTCAATGAGAAGCTACTTATTTGTAAACTGAAAACTCGGTTGCCATTTGATTTGCGGCTAAGCTTGAACAACGAGCGATAAAAGCTTTTTAAATGAGAGCACGCGTGTTATCGTTTTCTGTCATAACCTGACTTTTTTATTTGTGCGGCCAAAATTATGACATTCAATTGCATTTTCAAAATAGTGATGTCCGTAATTGAGAGGTTGCTTATCAATAATTGCGTCAGAGAACGAGGCATCAGCCCTTCAAAATTATTCACAACCAACGTATTTGGTAGCTCTAGCACCACTAAATAAGCTGCGCTTAAGGGTACCGCTACTTCGTGCACCCGGAAGCGTCTGGGGGCCATTTTGCTTCTGGCTTGCAGTGTTGCCATCTCTACCAACGAAACCGCCGCCGGTTGTGACGGGAAGAGTGCGACCGGCCGCTTTAGCGTCCGCGCAGCAGAGATAGAGAGAGTGAGAGAGAGTAGAGGCGGCCAGAAACAAAATGGCTGTCCCATATGTAAACAAATATCACGTGGTGCCGACCGACAAATGAAAATCCTGGCGGCACATAACGATAATAGAAGGGAGTGCCGATACTGTAAAAGCCTGTATTTAGTGACGCTAGGTAGCTCTATCCGGAATAGTCAGGGTTACCAGTACGTGGTGCATATTTGAGCCGCTGGAGATGTGAGGGTAATTTTTTGTTCGCTGGGAGTGTAGAATATCGGTAAAGAATTATTAAGGAACTGCAGTCAGAAGACTCAGTGCTGACCTGAAAGCTAACCAACAAGAAACCAAGATTAACGTTAATGATGATGATGATGACTAAAGGCCTCCCATTTGAATCGGGGTAATGGCATGCGACTTCTAGCCTATCTTAGTAATTTAGATTTCATCATTCATCATCAGCCTATCTGAGCCACTGCAGGGCAAATGCCTCTCCCATTATTCTCCTATTATCCCGGTCCTGTGCTAATTGCGATCAATTTATCCCCGCAGACTTCTTGACCTCATCTGCCATCTAACTTTCTTCCACCCCCTGCAATGCTTGCCTTCTCTAGGGATCCACTCTATTACCCTTAATGACCAACAATTATCTTGCCTTCGCATTACATGCCCTGCCCGCGTCCATTTCTTCTGCTGAATTTCTACTAATATGTCCTTAACACGCATTTCTTCCCTAGATTTAGTTAACCCTTAACTCGTATTTCAGAAAGCGCCCTCTGCAGCCTGGGGAAATGAATACTAAAAAGGTGGGCGAGTGTAACTATGTAAACAAGTCGTCAATGGTGAACAATACGACGAAGAAAAAAACAGTGGGATTAGTACGATGTGGTGCTCGTTTCGCAAACAGTGTCATGTAAGAAGTCGTAAAAAGAGATGTTTGCAGCAGTGCGTACCTACCGGGATGCGTTATAGGGCTGAAACTCCGGGTCTCAGTGAAAGCCTAAGAAACTTCGCTCAAACCAGAGAGTTATGGGAAGGCGAGTGATAAAGTAGCGCTTAGGGATAGGAAACGGGCGCTCGATATTAGAAAACAAACTCGGATAGAAGACATTCCAGCTAGATTGATAGAAATAAGTGGAGTTACGTCGGCGTTGGGGCTGATAGGCGTTGGGCCATCCAGGTAAGAAAATGGCTATCAACAGAAGAGGTGCTGAGTACGGAAAGAGAGCTAGTGTAAAGATAATATATAAATCTCGGCCACCTTCGTAAAAGAATAATCCAATGAAGGGAAAACAGATTACACTATTGCAGGAAGGAATAAGAAAATGCTTGGTAGGGAATGTATACGAAAGTCGGGGGATAGGGTGGCTGGAGGCCTAAGAGAGAGGCCAGCAGTAGGCTTAAAGGTACTCTTCAAACTTCCGATAAGTCTTTTCTTCATGTATGGAAGCACTGCGAAGGCTATAGCTACCGCCAGCACGGAGTGGCAGCGCGTGATTGGCTCGTCGCAGTAGATCGGCCTTCCGTTTCTGCTTTGCTTTTGTGGCTTTCGTTTTAAAGTGGCTATCGAATGCCTTCATTGCTGCAACTGAAGAAAAGCCGGCCAATAGCCACTGTACCGCTGTAATGAAGTAAATTCTGGCGGTCGGAGAACGCCAAAACCGGGAAAGAGAGAATTATTTTTTGAGCAAGCTTTGAAGTTATCTGACGGGCATAGAGCAGTAATTTTTGGTTAAGGTACTTTGCGACCCCCTAAACTACGCAGTGAATGTGTTTGTTGAGTGCGTGCTGCAAGCATTTAAGGTTTTCATGGAAGTTGAAAAAAGTGTTTCAGGGTCCCTTTAAATGGCGCGCTTTTTTTTTTTCTCTTTTGACATCCAGGTTACTACATCTGCTGGGGCTGCATCTGCTTCCTGAGTCTGCTGTATCCGCTCACGAGCCTCTACATGGTCGAGAACAGCCCCGAGTTCAGTCCTATTTCGGCAGCCGCCATCTTCTTCACGGGCTTGGCAATGATCGGCCTCAACTATTGGACCGACTACCAGAGACAGCTTGTGAGAGCCACCCAGGGGAAGTGTACCATTTGGGGATCGCCACCCGAAGTCATCAAGGCTTCGTACCGAGATGCCACGGGAAAGCAAAGGACGAACCTGCTCCTTGCATCGGGATTCTGGTCGCTCAGTCGACACATCAACTACGTCTTCGAGATTCTTGCTGCCCTTTGCTGGGCGCTGCCATCGGGAGCATCGAGCCTGGTGCCGTACTTGTACGTCTTGTACCTGATTGGTCTTCTGGTGCACCGGAGTTACAGGGATGAGGAGAAGTGCTCTTTGAAGTATGGGCAGTACTGGAAAGAGTACTGCAACTTAGTCAAAAGCCAAATCGTGCCCTATTTATTCTAGGCTGCCGGAATGAACATGCGATGAGGAAAAATTTTGGAGTGGCGCTATACTATATATTGTTTCTTATCTGCTTGACAGGGAAACAAAACGAGTATGCGCGGCACAATTGAAACATCTTTTTCCATCTATTTTAAACTGTCTTGCTATTGCACATTTACTGTATGTATTTCATTATTTCATGCACGCTCACTGTTGGAGCACAAGTTTCCGTTCGATGCTCCACTTAACACATTGTCAATAAAAAAACCACAAAGAAAATTGTACTAACTTTTCTTCGTCCCGATCCTATGTCCTCGGGCCAATCGAGATATCTTCTGTTGTTCTGTGACGCTGAATGTTGAAGGCGCAGCGCAAAAAAATTGACCCCAATCACGCTGTGAAGGTGTTTGGATAGCAAAGCTTTAAACGACACCCACTACAATTGCCCATGCTACGTCACTTGAAATCACACACGTGGTTTTAGAAACACTGAAACCAAATATTCTGCCAGCCATCACCTGGAATTCGCGGTGGCGGCGTCCCGAACGCCGCAGCGTCGGCCACGGCCGGCTAGAGCGGTGGACGCTGCTGCTGTAGCCCGGCCGTGCGTCGGCAGAAAGAAAACGGAGAGGAGCGTCCTTCAAAGGGTGAGACAGCGGAACCTAGTCATCTGATGTGCTAGCTCGGGGCTACACCACCGCGCGACACAAGCGCAGACACCGAAACAATTCGCCATGTGAGCTTAGTGATTGCCATTTATGCCGATTAAACCGAGTTAGTTTTGTAAGTTTTATAAATGCGAAAAAGCTGAGGGAACTTTTATAATCGCTATTTATCAGAACCAGTTGCTTCTTTCGCCTTTTGTAATACCTCTTAAAACACAACCGAACTGGTATTTACCAATATAGAAAACGCAGTCCCATTCGTGGCAAGCAGTACGCATAAGGTAGCACTTCTCTGGCGGCCAGATGTCTGTATGTGGCCTCTACATTTTGTTTTCCCGCCCTGCAAACCAATCCTTAACATATCTTTGACATACGACCACTTAATTCTGTCGGATTACCCAAGAGGTTCTGTCGAAGAAGTAAATCAAGCTGTGTGAAGGAAGAAAGAAAGCGCGCAATGGACGCCAAGCTGTGGCAAAACAGGCAAAACACAAGTCGCTAAAGCAGACGACAAAGGCGTACCGCCGACGCGTCCGCCGGCGAGCAGGCACCTACGTGCGGGGAACGCTGGGAAAATTCGCCGCGTCATCTACAGTGTGCTCCGTGAGGGAAACCTTCCGACCCCCCCGCCGCGAAAGAACCGTCCGGCTGGTAGAAGTAGAAAGCTTTGCTTTAAAATCATGAAATGTAATAAGGGCGAAAGAAACCACATTCATCGTCACAGAAGATACGGTTGAGGTGCACCAATGGAGAGAACTTAAGAGTGAACCATCAATGTTTGAGATCGATATATCACTGCTTGAGAATGAAATGCATTATTAAGAGGAAACCATGAGCTCTTTGATGCTTTCTCAATTAGCTTTTAGCTTCTGCGTACAAAACATAATTGTGACGCTAGAACTTTCTCGGCCGCAGTCGGTGTAGTCGAAAGGCCACATTTTCCCGGTGCCTCAGTTTCCAGACTATGTTACCTCGAAGCACATTGGTAAGCATAGGGGCTTCTATACGCTTCGTTTCCTAAGCTAATTTATCCGTCGGCCGGGGTGGGCTTCATTTGCTTACTTACTACAACTTTTGTTAAACAATAGACAGCAAAGATAAGTTTGTTGTTGAAACTGGGCAGTGGACATAAGATATAAGTCTGTTGCCTGTGAAGTAGTGGTTTCTCGGATACCGTTGTCTTGTGGCTTTTGTAGTACTTGGCAAACTAGCCGGTGTGTAAGAGACAACTTCGTGAGCCCTGTCTGTAGATTTAAATGCTTCGCTTCAGCATTTAGCACCCCACTGACCCCCGTGTAGTTGCACGCCCATATTGTATCCAGCGTATGCCCCTGTCACACGGCAAATATAATGTCATTCAAAGTAAATAGCTTTACTAAAGCCATTCACTTGGAATCCCAAATTTGGAGCAGTGAATGGCTTTACTAAAGCCATTTGCTCCAAATTTGTGATTCTAAATTTGGGATGATAAAAACTCCAAAATCGGGGTAATAAATTCCTCCAAATTTGGGATACAGTGCTTTAAAACGAAGGTCTTTCAACCGTTACCTGCTCCAAATTTGCAATTTCCTGCTCCAAAACCAACATTTCCAGCTTCAAAAATTGCTCCAAATCCTGTTTTGGCTGTTGCACCCCTGCTTTAGCTGTTACTGACATTCGGTTTGGCTGTGCAGGTCTACGTGGCGAAACGAACGTTGTTTGAAAGTAATAGCGCCGACGATTAGCAAGCTCGCAAGAGTGCAAAATGATAGTTGAAGTGCGTCTAGAATGTTTTTATACATAATTGTTCTTTAAAACGCCGAGACAAGTTCGCAAGAAATCCGTATAAGGGTAGCGCGCGCATTGGGGACGAGAAATGTTTTTTTTAAGTTTTTGTGCGTCTTTCTTTATTTGAAAAAACAATTTTGAAGGGGAATATTTAAGTTTACTAACAGTTTTTTAAAAACAGTTTTTTTTTGTTTATTACTGAACGTTTTGTATAGCAACGCGCCACTGCTGTCGAGGCTACTCATTTGGCCGCCGAATGAGCTCCCCAACATCATTTAGCCACTAAATGCTGTTAGCCTCAAATGCCATCCCGTATTATCGTGTAGCGCCGACTTAATGACATTTAGAGCGAATGACATTTGCTCTAAATGTCATTACGTTCGTCATGTGACAGGGGTATTAGACAAGCGTCGCAAAAGTTGGATATTTGTAAATACAGTTGAACTCGTGCGAGCCACTATTCAGTGATATTGCACTGCCAATAAAGTTCTTCTGCTGCAACTTGCACGCTTAAAAATGCAATCCTGCTCGCTGCCCGGTAGTTGTGTACTAGACATCAATTTTCATAGGGGAGTATACCTTTGTGTGTGCAATTTCCTTGTTTTCTAGTGTATATACCTTCAGTTATGAGCGCAGCACTGTGTTTGTCTTGCCCACTTCTCGTTTAGATTTTTCTGCGCTGGTTTGTTTTTAAAATATGAATATTCTCAAGCTCGCCGAACTTTCCTTTTCGGTAAGCCAGGCATTAAGCAGCGGCATTCCTCGAGGAAGTTCGAGGAACGAACGGCATTCTTCGAGGAACGAACGCCCGCCCAGCTTAAAAGCGAGCGCACGCATCATTTGCATGTCTTCTTACCTCACCCACATCACCCCTGTCTTCTCAATTTGCCGAAACCGCGGTGCATATATTAGCGTCCTTTCGAATCGCTTTCATGAGACAGAGTGCACACGCTGCCACGCCCGGAAGTGGGTGCATACGCTCACATGCTCATATACAAACACCCCCAGCTCCACACTTCCAACTTACACAACAGCATGGCTTCAGTAGCAAAACTGCTCATGTAAGCAAGAGACATAGTCCGCCTACTCGCAATGCTCCGTCTGGCTCAAGTGAACTTCGGGTACTAAGAACGGGGCGATTATTACAGTATTGTTAAGGCTGAAACGTCGCCAAGGCATCCCCGCATTTCGGAGCTGATGGTTGGAGAAATTCTGCCCGGCCTCTTGCTCTACAACGGAGGAACACGCTGCGGTCGACCTCAGGTTTGTAACCAAAATCAGCCACCAGTTCCGCTTGAGCCATCGGGGTCTCTTTCTTCGGATGCGGTACCCTTAGAAGCGACAAGACTATTCGTCGCGCAGAAGGCAAGTGAACCCATTGTGCACTTCTAATTTGTATGCGTGCGGTGCAGGGTGGCTAGGACTGCCTCAATCGTTTGGAGAAACCCAAGAAAGCTTTATTAGCCTGATGGTATGAAAACCGGGCTTGCTTTTTGTGCGAGTGTAGCGCTCCATTCGACATGTAATCAAGCGCCAGTGTTATGTTCGGACCCCGGGTGTACAATTGGACCCGGATGAATATCGCTAACCTCAGCAACCTGGCTACGACTCGAGCTACGCTGCTGCAACATAAATCGATCGTTAAGCCTAGCAGCCTTCCAAGGATACAGATTGGCAAATAATATTCTGGAATGAGCCTGCCCGAAACGTAATAAGGCGGGAGCCCACGCGCCGAGTATCGCTGCCGTGGGCTCCGTTTGTCCCCTTCCGTCCAACACCACAGCGGCACAAAACGGGGAGGCGCATTCAAATCGGAGTCACGTCGTAGCTAATGGCAGCCAAACCAGCCCGCACACATGCTGGCTAACTAGAATTTCCAGCGGTATTCCACCTAGCAAGCTATCATTCAAGAGCATCTCGCAGCTGCGCAGGCACTATCACGCTTGAATTTCGCGTCTCAGAATATCAAACTTAAAAAAAGCAATAAAGAGGCGGCGGGCTACACGTGCATGGGTCAAAGAAGATTCGAACGAGTCGTTCGAACTCCAATTCTACAATTCTTTATTGGTAAACACTAGTGTCACTAGATCAGGTTACAGAGTTTCGACACTGTTCTACTATTGTTCCGTGCCGCCGCCATGATCATTGGTCAGTTCGCATCACGTGACATTTGTTTACACTGCGACGGTTCACGGGCACCGCCATTTTTTAAATGCAGAGCATTTCAGTAACTCACGATGTCACCCGCGTTGACGTCCGTAGTCCGCATCGCTCCCCCCTACACTATATAAAAAAATAATACTTACCGGCGCCAGGTTTCGATCCCACGACCCTGCGGGCGGAACGCAAGGTACACGGTGTTCTACCCACTGCGCCACAAAGCCGACACAGAATGGAAGCTTACGAACGCGCCTTATATCCTCGACTCATTCAACCGTCGGCCACAGGTGCGCCCTCTCCCCCGCGTCCTCCTCGCCTTCTCTCCGCTCGCAACACCCTCTCTCGCCGCGTTCGGTTCGCGCTGAGCAACAGTCGGTTCGCGCGCAAAAACAGGTGGGGGCGCTCGCATCGCGCTCTCTCGCCGCGGTCGGTTCGCGCTTAAACCACATATGTCGTTCGCGCGCGCTCCGGTCGCTAACATCTGTGGCGTGATCGTGACGTCAACATCACGCGTTCGTGTGGGGGCGCGATGTCGGCGCTATAACACTCTCTCGCGAGGGGCATTGGATTGGATTCGATTGTATTGGCTTGCATTGATTTGGATTGGATTGGATTAAAGTGGATTGTGTTGCGTCATAGCCGCGCCACGTTGCGTCATAGCCGCGGCAGGGGGTTCACGGCACGTTTCACCATCGACTTCATCGACAATGTCTACGCTGGAAGACAACAATTACAACAACAGCCAATACGTAATCCATACGACTTGCAGGCGCGCCCCCCGCGGAAATGCTCTGCATTTGATCGTGCCCCTCGCGAGGGGGATGTTTCGGTCACCGTAACCTTAGTGAGTTCTAATGCGTGAAGACGCGATTGAAGAGCTGACATAACTGATTTTTTGTTTATGCGTTTTCTGTCGATCAACGATGGTAGTCTGAGCTTGTCTTTCCTGCTCTGCGGCTGCGCGCGACTGGCGCCGTTCCGAACGCGAATCAGAGATATCGCGCTTAACAGCACTTCAGATGCAGAATTGTGTCCGAAGATGCCGTGTTGCTGCGTCTTCGGCAGTGTTGTTCACACATCACCTCGTCAATGTTAGCGCTCAGGCCAGAGAAGCGGGGATCTGGCAAAACTAATAAACACCAAAATGGCCGCCTTTGATCACTTGCGTGCCTCAGTGATTGTATTTTGTATCTCATCTAGTGACACTAGTAAACACTATTCATGACGGCTTTACATGCTTCACCTATATTTCAGATATAGAAGATTTCAAGAAAATTAACGAAGAACACTTTGCGAGCGCGGTACGTTAGAGAACCCGGGGGAGAAGAATTCCCGGCAACGTTCCAATAAAGAGTAGTATCCTCATCCGTCTAGAGGACTGGAGGGGTCTTTAAGCTCGCCATAGACGTAGGCGGACACTAATCCCATTCCTCTCAATGCCGCTTGGCTCGTGGCCGCACGTCACGCCTCGAGGCCATGTGTTGTCGGACAACGGCGACAACGGTGCTCTTGATGGTGTCGTCATGGAAATGGGGATAAGAGCTTGCCGAATCTACCCAAGCAGTTCTGTCCTGGCCGCGGATTTGTAGGGGAGAAGAGCGGACGGGCTTTTCTCGATCCCGGCTGGTGATGTCAAGACAAATCACTCCGGCGTGCAGGCTGGCCGCGGGCAGGGATTCCTACGCCAGATGGGAATTATTGTAATGAGGAAGGGATGGGTGCAACGAGAGGATAAATACATTACAAACAAAATACAATGAAGTACTACCAGGAAAAGATAAAACAAAAAGATATATGAAATTCGGCAGAGGAAAGAGAAGGCGAAACGGAAAATTTGTCTACACGGCTTGCACGTGGCGTCACCACTGCTGTGTCTGGTGCAGCGATCTCGGCTTTGTCAGTTCTGTTCGGGATAACTTCGCAGCATCATGTAATGTTGAAATGAAATAATTTACATTTTATTTTGTAATTCGCTGCGAAGAAGGTACAGTTAAGGTAAAAAGTTGGGCTAGTTGGTTATATGACTGGTTATCTGACGGCGCAGGACAGCGAGTGTCCTGTGTACTTCTTTGTCCGCGTCTGTTTTCCTCTAGTAAAATGCAGTGAGGAATACACATGCACGTGATATGCGTGGCGTGCTCACGTGATTGTGAGCGCGCTGTAGACACAGGGGCGGGAAGAGCAGTGATGTTCCGTAATGGGAAGAAAAATTCCCGTTTCAAGGTTCGAAAATTCCCTTTTTTTGCCACTTTTCCCCCGCAGGTTTGCCATGAATTCCCTGCAAATTGCCCCGCGTCGTACCTCCTTTTGCAGCTGACGGATGTTTACGTAGATTCTTGTTAGCCAGCGCCACCTATGTCTACTTTACGTAGACGCCGTTCAGAGTATCAGAGTTTCAGCGTGAACTAATTTCTACATCTGCCGCTTACCAACATTTGACTATGCATTTCACGTTTTGTACCACGCGCCATGCTTGCTTTGGAAACTAAACATCTAAGTTAAAACTGCTCGTAGGAAAAATAAGAAGAAATTGTTGGGTAATTGGGGTAATGTTAGGTAAGTGTCGGAACTGCTGGAGCAATCTCCTGTTGACAGCACGAGGACTAAGGCGCACCCGAAATAACGTTTTGTATATTGCGCAGGAATACATGCGAACAAGCTTCCACCCTTTAGCCACCGCCGTTTCGCAGTTGGCTAGCTCTTTCTCGTGGAGTATTGTTGCCTCTATGCTCCCTCCTGTTTTACGAACTGTTTTACGAACTGTTTTACGAACCTTGTCATAAGCTTGCGGCGTGGGGGAACACGACTGCGAATATTTGAACTAAGATCCAACGAAGTGTTATGGGAACCTTTTTAAAGAAAAGATAGTAATGAATGATGCGAGGTCCGGTTCACTGACATTATTTTTCCGTTTTACTCCACGACTCCTCAACTTCCCTGCATCTATTAAAAATTCCCCTTTTTCTTTTTGACTAAAATTTCAGCCGGAAATTTCCCCAAAAAGGAAAAATTCCCTGCACGGAACGTCACTGGGGGAGAGGTGTGTGCGTCAAGCCATCAAGCCCAGCACATGCGCAAATGGCCCTGGTGGCGCAAGAAAGCAACTCACGAGAGGGGGGCTGGGGGTATGCACCCGCGTGACACGCGGGCGCAGCTGGGGGAGCGGGCGGCCGGAATGGCACCAAAAACTGGCACGACAGCTGGGCAGCGATAAGTAAGCAGCATCAGAGGTGGACGCTCACCAAATGGTTTAGGGCCAATTGAATTTACGGCCATTAAACGTTTCCATCCAAGCCAATGATCAAACTAAGGCGAGCGCACGGTATTGGTGGTGGGCACGACCACGGACGGCGCTGTGAAGAGCGTCTCCATGACGTCGGCTTAGGGATTCTCGCATTTGTCGTCTGCTTTACTCGGGCTCGCTCTCCCTGTTGTTTCTTTGTGCTCCATTGACTTTTGATGCTTGGCCGCACCGGATTTTTCGTGTGCGTAACTTTTTATCATAATATTAGACTTAAAATTGCATACACAAACTTAAGCTGAGAGTTAAAGTATAGTTTTGGATACCGCTACGGTAGAAACATTGCCGGCGTCGCCCCATTCCTTGCGAAGCCGGTCCTGTGCGGAGCGCGAAGAGTCGGAGCGTGGCTTCTGTATTCAGCAATCGTTCGGAGAAAGGGAACAGCAAGAGTCTAATAACCGGCAACAGCGAAAATGCTAGACCAAAACCAATTCCACGCCTCCGGGGCTGTCGGCTTTGGCAGAATGTATTACGATTCCCGGTAACCGTATGTAAGGTAAAACAGTTTTGCAACCTTGCCGAACGCTCGAAAGTATTGTATCATATCACATTACGTTGTCATGCCATGACAGTTAGCCGGCTTGCACCATGGGCCGTAAAAAATGTAGGTTGAGTTCCAAATAACGTATTCTGTGCGTAGGGGCGTGCTAGTTTTATACCAGGCTTCTGGCCAGTATGGATGCTTATTGAGCAAAGCGAGTCATGTGTATACGGTAAAAATGCAGTAACACTATGTTTGTTCAGACTTGGAGGGATATTTTGGTACATTTCCCACAGCCATGCCTTCCCAATATGCAGATAAGCGTTATAGTAAAGCTGCACTCAGGAGGACGCGGTGGAGGAAGGGCTAACTTTATTAAACACTAAAATCGAGCTGTTTAGTGGGCGGGGTTCAGTCTAGGACAAAAGAGTAAGAGTAATTTTTTTTCAATTCATAGAACGCCATCCCCAGTTGACCAGGGCCCGTTTGTCCGTACGTATAAGTTCCCGCCACGGAGAGTTCCCGCTTAAGTTCCCGCTTACGAATCAGACGCCAATAAGTCGAAGTCGGCCACGGCAAATTAGCCGCTTGCCAGAAAACCCGACGGAAACGCTACCTTACCCGAGCGCTTGTATCAGTTTCGGGCAAACGACTTATTACCTAGACAGCGCTAAAGTCTTAGTTGAGAACTTTTTCGAACACTTATCACGTTCGTGCTAGCGAGCCCAGGATTTATTCTTTACGCGTAGAAGGGTTGAAAAACAAAAGAGCTGTGTAAGGTCCACTTATGAGTTAGCGGCCAGGTGCCCGGGCTGCGCGTGAGAACGCGCCGCTCTGTCTGGCGACGTAGCACTGCCGACACTGCGCTGCAGCCACCGCTAATTCGTCGCGGCGTGCGCGGGAGACGGGTTGTCTGGCCCTTCGCATTCCTCAAGGATAATCCCCCATTGAGAGGGCAGACGGCGGCGCCGGATTCCAGGAACGCCTGCCGGACCCGCTGGGATTACCGGCGTATCCATTGTTGTCACGCCCTGGTCAGCATGACGCACTGTCGCCGTCTTTCGTTTTCGCCCCGCGGGGTCGCTCGAACTTGCTCGTCTACGAGCGTGCCGTTGACCCGAAGGTGGCGGCGCCTCAATGAATATTCCGTGGCGTGCTGAGTGGCAGCTGTCTACATGTATTTGGGCACGCCCATACGCGTGTACGAACGCTACAGGGGCGTTCCCGAGAGAGTGTGATCTCGAGGTTATATAAGACCCAACTTGGCCGTTGGAAATCGTTCTTGTCTGAGCGCTGAGCTGGCAGTTCCCGGCGAGACAAGGAGTCTCGACCGTTAACGCTAGGTTGGGATTTGTGAGCCCCCTAGTCGAGGTTAAGATCGCGTCGGAGGTTAAGGGTGCAGCGCCGCACCGGGCAACTAGACGGATCTTGCGGCGAGACAGGGTCTCGGCCGTTGTTTCTCGAGCGGTTTGTGTACGCTCCGAGAATAGGAAGAGTTAGACGAAGTTGAGGAGCTCGAGTGATTTGTGCGCACTCGGAGCTAGCGTCTAGCTGAAGTTTACAGTTTTTCTTTTATTATTCATGTAACCAGTTTTCCCACTGTAAATAGCTGCATATAAACCATTCGTCTCATTTAATCAACCCCAACGCCTTGAGTTCGTCAATTGGACCGCCGCCTCCAAGAACTTCAACACCATCACCCAGCCAGCCTCCTGCCAAATCAACCGGAGCCCGGGCGATTGGGTTCCTGATCGACACCGGACTTCGGGGAAACGATCTTCACTAGCTGCTTGGAAATATTCTTCGGTTTCAATCGTTGTTATACTGGAAGTGGGCACGTATAGTATTTATTGCGTTTATTAGCGAGTATATCAAGCCTTCAACACGGTAACCTTGTCATAACTGTCGGGGTTCAGATTCAGTTCGTTACGATAACGACGGTTACGTTAGAAATTCGGGGCGCAAAATCCCCCTTCGAATGCTCTAGACAACGTTGTCTGCTCCGTTTCGCGGTGGCGTAGCACAAATTTTCTCATTGCATTTGCGCGTGAATAAACAACGCAGGTTGCGGATATGCGCGTTCTTGCAAACAGCTATAGCGAAAGCCAATTTGTGAAGAAGGTATGCCTTATATCCTGAAGAAACTAGCCACACGATCTTTGTGAGCCTGCCAAACATCCCCAAACCTAGTAATACGATACTTGTGACGGTGCATAATAATTGATACGTTGGGCCAGCAGAAACATTCACCTGATACAAGTCAACAACAAGAAAAAAAAAGAAGACAGCCGTTTTATTTCCTTTTGTGCGATGGCGGTGTGGGGGTCCGCTGCTTGGCACGTCGTATTAGACTGTTGAGTCTTCATAAGAGCATCTCAAAAATAGTTTAAGGGAGCCTACGTAATTTTAATACTTATCGAGGAGCTTTGAGCGCTGAACCTAACAAATAACCTAGAAAGGACAAGTTACACACGATCTTCTGAGCGATGCTCTGAAGGGAGTTGTTCTCTCTCTCTCCTCGTGTGTTGCAATCTTGTGTGTGATACAGCTTGACATTTTTCAGCTGTGTCAGAAGCTGGAAAAAAGGCTGAATTGCTCGAAACACGCTTTTGAATGCACTACAGCATCAAAGCGTCCGATTTCTCGAAAACGCACTGCTGTCCCTACCAAGCGGAGTGTAGCAGATGACAGCGGCGCGAGTCCCTACGCTGACGTCAGAGCCAGAGGGCGCCACTCGAGCATCGCACCGCCAATAATGGCGGCCCAAGACGACACAGACGGCCTTGATGTCAGCCGCATAGACGCTAGAGCCAGATTCTTCTTTACTGTATATAGTAAGAAACTCTATGCTACTTACCGTGGTGGCTCAGCTGCTAAGGCGTTGTGCTGCTGAGCACGAGGACGCGGGCTCGATTCCCGGCTGCAGCGGCTGCTTTTCTGATGGAGGCGAAAAGCAAACACGCCCGTGTGTACGAGTTTTCGGCGCACGTTGAAGATCCCCAGGGGGTCGAAATTAATCCGGAGCCCTCCACTACGGGGCTCCTCATCGCCTGCGTTGCGTCAGCGCGTTAAACCCTACAATCAATAAACCAAGAAACTCTATGCTGCACACAAACAACGTTTACGAAGGTCGTCCGCAGTCTCCACACACGTGCGGCGATGATGCATATATTGCCACACAAGAATTTGACTGCTGCCGCCTTGTAATGATAATGGAAGGGCGCTGCCAACGTAATTAGGCGACCCAAGAATTTCGAACGCTATCTTTGTTTTAACGTGTGTCGTAACTTGAGGTCCCTCGTGTCCTATCACTGTGCGGTCGTGTAATCTTGTCGATGCCGCAAGCGGATAACTACAGATGCATTGCTTTGCAATGTGTTCTGATGATCTGGGGAAAATAAAGAGCCAGGCCGGATAATGAGCTATATTTCCCCATTATATATTCTTGCATATTTTTAAAACATTTATATATTTTAAATAAATCTGCAAATGTCGCTGCAAAAATAAACCGTGTTATACAAAGGAAGTGCCGCAAAATCGCCAAACGAAGGCAGTATGCTTATGCAAAATTCAAAACCAGTCGGTCAACCGTAAGAACGCCTAAATTGCGGCAGCTTACAAAAGAAATGAAAACTGCTGTGAAACAGGCTAAGAACGGTTTTTCGGTTCTTTTCACTCGCGTATTAAAAGCCAGCCTAAGTTGTTCTGGAAGCTCATCAAAATTAACAGAAAAGACGACGTATCGATTCCCCCAATAGACGACTCCGGCAGCATTGTTCATGACAACCTTGCCAAAGCAAACCGCTCTAATTCATTCGTTGCTTCCGTGTTTTCGGCACGTGGAAGTGCCAATACTGTAAACATGGATTACGGAAAAATGGGCGGCCAACCCATGGAAGACATTGAAATAGATCGGAGAGGAATTGAAATGTTACTGAAGCGATTGGATGTAGGGAAGGCTTGTGGACCTGATGGTTTACCGGCTGCATTACTGTCCCCGTGCGCTGAGTCAATTTCGAAGTATCTTTGCATTATTTTCAACAAGTCCTTACAAGAAAGTGCCTTACCTGAAGATTGGAAAGATGCAAATGTTGTTCCTGTGCACAAGTCTGGACCCCGTAACAGAGTTTGCAATTACCGGCCGATTTCCTTGACAAGTATTGTGTGCAAAGTGTTTGAGCATATACTCTTTACTAACATTATTAATCACTTAAACAGATTCTCCTTGCTAAGCCCTTGTCAACTCGGATTTCGTACCGGTTTTTCCTGCGTTACTCAGCTAACCGAGCTAACTCACGATGTAGCAAGTGCATCAGATAACGGCTGCTCGGTTGATTCAGTTTTCCTGGATTTTAAAAAAAGCTTTTGACGTTGTTCCGTATGATTTGTTGATACAAAAGTTATCTTGGTATAACTTGAATAAATCAGTTATTTCTTGGATTCAGTTATATTTAACCTCAAGGCACCAGAAAGTAGTAATAAACAGTAAACACTCGCACGAGATAGATGTAACATCAGGTGTACCCCAGGGATCTGTTTTGGGACCTCTGTTGTTCTTAATTTACATAAATGATCTGAGTGTTCACATCTCATCTCATGTCAGATTATTCGCTGATGATTGCGTGTCATATAGAGTTATTCATAATACGAGTGATTGTTTTGCCTTGCAAGATGACCTAAATAGGGTTGCAGAGTGGTGCTAAAAATGGGGTATGCGTATAAATTGCAGAAAACTGTACATTTGTGTTTTTCAAGGAAACGTACTCCCCATCAAGTTAAATACACAATTAACTCTGAGCAGCTTTCATATGTACCTCAGTTCAAGTATCTTGGTGTTTTCTTTAACTCCACTATGTCGTGGCACCGCCATATTGAATATATTTCAGCCAAGGCATGGCGAGTATTAGGATTCTTGCGACGCAATACAAAACATTATCCATTCCAAACCAAGCAGCTAGGTACTGTATATTATGAATGTTCGCTCTATTCTTGATTATGCTTGCACTGTATGGGACCCTTGGCTAAAGAATGACATCCAGAAGTTAGACAGAGTGCAAAATTTAGCGGCCCGTTTTGTGTTCCGAAATTACACTAGGAATTTCAGTGTATCGCGTGCGAAAGAGATTGTTGGATGAGAACCATTAGAAGAACGTAGAAGGGCTCTTAGGTTGAAGTTATTTCATAATATCTTTCACTCCAGGACTGGCATAGAACGAGAAAAATACTTTTTTAGGTCTGATTATGTCTCTTTACGCTTAGATCATGTGAATAACGTAAGAGAAATGAAGTGTAAAACAGATGTCCTAAGAAAGTCTTTTTTCCCCAGGACCATATCGAATTGGAATCGGCTACCTCGCAATACTGTGACAGTCATGTCTAACGATGCATTTTTTTCCATGTTATGACCCAATTGGTTGTAACATTCAAGTTGTGTATTCAAGTTGTGTATTGTTTAAGTTTCACTCTGCATTTATCGTTAAATCAAGTGCATTGATTAGTGTATATTTCCTTGTACCCCCTCCCCCCCCCCCACTGTAATGCCACAGGCGCTGTGGGTACTGAATAATAAAAAATAATAATGTGCTAAACCCAAACGGGTCGGTATCTTATTAATGGTGGCATCGACGGAAGTCTGCGCTTTGCATGTCGTATCTTCATGTCGTAATTAACAACTAGCCAACGAGTTGAGGGGTCGCAAGTTTTCAGATGTTGTAGAAGCACAGGGGAAGGAAGGGGCAAATGATGTGTCAAAAATGCGTGGAACATATCTGTACTATGCGAAGCCGTCATACGAAATGTTTCCTCGAATCATCTCCCCTCATTCCTATGCTGTGGTTGCTTCGGCACTTCTCACAACAATTCTCAATTAATGAAAGCAGCAGCCGTACATGCATTTAAAACATTTAAGGTGATTTAAAACTTAGTGTTGCCTTCAAAAGCACCTAGCTCAAATAAGCGTTTTTCAAGCAGCACTCCGTGTTTTACGAGCGTTCTACAGCAGGGAGCAAGCTGCTTTCGACTATTTGGATGTTGTTCCCATGAGCGCAGTGCACTGTAAATTAGTGTGGTATGCAGTACGCATAATGCCATGCGTGCTGTCGTATGCAGTTTCAAAAAAGAAGAATAGGTGCTCGGGGCTACGCCCCCGCGCTGTACAAGCAATTCCTACTGATTTTGAACCAGTAAGTTAAGTTAAAAACGGCGAGAAAGTAGGTGGCACTTTGAAAATTGCTTTTTGTCAGAACTAGTTGGCTTCTGTAGGCTTTTGTTATACATGTAAAACCCAACCGAATTTGTATTCACCAATTTGCGGAACGTAGTCCTATTCGTGGCACGCGGTGCGCAAAAGGCAACGTTTCTCAGATGCCTATATGTGGTCTCTACTTTTTGTTTCCCGCCCCCCCACCCCCGGCAAGCCAAACCTTGAGGTATCTTTGCCGTATGACTACTTAATTTCGTCAGGTACTGGTTATCCAGGAGGTGCTGGCTAACAAGCTCGTCAAGCCGTGCATAGTAGGCCCGCAACGAACTAGAAGCTGCGCGAAAACGTGCCCAAAGACACCGCCGCTGAAACAGGCGACGAATTCAGTCGGAATGCGCCTCGCCGCGTGGCCGACCGCAGAAAACTAAGCTACGCTAAAGAGCAACGACACTGAAGCACGGCGGTAGCCATTTTGGTGCTTCACTCTTAAAAAAAAAAGGTTGTGGCGCTTACTAACAGAACACTAACCAGTTACTTGTCCCAGTATCAACTAGGTACTTCGTGGGTTTTACAAACTGGCCATGCATAACCTAGTGGAAAGCTAGGCGTGACAATGTGGATCACCTGAGGGCGCAGCACAACATAGACACATTTAACACGCACATATCACACTTCTACAGCAAATAAATTGAGCAAGAAAGCCAACTGAATGCACGAAGAGAGGGAGTTTAACTTTGTTACCATAGACATAGAGAAAGAAATACTAGTAAGAGAGGACACTCCCATAGACCCCTGCGGTCGAATTGACTGTAGTGTAGTGCAGCGCGACGAGTGGGCAGACAAAGTACTAACTGTTCACCTCCGGTTTCGGTTTCGCGCACACCGATATTAGCGGGTAGTTTGAATGTCTGGAAAGCGCGGCTCAAGGCGACGGCATTGGTACGGTTTTCGGACGCTTTCATGCATTAATTAGTTTTTATTTGAATATATCATTCTCACTCAGGTTCGGTGCACACATGCTTTAAAAAGAAATTTTTTTTTGAAATGTGAAATTGCAATTTACAGTCCACAGATGGTTAAGAATTCTGTTGTGTGTTCACATCTTGTCAAGCCACATAAAAGCCTCCTCAATGAAGAAATATTTATTGCATGGCACTAAACGGAACAACAAGTTCAAATTGTCAATTATTTGCAGAACACATATAATAATAAACAGTGGGTAATACATGTACTACAACAGAGACAATACACAGTAGTGAAAAGAAAATGCACAGGTAAAGGTACCAGGAATGAAAAGAAAATGCACAGGTAAAGGTGCCACAACCACACGAAGGATTTATTCTCCACGGTAATTGAAAACACAGAAAACCCAGAAGAATCATCCATCCAGTTTTATTCGTATCTCCGACACCCTCACACTCTGTGCGCTGTTGCAGTCATACAAAAATATCAACCATAACAAAATCTACGCACTGAGATACTTGCAACTATTTACGACCAAAATCTCCGCAGATATTGTTTTTTTATTCTGGCAATTTCTCCAGTTAGGATGTGAAAAAAGGGAAACACTTGCGGGGCGTTTACCTAAAAGGTTTTCATGGTCTTTCTGATTTGATGAACTTCGATGAGGTCTATTGCTTCTGGGCAACTTCAAATCAGTAGCAGTAATTGAACAGAAATCAAATTTGTGTGGAAATGCACACGCAAAAACGCTAAGACGAAAAAAAATGAACTTCCTATTCGTTCCTTGCAAGGGTGCATTTTCCCAAGAAGCCAGGTTACCTTCCGAAAGCGTGGCCTTCCCAGTAAAAGCAAAGGGCCGGGTGGGGATATTTTAGGTGCGTGTATGTAGTCAAACGACAGGTTCCAGGCTCGGTTAAAGAGGTACTGACACAAAATTTTGAAGGCGAGATAACTTCGGAGACAGATTGGTGTGAACACACATACATCATCTGCAAAATATCAGCGGCGAATACAGCCTAGAAGATATTTAAAATCAATTTTAAAGTGTGCGAAACGCAACCGAGCCGCCAGCAGACGACTTCGCGCAATCGACATCCCCTGGATATTTTGCCAATAAACAACATCCAAACCCGTCACGAGTTCGTGTTTGCCGCTGCCGCACTGCCGGCGTTTTCCGCTGGCTAGCCGCTCCAATCGGAGGGCGGAGCTTCTGCTCTCGAGAACGAACGACCCGATCGTTGAAGGCGGAGGCGCCGTTATTTCGTCGGCTCATCGGGCAGCTGGCCGCGATCAAACTTGTACAGCGATTCCAGGCACTCTATTGTTATTACTTTTTATTTACATTGGACTGCGAAACGCGCCAGAGACACGGAAAGCCCACTGAGCGAGCCGCACGGTCGCTGTGCAGACGGCGGCCACGGCTGCGAAGTGGCGCGGGGTGGCGCAGGTAGCTCGAGTGATAGCTTGCTACCGCTGCACGATATTGGACTCAGGTCCCAGCCATGGCAGCTTATATGACAAAGGAGTTAATGCTGCGATGGCGGGTTGCATTAAAAAGTGCCATCTGCTCCGCTTACGAGAGCGGCAATCGAATATCCGCCGCAGTGCTAAGCCGAACACATCTGTAGGCGGACCTGTAGGCAGACCAGCCGGCTGCTCCCAGCGCGCGTCTTGCCAACCACTGTCTCGAGCGTCCCGCGTCGTTCTCTAGCCGCGGCAGCATTTGTACTCGCAGCGCTTGCGTCACGTCCACGGTCGCTTTTTAATTAACTGGCTAACCAGATCAGTGGGGGCATTCGCAAAACCTTCCGGTGACGCAGATTCGACTGTGCTACGGCAGCTCTTCTGTGTGATATCCCTCCGACGGTCACGTGGTCAGCTTTGTTCGCAAAAAATCCATCGTTTCGCGGCACCCGCTGAAACCGAAACTGCGACTGGACGCATTGAAAATGCCCCTAATAAAACAACCGCCGCACGCTGAAACAACTGAGGTTTCTACAGGTGATAAGTAGGTCATTAGCTACTTATCGCAACAACAAAAAAAGATGCAAAATTTTTGTGTCAGTGCCCCTTTAAGGCACACAAATTCACGTCTTCCGCCGTCAATACGAACAGTCTAATATAAGAAACAGGAAATCACTATATGCTTCTTGTGTATGAGACAATGGTGACACATTAAAGAGTCACATAAGGTAACGCGACCACATTTGTGGGACCACGCGCCACATTTTTGCCATTTCGAACACGCAGTCGAGCACAATTTCAAAAGTGCGGCGCACAAATGCACAAATGAACTTGACATTACTATGCTTTGCATCTCACAACCAGGCACCAGGCAGTGAGGAGAGTACATTTTACATCAGGTATGTTTCGCAATCCACCATGTGCTATGACAGAGGTTAAAAATGTTGATTTGATTCATTTGATTGTAGGGTTTAACGCGCCACCGCAGCGCAGGCGCTGAGGCATGCCGAAGTGGAGGGCTCCGGATTAATTTTGAACACCTGGGGATCATTAACGTGCGCCGAAATCTTGTATACACGGGCGTTTTTGCTAAAGCGGTAGCTGCGGCCGGGAATCGAACCCGCAACCTCGTGCTCAGTAGCGCAACGCCTTAGCCACTGAGCCACGGCGGCGGGTAGAGGTTAAACATATCTGTGCCGCCTATATGCTCATGGATTACACCGCGTATGTGTATTGAGCATGGCGTTATACATTTTATCTACCTGATTATAACAAGAAGTATTACAGTGCAATTTGATTTACGAGGCACAACATGGGAGCACTGCGTATATTTGCAAGCTGTGATTCGCCTGAAAACAAAGAGCCTGGAAAAGGACCACCACACTACACAGTCGGCATACACTGCACTTACAACAGGTGCGTCTATTTGCCACGATGCGAGTACACAATTCGCCAGAAAATAAAAAAAAAACACCTGACTAAAGTTTTCCCTGTTGAGGGGTTACACTAAGTACCGACGAACTTCCAAGGTACAGCAAAAGAGCCATTATTTGGAGCGCGACAAAAAACACGGAGAAAGAAACAAGTGGAAACTATTCACCAACAAGCCCAGCAAGAAGCTCTTCTCAGCTAAGACAGGCATCCTTGCTGAGGACGTTATGAGCGCATTTGACAACGTAGGTCCCAAGATGGCTCTCTTCATCTAGGTCACTCCAACAACACGCCGCACGTACGGTGACAAACAACGACATTTAGCAGGTCCTCTTACCCTGGCAGTCTTGATATTGTAAAATGGTTTTCGTGGATGTACTGTTTCACAATACAAGTGCTAGCAGCAACAATAATTTGCGAGTGCAGGTTGGAGACTGGACGCTGTTGTGAGTGGTTTTAATGAGATGAGGCACATCAGAGATAAAAAACAGTTTGTTCCTTGTGTCAACCATAGGCTTTTCAGTTGTCACGCCTTATTTATTGTCGAGACTTAAGTTCGGTTTCCAGATGCTTGATTGATTGTAGGGTTTAACGCGTCGACGCAACGCAGGCGATGAGGCGCACCGTAGTAAAGGGCTCCGGATTAATTTTGACCGCCTGGGGATCTTTAACGTGCGCCGAAATCTCGCACACACGGGCGTTTTTGCTTTTCGCCTCCATCAGAAAAGCGGCCGCCGTGCCCGGGAATCGAACCCGCGCCCTAGTGCTCAGCCGCGCAACGCCTATAGCCACTATAGCAACGCCTATAACCTATAGCAACGCCTATAACCGTGGCGGGTGATTTCCAGGTGCTAATGGCAAGGTTCAAAAGATGGAATATAGCTGCGGCACCCATCAGGAGCATCACTAAGGCAGCAAGAAGCATTGCAGGCAGTCATTAATAAAACTGAATAACTTTGGGAGAACAGTTGGCACGGCCATTTTTGTGAGTCGTGTGAGGGCAGTATCCATGAAGTCGTGTGCCATGAAGTGCTTACAGCATTTCTAGTATGACGAATGCAGCTGGCTGGTTGGCTCTGTCTTGATGGCACCTGTAGACCTGCACAGGTGATAGGGATATTTGCAATGACAGATGACCTGCGAAAAGTCTGCAAATTGAACTGCAACCTCCAGCGCATGCCACCTATTTAAAACACAAGTTCTCTTATTCTATTCAGCAATCATGCGGTCGCGCTCTTAGCAACACTAAAAATATGGGTCTCTGTAATTTCGCAACACTGGTTAGGCACATTCTTAATGCAATTCAGCTATTGTTTGGTTTAACAAAAATGATAATGCTGCTCACATAGCCTGAATCCCTTTGTCTTTTTTGTAAAATCAGGACGAAGAGCTAGAGTGAATTGACCATAATACAAAGCTTAAACAAACCTGTTGCCCCACGGGCCCGCGAAAGAAACGCATCCCGAGAACGGGCACCTGGCGAAGGTATATTTGGACGCTGTGTGGGCACCATGGCAACCAGCAGTGAGCGTCGTACTAATGACCCGGAGAGGCCATGGACTGAAAAACATGACAAGAACACACAGAGCTCCGACTGAATAGCTGCAATCTCCGCAATACGTGTTTTATGAAACCAGCCAAAATATGACCAGAGAAAAAAGAGCAAACGCTTGAAAAAACGGGAAGGGGTGAACAGTTGTATGCAATGCTTGCGATACCGGACTTGATATACGATGTAGAACGAAGACCAAATTTGAAGGTTTCAATTCACTGCGTACTCACCCCGCCTGGAGCACCCGCCGCGGTGGCTCAGTGGCTAAGGCGTTGCGCTGCTGAGCACGAGGTCGCGGGTTCGATTCCCGGCCGCGGCGGCCGCTTTTCTGATGGAGGCGAAAAGCAAAAACGCCCGTGTGTACGAGATTTCGGCGCACGTTAAAGATCCCCAGGTGGTCAAAATTAATCCGGAGCCCTCCACTACGGCGCGCCTCATCGCCTGCGTTGCGTCGGCGCGTTAAATCCTACAATCAATCAATCAATCAATCACCCCGCCTGGAGCAAAGCTGTTATCTGCCGACTAAATGCGCGTTTTCACTGCACCTGACGCGCCAAAGTGAAGCGACGCGCGCGCATTGTCGGCGAGAGGGTTCGCTTGGTACGCACGCAGCTTGGTATGCAAACACGTGTAAAACTACGGTCATATACGGTTGCTGGTTATGCCCAGATAAGCCAAATAATGCAGATACTGCTACTTCGTCGCGTACATTCGCCCGGACGGCTTTGGAGTGCATCGAGACCATAATAAATAATAGCAGTAACAGTTGCCAAGCTAGCAATGGATAGCTAGTATAATAGAACGCAGGGTGCGGCTCACGTCATTCAGTGTAGCGACAGCGCACAACGCCTGCTTCGCCTATGGACCGCCGGCCGGCCGGCCACTTTCGCAACTCACCGCCGCCGTTTGCGGCACGTAAACACTACGTGCGACGACAGGCGCGTACCGCTGACTAGATAAAACGCTAGATAAAACGGCACAACCAGAGTAAAATATCATCACGTCCGGCTAAACAAATGGTGTCTTACGCTTTTCCGGGCCGTTTCCAAAGCTCTTATCCTAAAGACGAAGAACTAGCTGTGCCGGATTTCACTGAGGCTACGCAGCGCTCACAACGTTTGCAGTATACAAGGAAACGTAAATAGGATACACCACACCATCACTTTAAAAAAGAAAGTCTTACCTTTCGTTCAGGATGCAAAACGGATGTCGCAAAGAAAGCACTAGGCGTTTCCTTCTCCACAACAGAGGTGACAGAGGTTAGCACGAGGCTCCAGAAACGCCGCCGTTTGGCAGAAAGAGCCAAATGGCGGCTTGGGCTTGCGGCTTGGCCAGGCTTGGCACAAAGAAGCCACGAAAATTTACATTCACAGCCATTCAACTTGCTACATAAATAAAGTGTGTAGTATAATGTGTAACAAAATTTTAAAAGTACAACATTTTGTGTTAGTTAAGTTTTAAATATATATATTATTTACCACTACCGTATGGAAGAAGAGTCAGGCCATTCGGCCGCGACAAGCCCGTGTGTCCTCTCTTGTAATTTTTTATTTCTCTATGCCTTATACATGAATCTGCTCTTGCTTTTATACCCAGCAGCTGAAAGTCAATTGATAGAGTTAGTGGACTTGTCGCAAAAATAAAATATTTTAGCGATAATTTGAGAAATATGCATTTTAATGTGAGCATATACAAGTCAGTCTGCGGATTTGCAAATACTTTTTAATTGTGTTTTCTAGTGGGAAATTTTCTGTAGTTATTACGTTCAATTATTCATAGAAATTTCTTACTGTCAGTGAATGTTAGCATCAAACAAGCAGCAGTTACTAAGTTCACGGTCTAGGCTAGTAACGGTTCCACGCTTAGTCGGAGGACCTAGGTACCGTTCGGGGGGTAGTAAAGTTCGTAAGAAGTTGTAAATACAGCCGTTACTACCATTTCACGAGCTTTTTTGTTAAGAGCGTTCACGCCAGGGTTGCCAGCTTTATGCGCCCTATAGCGGCTGACCTTGGTTGGTCCGGGCGCCGCTTGGCAACCATGACAGCTGTGCTTAGATTTCGAAGATTTAGAGACAGCGCGATAGGGTCAGGCCCCGTTACGCTATCGTAGCCCATTTAGTGGCTCTAGGTTACGCTAGAGCCACTAATTAGGCAACGCTTTTAAGTGGCTGTAGGTTACGCTAGGCAGTTGTCGTTCTTTCCCAGCGGAATGTGATACAGGCGTTTTCAACCTTCCCGCCAACTAAAACAGCCCAGTAGAGAGCAGCCCGGCATCGCTACTCTGTCTGCGGGCTTAAAAACTCACTCTCAACGTAACATACAGCCACACTGCGCTCCGAAACATGACTTATCGAAGAACGCGCGCACGCGGCAACACAGGGGCACCAAAATGTCACCGCCCACGAGTCTCTCGGGGTAAACAAAGGTCACGTGACACGGTTCGACCAATAGCCGCTGTCGGCGGCAGACAACAATGACAGAAAAGACTGCCGATACTCAGAAACTTGATCTAGTGGACTCTCTAGCCGTCCGTGGGAGAAAGCGCCGGCACGCGGAAACGCTCGGTAAATAGTGCCCGTTGCGAGCGCCATATACACTGTGCTCCGCGAGTTATGGACATTAAGGGACCGTCTGAGATAGCCGAGTCGGGCACTCTTTTATCTTACGCCGTGCCCATGGATGTGAGGTAGACCGGGCCACCTTCTCGGAGAGTTGCCCGGGAGCAGGAGGCTTTGAGCCGTCGTTGGCAAGCGGCGTCTAACCACCCCGCGGATATCGCACGGCGAACTGCTTCACTGGAGAGAGTCAGGAAAGCGAAGCGTGCGAGGCTATCGGCGGGGACTGAGGAAAAGCGAGCCGTTAGGCTCCCAAAACGTTGAAAATGGGACCACAGCCGTAGACAAAGGCAGGCTTTGGAGGAATAGTATAATAACTACAGCTAAATCAAAGGTTAACAGATTAAAACTAAGACTTAAACAGGCTAAGCCAAGCTTCCGCTTTGCATATCCAGGGTTAGCATGGGCTAAACTGCAGCCATGTTTTTCGGTATGAACCAGTGGCTTCCGTTTTTATGCGGGTCAGCGTTATTTTGTCGAGCGGGATTTGCCTCGCGAACCTTCACGCTTGAAGGAGGCTAAAGTTGTCCAAACTTGCGGAAAACAGTGCACTGACAGGACTAAGGGAAATACAGTGAACCCTCGTTAACTCGAATTCGCATACCTCGAAATATCGGTTAAGTTGAAAAGTTTTCTCGCCGGGCATTTAGCTTTTATAGGTGCTATGTATTTGCCCCTGTTTATGTCGCAAGGTTTTTTCGGGGTACCACGGATATCTCGAAATGTTTACAGAGAGGATATAAGACAATGTCGCCTATACAGGCAGCTTTTCTCGCCGGGCATTTAGCTTTTATAGGTGCTGTGTATTTGTCCCTGTTTATCTCGCAAGGTTTTTTCGGGGTACCACAGATATCTCAAAATGTTTACAGACAGGATATAAGACAAAGTCCCCTACAGGCAGCTGATAAGGTCTCCATGCGAACGCTTAGCTTCCACTACGTGCCGAACGTGGTAGTGAACGTCAAATTTGAATTTCCCGCGCTGCGGCGGTTTTCTGTCCTACGTTTCAAGAAACTGTGGGAGTGACAATGCATGCGTCACCGAGGTGTGCATGGGTTGCGCCACACATTTGCGGGTCATAACGGATTTTTAAGTGCAGAGCACTTTATGGGCTCGCCTTGTCGTCGTAGATCGCTAACGGTCGATGCGACTGCTGTAATCAGGCAGCGCAGCGAGATAACGGACTCAAGTAGAGCCTTCTGTGCCGTCGTGAGAGGGTCACGCTAAGGCTTCGTAAACCACGTGGTTTAAATAGTCATTCATAACCATTCGAACATCGTGAACCACTGGCGCTTGTTATACATCTCCCGTTGTTTAGCGCGAAGAAAACTGCAGGTACATTTCAGGCAAAATCGGTGTATATAGCCCCCCTCATCCCCCCGTTTATTTAGTTAGGAACACTCGTTGAGTTGGTTTTTACTATAGACCATTTTATTTTCTTCGTCCTGGGGGCTTCCATTTTATCAGTGGGCTGTGCTAGCGGCCCTACAATTGGCGCAGTGGACAGGAAGGTGTAACTGCGCACGCCCAACACAGCCCAGAACAGGCTCTGATCTTATTTAAGATTAACAGGTGAAAAGGTCTATAGTATGCGGAAAAAGCGGCAGCGCAAGAAAAATATGGCGCGTTCGAAATGCCGCAGAAAGACTCCAGCCGCGCAAGAAAAAAAATGGCGCGTTCGAAACGACGCAAAACAGTTGAAGCACACGAAATTAAAGCAAGCACAAAAGGAACAGAACTCCCGCTGGCGCAGTTACAGGCAGGGTGCGCGCGAGCACTGCGAGGGCGGGAAATTTGAAATTCATTGGGTGGCAGCAGCGAGCGGATAAGGGCGCAGCAGCTTGTTATGGTGAATCACTGCTCTGCCCTTCCGACAGCTTTCACATTGAGTGGAACGGCTTTAATTTTTTTATTGGTAAGTCGGATCACGGCCAGACTCAACCCTTGCAAGTGCACAAAGGAGGTTGAGTGTTCTTTGTTTTCGCCGTGCGACGCGTGTCGAATTGAGGCTTGCTGCATATTGTGTGGTCGGTGGAACGAACTCTTCCGAATATCGCTGAAGTCGAAACTCCGACTATCTCAAAATTTTATTATATTTTTGCGACATCGAGTTAACGAGGTATTACTATACAATAGGGCGAAGTGTCATTATGTTGATCTTACGCTTACTCGTGCTGTCGTTCCTTTAGTTCGGTCGGTGTGCTGTTTCCACGAGTTTGAAACGTACCAACCAGGCCAAATTTCCAATTACTCCATGTTTTTCAAGCCGAACTTTCCCAGAAACTTCAGCAAATCTTCAGTATTTTGGCGAAGCGTGGTGTTTTCTATTATTCTGCGGTCTTTTCTCGTGGTGGTGCTATAAGATAAACAACATCCAACACTTAGTCTGTTCGACACTACAAATTATTGACTACGCAAATCATTTTGGGAAATTAGGGAGTCTGCTGATGCAACCTGCCAATGTTTCCGATTGCGCCAGCCGCAGGAATATTTTGAACGTTTTTTGAGTACCTGGCTCCATTGTGCCTATGTTTTTGGACTGGCTGCGCCCGTACCTTTTTATCAGTGTTTGAACGCATATGCTAAATCCTGGTTGTTTACTATAAAATTTCATACCATTTAAAAACTTTCATGTAACAGCAGTCAGAAACTTGAAGTTTCTGTTGAGCTCCCTGACAGCACGTATTATTGAACAATCATTCTTACCTTTATGGACGACAAATCCAGTTTGAATTACGCGAATAAACGAGAAAATTGAGAAACACTGAAGTCTTTCAGCTGGGGTATTTAAAGTTGGGATCGAAATTATTTTTTGTTTCCACAGTAGCAATTCCGCCATTTTGGAGCTACTTCACCATGAAAAGCAGGCGCGTGTTCAAGGTTTTCTTGTTTTATTATGCAAGCATGAAGCCGTTCACGTTCTGCAAAACTTTTCCCTTCGTTTGAATGGCTGGTTCCCCCTCGTTTGCACACTCCGTGTTACTACAAGGTGTTGCTCATGAACGCAGTTGTTCACGCGTTTCTCTGAATACGGAACGAGTAGTGTCACTTTGCGCGGCCATTAGTTGGGAAAAGTTAGTTGAATTGTCTGGTGGGCGCAATTTTACGCAGTAATCGCTTCAATGTCGCGACGTGTAACGCTGGATACAATCTTCTCGGAGATGTCCGTATTCTTGTGTCCTTCGTATATTTGTTTTTTTTTGGGGGGGGGGGGATTCATTTAATTTCTGTTTTGTTACGTTCAATTGTTTTAGATTGCAATGAAGTTTTTATACAGAGGACGGTACTTCAGTCAAAAGCTAGCGTCGAGATAATCATTCCAAAGCAACAATGCAGTGAATGCAGCGAGAACAACAAAAAAAGATGAGCCATTCCGCTTTGTAAAGGTGGATGACCTGCGAAGATGGAGTGACACAGAATTTTGAACAAAGACGAACTCGGGGCGACGGTAGATTTTCTTTCGTCAGGCTGGAGTTGCATATGTAGTCGCAGAACGGTTTCTGCCCTTACCATAGCGTCACTTCAGCCGCACTGCTGTGAAAATTAATTGATTGATTGTAGGGTTCAACGCGCCGACGCAACGCAGGCGATGAGGCGCGCCGTAGTGGAAGACTGCGGATTAATATCTGACCACCTGGAGATCTTTAAAGTGCGCCAAAATATCGAACACACGGGCGTTTTTTATTTTCGTCTCCATCAGAAAAGCGGTGGCTGCGGCCGGGAATCGAACCCGCGTCCTCGTGCTCAGCAGCACAACTCCGTCGCCACTGAGCCACCGCGGCGGTTTGCTGTGAAAATTAGCCGCGGCGACAAAGCCAACGCTTCAGCGCCGTTGTTGCGTTCTCGATCGGCAATGTATTAGCCCGGGAGGACGATTTTTGTGCCTCGGGGAATGCCTCTGTACTCAGCAGCCGCTTATAAGCCAGCAAGAACAGAAATAAACATTTACTATATCCCCCTCCTCAAGGAAGTTGAGAGAAGCGCAAAAGCCTTCTAACATCAAAACTGTTTGAGAAGTGCACCAGCATCTTCCCTAAAAGTGCTTCCAACCTTCGCGGAATGGGCGTCCATTCGATCGTCAAACGTTCAAAGACCCAAATCGTGAATGAATCCATGCGACGATTTTTCGCGCACTAAATAAACGCTTCTACGAACGATGTAAATGTATACCGATACGTGGTTTATGAGATAAAGGCACACTATTGTACTCCATCTTCAAATTAGACGCGTGTATTGTCTCATCTAGAACCGTACGTTCCTTTGTTTGCACTTATCGTGTAACCGTTTTGACACAATGGCAGTCCGGTTTCACGCACGTGCCTTGTGTCCACAGATCTCATCAGAGCTTTTCGGTCTATGAAGCGTTCTATGGAGAAATGCATTAGTTGCTTTACCGGACGCCATTGGTCCTACTAAGAAAGCTTTCGCTTAAAAACGAGCAACGAACGCACACACAGGACCCTGTCGCTCTTCAAAGACGTGTGGAGCCTCTGTGCTCCAAGAACGGACGCTTAGCACCACCTTGAGGGAGCCGGAGGAAATTAGTCACGCCCGTGATTGGACCGTGTAGAGGAGGCAGTGTTTTTGTTGAAACAGAACTGTTTACGCAGAAGAAAAATGCACGGAACCGTAGCTACAAAACAGCTCTGCTGTAAAAAGCGTACAGACGGTGTGTCCACGCCAACTGCGGCACGCTGTTGGAAAGCAGCATGCATTCCTTCTGATGAGGCGTAAGCGAGCTCCCAATGGCGAATATGGACCACTACCACCATCATCTGCATCCTTCCGTGATCATCATCAGCGGTGCTGGGCCTCCAGCGTCCGCAGTGCCACGCAGAGAGGTGGAACACGACCGCGCGAATGGGCGTTTGCTTGTCATTGCCGCTATTTAGTTCCGTCCGGGTTCCACAACCCTAATGAATGTAGTAGGAGGCCACAGTATTGCTTGTATTCACTGGCGAGGCGCGCATGCAGGCAACCGTGTGAGTGCGCCGCCACTCGTTCAGTCGGGCTCCGCGGGATGGCGGTACTTGTCCGTGCTAAGCCCATGACTGTGTTGCACGTTAACAAACTCTACCTCAACGAACGCAAATTATTGCCTCGAGTCCAATGTGAGTGCGAATAATAACGTCTATGTTGACACAAACGTTTAGAATCGGGTTGAAACGGAGCAGACGGAACACGCCGGTGTTGTTTTCTTTCGGCGTGCGGGCGCAGTGGCCCAAGCCGCGCCATGTCCGTGGCGCATCGGCCATGTCTGTGGCCGTTTGCATTGTTGCCAAGCGAAGAAATTGACAGCTAAACTTTTCAACGAAATATACCACCACGAACCAGCTGGGGAAAAGGCTTGCGAGGAGGATTTCTCGGCGATTCCTCGGCGTTCTGGAAAACCAGCAACTACGCCAAGCATAATAATACTCTAAGAATGCCCCACGAAGTTCCTTTCAACCTAAGTACGCCACGATGTGTTGTTGAATTACTAGTAATTTGAGCATGGGGATGCGTGAGTGGTTCCTCATTCCCGGAGATCATGGGATGACCGTGCTATCTCTGCCTTGAATACTAGGAGTTGGCTTTCAAAGCCAGCGCTGGTGGCCTGGCTCCCACAAAGCTCAAAGAGGGTAATGTAGAGGACACGAAATCTTTGCGTTATGGTGATTTGCACCTTTGCATGGGTGCGCCAATTTTATAACTCCTGTATTAGAGTGCGCGAATTCCCAATATAGAGCGTGTGAACGTCCTGAAATGTGGGCGGAAGGAATACGATTCAGGCACATGAATGCTCAGTGCAGTTATATTATGCATGCAGCATCCAGGAATAGGAGTAAGAAGCTTCAGAATTTCCGGCGCCACCTGTGAAACGTTGCGGAGCAGCCACGTTCAGCGGGGCAAACAAAACGCTGTTCCCGTCTAGCCAGGGGCGCAGCTGTGACAACAGCAGCCACGAAATGTGTAAAAACAAGTTAGCACGGTAACTCCTGCGGCGCCTACCATGTGTCTGACACACAAAAACAGATATGCGGCTGTGCTTTTGCCGCGACGAATCGCAATGCCCTTCACTAGTCGGAAGCGTTGTGCAACACACGTGGAAGAGAGACTTTTGCCACTGATCTCAGCAACAGTGACAAAATAAAATTAGCAGTGGCTTAGCTCGGCTATGCCAGGATATATCCAGCGTGAGCTAAGGTTCAGCTGGTTATTCTTAGGTTTCCTGGTTGTCTAAAATTAGCTGATTATCATGCTTACTGTTGCTAAAATGTAAAACCAATCCACACCAATCCAATTCAATTCAATCCAGTCCAGTCCAGTCCAGTCCAGTCCAGTCCAGTCCAGTCCAGTCCAGTTCGGTCCGGTCCGGTCCAGTCCAGTCCAGTCCAGTCCAGTCCAGTCCAGTCCAGTCCAGTCCAGTCCAGTTACTGCTCCTTGCGCAGGGCTCCTCCCGCAGCATGGCTCTCCAGGAGCCACGCGAAACGGCTATCAAGCGGCTCCGGCGCAGCGTCAGACTTGGCTACTGCGCAACGGAGGCGCACAGCTAGGCACGCGCCGGCGCCAGTGCGTCTGCCGCGGCTATGACGTCACTCCTCTGGAATGCGCAGACAGGCGAATGCGCACACTCAATTATCTACACACCCGTACTCCAATTGGATTGGATTTCAATCCAACACAATCCCATCCAAGCCAAGCCAAGCCAATCCAATCCGATTCAAACCAATCCAATGCTTCTCGCGCTTGCGCAGACCGGCCCTGCACGGCCCACGTGAAACTGCTCAACCTCGGCCAGTGTACCTTACGCTACAAAAGTGAATTAGGACAGGTTTCTTATAGAGAAGCTTTAGAGTCATCACTGATGCCGTTGTACGCCAATACGCCCTGCAGGAAAGCCAACTTCCTCTCACGATGATGATGAATGATCGTGGGTGAAGTTATGATGATGTAGCGTCGCATTATGAAGCCGGCGTCTATCCGACTGCTCCATTTCGACATGGTCGAAGCGGTTTGGAAAGCGTAATCCGTCACTAAACGAATGGCGTTGCTTCCGTGTCGTAAGGGTGTTAGCCACAAGAAGTTAGGCCTAACTGCTCATTTTGAGGTTTAGGACGTTGGCCTAAGGTCACATCTTGGGGTTTAACAACTTGAACCTGCACCCACTAAAAAAATCGCTCCCTGAATGCCAAGCAGCAGGTACCAATTCGCGCCGTACACCCCAAACCCAAACGTGAGGGCTACGGAGTGCTCACCCGAGAATTGTGCGGGTATTCTAGAACAGTGGTACGTACCCCCAAAGTAGCACATACTCACTAGTGCGGGAAAGCTTCGACGCAAAGATTGCAAGAATAGGGGATGCAGGATAACCGTATTCTGTCGTGTCAGCAGCGGTGGAGGCGGTGCTAAAGAGATCGAAAGCCGTAAGCACCAGTAGTGAAACTTAAAGAGAACGCGTTCATAAGAAACGTGAAGTTGTCCCATATGTGCACAAGACGTCCCGTAATTTGAAGAAGCTGAATAAATGGTATGGCGTTCAGGAAAAGTTTTCAGCACCGGCCCAGCTATACGAGGGATCTGTACGCGCGCATCGGAAGGAGTTGGATTGGTCGGAAAGGGTGCGGAAGAAAGCACACCAATTCTTACGTTGACTGCTGTGTTGGGAAGGGGGGGGGGGGTTATCAAGTACCTCTTTAGTATACTTGGGCAAAACGGGAAGGTGCGTTATTGTGCGATTGCGAGAGCATGAACTGTCGATTCAGAACAACGCAAGCGGATTTACTCAACCACGGCATGCTCGGCAAGCCCGTGACATAAGCCGCTCCTGAAGGAAGCCAAAATTTTGTGTCGGTGCCCCGATAACCAGGAGAGAGAGAGATATGTGAGGCTTACTAATAAGGAAGTTGGGTCACGAATGTGTCAGAAAAACGTCCATCTGTTTGCATAACGGTGAGATGAAGTTCATAAATGACCGCTGTTGGGTTGTACGTAGGTTTATCGCAGAGTTTTATAGTATTGTGTCGCGGCGGTGCGTGGTGGTGTTTCGGCCTGTATTTATGTGTGAGCTTGTGTGTAATAAAAGTTAGTTGCAAGGGTGCGCCAGTCCTTGTGTACCTTTCTTTTTGTGGCCGTCTCAATTAGCGTAGTTTTTAATTTACGTTAAAAATGCCCCGACTAGTGCACAGATAAGTTCTTCTAAACATACTCGCAGTGTGGGATCGGCCAACCACATGATCCATCACGAGAAATCTTCGCGTTCAACCATCGTCGCCGCTAGACGGAGAGGGTGCATGGTTTTTACTTAAAAGATTGTTTTTCTTACCCTAACAGCAACGGTGTGTGCTAAAGATGCACAGCTGGTGATTAAAACTATACCGTTAGTTCTTTTCTATGTTGTCGGCATCGATACTTTCATTTTACCATGCAGCTTCTGACTCCCAACTCGAATAAAGTGAATATAGTCAACCTAAGTCGAACACCTTCCCCAACCCGTCCTGCGGAACTGATATTTCCCACTCATATTCAGACAGATGTAAGAGGTGTGCAGACAAAGCTAACCTGCAACACATCATATGGGCATGCCCACGGAAACCTCACTCACCCAACTGAGAATTAAACTTCAGGAGTCAAGAGCAATGGGAGGCCGCATTGCACAGCTCTTGCCCGACTCACAGCAAGTACTCGTCCAACCGGCGGAAGATACAGCTAGGGTTCACGTGCTCATGGCCGCCATCTAACGGGAAGGTCAGGTGACTTCCCCCCTTTCACCTTTTCCCTTCTAACATTTTGGCCTGAAATTAAGTTTATTCTCTCTCACGCAGAACTCTCAATAATATTCTAGCTTGCCTTGAAAATTTTAAAACTAGGGATAAAAACATTCGCCTCATCCTGTGTGGGGAGCCCCTGTGAAATGTTCGAGCTATATAGCCCTTAAACACAGCGGCATTCTGTATGCTTTGCATGTTGCAATCAAAGAAAATTATGCTGTTTCGGAAAATAAACAACTGATAGAAAGCGCCTTTATTTCATATTTCCGTGTCTCCTCTTTCCGCTCTCTGAACAATGATTACAGTACATCTGTGCATCATAATACACCGAGAAACGTTTATTGGCACAAACGGTGGTCAATCAGCCGTCATTCTGTCAAAAATAAGCAGCACTTTTTCTATGAACGGATTTAGAAGGGAGTAGAAGGCGCTAAAAGCAAACACGAAGATGCAGGAAGTCCACATGCGCCAAAGCTGCAGAGAGAGAGAGAGAGAGAGAGAGAGAGAGAGAGAGAGAGAGAGAGAGAGAGAGAGAGAGAGAGAGAGAAATCAATGCCACCGAGGAATGGCAGCCTCAGTGACCTCACTTCATATTTTGTTCTTTTTGTGCCAAAGCTGCCTTCCACTGAATCAACGCCGCAACGTGGACAGGTGTTGGCCTTGGAAAGACTTCTAACAAGCCTTCAAAGGACTCGAAGTTCCGTAGAATGGGAGGAGATCGGGAAGCGGCGAACCATTTCTTCCGCGTTCAAAGAAATCGCCAAGCACGACCGGTCACATACAATAAGCTGGGGAGAGGTACAGTACGACGACAGCTTTTTCCCCCTCTTACTGCTTTTATCCACGAAGTCAGAGGGACAGGATTACGAATGGCACACGTGCCGTGGGAGGCAGGCTGGCGCTGGTGAAAAATAAAAAAGCAAGTGGGGCGCAGTTAGGTTGGGTAATACGCTGTTCTGTGTACAAACTGAGTATGACGCAGCCGAGTTATGTGAGACAAGAGTGCTTGTAGCACGAACGACAGCAATCTTAGTTAGCCTTGCTACCTGCCAGCCGTCCAAAGCAAAGTGGACAGTGCATTCAGTACAGGCGAGGTTATCCTAACGTGAGCACTTCTTCGTTCCGACCGGGGATGTTGAAATGTTTTCCGTTCGCCCTCCTCACGAAACTCAATCAATGTTTTCAAGACGACAATACTTCACAGTCATTTCAGTGTTCAGACTGTGGCTCAGGTGCATCTGTCAGTCATATCACTCCAAATGTTTCTACCTGAGAGCGCTTTATTGTTGTTTCTTGTGTCTAAAACGAAAATTTCAGTCGAGTATTGGTGTTCTTCATCGCTTGACGTTATTTCTTGAGTATGTTGTGAGTTGTCTTAAAGACTACCTTATGCCTCAAGTCCATCTTGCTTGGGTCTAAATTATTGAAGCGAATAAATAAATAAATAAATAAATAAATAAATAAATAAATAAATAAATAAATAAATAAATAAATAAATAAATAAATAAATAAATAAATAAATAAATAAATAAATAAATAAATAAATCAATAAATCAATAAATAAATAAATAAATAAATAAATAAATAAATAAATAAATAAATAAACGATTCAGAATGGGTGCATTAGAGTAGCAGCTGAACGTGGTTGTTTTCACGCAGCATGTTGTATAACCAAGGCACAGCGAAAAGTGGTACCATTGAGGTGGCAAGAGCTTACCCACAGTCACATAAAATATATAAAAAATGTTTAGGCACCACTTTTCCTCTGATAACCACCCCGTGTGTAACAGGGAAACGCTGCTGTTGGCTAACTGTAGCCGAGTTCGATGCCTCGTGCTGCGATTTAACTATGTGCCATCTTTACTCTGCCCAAATGGATGTCCAGCGAAGATGTTGTTAAACCAATACATCTGGTGATGGCGGTTCAATGCTTGCTTTCTTTTGTGTAAACAAAACGAACCAACCAATCCCATTGCAACCAAGAGGAAGTCCAAACTATACCTGCACCGTATTGCAGGATGCATGGCGTCGTCGTAGCATACGAGTTCAAACTTGAACAAGATAAAAGTCAGTTTTGTTAAGCAAACTCAATGTGAAAGTCGCCAGCGGTATCCACTGGTATGTGTCGTTTTTGCCCGGTCATGCAAAGTGCTATACATGAAAGTCTCGATGTCTATTTTAATTTCTTTAAATGGTTACGTACACTGTGAAGATTGGCATTCGGTCCCATATGTTTGCAGCGCAGACACTCGCACGGTCAGTGGCATTAGCCTCTGGCCTCAGCAGCAGCTGTGCTTATGAGTGATATTCTGCTACGTTAATCACACCGCGTTAGTTATGGACGCGCACGAAACGGTTACTCCCGCAGACAGCGTTCTTCAATACACAGTCGTGGGTATATGTGCCAGACTTTGGGTGTGTACCACTCTATGAGCATTTGCACTCGCAAGAAACTAAACGTCTGGGGTTAGCATTGATCAACACACATCTACGGTGGTGTGCTGTGCCCCTCGTTAGGCCTAAAAGCATGAAGCCCTAACATTGCGCCGAAAGACGTGCCGCGCAGAGTCAAACCTATTCACATCAAACAGCTGGTGTCTTTTTCACGTCTTTAGAACCAAAAGCGCAGTATTAGGCCTAACACACAGAACATTCCGTGTATAGAAGGACGGTCCCCCGGCCAGGGCTACCATTTGATGCGATGAATATGCGCAACTGAAGGCCCCTCGAATAAATGCGGGACTGCTTACTGTTCAGCCACCTTCGAGGAAGACGAAGCGCAGTATAACTCGAAGATTTTGTCGCAGTTTATGTCGGCATGGGGACATGATCGGTTCATTGGGGAACATCGGCAAACAGCGTCGCTGTAAAGCAACTCCGTGCTCTCGGCACGAAAACCGAGCTGTGGCTGGACAAGCTTGGTTTAATCCCGCTCAACCACGGCAAATTTATACCTACATTCGGTGCCACCTCTATGTCGTGGGCTCCCCTGGTCATCCACCTTCAGAGTGGAACGGCTCATGATTTGGTCCAATGCGAGCACTGTGGGCCTATTTAACAGTATCATGAAATACCGTACTTACCCGATTCTAACGCGCACTTTTTTTCCGGAAAAATAGTTCGAAAAACCGCATGCGCGTTAGAATTGGATACAAAACCGAAACTGCCGAAACAGCGGAAATTTCGTCCCACCCATCGCCATCTCAAGATGGTGCCAAAGCTTTTAGCAACGATTTTTCGGACGCAGGAAGCATAGGTGCCTAGGCTTTTCTATCGGCGTTCACACAAATCGTCAAATCGTTCCACTTGCGCGCTTGATAACAGCAATGGCAGCAGCGGCTCTCACGCGTTCAAAACGAGCGGTCGGCTGAAGCGTGCGCCTCTGGAGAAGCCCGCAGGATGGGCGTGCGAGGCGTGGGCCACGATCCCATCAACCATGGTTGAACGTTCGTTCCGAAGAGTGGCATCGCGAACGCGGTTGACGGCACCAAGGACGAGATGTTGTGGTCAGCGGAGAGCGACGAGGAGTGAGATGAGTGAGATTACTTCGAGAAATAAATCGCCGGTTTCTCTCGCATTCGTTTTTCTTGCTCACAAAGTTCCGTGCGCGTTACAATCGGATGTGCAAGTTTTTTCGTTTTTTTTTTGCCAGGAAAATCGGGTGCGCGTTAGAATCGGGGGCGCGTTAGAATCGGGTAATTACGGTAATGCGTTTTTTGGGTACGTGAGGTGGAATATTTTTGCGGATATTTCCAAGCTAATCCGGAAATCAATTTTGTGTTCATGGCTTAGGTTGGTCAGAATCTCTTTGTTGTTCTTTTCTGAGTTGACGCATTCTGCGACCGTTCTACCGACTTGTTTAATCATGTTAAGGGCATTCGAACAAGGCCTGGGAAACGGGGGTGACACTAATATAAACACAAGTAGGGGATAAATTGAAGCTTCACATAGCTGTGGTGAGATGAAGAAGCAGTGCTGCTTCTTGCTATAAAACTTACGGTTCACGCATGGACTGCCCATGGATTTGCCCTGTTACAGTATCCCTGACAATGCCCAGGGATAGCACTGTCATAAAATTGAAATTCGAAGCAGTGTGTCCAGGTCCTCAGAAAAGAGAGTCGTTGGGAAAATGCAGGAGTGTGCAAAAAAGTATCCACCTAGAACTGAATGTATCATTTAAAGCCATGAAAATCGCAGTACTTGAGAAAGCAGCATGAAGAATTACTTTTCAACGGTGTTTGTGGGAAAAAAAGGCAGAAATTTTGAGTGGTAACACTAGATGAATATTCTCAACATTTTTATGGTGCTTTAAATGAATGGTTGTTCACTAATAACAGTAAAGCTGTTTAACGATTAGTTGGTTTAGGCGTTTCACAAGACTCAGTACAACAGTTTAAAGAAAAGAAATCCCCGGCACCGACAGCAGTCGAACCTGCATCTGATCGATCAACAGAGTTAGCGTCAGTCGTCTTATCCAGTCGGCTACGACCAATTTTTTTCTTTATTTCCAGAAATATTTCAATGGTACAAACACAAGCAGTAGTACAAACAAAATAAAGTCGAACTAAATGATAAAGTCACTATACCCACTTTGGAATATAGCGCTAGTGGCCAAGAAAATGATCATCTGCGTTAGCTTTTCCACCTGTGACAGTCAGTCCGGTACACCAACTTGTGCATTTTCTACTTTAATGAAGGAGACTATGGCCTCAGGGGAATAGTCCCGGACAGGACGCGCATCAATGTCGGAGTACCGGACTGCCATTCGACACCACCACATAGTGTGCAGGCCCAGTGGCATTGTTAAATCCAATGGAATGCCATCAGTGTTTAAATGAAAAAATAGCGAATACCGTGCGCATCGACGGGCAATTATTTTTTCAGCGTTCGCTGCAACACATCCCAGAAGAAAACCCCGTCCCAACAATCGATGAAAACATGCTCCATCGTTTCCGGTTTTTTTGTTGATAACCAACAATGTTCCATCCACGGCATAAAGAGACCCTTTTCTTGCGTCCATGCTTCAACAAGGTAAGTACGTGAATGTAGTTTAAAGAAAAACGTTTTGACCCCAACTGCCACTCGCCTACGACCGTGAGTTAGTGCCCGAGAGTCAAACGGCTTGCTCACTAGACCGTGACTGTGGGGAGAGGAATCACGCCAGCTGCTCTACATAGAACACGTGATAGGGTACACGTTGCACCTCCGGGCGCCTAGTATAAGTGTGCGCGTTCCGTTACCTCGTTCTGCTTCTTCGATTTGCTTCTTCTTCGCCGTTATTGCAACAAATATGGAGTAAAGATAGTTGCGGCAGCGAAAAAGAACCAAATCGGCTCCAATCGTGCACTTAAACCGCTGTGATGGTCGTGAAGGTTGCGTACAGCTTCGCAACCTTGAAGTGTTTCGCATTAGTGTGAGCTTCCTTTATTGTTCTTTGTCTTTAAAGAAAGCTAGAATTATGTAAGTATCTGCAAAGTATTCATGGAATGTGAATGACCATAGTGCGCGCGTTTTCTGCAAACCTTTTACCCCGCTTTCCTTGCATCGTTATAGTATTCCAACGCCGATTCTATAACATGATACATGTATTCCACCATAATGCGCAAATTTCAAGAAGCGCATAAACAACATACTTTGAGTAAAATATTACTTCTTCTTGAAATAGTTTACACAATGATATGACCTGTAGGAAAAACAAATTTCGCTGTCTGAAAGCTGTCTCACGATCCTTACGACATGATGTAGCGAATATTGAAACAAGGCAAGTTTCACATTGTGGTTGTAAGTGGCGATGTACGCTGGCGCGTTTTGCGCGATTGATTTCTTATGTATATTTTAATCTTTTCAGATCTCCGCCACCTTCCTAAAGGCTTCTTTCGATTGGCTTTCAGTTCCGTTGCAACGGCTGAGATACCCTGACAAGAAAAAAAAAAGGTTCATGCGCAATCTCAGCATAGCGACACCTAGGCAAAACCGAGCATAAGGCCCCTTTTCTGTAGTATAGCGGGTCTCGAGGGTCCTGAACAATATAAAATCCCCGTCATTCAAAAAAACCAGCACTTACACAAGTCACCACAGGGAATTTAATTTTTCGTCACCACGACCTTCTAAAAGTAGCCAGGCTGGCGACTTTTATAAGCCTGGAAACTCTGTCCCGAAGCTACCAGATTAATCAGAGCTGCAGGCACATGCAAAGCACAGAGGAAAGATTCAAAATAGCGCCTTATCAACGCTGTTCGGCTTTGGTGAATTGTGAATTGTGCATTCGGCTTTGGTCGATTGTTTAGAGGCAACAACAACAACAAAAACACCTAAAACGCCTGAAGAGGGTGAACATAATTTTTTTTAAACCTGCAAAACTGACGATTTTAATAAAATTAACGTTTTTGACCACTTGAAGTTACATATTTCTCGATATGTGGCCGCATGCTTGTATTTGACAGAAACACTGTTTATGAGTACTAACAAATTAGAGTAACCCTATACTGTACAATCACCGTTGTCGCAAGGCTTCAAAGACTGGTACGTGACAGCGGTATTTTCAGAATGAACCTATTATGTTAGTTTGCCTAGTGACAGTACAACGTCTCTCAACGCATCCCAATCGGTTTCTAAAAAAGTAGAGGCCGAGAATAATGGTGCCCGAGAACTTGCAGGGGGGAGGGAGGGCAGGAAGAATGTGCCAGTACAGAAAATTTTTATAGACAGAAAAGTCAGTTACCAAGACTAAATAATGGGCGCAGAACCAAAGCGAAAGGGAGACTTGTTTTTTATTGTCTTATACGCGTGCCTGCGCTCTAGAGATAGCCACAACGGTTTCCTCCCTCTCGTGTTACTTGCTCGACCAACGACACCGGTTCATCCCTTCTTCAAAAGAGCCATCTTTCACGTGGCAGAGTTCCGTGTTGAAAATGAGTGCACGTATGTGCTGAGAAAAGGCTTTTAGAAGAAAGGAATGTGCTGGGTTATGTCGTCACTTTGTTGGAAACTCTTTCGGTTCTACGGAGGCGGCCACACCAAAGCTCAAACCGCTTTTTTGCAAAAACGCTACAGCGATAGAGCAAGGCCGGCACTGCTGTTCTTCTTGATTTTTTCCATTACGTAATGGTGGGAGCTTGAGTAAAACCAACAGCCCTGCGCTAGGCTGTTTGAACGCTTCAGTGCGCAGGTGGCACATTGAATTTCGCTTGCGCTAGATGCAAGCATTTAAATGTAGGCATTTCTTAAAGAAGGTTTTACGAGGAAAGTTATAGAAGAAGAAGAAAAATAAAGTCTTTTAAGTTAAAGCACGACAGAAATTCTCCTTCTACTAGGCGTAGGTGCAACGCGCCAAATGTGAACTTGTGTAGACTTTTTGGCCGATCGGGTGTAAAGCAGAATTGTAGGACTCGTGGAGAATAAGACGTTTATACGTTAAATTTATGCACTCTGTTCAATAGCAGATTGCCCTTTTTGGGACTCCCAAAAGTTTTGGGACTGCCGGTTGACTTCTGTATGGTAGACTGACTCCCTTCAGGTTAGGCTGCGACACGCACAATTGAACATTGCCGACGACTTCTAGACCTAAGTCTCAGTCACGGATGAAGCCACCTCATGCCCGCAATACCAGCCGATCGATTTTCCCTGTCGTTTTCTCCGCCGTCGCCATTAGTAACTGGGCGCGTTGCCTAGGCAAAGGAGAAAGAGAATGTAAGGCTATAGACGTTCAAAGAAGAGAGCTTGGCGTAATCCAGCTCGTGGGGGCCTCGTATGGCAGCTGCGCGCTCTCTGGGAAGCGTCTTACGGGTTGACAGCGGTGCTCTAAAGAGTTACATGGGACCTCAAAGGGAAGGCCTGCCACATCATAATGCAGGAATCACGTGACTCACGTTATGTGCTTAGTGACCACTTTGGGATAAATGGTGGCAGTGGCGTAGCCAGAAATATTTTTTGGCGGTTGTTATACGCCGCTGGTAAAAAAAACTAGGGTCCTGCGCGAAACCAAACATTTCAGTCACAGTTTTCGGCTTTAATTGTCACTCATGTATACATAACCAATGAACAAATACACTCTCTTTCTGATTCTGATTGTGATTCTGAGACCCTTCTTATTTTTGTTTTACATTATAGCATATAGATTCGGTGTTCGAACAGCAGAGCCGAAAAAGAACGGCGTAAAGAAGGACAGGAAGGGGTGCAGAACTCAAATTTTTGGGAATGCCAACGCCTCAGCCTCTCATACACCATGGCTAACGCGATAATTAATTTCAGAAATTACGGCCGGGGCGACGACGGAGGTGACAACGAAGGCAGACATGATGGAAGCTTCTTAATAACGAGTCACCCGAAGTGTTTATTGGACGCGATAAACGTAGGTGTGCCGGGAGTTGCCTATACCAGACCAGTATGTAGATGCGATGTCAATACAGCCTCGAATGAATGAATGAATGAATGAATGAATGAATGAATGAATGAATGAAGTTGAAACTTGAAAGGCAACCCCCAGCAGCTAGGCGTAATTCGTCACACCTACGGGTCATCCATTTTGTTTTCCATGAATCATTTCAGCTTCGTATCGCTCTGAAATGACTTGAAAGGACATACCCCCGAAACTTGAAAGGAAAGACCACCAGCACGCGTAATTTGTCACACGTAAGGGTCCTCCTGTTTGTTTTCCATGAATTAGTTCAGTTTCGTATATCTCTGATGATTTCCCGTAATCGGTGGGTTGTCAACGTAATTACACTCGCCCTTGAGCTGCCTCACATCATTCCATCGCGCATTACGATGTAGAACGATAACGGTAGCGTAAAAAGCGTACAGTGAGCAGCACTTGTGGCAATCGCTTTGTGCAGTGGCGAGGTGTCGAGATTTCTACCACGACTCTGACCGTAAAACTAACCAGATAGAAAACTAGCAATGGGTAATCAATCTGGTCAGTTCAAGGCGTTTATCGCCGACAGCTTTGTGTTACGAAAAGGCACGTCATTAGTCTCAGCCTTCACCCCGGATGAGAATTTTCATCTTCCGCTTTGCGCTGCAATCTGTTAACGGCAACAGCAAGGGCTGCGCACCAATATTAGTAAAACCGTACGGCTCAGAAATTTTGAAGAGAAACATATTCAACTATTCTCGCGAAACAAAGCAGACAGCATAATCTGAGTCAGGATTTACAAAAATTACATGTCATGATTGCAGCACTGTAGACAATGACTTGCGAAACAACGGGGCAGGTAGTAGAAGGCAACGCTCCCTGTAAAATTTTAGAGATATTCAGTAGGATGACGACAGGTTGGCACGCTGTATTGTGAATATGTCCTGCCCGGCTGACGCACTGAATAATTGTTGCAGGTGCGATTGAAAAAGTTCGCTTCACGCATTACCGAACAATTACAGTTACCATTTCTCGCAATTTGTCGGAAGGAAGAGCTTTTGTGGCACCGCTCATTGCGACATCTCTTTCATGTAGCATCTTCTGTACTCTGTGGAGCTTGGCGAGGTTTTCAGAAATTTCGACATTTCTCCCAACTACCAATGTCACCAAATTATCTCGTTGAGTTTAGTGCTGCAGATTAAAGTATTGCTAAGGGCGGGATGTTGGGCAAATGGTATGGCACAGCCCATGCTCTCACTCCCTCCCTATTTTTCCCACCCTTTGTCTTGCTCTTGGTACGAGTTGTTAGCCGAACCAAGAGCCCAAGGACAGACGATCCAACCGCAACCATCGCTATGCGTGGATACAACAGAGGGCCTAGACTAAGGTCTTTGCAATCGTTTCATTGGAAATCAAGTTTCATTCATTCATTCATTCATTCATTCATTCATTCATTCATTCATTCATTCATTCATTCATTCATTCTTCTTAAAAATAGGAGTTTAATAAGGCACATAGGTGGACTAATCAAATTCTGATTCCTTTCTGCATTGTGGGATCAAATCATAAAATAACTTATTGTCGCGCTTGGCGCCTGTGTAGAGTATTGGTTTGTAATGCTTGAAAGAGGAAAGTAGATGAGGCTCAGGCGTCCACCACACGAACTATGGCAACAGCGTTGGAAGGGTTCGCAATGTGATTTAATGGTAGTTGTCTTTTTCGAGCGCCAATTTTGGCCTCCCTTTTGAATAAAGTCCACTTGTTTCTCCAAGCGCTGTTGTTGCACGTCAGACGCGCTTGCATTTTGTGAAATTCTGGCACTGACAATTGCGAATAGGCCGAGGAGGGTACAAAGCTACCTCCAACACAGTTTTATCACACCTGAATGCACGTAAAGAAGCGTGTAACATGACACAATTTGTGTAACACAACGGAACATAGTGTACTAATAAGAGTACCCCGTGGCAAGAAAACCAAGATAGATTGAAGGTGTTGTCAGCATCCCTTTTTGAAGCCAAATCTTGCAGGCACAGTTTGTTTCGATGACTACATCAATTGAAATGTAACTTGTGATCCCGCCTGTCTATGATAGCAGACTAACGTGCACCAAGTTCACTTTAGGCACAGCGCCTAACTTCGAAAAAAAAAATTTTGTCGACAGTAGTATGACGCGCTTGGAGTGGAGAAATCACACTGGAAGAATGATGAGACGTATAGCGAAAGTGAAAGAGGAGAAACAATGTAAAAAATCCGACAGAAAGCAGCAAAAAGTGGCGGCGGCGCCGCCAGTATTCACAATAGTGGTCTTCGCAGTCTCCAGGTGCAGCAGCTGATTTAGCAACGCTCCGGGATCAAGCCATAGAAGTATTTGGAGCCTTTAAGAGCTATCGGAGTACACTCCGGGGACGTGCGGGAGCAACTTAATCTAAGATATGGAGTTCTGAGTGTAGTTTAGTAGAGCCCTGCTGGCCTATAAAAATCTCAGTCTTTATGCCTAGAGAGCAGGTATCAAATTGCAATACCGTATTTTTGTTCCCTGAAGGGTAACGAGTGGATCTTTAGAGAAGGCAAGCGTGGCACGGTGCGGTGGAAAGTTAGGTGGGCAGATGAGATCAAGAATTTTTGCAGGGATAAATTGGTCGCAGTTAGTACAGGACCGAGGTAATTGGAGATCTATAGGAGAAGCCTTTGCCCTACAGTGGGCGTAGACAGGCTGCTGCTGCTGCTCCTGCTGCGGCTGCTGCTGATGATGATTTTTGTTCCAATGCTTCATCCCCGAAGCAAAATGAACAAGCAATTAAGTCTAGACGTAGGCTTTGACTTCGCAAGGAACGCCTGTTTTTTTTTTTTTATAGCGTCTTGTTTAAGGTTGTACAATCTGGCACATTTTGGACACAATATTCCGTGCACCCAGTGGTTTTCTAAAGTTCCCAAAAAACTTTTACCTTATTTCTGGCGTTCCAGACAACTTTAGCACGCCTTAAAATTCTTGTAACAGAAAGTACGGCTTTATAATAAAAAGCCGCTTCTCAGACTTCTTTGTTTTGGGCAAATTTTGTGCGGGCTCTGTTCATGCTGCCACTGTCGCGGGGTTCCTGACGTGTTCCTAATGCTGGTATTGTCGAGTATTGCCATGCTTGTTGCGTGTATATTAAAATTACTCCACGTTGGAGCATGTTTAACCGCCGCGCTGACGACACAGCTTCGCCTACATGGTGGCGCATGCTGTAGATAGCTCCCATAGCACGGCATCCTGATGTGAGCTTACAGTTTCATTTAGTTTCTTGCACGCTGTTTGCTATAACATCGTTTTCTCTGTCGACCAACGTGAATTTCACTTTCAGCATTAGCTCCGTTCAACGTCGAGTCTCACGTAAGTAGCCATGCTGGGGGGCAGGTTTGCCAGCACCAGCTCCGGTCAAGGCTGTGCGTGGCTTATGGCTGTACGGCAAAAAGAAGTACTGGCGGCGAGGTTATTTTGTACAATTACAGCTATTCGAGGAAGGCAACGCGCCCGTCTGATTAATTTATTCGTGATAGCAGCGCCCTCTCCTGGATTCATCTCGCGGATAAAAATCCTTCAGGCGGTACCTCATTTATTATTTTACAAGTACTGCCAGCCTTGTTACAAGGCCTTAGGCAGGAGTGGGCATTCGGTACAGGCATAGATCAACAGGATAGAAGACAATAAACAAAAAGAGCACAATATTCAGCAAAAAGAAATGTTCTTCCTGGTCACTTCGGAAGCAAACAAAAAAACAAGACAGTAGACAAAGAATAAGAAACTGCACAATGATCAGCACAAAATATTTTTCTGCGCCATGATTTTACTGAAAAAGACGGGAGATGAATGCTACGATTTGTTCGAAAGTGCAGAAAGAAATGATGAAACATTCAGGCAGTCAAAAATTGGGGGGGGGGGGGGGGGGGGGTTGTGCGTTCCATATGGAAACCTTGCGTGGGAAGAAAAAGTTCTTAAACGCGTTAGTCCTGCATGAAAAATCTTTAACCTTTTTATCATGATAGGAGCGCGTGCAGCGGTGCCCAGCCGGTAGAATGTATAAAGTTTTATCTATTCGTGTTTGAGCATTTTAGAGTAGGTAGAAAAATTTCATTGGGTCCCATTAACGTCTTGTTGCAAGGTTCTCTAGTCCTTCAGGTTTTAGAATATTTGACAGGAACGTGCGCCAGCTGTATGAGTTATAAATAAATCTAGCTGATTTTTTTTTCGATTTTCTGAATTTTGGTGACGTTGGTTTGAGTGTGTAGATCCCAGACAATCGGAGCGTATTCTATAATAGGTCGGATAAATGTGTTATATGACAAAAGTTTTAGTTCAGGTGATGCGTTTCCTATATACCACCTTAAAAATCACAGTTTCTACATTGCTTTATTGTAAATGTATGTTATGCGCTCGTTCCACTTAAGATCTGATGTAATTATTACCCCCAAGTATTTGTAAGAAGACACGACGGATAGAGGCTGGTTGTTATTGCTATAAGCTAAAACTAAGGGTTTCTTTTTGCGGGTAACGGTCATTGAAACAGTCTTTTTTAAATTAATAGTCATCTGCCATTTCGAGCGCCATTTCGAGTACGTACTACAGATAGCAAGGTGTTTAAGTCTGCCTGATTACCTGAATTCCGTATTTCGTTATACAAAACGCAATCATCTGCAAAAAGCTTTATGTCGAAGCCTATGTCCCTAACGATATCATTTATAAAGATGATAAAGGGGAGCGGCCCTGATACTCATCCTTGCGGAATGTCTGAATCGACATTGCTAGTGACGATGCTGTATTATTGATTTGTACACGTTGTTTTCGCAGTGACAAATAAGCTTCTATCCAGTTAACTAAAGTGTCGTTCTTTCAAGTAGATTTTAATTTAAGCAGTAGTTTGTAGTCAGAGACGCGGTCGAATGTTTTTTCGAAACTTTATAGTATTAGGTCAATTTGGCTTTGCCTATCTAGAGCTTCTGCCGTGTCGTGAACTGTTTCCACGAGCTAGGGTATGGTCGAAAAGCCTCGCGGCAAGCCGTGTTCTTGCATCAATTATTACGTTCTCGTTTAGAAATGTGTAAATGTGTTTGAAAATTATGTGCTCCAAGACTTTGGCGCATCCGCAGAGTAAAGATCTTGGTATGGATGATGTGTGGAGAGACAGATTTCCTGTTTTCGGTATGGGGAAGATGTTTGCGTGCTTCCAATCGGCTGGGAGTTCCGAGCATGACAGTGATTTCTCGAATATTATGGTTAAATATTTTGAACACACCTCGGCGTACCGCGAAAGAAATGCATTCTGAATTTCGTCAGCTCCAGGCGATTTTTTTGAGTCCAGATTAAGCGAAAGCGCTAACACACCTTCCTCTGAAATTCTGGCATCACCAATAGGCGGAATTTGTTCAGAGCTAGAAAAATTCAGTCTGATACAGTCATCACGCGTGAACACCAAGCAGAAGTACTTGTTAAGCGCATCTGCGATTTCAGAGTCGGCGACTTCACTATGCAACCAGATTTATGTTATAATTACAACGTGGGTTTACGACGCTCTCTAATTCCGCGGTTTTGTTTACTATGCTCTGGGCATTTACGTTTAAACACTGGAACTCCTGTTTTCCTTTTTGAATACAGGAACGCTGTCACTCTGTCTTTTAGGACTTTCCTGGCGCAAAATTATTATAACTCTTTTCCTAAAGTTTCTATAGGAACTATACGAACTTTTTCCCGAGGGGTGTCACTGCTCTCCAGCGCATCGGTGTGGATCACATAACGAGGAAGGAAGATCTAATGGAATACCCGCGTGGCGGATGCTAGAGCATTGTGCGCATTCGGCAACCATGGCCGACGCCACTGGCTCACGCTCGTCCGCGCACCCGGAAAAAGTGCTTATTTTGTAGTTTTTTCAAGTGTGTGTTCTACAATCGACCACATACCAGTCTCCACAACACCTGGAGGCCACTCGTGTGAAATATCATCGACTACAAGCCCGGACAATTCCATTAACCAAACCATAACGGACTCTACCCCGGAACCATTCGCTCACGTTTGCGTCACTAAATCAGTCAAAACAGCCTGTACGCACGCGAGCCATGAAAATCTCCAGCTCACCGAGGACCACTGCCACCCAAGTCAGCTCCGGTGAGCAAACCCACCCGCTCAAAACGACACATTTTGTCGTCAGCTGGCCCAAACCTGCAAAAGTACCTCAGTCTCTCAACGCAAAATCATCCAGTGGAAATTCAAAACAGTAGACGGAATGTAGGTGACTCCACTGCGAAACCTATTCATGTAGCTCAAAAAGTTCCACCTAACTCCTGGGCAACTGCTGTTCTTGCCTCGATCGCAGTAATTGCAAATCGAACGAACAAAACCATGCAAACGACGTTACAACTTGGCACCTGTATGTATGCAGTCATTTTAGAAGGACAGCATCCCAGTGATTGCAGGCCAAAAAATCAGAATGCCCCAAATTTAGCGGATTTTGCCAAAACGTTCTAAAACGGTATTTAAATTTGCTGGAGCATAAACAGTAGCCAAATCAATGTTAAAACGTAGGTTCCCCCCAAAAAAACGGAACCGCTAATTTTGGCCGTAAACTTGGAACCCGCTAATGATCGGTACTGAGCCGAGTAATCCCGATGAACGATGACACGAACGAAGGAAAAATGCAAGGAAATACACGCATCAAGCAGGGGAAAAACTTCACAAAAAGAAAAGTGAAGGCACAATAAATGAAGAACCGTCAACCCTGCCTCGGACACTGCAGAGGTTTCTAAAGTGCCTCTTTTTGAGAGAGAGAGAAAGCAGAAAAATAGGGACAAGTGCAGGGATACAAAGAAGAAAGGACACTTCCCTTGACAACGCAAACACAACAGAGGACTACGCATCGGAATGAGGTTTCCAGCACAACAGCCGACAATGAGTAAAACGCTGAAGGCTGTGAGGGCAATTTCCCCAGCCTCCAACAAGCCCACACAAGCTATACAGACAAGGATGATTCTTTTCTGGCCAAGCTGGCGAAGAACAATCGCAGATTCTTTAAGTCCTTGATGTCGATTTCAAACAAGTACGAAGAAGTCCGCAAGGACTTGGACTTTCTACTAACGGAGTACACCAGAGTAAAGACGATTGCCTTTGAAGCAAACCAAGAACTGAAAGTTGCACAAGGGGACGTTACGGGTCTCAGGGAGGCGTATGCTATTGTCTTAGGAGCTCCCATATGGCTCAAGAAACAATTCCCAAAGTCTGAGGCAGACGAACCTGCAACAAGGCAGAAAACAAAAGCTGCACTTGTAGTGCAGTCAAACCTTCCTCCCTTAAAGATATTTGAGGAAATCAAGAGGACCATTGACCCCGCGGACATAGGCCTTAAGGATGTTAATATCAGGCCATCAAGAGAAGGGGTACTCATCTCTTCCACTTGCAAAACAGAAATAGACAGACTTTACGAAACCATCAAGACAAATGACAGCTTGAAAAAAACAGTTCACGACCAAAGTCCCGGAGTCAAAGCTCCCAGAATTCAAAATAGTCGGCATAGAAACAGAACATCGAGGCAGAGTCCATCCCACAACGTCTCATCAAGCAAAAAAGAGAGAAAGAGAAATGTCTTTATTAAAGAAGAAAGCCGAGAGTTTTGCCAGAATTTCTACACTGACATGCTACTCGGCGGGGGAATGGGTAGGGGATGGTAGAAAATGCCCTATAGATAACAGGGTGGAAGAACGAGGAGAAAAGAAGTAAGAAAAAAAAAAGAACCGCACTTCGTGGAGTTTGTGGGAACAGTTCGATGAGTGTCACAATCTCCGTAGTATTAAAAACGTAAGAAAAAAAAAGCACACATCGTGGAGTTTGTGGGACCAGTTCGAAGAACGTCACAATCTGCGTAGTATGTCAAATCAGTTCAGTGACACCGACCTCGTCTAGGTATTCAAATAACGCCACTAGTGCTTTGCGTTGAGCCGAAGGGGAGGGTCATGGACCGAGGAGTACTTTTAAGGTGAGCGGTTCTGGGCGTAGGTGCTCCATCTCCTGCGCCAAACGGCACCTTGCGATTATGGAAGCGGGGCACTCTAACCCATCTCGACTGCTCGGAGGAGGATCTCGAGGTCAAGGCATCTTGTGAAGGAAAGCATGGCAAGACAGTCATCCTGCGAATCAATAAAAAAGAATATACCGTATTTTCTCGCGTAATGATCGCACTTTTTTTCCAAAAATATGATGCAAATTTAGGGGTGGGATTATTACGGGAGGTACATTTTTCGCGAAAAACGTTTCCGCGCAGGAAACGCAAGCACGTTGAAGGTCAGAATTTTTACGGCAGGTACCTCATGAATATAATAAACGTAATCAATAAAAACATAATAAAAACTCCACGGACCACCACCAGCCGCGTCACAAAGTGACTCAAAATGTAGTATTTTCGTGAATTACTGAACGCGCTGGAACGAGTTTGCTGCTAGTGAGATCAGATCGACCAATAAGTGGCTGCTGCTGTCACAGTGCAGGACGTGGCTGACGACGCAGCAAGCTGAGAGCATTTTCTTCTTTGTCTTGTGAGTACATTATGTGCATTTAGTGCGAGTTTCTTCCGCACCAATAATGAACTCACGCGTGCCGATATCGCTAATATCGGCAAGTCTGCGGCAATGACATAGCCAAGTCCGCTTTGAAAGAAGAGAAAACATAGGTAAGCACGACCATCGTCAGCTGGACTTGGCACACACACGGCATATGGCTGCAGCAAGTACAGGGTGCGATCATTGCGCGGGAAATAAAAAAAATTCTATTTTGACGCCGAACATCAGGGGTGCGATCATTACGTGAGTGCGATCGTTATGCGAGTAAATACGGCAATGCCCGGCTGGGTAAAACTCATCCGAACATTTCGTTGACATGGTGCCGTTTTTTGATAACACATTCCTCCCACGCTGCGGCAACTGTTCAGTCTACGGCCACCTGGAGAAATATTGCAGTTCATCAGACTCAAAGTGCTCCAGGTGCTCCGACGACCACCAGTACAAAGGCTGCACCAGGCCGCCCTCCCGCTGGGTGTGCAAGAAGCACAAATACGACAGCGGTGAGGACAGTGACGCGCAAAATGCCTTCTTCTCCCGCGACTTCCCGACTTACCTCCGGCGCGTCGCGGAGGAGGCTGAACGCATCTTCTTGTCAATGTGTGAGTAGGCTTATAGCAGGGAATTTTTGGACTCCCATACAAGAGCTTCCATCTGTGCATATATGTACGGGTTTTGCTGCAGTGACTATAGCTTCTAACTTTAACTGATGTAAAAGGACAGAGCGAAACCAGCACAGAACGCGAAATATTTAGGGAAAGTGGCATTTGGGGCTCTGGCCGGGATAGACCGACTGCAGTATTAGAGGCAACTTGACAAATTCCCTCTCGTTACGACACTTATGGAAAGCGGTAAATCTTATTATGACACTAACAGTTTTTCCAAAGCGTTAACCAGATGTCGTAAACTAGCTTTGATGCATATAAATGCCAGGAGCATGAGAAACAAGCTAGATGGAATTAATATCTTCTTTGAAACAATTAAGCCTGAACTTCATCTGGTATGTTTTTCGGAAACTTCGTTGACCAAAAATGATGCGATTCCATTTTTTAACGGATACCGATCGAAACACCTTTTCAGACAGGACAGGAGGGGGGGAGTGGAGTTGCAATTTACCTTAAAGAATCCGTAGCGTATACGGTCATTGACGACGTTCCTACGAGTAAAAACGACGTTGAGTGCTTAACAATTCGTTTGGGAAAGACCACAGCGTCAGTAATCTATAGACCTCCAAATGGTGACAGGCAAAACTTTATTATTTTTCTTGAACGACTCTTCAGTTTGGTAGCCCTAATAACAACTCTTGTGATATCATTATGGGGGATAACATTATAGACATGAGGTCAGCGGACAAGTGGTCTCTCGAAATAAAAAAACGTATTGGCATGCCATGCATACTCAAATCTCCTAGAACTACCGACTAGTGTGTCTTCTTGAAGTGCTGCACTGATAGATATCTGTCTTTCTAATATATACATCGATGTGATTCCGGCTGGCGTGCATTCCGTTGATCTTAGTGATCATTTACCAGTGTTTTGATTTGCCAACACGAAAGTTCTTGCAAGCGGCAATAGTAGTGAAAGAATTTTTCGGCGTAGAATAGCAAGTTAGGGACTGGAGCACTTTAGAGACCTTTTCAGAGTTTTCGACTGGAAGGAAATTTTTGCTCAAAACGACTCAAACAAAGCTTATGGCCTATTTTTGAGGTATATACTAGCGTGCTATGACTTAGCGTTTCAACCAGTGGCAACCAGTGGCACAACAAAGAAATTCCCGAAAGGTGCCAAAGCCCTGGATAGATCAACTTCCTAAACGAATTAAAAGTAAGAACTTAATGTATCACTCTTTTGTGCAAAGCCGTGACCCTAACGTGCTTCTAGAATTCAAAAACTACAGAAACAAACTACAGAGCGACCTGAAAAGTACCAAGCTCAGATACTATGAACCCCTCTTCGAGGATATACGTAACGATTCAAAAAATATATGGGAAACAGTGAATGCGATAACGGGCATCAAGGAGAGCACGCAGTCGCATGTTGCTCACTTGAACGGTAGCCGGGTAGAATCATCCGAAATGACAATCGCAATGAATAGGCATTTCATCAAAGCAGGGACTTACATTTCGGAAGTAGATGAAGATAAAAGTAGCGCTATACTGGAACAGTCACAACTTCCAAACTCTATCTTGTTACGCCCGACAAACGCGAGCGAGGTGCAAACCTCTATTCTTAAACTTAAAACAACGACCCATCTGGCATCGATGGCATTGCACCACTTCTTGTTAAACACATCCCCCTTGAAATTAGTGAAGTTCTAGCTTTGATTATTAATTTTACATTATGTAAAGGGGTTTTTTCTCAAAAATTGAAAGTAGCGCGAGTTTGGCCAATTCACAAAGGTGGTGACGATGATCAGTTGTCCAATTACAGGCTAATCTCTGTGTTGACTGTCTTTTTCAAAAATATTTGACGTTGCAATACATAATAGGCTAACAAACTTTTTGAACACACGCAAGGTCATTTCACCTTATCAGTACGGCTTTCAAAAAAAGAACAAGTCAACCAAGCAAGCTCAACTTAATATTAAGGACAGCATAATAGAAAATATGGAGAAAAAAATTATACTAGGGTTATTCTTGGACCTACAAAAAGCATTTTACTCTATCAATCATGAAATATTGCTAAGAAAACTAGAAAACTTAGGAATACGCGGAGTAGCGGTTGACCTATTGAGGAGCTATTTAAGTAATAGGAAGCAATTTGTTGAATTTAATGGCGTTTCAACGAAGGTATTGGAATTAGAACAGGGTGTTCCGCAAGGATCAAAGCTGGGACCGTTGCTATTCTTAATATATGTGAATGATAATCCAAACATACCTCCTACACCCCAGATAGCCATGTATGCAGATGACAGGAACATATTTTTCTCCGGTAGCAGTATAAGAGAACTCCAGTAGGAAGTAAATAGTTATTAAGAAATGTTGTCAAAGTGGTTGCACGAAAATAGCTTACAGCTAAACGGATCGAAGACTAACTATATCATTTTACACCAAGAAATAAGATGATAGATCAAGGCATTCATATTGAATATCGGGACAATATGATCAGCTAAGTTAAAGAAACAAAATTCTTAGGAGTATGGCTTCATGAAGAATTATCTTGGCTTTCTCATATCGAACACTTGGGCAATGGAATTTCAAGAAATATTCGCGTTCTCTACAGATAGAAAGCTTTAAGACCGTTTTGGTTGAAAACACAGGTTTATAACACTCCTGTCTATTCTAGGCTTTGCTACGGAATATTAGCGTGGGGAACAACAAACAAAACAAAGTACAAACGGCTGATTGTTTTAGAAGAGTCCTCCGTCGATTTGCCAATTTTCACGGGCACTATGCGAACTTGAGAACGCGTCCACTATTTGTTCAGTACAGTATGCTTAAGGCTGACCAAATTTAATATATGAAGCTTTTACAAGTCATACACAAAGAAAATCTCTATGGCAAACATAACTACAATAGCACTATATACTCTTTTATGTGTGCCGAAATACATGCACCCAAATTGCGAGGAAACTACGGCAGGCAGTCTTTTCTGTTTCAACGCAGCGACATACTCAACAAAGTTGGAGACCACAATGATTTCAAATGCAGTAGTAACATACTTAAAACGCAGGCGGAAGAATACCTCTTAAATCAGAATATCTGCTTTAATGGCTAGAACTGTGGATGTTCTTTGAACTTGTTTAATGCGCGGGTATTGTAGTTGTGCCTATCTTTAAAATTCAGTCGTAGTTCTACCCTGTTTGTCCACTTGTACCTTGTTTTACTTTACTCTTTTGTACTCTAATGTACTTCACCGTACCTTTCCCATATTGGTATTTAATGTCTTCTGCTCTACATTTTGCTTGTATTTTTATAACTCAAAGGTCAAAATTTCCAGCTTGTTTGATTTTGCTTCTTCATTGTACTGTACTAAAGGGCGCTGGGGCCGCTTTCAGACTTTGTAGCGTTTAGTCCCACGCCTCCTCGTACTTCTGAGGAAATAAGATCTTAGAAATATTTGAAATCTTTGAAATCTCATCACTGTCCCACCGGAATGTTTGACTGTCAACCTTAATTTTGACGTACTGGAGCTTTACTTTAATACTTGCTTTCCTCTGTTCAACCGTGCTGGCCCAAAGGTGCTTCCTTATCTGCCGTGTCGTTGACGAAAAATCTTCCGAGATAGAAATGGTTTGCCCTTTGAGCTTGTGGCAGTTGCTAAGCACGTTTGTTTTCTCTCAGTGGTCTATGAACTTGAAAATAATTGGCCGGTGCTTCTTTACCTGCTCACGGCCTATCCTATGCAGTATTTCAACGGAGGATACTTGGACACCTAAATGCTTAAAAAATACTTCATCTAGCGTAGTCAATAGGGCATCCGGTGTTTAGTCCGCAGATTTTTTAATGCGAAAGATTACTAGCTTGTTTCGTTTGCTCCTGTCTTTTAAATCTGTTAGCTTCTTTTCTAGACTCTCTATTGTTCGCTGCATGTTCTCTACGTGCCCTCCGAGTTGGGCTTGTTTCGCTGCTATAGCTTCCACATTCGCAAGTTTGGCCTCAATGGCGTCTAATCGCTTCTGAATATTTTTTGGCCATCAAGATATCCCTCAGAGGCTCTTCAGTATTAAATCCGCGATTAGGTTTCGATATCACCACAAAGCAGTACCAACGACAGCAAATTTTTTTTTTTGCGCACATGTAGGCAGTGCAAACGCTGGTAGGGCACCAGCTGGGCAAGACATCGGTTAGAGGTGGTTTTGACTGAAGATTGTGTGTTATTAACCTGCGCGAAAAACCACAACGAGATCGTCATGGCTCTGACGGATGGCCAGCTGACGAGCCCACTGAAGGTATCCCGAGGCAGGAGGCTGTTTAATTAGTCGGGTGGAACGGACGTTGAGTGCGGTGGTTTCCGGTGAAGGCTGGCCCAGGCATCCAAGTGAGGCAGTGGACCTATTGCGCAGCCTCCTCTGGGCAAAGAAGGGGAGAGTGCAGGGGTGATGCTGCTGCGCGTATCTTGAAAGGCACCAGCCATCGCTGTCGCTGATGGAAGAATCTGCGCAAAAAAACACAACGGGATCGTCATGGCTCTGACGGATGGCCAGCTGACGAGCCCACTGAAGGTATCCCGAGGCAGGAGACTGTTTAAGTAGTTGGGTGGAATGGACGTTGAGTGTGGGGGTTTCCGGTGATGGCTTACCCAGGCATCCAAGTGAGGCAGCGGTCCCATTGCGCAGTCTCCTCTGGGCCAAGAAGGGAGAGTGCAGGGGTGATGCTGCTGCGCGTCTTGAAAAGCACCGGCCATCGCTGTTGCTGATAGGAGAATCTCAGAGAAAAACCACAACGGGATCGTCATGGCTCTGAGGGATGGCCAGTTAACGTACCCATTGTTCCTTTCGGCAACCTTTCATCGTCCTGTCTCTGCGTTCATTCATGTTCTTTTCATCGGTGGCAAGGGTAGTAACATCTGGAATTCGCAGGGCTTGAATACACTTGTCGGCTTCATACTGCAAACAGCCATGATGAGTCACACTGACAATAACGCTGTCAACTGCATTCTCGGGGCTGATTTCTTCGCAATCTAAAGGCTGGCCCTTGTCGTAAACTCTCGGCGCCTCGCCGACGTTGCGACGCGCCTCCCCCGCATGGCGCGGTCTTTTTGCTATGGGGATCAGACTTTCAGTACCTGTGGCTACTTCGGACTATGAGAAGGCTCTAACGTATGTTCCGCTGGCCCACGCAACTCCGTAATGTCTGAAGACCCCCGCCATAGGGAATAAAACTTTTAGGCGTTACAGGGTGGAGCGAGCGGGGTTCTCCTTTTTCACACCGAAAAGTATAGTCTTCGATGCTGCAATGACTTTAGATTCTATTTCCGTTAGACACATACCCACACTTGCAGACGTGGCGAATGTCTACGCTCAATGGACATCGCGACGGGGAAACCCTGATAAAACAACCTGCCAAACAGGCATAGGAACGCCTAGCTTAATGTAAGAAAATGACAAAGTTCGCCCAAGAAAAGTATATTTCGCACGACATTCCGTTGTTGGCGCAGCCACACCGGCAGTAATGTTCGCTTTGTTGAGTTTCTGTGCATAGTGAGAGACAGTGCATTTTCCTGCATTTTCCTGATCCTAGCCGCCGCTCCCTCACCTAGCGCGCAACAGTTACTAGCTATCCGGGAGCTCACTGTGGGTCACGGCGGCGGTCACAGCTCTGGAGATCAGTTCGGCAATTAAACGTTAATGCTTTCACATTCACAACTCATAAGAAGTGGTTAAGTGTCCTTGGCGTTTTCATTGAAGCAGCCAAAGAAACAGTCTAGTCTCGTTTCACTTACGTTTAGAGAATGTTGATATATTGTAGAGCAAAACAATTATTTTATGACATTTCCGAAACAAATAATTTTAGACCATTGTATATTTTTATGTGTAATCTCCGTCCAAGACACCCTTCCTTGATTCCCCGTTGCATTACGAGGTGTGGACGATGGACGAGACAGTGACATGTTCCGTCTACGTTCAACCAACTCCGCGGTGACATTTCTATCATAAATTGTACGTACAAAGTAAAGAAGATTTTGAGCGGTAGATAACAAATGTACTCCCAGCTTTCCCTACAGTGTGTATTTGCCATGCATGTTTTTGCACACTTCGAGTGCATGAATTTGTTGTTTTTCTATTTGCTTGTGTTTTAAATGTATGGTATATGTGTTTTTGGTTTGTATGAGTGGGATTCTCTGCCACTCAAGCCCTACGTAGCTTTGGCAAGCAAAAATGTTTGTCCTGTTTTAAAAACGCAGTAGACGGTTTCATCATAATCAAAGTGACGCCCGAATGGATGTCGCTGTGGAGCCTTTTTGCTGTTCATGTTAGTATCAATTACGTCAATCTTTCGTTCTCCCAGAACCGCGGTCTTTGGGGGCATTTTTGTGCCCATAAAGTTCATCATCAACAACAACAACAAAACAACGCCACGTCGCTGTCAGACGAGGAGTCTAAAATACCTTAGAGAACAACTTCCCCTCCAGTTCGAGCATTCCAAAGGCGTCCAATTTCCCAACCCGCCGTGTTAGTACAGCATAGAACTCTGAATAAACCTCGTCAGCCTTTACTAATGAATTCGAGCGGCAGGGAAACCACCTCGGAAAAGGAGGGGAGGGCGGGAAAAGAAATTGTTCAATGGAGGAGGAAGAGAGGAGAATGGAAAGGGCGCACTTGGAGCCCATCCTAACCACTCTCGACGGTCTGCGTCCCAACAGCTCTGTACGTCGGGCGATAACGTTCCTAACCCGATTTCGGCCGCCCTAATGCAATTGCAGGAAAGTTGCGGTGAAGTGAGCCAGAGCGAATGGTTTTAGTTATAGAGCCACGTGCTCCTTTTGTATGCAGGTTAGTATTAGCATGCTCGCGAGTAGAACTTCTAAAAACTTCATTGCCATGATGAGGGGCACTTCAGAGCATGAAAAACTCTTTCCCCAATGCTTTTTTCCTAAAGACAAGCAATAGATATTCAGTCAGGTTAGATGTGGTCTTTTAATAAGACAAAAAAAAAAGAACAACGGGGTCCTCCTTGCCATGCGCGCGCGCGCACGCGCAGTCGGGTCCCGGTCAGCACGGTACCAATGGATTGAACGGAGCGGTGGGAACAGTCGTACCGTTGGTCATTAAGGGTAACACACTGGATCCCTAGAGAAGGTAAGCGTGGCAAGGGGCAGCAAAAAGTTAGAGGGACAGATGAGATCAAGAAGTTTGCGGCAATAAATTGGACGCACTTATCACAAGGCCGGGATAAATGAAGACCCATCGGAGAGGCTTTTGCCCTGCGGAAGAAGTGACAACTGGGCTAGTTGGTATTGGGTTGGAACATCTTGATGGTAGCGCACTTACCCACAGACACTAAGAACAGAGACGACAGTGCTGCGGTTTGTCGCCTCTTTTCATAGTGTCGGTGTGTAGTGCGCTACGATCAAGATAATCCAAATCCTTTGCCCTGCAGTAGGCGTAGATAGGCTGCTGCTGCTGCTGATGATGATGATGATGATGATGATGACCAGGAACAATGCGCAAGTGCACAGTCTGGTCCCGGTCAACACGGTGCGAACGGAACCTACGGAGCATACGGAATGGTAACGCTCTCTAATGCCAGGCGCTATCAGCAGATGTCGCCCGTGCAGTGCGGCACAGGCCGCTCGACTGTTATGGGCATGCATGTCGGTCACTTTACATATCTAGCATGGCATAAGGGATAACTGAGGCCTGAGTTTTGGACATTATATCGCTCGGAGAGTACAAGGGGCGAATTACGGTGTCAGCTAAGCTCTCCTTGTGATGCAGTGAGCGCAAAAGCATCAGGGTGAATCATTTTCTTTTATTCCTCCACACGTGGACACCCTGTTGTCGTGCACTCACTTTTCTACACTTAGGCCATAGGTTATCGTATTTAATTAAGTATATTCAATTAAATTTAGTACAGTTATCTCGCCTCTGCACTTTTCGCGCGCCATCTCTTGCCACGGTGCGCCTTTTTTTACCTTGCTTTTGTTGCACTTGGAGCAGATCGAACCGACATGTTTCGTTGGTCCCGCCTCTGCTTCTCATTTGCTATCGTAGAAAATATTACAAAATGTATTTTAAAGCAAATACTAACCTGGTCCAGCCGCGTTTCATCGCCGCCAGAAATGTGACCACAGACGCGCCACAACCTTGGGAAGGCATCACGTGACTCTCCGCGCCGAGCTTCGCTGCCGCCGGTTTGGCGCATGCGCTCTCCGCAGCTGGGTCGCCGCCTGACCACGCGACTCGCCGCGCGCCTGGCTAAGGGAAGCGCTGTGCTCGCCTAGTCATTGCGAGCTTGGTCATGGATGAGAGCGAGACCGGGCTACATTATCTGAGCGTTGCGCGGGAGCGGGAGCCGTTTGAGCCGATGCATGTCTATCCAAGTGTAATCATCGCATCCATGTATAGTCAACGACCTAGGCTTAGTCGTCATACCTGGCTTAACAATGAGTGCATACTTAAGTACAGTAAAAACTCGTTAATTCGAAATCGAAGGGGACCAACAAATTCTTCGAATTAAGGGGAGTTTGAATTAGCGGGAGGGCGCTAGAATGAAGGGACCTCGCGCCACACTGCGCGGGCAGAACACAAAGAGGACGCCGGTTCGATTCTCGGCCGCGGCGGCCGCTTTTCTGATGGAGGCGAAAAGCAAAAATGCCCGTGTCTACGATATTTGGGCGCACGTTAAATAACCCCAGGTGGTCAAAATCAATCCGGAGCCCTCCACTACAGCGCGCCTCATCGCCTGCGCTGCGCCGGCGCCTTAAACCCTACAATCTATCAATCAATCATCAATCATCAAGAACACAAAAAGGCCACCTCTGGACTTGTTATCGCGAATGGGGCACTACTACACGTTTGCGGCAGGTAATTTTTAAATAATGTTCGTCGGGGCCGAACAGCGAACGAAATTAATGGATCAGTGAGTTATACGCCCAAAACAGGCACTGACATTGCATTTATGTGAGCAGTGAGCCGTACTGTCGAGATAATCACGTTGTCTGCGCGAAAACAGGTTTATTTACTAGGCAGGGTCGAGGCAATCAAAATTAAAACTAGTAGGTAATATGCATTTGCTTGCGTTTCTTCTGTCACGACTGGCAACTTCACATATTGGCGTAGCATGGACCTGTCCTGAAAACCCATCCCTTGGAGGTCAACTCTCCCTCAGACACGATGGTGCAACTGCACTGGAAGGTGAACTCCATGCCATCAATGGTGCCCTTAATCATATCTGCTATGACCTCAATACCCGACCACCAGCCAAAATACGGATTCTAACGGACTCGTTCGAAGCAATTCAAGAACTTCGCAAGCCACTCTCCCTCAACCCGCTCGGCAACTCTATAATCTTACTCAAAGAACTCCTCAAAAGCCACAACGTGCACATCAGAATTGACTGGACTCCAGGCCACGAGGAAACCAGCCCAGGGAACCAGTCCGCCCACGAGGCGGCACAGGAGTGTTTGAACTTTACGCCTCCACTGGTTCCCCTTTCAGCATCCACACCCACTCCTCCAGCCCTCCTACTTCTCCGGCTAAAGAAACGTAAAAGACAACGTTACCAACAGGTTACACCCCCTGGGTATCTTGCCAACATTGTCTCCTGCAGTAGATCCGAGGAAGTATTCATTAACAAGTTATGCGCGGATGCCGCCTACACTCCTCACATTACCCAGAAATGGACAAGATGCCCCAACACACACCCACGATGCCCCTACTGCAACACTGATGTCAAATCAAATCTCCACCACCTAGTGTGGACATGCCCACACTTTGCCAAACATCGCCCAGAAAGTTTAACAAACATTAATCCCGATACCCTACCATATGCAGCACATACTGGATTAGACGCATCTTTATTACGAACAATTGCCGCTTTTGCAGTTAAGAGTGGTCTGGCGCGAGTAGTCTAACTGGGGCCGACCCCGGTGAAGACTTCCAGGCCCCCATAACACGAATCCCCTCTTCGAATACGGACATTGATTAGTAATCCCCTTCCTTCCATCCCTCTCCCCACTCTACGGCAAACGCCCTCCTTGCTCCAATAAAAAGACTCAATCAATCAATCTGTCACGACTCCATGAGCATCACGTCGAACTTGCCGACGAGCTCCGTTGCAGCATCGGAATTCACATCTGATGCGAACTAACGTGCTAAACACCCAGCCTCGACGCTGATTTGCATGCATCTCTGGTAAATTTGGTTTGGTTTGGATTTACAATCCATTGTAATCAATCTGGGCCGACGTCTGCGAGTAGCGGTGGAAAGCAGGATATCCCACTTTGAATTAACCGTTGTGGATACCGACGCGTTCGAATTATCGGGAGTTTTCTCCCATTCGCGAAATCCCTCAATTCCTTCTTGCGAGCTTTGGGAGAGAGCTCTGACCAGCTCTGACCTCAATGACCAGCGCCTGCTGGTGTTGAGGGCTGTTGAGGCGGGGAAAGCTCAAGGGGTCTTGGACTGAGGACTCCTACCCATTGCTTTTCGCAATAAACACGTTTACTCTCTCTCTCTCCCATTGAAACATACAGGACTGTGCCGGGACCAGGGCGTCAGTTCGAATTAACCGTAAGTGAGAATTAACGGAGTTCGAATTAATGAACGTTTACTGAATAACAATTGCAGCTAAATCAAAGGTTAACCAAATAAAACCAAGACTTAACCAGGCTGAACCAAGCTTTCGTTTTGCAGCTCTATGGTTAGCTCCGCTAACCGCAGTTATTTTACAATTAAAATAACGCTGGCACGGTACTCTCAGTTGCATATTTATATTTTGCCCCAAGGCTGCCTCAGCTTTCATTTTCGCTTAATAATGTGAACATGTACGCGCCATGGTAACGGTTTTATCATTGGAATGGTCTTTGCATTTTCACCTGTATTTTGTCCGGCCGTCGAGTGATTCAATTTGTGACAAACCGACTAAAATTTGACTGTTTAGGTAGTCAATGTAAGTCTACCATCTCCAGAATAGAAGCATTTCCTTATTGTAGATTGCTACAGGAGTCCCGCTCATCCAGATCGCTATCTTCCCTTTGGTGGAGAAACATTCTGCAACTGTATGGTACTATTGCATGTCATCGTTCCCTCACCGTTTTAGTCTTTTGAAGTTGTTCGCAAGTAGACCTTGCAAAGAAACGGCCGGCCAATGTGACGAATTTGATAATCCTGCTAATCTGATGAAACCTAAACACCAGAGTAAATTTTCGTGTTCACCTCGAACTAGGATTAAAAGGAGTATGCTGTACTAGGGTGGCTCACCGCTGGTTAATAAAGTCCTGGAACGTGGCTTGTGTTTACCTTCTGCTTTAATTTCTAATACCGCCTTTAATTTTACTGCCAGTACATACCACTATCCCGCGCACTACGAGTCTGGAAATGTCCTTGGTACGTTAACAGTTCTGCAAGACATTTTGGGCGGTAATGCAGTGTTGGTACATTAATAATGTTCCCCAAGGCGTAACAACTTCCATCCCATCGTCTGTCAAGACTTTACCCAAGTATCCCCCGTGAAAAGTCCTTTTTCCCTGACCAAGGGTGTTGCCAAAGGGTTACGCGGGTAAACGTTTAAACGATAATGCGAAAGAAGCCATAACGCTCTGGGGAACATTAAGAAGGCACGCGTGCATTATCGAACAAAGCGTGTTTGCTTTCAAGCGCGCTGTGTCTGACCTTTAGCTCACCTTTAAATTTGCTTTCAAGCTCCCTATAACCGCCGCGTAAACGGGATGAGTCTTTTATACCAGGAACGTCGCGCAACTTCTTTAAAAGTAGAGTTACACCCAGCACTTGATTATTTTTCACCTTTCAAGAAATATATTTATTTCAGTGAATAACTTCGCGCTTTCGTTGAAGGACGAAGAATGTCTAGAAATAAAACGTATGCAGGATTTTCTATTGCGTTTAATCGGAATAATCTCGCTTACTGCGAAATTGGCTTCGCCGAAGTGACATCGTATGCATTGTCAGCACCGCTACGTGTTGCGACTACTTTGACTGGTACGGCCAAGCCAGGCCTTTCATCACCACCATACCCGCTAACGGTGCTGCATTACCTTGGCTGAGCATGAAACAAGTGCAATTCAGTAGACTCCCAGTGAGATGTCCTCGAGTTACATCTGTGCGGACTGAAATCTGCTGAAATCTGGGTCGACTATGAAAATTCGTCAGGGTGGAAGTTCTTCGTTTGACAGAAGTACACTCGAGAATTTCGCGCTTGGCGGGTATCAGAGCGCCTGTGGGCGACACTACAGAAGGGTTAAATTTTACTGCATGTACCCCGGAAAGAAAGACTTTTTAAAATAGACTAAGCGACCAATTCATATCCAAGCAATCGGTTCAAAAAGAAGGAAATGTGAGTAACAGAATTTCTTTGAAGATAAAATCAACACCAGTGCAATTGAGTAGAGCGTAGATATTAGGTTGAAGCGACTAAAGTTAACAAAATATACGAAAGTAGTGAAGAGAAAGAGAGCATTCATAAAAAAACTATGTGCATGCATTGGTTCTACGTTGTCAGAAATTCGAAGAAAACGCGACTTGCCATTCTGTCGGCCGCGTGTTTTTCCAAATCCGTAGTAAAATGGAAAACTAGAGACCAGCTGCATGGGGCTGTAGGTAGGCAATTATTTTTAAAGGGAGATGGGAAGGGTAGGTTCTGCAGCAAAAAGATACGGGGCATGCTTAGAACTTTCTAAGAATGTGAAGGCGAAAGCGTATAGTTGAGCCTTATTTCGGTCCGCTGTGGAACTTTCTGTCGAACTTTGCCGCTGCACTCGGGGCCACTTGAGCAGCCCCCTCGACAGCTCCCTCCGAAGCTTGTTCCGCTCATTCGCAATTTCCAGGAGCCCCTTTTTCGCTTCCACTGGTGCCTTCGCCTCTATAGGCGGTTGACACTGCACCTGCGGAAACAGCCTGCCCTCCTTCGGGGCTGCTGTTTACGTTTCCCGGATCGCGCTGCGTTGTCCTTCCTCAAAGCCGCATCTAAATTATAAAATAGAAAATTTAGGCGCAGCCCTTTGGCGGCCGTCTCTGTGCTAAGCCGCGTCGTCGTCGAAACCAAGTGAACGATGGCAAGACCGAATAGTGAAAGAAAGGAAAGGAGGACAGTGTTGCGAATGTGATAGCAGGACGGTTTGCCGTGGCGGAGCGAGCGCGCTCCGAAAGTGTGGGGTGGGGCAGGGGGGCAGTATGCTGTAAAGAGGACAGTGTCGCGAAATTGGGAGGGGAGGGCGGTTCGCCGTGACAGAGCGAGCGCTCTCCGAAAATGTGCGGTGAGGGAGGGGTAGGGGGGGGGGGTACCGTACGGTGTACCCGCATGAGACGCTCGTCTGCGTGACGCTGGGGAAAGCGTGAGGGGGGCCTACGCTTGACGATGGTGTGCGTTCCCTGCTTAAAATGCTGGTCGCGGTCCCTTCCTGAGACGCACTTCGCGCCGCCGACACAGAAGCTCATTATCGCTGCCGTCGAAAGAACCCGCGAGTGAGTACTGCCTCAGCGCACCGCTGCTGCGCCTAAATATCGCATTAGGGAACATTGTATCGACAGCCAATTTTTAGATGCGACGCATCTCTTGCTCTGGGGCATGTCGCTGCTGCGTCGTCGTCGCGCCGTCCGTCCGCATCCCTCCTCCGTTTTTCTCTCCCACAGCTGTGTGCAACACTCTCACTCCGGCTCATTAGCATATCACAGCTGGCGCGCTTGTTTCGACGCGCTTCGCTGCGTAACGCTGCATTAACAACTGCTCCGGCGCGTACAACTGCGCGCATGCACGACTCTCCTCTATTGTCTCCTCTCCTTCAAGCGCCGTGAATATAAAGCGGGTATCGCGCTTCGGCGGCTCAGTCAAGCGCTCGCTCTCGCACTTGACGTGACCTTGCTTGACTACTTCGTGCTTGACTTGATTCTTACGATGAAGACGTGATGGAAGCGACGGTTCCTTCAGTGAGTGGTGTGACACCACAATTACGCCCATCGTCCCGCGTATAGGAACACCCGCATGTGATGGAAATGCATCATAGGCGTTCACAACATGTTTCACGCGATTTAGAGAATCAACCCAACGGAAACACCAATTGAACCCCCCGATGCGTCGCATCACACCAGGGTTCCCTCGCGGGATGAATGGGCGTAATTTTTTCTCTCACCCTCCTCCTTTCTCTGTGACCCCTTCCCCGCCATGCTGTTTTATTTCCGGTGTGCGCGATCCGCGGCTCGAGCTCGGATTTTCTGTGCGATTCTGCGTACTCAAGACAAATTTTTGTGCATCCGGCCTTACGTGAAGAACACAGGTCTAACGTCTTCGCCTCAAATGTCGAGTGGCTGAATTGATGTTCTTACAAGTTGCCACTCTCTAAGACATGAAATGCGGCCACAGTACCCGTGCGTGCCAAATCGTAAAATCTACTCGCCGCGTTCACTTCCTTTTTCCGTTCCTTTAACAGTGCTTACATTCACTTAAACTGAAGAGGGATGAGCGCATGAGATGCCATGACAACGTAAAGTCATGACAACGTAAACTGATGTGGCACAATGCTTTCGGTCGTGCGGAAAGTGATGTGGTACAATGCTTTCGATCGTTCGGCAAGGTTACAAAAGCTGTTTTACCATCTCCTTACTCATGATTACCGGGAATTGTAATGCCTTCTGCCAAAGCGGACAACCTCGAAAGGCGGGAATTTGTTTTCATCTTGCATTTTCGCTGTTTTCTGTTATTAGCAGCTGGCTTTGCCCTGTGTCCGAAAGATTGCTCGATACAGTAACTGATGCCTAGCTTCGACTTTTAGCTCCGCACAGGACCGGCTTCGCAAGGAATGGGACGATGCCGGCTTTGTTTGCACTTCCGATTTATCCATCACATAGTTTGTGGTTTCCGTTCGAGATTAACGTGAATTACACCATCTACAATTAATCGAACATTAATTTCCTAGCGTTGTAAGAGCATGAACCATGTGTTAAAATCCTGAAATTTCATTTCTTGTGTCTAAAGATGACGAAACCAGTGCGGTTCTTTCCTTTGAGAGACTGTGATTCGATATTATGTCTCGCTGAAAGGCTGAACTTAATGGCCGAGTTTCAAGGTACGAGAGGGGCGGAGGGGCTTGATGCCACATACACCCGTCTTGAGAGAGCTTGTAATGAAATAACTGTATGCCTATTAGCCGCAAAGCAGTCTTGATGTATTTTCGTGATTTTTGTAGCGTTTGTTATTGTTACCTGTTCAGGTTAACTACAACCTGAAACCACGAGCTACTTCGCGTCGGTTCCTCTTAAGGTTTAATTTATGAGTTATAGAATACGGTGTTCACACGAAGCTGCCGTCGAAGCAATTCAAAGAAGGCACGAGTAGCCATTATGGCCGTGCTAACGTGCCTTGAATAAAACTCAAATTTTATGGCACATGTATGATAGCTTAAAACGTCATTCCTAACAATATCAACAAGGGGATCTATTCGGAATTTTCTATTGCAAAATGAGTGTGTTGCAAGACACCTTTTCACTGGTGAAGAACAGCGCACAATGAAGAATTATTGTGCGAACTGGTGTTACGGAAATGTAAAGGAGATCATGTATCTTACCGCGAGGTATCTTTCCCAGTATTGTTTTTGATGTCGCTATCTGCGATGCTACTCACAAGTCCCTTTCTTTTTATTTTTACAAAGCTAGAACCCTCGAAATTGAATGTGCACAACCCTTTGAAAAATGTGGTTCCCTTTGAGGAAATTACGCTATGCTTCCTGAGTATCAGACATTTGTGAAAAGAAAATTGCCGCGATTGCTGTTGACAGCTGCTTGGACAAAGTGATTCCATCTGTGAAACGACCCAATTTTTTCCCGGTATGCCTTACGTTCAGATGAGCAGGCGAAATCTGCGGTCGTTCAAATCAATATTTATTCCACCCCATATAAACACACGTAAAAGTTATATTTTCTTCCGAAATGATTGAAGACTAAACTGACGTGTTGGTGCTGTGTGCTATTTTCGTTCTGCATATTGCAAGTCAATTTCTTCTCAGCCAAAATCGGAAATAGAAAGCTGCTGAAGGTTAGAGTCCATTTTATAACAAGTTTTAAAGATAAAATAAAGGTAGAGAAGCTGCGCCACTGATGATTTCCTTATCAATGATGTATGAATCTTCAGAGTGCTGATTTTACCTAGGAAGAAGACGACCTGCAAAAAAAAAAAAAACGAGGACGCGATTATTGTTTTCAGTCACCAAGCGCTTGCAATCAAAAATCGGTACCAAAAACCTAGACACATGCACTCTCTATCGGTCGGCTGGCTTCTTATCTCTTGCAGAGCAGGATCGGTATTCTTGTAACTGTCCCTTTTGAAAACGCCCCTTTTGCGTCCCTTTCATCGTGACGTACTTCCGGTTAAGCAGTGGGCGTTGGCAGTAGGTTTGCCGCGCTTGTGTTACGTCACTTCCGGTTGTTTGCTTTTAGCCAATCAGGGCTCGCCAAAAGCGACACTTTTGAAAGGGATGCAAAAGGGACAAAACTCGAGAATACCGCCCCAGGTGTTTGTCTGCAACGGTTTTAGCGTGGCTGTTTGTGATATTTTAAAAATGAAGCTATGTTGCTTCATAAATGGGGCCTCACCTACAGGTGTATCTAAAACCAAGGTTGAGATATATGAATCACCTGCACGAATATTTATAGCTCTTTATTATTTTTCTCACCCACACTATTATTTTTGGCACCTTCGTACACTTTCGAATAGCTTGTAAATGGGCATCGACGTCAATTTCAACTCATTAAACAACATGTCAATAACAGGTTGTGTATGAATGGAGTATGACCGGACGGCTTCAGTGAAAATATGGGAACACTTACATGGACTCAAGTATTTTCACTTGTTACCGCAACGACGCTCACAGTTAACGTTGAAACCAGGACTGGTACTGGTCCGGTCTCGCCTTCCGCAGGCTGAGAAAATAGAAGAATGTATCGAAGAAATTTGTGTGGCCCGAGTTGCTTGATTTTCTATAATGCAGTCAAAGCTCGTTACTACGAAGCCCACATTAACGAATTTCTTAAATTTACGAATATTTGAAGAATCCCCGCAAGATTGCCTAAATTTTCAACGTAAAAATGTTACAGAACTACGAATTTCAAATATAGCGCATATTTCAAAGCAACGCACCTAATTTATTTTCCCCATTATAATCGAGGAACATCAGTATTAGAAATTCGACTAAAAGTAACAGCTTCGCAACTTTCGCGTGAAGCAGAAACCGCCCTTTCTCAGTGTATTCCTTGAGTGCAGTAGCTATCATCATCACCGTCTCGAGTACCAACAGCTAGTGCCACCACAAAGCAGCGGTTTAATGTGCAGTAGCCTAGAAGGCCTAGCCGCGTTTGCCGCCTCTTCTCCCTCGTTTTGTTGGGTCATGGAGGAAAGAATACTTTTTCTTTCCTCCATGTGTTGGGTGACGGTGGCAGGTCGTTCTTTACGCTAATCATGTGTGCCGGCAAGTATTTCTTTGTTGTGGGTGTTTTCGCTGCGAAGTTTGTGCGATATTTAAAGAAGAATGCAGCTAGCGACAAAGAAAAGAAAAGCGAGAGCAGTCTTGAGTGATCTTGAGTCTTGAGTCTTGAGCAGTACGACTGTAGTTTACCGAACACAGAAGATGAGATTGTGTCGAAAATTGATGTTTTATTGCGCATGAACAAATCCCGCACTTTCATTGCTTTGTGCAATGACGTACCCGATGAGGTGTTGCGCAAGGTAGAATATGTAGAGGCATTCCTAATCGGTCGTGCGTGGTGCACGCGCGAGGAGAAATTATCTGATTTTTTTCAAATGAAGTAACTTTGAAGTGAGCGCAATATTTTTATTTAATAAGAGCTTGCTTCTCTGCAGACGCGTCTAGTGCGCACGGACGTCATTTTCATTCGTAGGTTTGAGCACTAGCTTATTACTGCGAGTTTTTCATTACAACGATATTTCAAAATAAGGAACGATGGCCCGTGGTCCCGCGTGATTCGTTATATTGAGATTTGACTGTGTATCGAACTAAATTAACAGCAGAAAAAGAGATAAAGGCTCGCACCGTTACTTCGCTATATAGCCGACCAGTGATCCTACAGTACACTGACACGCCCACACATAGATTCGATTCAGTATGATGCTAGCGCAATAAGAGATACAGAGCACCAATGCTGTAGAACTAGATGCGGGTATTCATGAAATCAAGGCACCCATATTCTTCAGACACTCATAGCCCTCATGGAAACAAATCAACCAACACTTCATTATTTCGAGTGACCTATAAAGTATTTAGTGCGACCAACGATTTCATAAAGGAGCTTTCTTTGAAATATGATATGGCGCAGTGTAAACTCTAAGGCTTCGATCACACTTTTCTGTAGAATGTGTGTTGTTATGGGCCTCGTAATACCAAGTCGTTCGAACTAGCAGTTGTCGCCAGGATCTTCCACTTTGTACGATTCACACAAAATAATTCACTTTTTCCCTGAAATATGCGCTCACGGTTTGCGGATTGACATCCGCATGGCGCACCGCTATTCGGGAACGCCAGATGCTATACAATACTAAAAGCATAATCATATGATGCGGTACACCGTCTTCGTTATTTACTCTGAGGAACCTGATTCCACGGAGTGCCACCAGATACTCCTTCTTTAGGGTTCTCATCAGGGCGTCCAAAAAGAAAATAGCATCCCAACACTCTATAAACACATGTTGTATAGCCTCAGGTTTTCGACAGAGGACGCGGAAGTTGCTGCAAGAACCAAAAAGAGCTCGCTCTTCCACCCACGTTTTCACAGGAAGTGTTTTGGTGTGCAGTTTAAAAAAGAAGGTTTTTACAGAGGCTTGGCTTACCATATGGCGATCTAGGCATTCATCATTCGCTTCGGGTTCGTAGCGGGGGCGTTGGCTTGGGAATTCGGCTGAGTTGAAGAGGACTTTGGCTTCAGACATTGGCAGTTCGGATTTTAGTGTTTAGAAGGGTGGGATGTGTACTTCGATTTAATTTAGTTTGGATTGAGAAATCTTCGCTTTTTACCCACCTTTCTCTTCAGAAAAATGGTAGACGTAAGAAAAGCCAAGTCAAGGCTAGTCAAGACCACCAGCTCCGCTGCTTCCTCAGCCATCGCATGTTAATTGCGAACGTGGCCGATTTCTTTTTTTTTTTTTTTTGAGCAGACCAGATCATATTTTTTTTCTGCCGCGTCACCACACTAGGAGCCGCCTCAGCAATAACCATAGAGTTTCATACTAACATATACTAAAGGGAAATCTGGCGCCACTGTCAAGGGGAGCCGCACTTCGCCGAGCGTTCCGTAATGTACCGGGCAGGCACGTTCCACTTGTCCTTGGCATGGCTCATGAACCGGCTGAAAAGTTGGCTCTGGCTGCAAAAAAGACAATTTTGCTGTAGAGGGTTCATCAAATTTGTTTTGTTGTTATATTAGTGAACCTCGAGGAAGAGTAATTTGTCAGTGCTTATGTAGAACGAAGAACAAGAAAAAAATGTTACCCTTTTTTGTTACATTTGGCTTCGAGGGAAAAAAGAAGCCATATGGCTAGCTAGGCCAAGTAGGCGCGAACGTCGCTAGCGGAAATGGCGCCGCCCACGGCGGCCTGCGAGACAGATTTCCCCCTAGTATATATTAGTATGAAACTCTATGGCAACAACCAACACGCTAGGAGCACATGGTAGGCAGATCGTTCACCGTCGTTCCTACCATGTGTCCTCATCGGAACACCAAGTTAATAGAAAACATGGTGGGAAGATTTTTAAACGCAACATTATTTACCTGCAAACTGTTCCCGGCTCTTGGGCTGCCGTCTCGTTGCAACAAAGCGCTTCCCCTGGTCGGAATAGAACCTCAGTCCCTCGCGTTATGAAACCGGCGTCTATCCGATTGCGCTATCATCGCATTCTCCAAAGCCAACGCCCCCGCTACGAACCCAAAGCAAATGCTGAGTTGAAGAGGGTTGGGTTGTTTACCCAAAAGAGACGGTGCTCTTTTGGGCGAACAAATGTACCCTCCCGAAGACCGCCTACACACGACTAGCCTATGCACCAATGACGTTATCAATAGAGCTTTGGACAGCTTATAAAGAGATGAGTATTTTTCCTTGCTTTGATGTCCGCTCTGGGTATCCACAGATTCCAATCAATGAAGAAAATGAAGTGAAGAAAGCTTATTTGGCGGCCAGACGATCTGTATAAATGAAATGTCATGCTCTTGACATGTTTTCATTCTCCTGCCCAGTTGGAATGATGCAGATTTTTCTGCGGTCTTAAAAAAGGTGTTAACTACCCGAAGGAGAGTAGACTATAAATCCCGATGTCTGCGCCCACCCCTCTGTGCGCCTATTGATATACTTCACAGATTGACCTTACATGGAAGCAGGGACGCTGGCGTCTGCAATAATGTCCGACTAAATAGTGGTTCCGGTAAAACTGTAGTCATAACGCGATAGCACCGCTAGCCGCTGCTGCAAAAATAGCAGAGAACCAAAACGTTTATGGATTCCGCCAGCGAATTCTCGCATGTTCCTCCAATGTTTACAAATGCGAAGATTGGCGGCAGAGCGCACTTACCTAGGCTTCGCAGGATGCACCAGTCACAACACTGGCACCTGTGCTCGAAGGGCGGCGGACCGGTGATGCACCAGGTGTCATTGATGGGCCCGCACTCGATCGTGGAGCAGGATCGCCCAGAGCACCTGTCGAATTCGTCTGGATGTGTGCAGAGAAAAAGAAAAACACGCAGAGGGCGGCATGTTTCTTTTGGCCATGACCAATCCAGCTGCTATGTTTATATATCACACCCCTGGAAGGTACCTGACGTTTTTCCCGTTCTTGTATTTGCCTGAATTGATGACTCAAGACACAATGTTAGCTTCTTGTGCTTCCGGTTGCATGCTCTTCCCGAAATAGCTTGGACGCGCTCTGCCCAAAAGACGATGGAGTGTTCTCGCTCCGTGTAGCTTAATGAATCCCCCCGTACTACGAACGTCTCATTAAAATGCAAGTAAAAGTCTTTTTTGCCAACTGTACGTCAAAGTGCGTTGCGAACGACGCTATGCAAGTCTATTGTTCAACCCTTACAGAGCCAACATTGCGAAAATATTGAAATTCCTTCCAATAAATTCGAAAAAGCCGCAAAGAAAAGTACTCATTATTTCATATGGTGCATTGCCATGGAGTTGTTTTCTCTCAATTCGGCGCAATATATGTCGTACAGCAAAACCTGCAGGCAGTATCAACAGGTTCAACGTCTTTTTGTAGAATTATGTGCGGCTCTTCCCTTTTGTCTGTAGTGCATTTGCTTTAGGGTAACTTTGTTACAACAAATTTAACGACAGGCGCGGAGAGCGACCTGCGTTGTACTGAGAGCTACGGGCCATTCGCATTGGAGTTTGTTTTGCCGGAAAGCGTATTCTGCGGACGGAATATGACACGAAGAGATCTCCAGGAGTGAGCCTCACACGCGTTTGCTATAAACCGCATCTAGAAGCACTTTATGTTGTGCCACTTTACGCTCATCTAAAGGGACCACTTCTTGAACAATTGGTTCTCTACTTTATGCAAGCTCAAGCATCCTCCTCCCTCAACCACACACACACAAAAAGAACACAAAGAAAAAATCCTTCCGGAGTTCTTCAACGAGTCGAGGCAAAGGGTCGCACAATCCCGTAAATGTAGGCCGCCATTGAGGATCCATAATTTCTAGTGCTTTGAAAAGATTCCATATGTAACGTACGGCCAAAACACATTATTTCTGTGGCACTGGATGGGTGTGGCTTACAGGAACCATGAAGAAAAAATAGAAGTTTGTTTAATTTGAAAGAGGTACCGAATTTTAAATTGAATTTGAAACAAAAGCTTGATCAGGGCTAGTTGGTTGAACATACTGAATAAATTTGAGGCGCTAAACAACGGGGACCAACGGAGACAGGCGCCTTGTCTGTGTCTACGTGTTTCTTTGGTCCCCGTTGTTTAGCGCCTCAAATTTATTCAGTGAATTTGAAAGTAGTGGCAATAGCGAAGTCCCACAATAAGGCGAACACCTGCTTGGCTGTGGCTGCGGGTGGCTAAAGCCAGTTCAGCAATCAGGTGACGACGCCTGCTTTGCAAGAGATGCGCTACGCGTGCAGTCCCATGCAGGTTCAGACTAGATGGTCAATGTTCGGTGTGCCTCCTGCAGAGCACGTTACGCACGTGGGTGGTGCCATGGCCGGCGGGGGTTAATTGTTAGCGGTATTTCCTGTGAGGAGAATGGCTGCCAGACATTTATTGGGAATGTAAGAGCGCCACTTGAACAGGTTGTCCTCTGCAAGCGCCGTCCTACCACGAGCCTGGTGGCCACGTCGGAGTATTGGAGGGAAAGGGTAGTCGTTGTTGGGGATGTGGCTGCCGAGTCGAGCTCTAGCACATTTCTTTTAGGTGGCTCGGGCTTCAAAGGGGTCCAAGCTGGCGTCGTGATAAGGGAAAACTGAATGGGAGCGGGTGTAAATAATATCGCCCGCTAGGCCGCGCGCCACCTCTTTGAAATAGTTAACGCACTGCCCTGGCCAGTGCGTCTACCAGTTTTTGTATTGCTTTGGTATGGTGTAGCCTCCTGGCAAACGTCTTGATGGAGGCGCAGATGGAATTATGATAAGGCACCTGGCTCAGTGCGCGGAGTGCCCCGTGGCCGCTGTGAAAATAGTTGCTTGAGGCCGGTGGGAAGACGAGTCATAAAATTCAAGTTGACGGAGGGCGAGTAATATTGCTTCAAATTGGAGGTGGGTAGACGAAGGCGCTGTTGGATATACTGGTTGACCGGTGGCGGGGAATGTCCAGTGAATGGCCGCTAATTTGAAGGTATTCGTGGTGGAGTCTTATGTGGCATCGGAATAAATGGCGCTATGCGCAACCAACACGGTCATTTGAGCCGCGAGTCTGTGTTTGTTGGTATGGCGAAGCTTAGAAACATTGGCCGGGAGTGGTTTCGGGTTAACGACGATGAAGTCGCCCCATGGCGGAAACGGCAAAGGAATATGATATTGTGGTGCACTGATAAATTGCAGAAGCTCAAGTAGCCCAGGTCGGCGAGAGTGGATGCTCGGCGGAAGTCGTTGCCTTCTTGACGGGTTCGAACGATTACCGCAAGAGGAGGGAGTTGGGCGTATTTGTATAGCTCCTCAAATTTATCATGCTTGGGAAAGCCAGTGATAACTCGAAGCCTCTTGCGATGTAACACCCCCAGCTGGTTGTGAGTGAAGGGGAAGTCTGAGTGGAAGTGCAAATGCAACTGCAAGTGCAACTGAAGTGGAAGTGCAACTGGGTCAGAGTGAAGTCTAGGCATACTGCCCCATATGTCACTTTGCTCGTGAGGTCAGCCTGTGTTAAAAGTTTGAGTGTCTCCGTTGTAGTCACTTCCACTTGGTTACTTATGCGTTTTAATGGGAAACTGTTGGTGCCGTGTTTTCTTCATTTGCTCAAGCAACTTGCATCCTCCATCCTCAGGGACACGGATGCCATGAAGTTTAACCCCTCTCTCTGGTGACGGCTTTAGTTGAGAATGTGCAAATTGAAAAGTGTAGTAGTCCTTCTCTTGTTGTGCCGCCAAACAGCACATAAGTGCTTTTGTCTGGTGAAGGCTGCATCCCAGCATGTTGGAGGGTGTTGGCGAGAGTGCCCAGTGAAGTTTGTATACATATACATACCTCGACTTGCTGTTGGGTTAGAATTGTCTTCCTAGGGACAATCCGAATCGTTATATCGTCCGCATATACAGTGTGCACGGGGTATTTGCGAACAGAACGTTGGCTTCAGGCACAACGGAACACTTCAAGCAAAATCAGGTATATTTTCCCGAAAGTTTGAGAAATACTTTTCTCATGGTTTATTTCCATAATTATTCAATGAATCCGCCATCGGCAGCAATAAGCAATTCGATTAGGTTTCGGAAATGGCTGCATACACGGATCAGGTGCTCCTTAAAGATATTGGCCATTGAATAAGCAATGGCGGCCTTCAGCTAGTCTTTTGTACTATGCGGATCTTTTTTGGCTTCTCTCTATACGACGCCCCAAACATAGTAGTCGAGCGGATTTAAATCTGAAGAACTAGGAGGCCACAAGTTGGGAGTGACGTCGTCGTGGAAGTTGTCAGCCAGTCAGTCTTGAGTGACGCAGGCGAATTGGGCTGGAGCCGAATATTGCTGAAAGACATATGGTCTTTCTTTCGGAATACTCTTTATCCTAGGCTTTACGATGGTGGAAAGCGAATCCACGTACGCGGCAGCATTGACGCGTACTCCTACAAAAAAGTGTGGCGGCATGACGTCACCCTTGTTGCTGGCGAAAATAACGCCATCACAGACGTCGGAAATTTTGTGCGCGTCACTGCAGGCATCTCATCAGCGCTTGCGCAGACACCTTTTGTTACGGCGGTTAAGTTATTGGTCTTAGTCAAAGTTCTTTTTATCTAAAAAAAGCACAGCATTCCAGGATCCTCAGGTCTTTTAAGCTTGTTTAGAAAGTGCTTGGACCGGAGCAGACGATTATCCACAGTTTTATTGGAAGTGAATTTCTCCCTTCCAATGACATAGGAATGGTACCTTAAGTCCTCGTGCACAGCGAGGCTGGCAGTCGACTGACAGTCGCAATGGATCGCATTGACTTCCCTGGGTCTTCCATCACGATGACGTGCAGCCGTGGAAGAAAATAAGGGGTTCTGACGACGTCTGACCGCTGACTGTGTTTTTCCCGTTTCCCCACAGAGGCGACGCGACCGCCACATCAGATCAGCTCTGTCCGTACTTTGTAAACGAAAGACTTCGCTACGTTGAAAAAGGTGGCAATTTCCAAGTCGTTGTGGTGTGCGGCCAGGGCGACGAGGACTGCATGGCGTTTCATTTCCTGCGTCATCTTGAACGTTTCTTCTTTAAACAAACTGCGCAGTATAAATTATAAGGGGTCGGTGAATACGAAGCAACAAGTATAGATATATATTATAGCCAGCTGGAGTTATGACGATAAACAGCGTTCTGAAATACCTCGCGCACACATATAGTGCTTTGATTGCGAGGTTTTGCTGAAATTGCTTGGCAATTTTTGACGTGACAAGATTGAACAAAATTGGAGACAAAATAGCGCCCTACGGTACACCTCTGTGGTTGTGGAAGTTATGGGGATGTCCCTTAGCCGTATGGGTTTCAAAAGTTGGGTTACGTAGGTAGTTTCTTGAGAAAATTGGTGAGTCTGTAACCGGTGTAAAGTGTATTCAAAATCGCAGTGATGAATGCGGAGGAACCATTATCGAACGCTTTCTCGAGATCAAAAGTGACGAGGACTTCTGAAGCTGACTTGATGTTCTTTCTCAACCTTTCCCTATCATCGGTCTTAATAAGAGCAGGCTGTCATGAGTGGTGAGACAGGGCCGAAAACCGCTTTGTGCGGGGTCGTAAATGGGGTTGTACGCCATCTCGAGTAGATAAGTGAGAAGGGTAACTATGATGCGCTCCATCAGCTTGCAGACAGTGGATGTGATTGAAATATGGCGAAGATTGGAAACAGCAGTAGGAAGCATTTTAAGCTTTGTAATTGGATGCCCGACGGAGTGATTCCATTCAATTAAAAATATCACGGATTTCATATTTCGTTAATTTCCGTTAACAACTGTTCTTTGCATTTCTCATCAACGTTGCCGAGCATTTGCCAAGTATTTTTTTCCAGGGAGCGCTCTTGACATCAACAGTAAACATCAACAGTAAACGCCATGTGGAATCCTGGAACGGTGAAGAATGTGTACTCAGGCTTCAAGTGTTCACTGCAGATTAGGGCATAGACAGAAGATTCGGAAGAGTGATTTTGAGGGAAGAATGTTTCGGCTTCCATTCGTTCGAATTCGTCTTCGTCTATAGTGTGAGCAAGTAGGATGGTTTGCGTGGTGTTAAGAGATTAAGTTGTACCAACGAGAGCTTTGTATGTGCGTCACAGCTTATTGGAACCGGTCTGCTCATTGAAGCTTGCGCAGTGGTTAAACAAGTGAGTTCTTCTAAGGCGCTTGATGTGCAGTCTTTGTCAAAATTTTGTGGGCCACGGCGACCGTAGCCGAAACGGGCGCGCAGCCAAGCAGGGGCGCTGCGCTTGCCACTGCCGGCTGGTTACGCGGCTAAAGAGAGTGAGGGGAACTTTTTGCTTCTTTTCGTAGTGCGATAAGTGCAGCGAGGCCGGTTTCTCAGAGCAGGCGCACTTCGCTTCAGCGCAGGCTTGTCACGCCAAACACACTACAAAAGCAAGAGCAAAAGTTCCCCTCGCCCTCTTTAGCCGCGCAACCAGCCGACAGCGGCAAGCGCAGCGCCCCTGCTCGGCCGCGCGCTTGCTCCGGCCACGGTCGCCATGGCCCACAAAATTTTGACAAAGACTGTACCTTCTAGCTTCTGATGTTTTGTTGCGAGGTTCGAGTAGGTCTGTAAATTGTTTTCCAGCGCAGAGGTATTGAAGGTGGAGGGTCTTGCGGGTCGCCTAAAGGTTCATCGGGTCGCCTATGCGTTTATCAGGTGTTTGTTAATTGTCGAAGTGTTATCCCCGACGTCAAAATGTCTGCTCGCACTCTTGACAGCCCGAGCTATTTTCGTGGCTAGTGCTCATATTCCGCAATGAGGGGGTGAAAGCGGTTCCAGTCAACCGTTGTTTATTTTAATTTGCAACGAAGGGCTGATTGCGCCAAAGTGATTGATTGATTGATTGATTGATTGATTGATTGATTGATTGATTGATTGATTGATTGATTGATTGATTGTGGGGTTTAACGCGCCGACGCAACGCAGGCGATGAGGCGCGCCGTAGTGGAGGGCTCCGGATTAATTTTGACCACCTGGGGATCTTTAACGTGCGCCGAAATCTCGTACACAAGGGCGTTTTTGCTTTTCGCCTACATCAGAAAAGCGGCCGCCGCGGCCGGGAATCGAACCCGTGACCTCGTGCTCAGCAGCGCAACGTCTTAGCCACTGAGCCACCGCGGCGGGTAAGTGATTCACATAAGGTAGTTATCTGAGCTCGTGGGGTCTGCACCACAGCGCCATTCGCGAACTACACTTTTTGTGGTCTACGTGAGATCGAGTGTAGTGTCCGTCTGATTTGCGTGAAGCCCGCGACAGGTGGGGTACCTGAGGTCGTTTTGAAGTTCCAGTCCTGCTCTTGTAGCGTTATCGACAAGTGCTTGGCCTCGAAGGTGCGTTGTGATGTGGTGCCAAGCCAGGTGTTTAATGTTGAAATCCCCAACAAAGAGGAGATAGTCTTGCGGGTATTGCTAGCGTACATGATGTAGCCAACAATAATCAATGCCAGGGGTGGCTCTGTTAATAATGCTGCGCACAGCAACCGTTTCCTAGATTTCCGTACAATAACAAGAGGTATCAACTTGGGTGTGAGGTATGTCCTTCATGATGAATTTGGGGGCCTGTTTTCCCATTTTGAGTTTTCCGCGCGGTGTTTATGATGTGTGGACGGCACAGAGTACCCTTGATAACCTGCAATTTTTGGGGTAGCACCGCGCGTTTCCTGAAGCAGGAGTCCGAGGGGCTGACCTGTTGTCCGGAAAAGTTTCCCAAGATCTGCGGCACTTCATTTGCGAGGAAGGCAGTCCATTGAAGAACGTCAGGGTGCGAATAAGGTTTAGACGAAGCCATGAGGTATGAATGCAGGTTGGTGTTCGGCAGTCACGTCTAACAGCGTGGTGATGCGTTGTGGAATCTTCTGAGTCGCCGTTAGCTGGAGTGCTATTTGTTGCGTGCATTGCTGAAATGATTGCATGTCCTGGTGGCGGTGACTCGGAGTGGTTCTGTCACTATTAGGGGAGAAGCCCTTAGGGGCTGGGGCTGTTGGCGTCTCTTGTCGTCGTCGTCGTCGTAATGGTCGTTCCTCCCATGTAGTCACAATACTACAACACCGGGAAACGCGCTTACGTCTCGCGCTCAAACGTAACGCGTACTAAAGAAAAACACCGACACACTCGTTAACGCCTCGCGCTGGAGCGCTTCGTAACGCGCACTAAAAAAACACCGGGACACTCGTTTACGCCTCGCGTTAGAGAGCTTCGTGCTTCAAAGACAAGAGACTTTTACAACGAAGCTGTATACCTCTACCCGCCAACTGTTTCATCTCCGCTGGTAAAAGCGCCAAGGCGCCAAGAATACACTGCATGCTTCGCCCCTCTCCAGGTTTTACGTTAGTGGCGATGTTCCCGGAATTTGTTGTGTTCTTGTAGCATGGCGCGGATTTTGTGATGACTGGGGGCTTGTGAATCAGCCCGAAACTGTGGCTCGTCCGCGGAGGTATCAGCCCCTCAACGAGAAGTGACAGATGGGCTGGCTAGTTGCTTTGTGAAGGTGTTACTTGCTTCAGTCCTGCTTGATGCTTGCTTGATGCAGAGATTCTGTCTGTGCGTAATAACCTGCTTCTTTACGTAGTTTATTCGCTGCACATGGTTGCATTGGACTAATGAAATTCGTGCCTGAGGAGATTCCATCTCTTCAGCAAATCGAGTCTGTGCTTTTTGAAGTGCTTGTTGTAGTTCAGAAATTATGGGATCATCCTCAAAGAGGGAGGCAGGTTCCAGCGTCGTAGAGTGTTAACTGAGATAGTGTGTTTCTTGTTTGCTAATGTGATGTTGGTTAATAAGTCTTTTTTTCTGTCATCATCACTAAATTTGGGGGGGGGGGGCAAGCGGGGAAATTCAGTGTTTGTTGCCCTGGCTAAAGCTGTCGACGCAACTTGTAAGGGCGATTCGTCGGGATGTGTAATTCGCTGTTGGCGGTCGCCGTTTGGGTAACGGTTTTGAAAGCCATTTTCTTGCTGACTAGTTTTAATAATTTTGGCAAGGTGAGTGCGAAATGGACAATGTGGGCTAGGTGCGAGGTGACCGTCATTTTACAATGCATGCAGTGCTGTGGCTGTTCCTTATAAGGGCACAGGGCTGGACAATCCTTAAGCTCATTGTAGCACATTCGTTACAGATAATAGTTGGGGAAGGACAGCTACATGCCGCCTTATGCACTGGTTTGTGTCAACGAGTGCAGATCAGCGACCTTGCCGGGTAAATTTGAAGGCGACGTAAGAAACCACCGTAAGTTACGAACCCGGGGATGATGTGAGAAGCAAAGTGGATAAGCACTGTACCTTACGACCTATGGCGCGTGCAGCGAACATATCGATGCCATCAGCTTTAAGAGCCTTCATGCGTCTATTGCTGTCGGCTCCGGCGTTGGAAGCCAACTAACCAACTAAAAAACAAACAAACAAACTAACTAACTAACTAACTGAATAACTAAATAGCTAGCTAGCTAGCTAACTAACTAAACAACTAACTTACTAAATTGCCAACTAAATAATAAATAAATAAATAAATAAATAAATAAATAAATAAATAAATAAATAAATGAGCAGTTATGCGGGCTGTATCCTGAAATACTAGTCCGCATTAGGTTACACACATTGTTGCTCGCGTGTTTAAAACTTACAAGAGTTCAGCAAGCGGAAAATGTGCGTACAGTGCGAGGCACAAAGAAAGCGTCGCTAAAAAGCAGCGGCAAAACACCGATGTCAAACACGAGCAGGAACCCGCCGAGATATGCTCGGCATATTGTTAGGACGGAAAATTTTACGTCGGATTGTCTGGTTGTGCGGTTTGACATACCGAAGCTACACCTGGGCGATGAGGAGCGCCGTAGTGGAGGGCTTCTCCGGATTAATTGTGACCACTGGCTGGGGATCTTTACTGTGCGTCGAAATATCGACACACGGGCGTTTTCGCTTTTCGCCTCAGACAGAAAAGCACCCGCTTCGGCCGGCATCGAACCATGCTCAGCATATAAAGAGGGCTCTGAGCAACTCACTTACGCTGCATGTTGGTTTCCCTCCAAGCGGGAATGTCGCCGCAATAACGCTTGCTGTAGAAACGTTCCGGTGCGCCGGCTGGCCAGTAAAAGTATGCCACGAGGAACACTACCACGAGCGCGACGAAGACCCCGACACAGGCGATAAAGGCGATGACAGAACGCTGCGTGGTAGTGTGAATTCGTGAAGAGTTAGCGGGAGTTGAACGTACGATGAGGAGTATCCGTTCTCACAAACCTGATCACAGTTTGGTGCTAGGCCTTGGAGAGCGGTGGAACCCAGCCTTGAAGAGTCGTACACGCGGAGAGTAGGACAACAGGCACGCTGCGTGTGTTTTCTTCCTCTCTGGGGGCGTGTTGTCCTACTCTCTCCTCGTGTGCGCGCCTTCAGATCTGGGTTCCACTAGCGTCACTAAATAAGCTAAGCTGAAGAGTACCGCCACTTCGTGCATCTGGAAGCGTTTGGGAGCCATTTTGTTTCTGGCTTGCTGTGTTGCCATCTCTCCCAACGAAATTGCCGCCAGTTGTGACGGGCAGAGTGTGACCGGCCGCTCTAGCGTCCGCGCAGCAGAGAGAGAGAGAGAGAGAGAGAGAGAGAGAGAGGAGAGGCGCCCATATGTTAACAAATATCACGTGGTGCCGACCGACCAATAAAAATACCGGCGGCACATAACAATGACAAAAAAAGAGTGCCGATACTCTCAAAAACTTCATTTAGTGACGCTAGGTTCCGCCGTTCTCACACACCTCTTCAACTTAAAACTATGGATTGACGCGCCTGTGCTTGGGGTACACAACCGCGAGGAGCAGTTCGAAGTGCGCACATGCGATGGTTAATGTTTCTGCTGGTCACGCTGATGGGAATTTATTTGAAGGGGCCATGAAGACAAAATGCGTTTGTTTTGCTAAAAAGATTTCGCTTTTTCCAGCACCCTCAGAGCTAGTCTGGGAACAAACGGTTCACTGAGAAATTAAAGGGACCCCGTAACACTTTTTTTCAACCTTTTTTTAAAATCCTAAATGCTTGCAGAACGTCGTCACCCAGCACACCCATTACTCAGACTAGGGGCCCGTGAAGCACCTCAGCCGAAAATTACTGCTGTATGTCCATCAGATAACTTGGAAACTCGCTCAAAAGAGATTTCTCTCTTTCCCGGGGATGACTTTCTTCGACGGCGCGAATTGCGCAACTGAGGCCATGTAGCGGCTGTTGCTCGATTTTCCTTCAGTTGCAGCGATGAACGTTTTTTGATAGCAAATTTAAAAATAAAGCTAAAAAAACAAAGCAGAAAGGCAAGGCATATCTGGTGCGACATTAAAATCACGGAGTACCGCTCCGTGCTGGCAATAACGCTAGCTTTCGCAGTGCTTCCAGACGCGAAGGAAAGAATGAAAGCGTTGATCGAAAGTGTTGCAGGGTTGCTTTAAATATTTCAAACCAGGAATTAAATATTTCCGCTTCATCGTATGTTTTCTGCGGTAAGCAAGGACGTATTCAGGGCAGGTACCTAAAACAAAATATAGTATGTTGACAGGGCCGGTTGCTATCTCACAGATGTCCTGTTCTTTACCTTCGTTATCGTCTGCTTGCCCAGATGGCGCAGAAATACCGCGCAATGAAGTAAACGCCACAGTAAATACTTCTCTCCGTAAAGCTCAAATACTTGCACTCACAAGTCCAGATGGAGCAGAGTATTCAGCAAAAATGTCACTTATTAAAATGCGGGCAGCCACCCTCAGTATGTCGTGGCTCGTGGGTCTGAGTTTACGTATGGTTCAGGAATAACAACACGTGGAGCGCTACTCCAGACATTTGGGTGGCGGCTCTGACCAGCTCATGTTGATCGAGAAGGTGAGGGTGAAGGTTGCAGAAGCCCTCGACATGGACTTCTGCCTATGGTTTCGCATCTCTTCCTTTTTTCGGCCGCCCATACTTCCACCACTACTAGACCCGCCGCTCGCTCTGAAATTCCATTTTACTTGAGTGTACGTGCCGCATTTTTGCTACGGTTGATCTTAATTGTTTCGTAAAACCTGAGTTATGACTAGACATATATTGTCACACAAGTGACCTCGTAGCTGATGTCAGTCGGAAAGTGTAATGTCCGACAAGCCCAACGCGCCCGACGGCTGTGTTATGTAGTGTCAGCCAGCAAATTGCCGCACTAACTGCTTATGTTTACGTGTTAGTGACTTTCATTGTTTACATCATCATTCTTACTGCTAGAAAATGAATATGCACTTAATTCACGCGCAAACAGCTCCTTCTGTAAAATAATGCCGCAATCCCTGTTGAATTCCCCTTGAATTTTGCCGGCATCACCCCATTGCAACGAGCAGACCCAACTACGTAATAAGCTCAAAAAGAGAAAATAGGTGATGTGTAGCAAGCCCATTCTTTGTTTTCCTTATCATATAGCTTATTTGAATGAAGTTTGCGTCAAAAGTAGCGGCAGTGTTTTCCTAATGAGGCAATCTTTCGAATAAAACAAACTTGCATTTTGTCTTCATGGCCCCTTTAAACCCACATACACGCACACGGACATACACGTGTGCGCACACAGGGCCCCCGGTCCGCCAACCTCTTCAAAATAGCAGAAAAAAGTTATAAATGCTACGTCGAAATAGAAGCCTTTGTGGTGTTTTGGGGCAAATAACATCTGTAAACACCGCAGAGAACTAGAGAATTGTTCAGAGGCGAACATGTTTCGCAATCTGAAGAAAATATCGTCCACGCGTACGGAATCTGGTGAGAAGCAAGCGCAGCACGTAGCAATCGCAAGGATGCACTTGCCATTGAACAGACTTTTACCGCTTAATGGCCCAGGTGCCTGTGGAAGGCCGTGACACTCTCGGCCACAGTATTCTGTATTTGATTATTGTTAATCAAATAAGGAGAATAGAATTTTAGTCTCCCTAGGGCCCCCCTTCGACTGATTTTTTTTAACTCTTGATTAGTAAAAACTAACATCTAAGTATCGTTAATGCACCAGAGCCTCACTTCGGCTGGGGGGCAGTCCAGTAGATCAGGACCAGAAAATAATGTAGGCCAATAAGGGATATCTGACTTTCCCAACAGTCTCCCGCAAAACGTGCACTTTGAATTCTCTTTTTTGTTCTACATGCGGCTCTAGTGGCCGAAAATAGATCTGCAATAGAGAGTTATGAGGACAGCACGATAATAACGACGCCACTATGACGTGTGGTTACGGACACACTATGCCTCATCATAGATACAGACATATACAAATTTGCAAGCTTCATTATCATATAAGTGTTTCTCAGCCTTTAATTGCAATTTCATCTGAAAGCCTCTTGATGTGGTAATGCGGGCACTTGTGTTCCGGTTTTTTGCTTGAAATCAATCAGCCGTTAAACGTGCTAAGCCCTTCTATTTATCAATACCACTATTTTTATATACACAATAACTAGGTTAGATTGCAAAAAAAAAAAGCATTTACACTTGTTATGCGACGTTATTGGCGATGAGATGTTTGAGTGGAGCCCCCTGGCTCTGACGTCAGCTTAGGGATCGCGCCGCTGTCGTCTGCTACACTCCGCTTGTGAGGGGCAGCAGTGCCTGTGCTAGAAATCACCTGCTTTGATGCTTTCGTGCATTAAAAGGCGTATTTCTAGTAAATCAGTTATCTTTGCCAGCTATTGTCCCATCTGAATAATCTCAAGCTGTATCCCCCACAAGTTTACAACACACGATGAGAGAGAGAACAACTTTCTTCTGAGCATCGGTCAGAAGATCGTGGGTAAATCGTCCTTCCTAGCTTATTCGCGAGGTTCAGGTCTCAGAGCTCCACGATAAATATTCAAAATACGTAGGCTTCTCTACAGTATTTTTGAGGTGCTCTGAAGAAGATTCAACAGTCTAATGCTACGTATAGCAAGCAGTGGGTCCCTACACGCGCAGTGCATAGCAGGAAACAAGGCGGCTGCTTCCTATTTTTTTTTGTTGCTGTTGACTTGTATTAGAGAAATGTTTTTTTTTCTGTGCCAACGCATTATTTTTCTGCACCGTCACCAACGCCTTATACGTTTGGGGATGTTTGGGAGGCTGATAACGCATATCTGAATATTGGAAATACATGGGTGCGGAAAATGTATCCACATATCCCTCCAGGTCTGAACAAGCATAGTGTTGCTGTACTTTTACCCTAGACGTGACTCGTTTTTCTCAATAAACCTCCATACTGGTTAGAAGCCTGGTATAAAATCAGCACGCGCCTGTACACACAGTGGGTTACTTGGGACTCAACCTACAGTTTTGGCGGCCCATAGTGCATTTCGGCGTACTTTCATGCCATGACAACGTAAAGGGATGTGATGCAATACTTTTGAGCGTTCGGCAAGAATGCAAAAACTGTTTTACCTTACATACGTGATTACCGGGAATCGTAATGCCTTCTGCCGAAGCCGACAGCCCTGAATTTGGTTTGGTGTTGCATTTTCGCCGTTGTCGGTTACTAGCAGCTGGCTGCATCCTTTGTTCGAAAGATTGCTTAATAGAGAAGCTGACGCCTAGCTCTGACGCTTCGCGCTCCGCACAGGGCCGGCTTTGAAAGGAATGGGGCAACGCCAGCAATGTCTCTTCCGTAGCGGCATCCAAAACTATACTTTAACTGACGCCTTGAGCTAGTGTATGTGATTTTAAGTCTATTATTACAATAAAAAGTGACACACACGCGAAATCTGGTGCGCACAAGCATCAGACGTCAACCTAGCGCAGACAAACAGCAGGGAGAGCGAGCCCGAGTGAAGCAGACGACAAATGCGAGAATCCGTAAGCCGACGTCACAGAGATGCGCTTCGCAGCGCCGCCCGTGGTCACGCTCCCCGCCAATAGGCTTATCTAGGCCGTAGAGATTAAAAGAAGAGAGGAGACCCTCTCCGAATGTAGCCGAATGAACGAGAACAAATATTTCATTTTAGATAGAGCAGGGCGTACTGATTGACAATGTTTAAAACCTCCAATGACCATAGAAATTTTAGTTATGGCATCCGATAATTGAAAACTATATCGAAAAAGAAACGTTGTGATAACTTTATCTGATAATTCACTCTATTTGTCGCCTATATAGGCCCCCAAGATACTATAAAAGATGGGAAAGGACGGACTAAGTTACGGGTCTCATATATTGGAGCCGCCGGAATGGGGAAACTAAGCCATTGTTAATATAGCAATTAGGCCGAAGCACTATAGTGATTAGGGCGTCTGCCACATTTCATAAGCAGGTCTGTATGGCCGAAGAGGAATATAGTGGTGAAAGGAAGGAAATCTGTGTCAGTAAAGATTTTATCCTCATAGTTAACCACTTATGTGGCTCAACAAAAAAGTTTTGCGATGTCCATTGAATAAATGGAGTAAATTTAGTACCGGGTAACGCATCCTTCCGCCATATTCCTGCATACGAATTTCTATGAAGAGCAGTAAAAGAGATGGTTTGAAGCAGCTCGAAATGGAGAACTCACCTTTTTTTTGGAGGCTTCTGGCGACTCTGCACCCGTGGCATCCGCGGCACTCGACTCCTTGGCACCAGCCGAACGTGCCGAGTCTGCGGGACTCTAAAAAAAAAGTGTTTTGTATGAGGGAAATGGGTTTCTATCCGCATTCATTGAGAAAACTTCTCTTGCTTTTATTTCAGGTATACTTTATCCGGCGCCTTCGAAGCTACAAACTGGGCTTGACTTTTGGGAAGGTAAATAAAACCACGGCGTTTTTTTTAACAGAAAATCCATGCTTTTCTTGAGCAAAAACTTTTGTAGCCCTTTCCACCCTTCCTCATACTACAAGCAGTCGAAATATCTCAAAGCAGCTGCAAAGGTTCGCGCCTTCGGTGATGACTAATGAACTACAACCTCAGGAAATTCCGGTGATTTCGTGCGTATATAGTGAGAAAGAGATCAGAAAGAGAGAGGGAGAAAGAGAAAGTGTCGTTGTGATGATCGAAATAAACGAACAAACTGAAGGTACTGTTCGATTCGGTTGTACCTGTACACCTGCATGCAAGGGACAAGATTCCACCGCCATAACTACCCACTTTAATATATTTGTGCACTTGCATGCGTGCTGTCCGCGGATGCCTACGGCCTTGGTTGGCTACAAACGGTCGCATATATTTCTATAGCCTTGTGAATGCCAATATCGCGGGTGCCTACGCCATGGCCAATAGGCTTAGATGGCTATCAACAAAACGCTGGGTATTTTTATTAGTTAGGATCGATACTACGTCCACAGCTTCTCAGAGTAAGATCATAACGTCGCTATGCAAAATGCTGTCTTTATCGCTATTGTACCACCTATTTTTACACAAGTTTTGTATGGTGTTGGCCACTGCAGAAGGTGTAAGAAAAAATTAACAGTGTTAAAACCGCAGGAGAAAAAACACGTTGCTATCAGCTCTGTCCGAAAGGTGATTATCGACCAACAAAAGAGTCTTCCCGAGGCATAGAACCTCGCACACAAACAGACCAGATGCCCGTGTTTAAATTGGTAACTTGTAGATAAGTAAGTTTGTTCCTAGACTCTCAGCCCTGGACGCGTTTCCATGCACGCTTTAGGGATACATAAAAAAGAGCGTGCACTTGTTTTACAATTATACAAAAGCAAAAGGAAGGAACGATGCGATAAACAAGCACATCAGCCAAACACACTACAAGCGTAAACAAAGCAATTCGAAGGATAACACACATTGCGCATTACCTATAGGAACACAAGAAAATTTTAGCAATAATGACTACAGTACACAAATCAAGAAAGACTATTTGTTACAAAGAAGGACAATTTAGACGTAGGGCTATTAAGTGATGAACTAATTATAATGTCATTAGGAAGTGCCTTTGTATTTAAACCATTATTTCTAGGGAAATAAATCTGTTTTCTAATTTTCCGGCAACTTTTTTTTTTAATGCGCGCAATGTTGTAGGGTCCGCCAAACCGCACAGGGGATTTTGTCGCTTCATGCAGCGATTTGCGGACTTCGTGTCCCGTCACAGTCCTTCGCAGTACAGATTTTTTTCGTTGGGGCTCCGACCAAGCCTAAGTTGTTTTGTGCCACCCTTTTTTACGTTTTTATTTCGTTCCCGTTTTACCCTGCGTTTAGGCAGATGCATCTAGCCAATCGCTTCATGTACTGCTGGTCATGGTTCCAGGCTCTTCCCACCAACAGGCAAACGGGCCTCGAAAAGCACTTCCCTGCACATGGAAACCACACATCGCAGTGAAACTGCTCGATTTCTGAAAACCAGTGCCTCGTCTTCTTTGGGCGGCGGGAAAATTTTGCTCATAACTGCAAGTCGAGCATTCACTATCGTGACTGACTACCAAGCCCTTTGTAGACTTGCGCCCCTAAAGGACTCCGCTGGGTGGCTTGGTCGACGAGCATAAACTACAGGAATATCATGCGTTGTGCACACGTCGTGCCGTCCTCATACCTATGCGGCTGTCTGTACCCTGTGCGCGCACCTTCTTTCGCGGACCAGGATGATTTTGTGTACCTACGTTAAATGTGATCCGCAAACACCCCACGAGCAAACCTGAGACTCTCTATTCACATTTATTCAGCGAAGTCTCCAATCCAGTTGATCAGTCCCGTCATCAGTCGATCCTCCCCTCGGGAATTCCTCCCTTGGGACAACATTTTGTGCAGCCGGAACGTGCGCGGCGTCGATGCTGACGTGCGATCTGTAATCCCTGAACGCCTACACGCTAGGCTTCTGTGAAAACTTAAAAATAAGTCTACTGTTTGGCATCAAAAAATACTTCGCAAATTCAGGGCAGGTGCTGTATTTTTCACCGAGTTCTCTGTATATACTGCTCTACCCACGTTATGTCCGCGCCTTCGGCCATGCTGCCGCAGGCGACAATTCCGGCTCTCGATCTACCCCTTGAACATTTCGATAGCATTGATCCCGACTGTTTCGAATCAAAGGAGCCCACATTAGACACAAATTAAACCCAGTTCCGCCCAGTGTAAAATCTGCTGAACCAGCAGAACTGTGGTTCTCTTGTGTTGGCTCTAACGTCAACGGACACTCACCCGAGAACAGCAGCGCCGTCACCGCGCAAATCCTAGGGTTCGGGCAAAGGAATCGGCAGCGAAGCGCTAGCGGCTGCTCCCTCCCCTGCCCCTTTGCAAGCGAGAGGGAGAGAAAGGAATTCGCTCCTGCGAGACCACTGCGCCCTCTATCAGTGGGTCCGACAACCGTTGCTGCGAGGCCGCCGGCGGCGACACGGCTTCGAACACTATTGGTAGGGGTAATGTTTCTGAGAGTCCGCCGGTACGTCTGGGAACCTGCTGCTGCAACTCCGTTAGGCACGACATTCAGCAGAATTACGAAAAGGCGCGACCTGCAACCGCTCCGCTTTTAACCAGTGGATGGCCGTGGGCACTGGCTAAGCCACGGCTTTTGCGGCCACCCGCGCCTTACTTACGAACTTTCCCATTGTTTTCGCCAAATTTCGCCTAAACGATCCCATGCTTTATTACGGAGCACCTCAACTGATCCACAAGGATAGTGGGGGTTGTTTTCGAGCCAAGTCGTGAACGACAGCCTCCGTGCTTTCTCAACGCTCCAGAAGTTCCCGACGTACACCTCAACCGCCACATAACTGCGTCACCAAACACATCAACGGAAACATTTCCTATGTACACTCTTTTTCTGCGTGTCACACATATCATGGTGACTGAAACATACCTTCGACCGCAATTCCTCCCGTCATGGTTCTGCCGCTTACTCCCCGTCCTACCTCCAGTATAGCCGTGAGCCTCCCGGGTTCCACGCCGTCCACAATGCAACTCCGCCATGGCGAGCTTTCTCAACACCCGCGACGCCATTTCTCACGCTGGATATGCACGACAGGTAGGCCATAACCGTATCTCCCCTTCTCAAGCACTCAAGTAGTCTGCAAACGACTGGCGACACCACTCCACGTACTTCCTCCCGGACATGTACAGCTCCTCGGACACCATGTCACCGAGCAGGAATTTGTTTCTAGCTCCTTCCTCGCTATTGAAAACATTGACCCGTGTTGCTCAAGGTTATTTATAGCGTGCTCGATGAACGCGCACGGGGGTTGTTCCCAGAACTGGCGCGGTGCACAGTGCCCCACGACGGTGGGCACCAGCACGGAGCGTTGATCAAGGACAAACTGAGTGGTTCTACCCAAGCGCCATCTATTAGGGTGACAAGGCAACTCATAAAAACGTTCACAGGTGGCGAAACAGCAGCGTAACGTGACACAGCGCTGCCACAAAGGGATATTTATTAAAGGCGAATGATTATATAAACACACAACTTATATCAGTCACACATTCGCGACAACGCACTTCCACCGCTTCCACTAAACACAGCGCCATACAAGCTGCTTCTAATCTTTTTAGAGCCATAATGCGAGTGTCCGTTTTATTCCGACCTTCCGCTAGAGCAAACCATGTAGGTATTCATTGTCTAGACACTCCAGTGACTGTTCATGATAATTCAATCGAACTAATTCAAATCTCTAACTGGCTGGCAATGCATGCAGCCTTCTTTCCAGTACGCTTAGTTCGCGTCCTCATTTACAATCTCTGGCCGTTGGTAACGCCAGTTCGGAGCCTGTCGCATCGTTGCCGATGAAATGACAAGCAAGTCATTCTTGTCAGCAACAATCCTTCCGCCTTCAGACGAGTGCATCGATAAGGCGTCGCTGCTGCAAACGGCGGAGGAAGCCGCCTCCTCGGCATAATGCGCGATGTATCTCGGGATTGCACCCCGGCGCCCCGCCCAGTCTCTCTATAAGCCGTGGGGCTAGGAAAAATTGCCCCGCCACGGTGCGTTCCTGTTTATCGATGACAGATGGTGCACACCGATGCGGTTTATTCAGGATGAAAAGGCGCCCCGGTGCGCCCCGGCGTGCAACGGAGCTGTTTATTTAAGCTGCTATTAGATTGCTTGCGGGATAACCTGTCTTTATGGGCTTCACGACAGGTATTTGTGCCTCACAATATGATATCGGGCCTGCCATACCTTACAAGCTAATAACGCCTCCCGTAATCGTTCCACTTTGCGCTGTAACGGCGCTTTCACCATGGAGTAGTCGTGAACAAATTTGGCTACAAAAGGCACGCGGGGGACGACGCACATCGCTGTGCTTGTGCCGCGTACAAAAAAGATACAACAAAGAATACGGCGCTCGATGTGGGTAGTTCGATACTCGCTCTTTTGACTCATCGGATATTGCCCCATATTTTCTCATTTCTACAGACGGGGACGCCATACAAGGCCGACGGGGCGCGCATGCGCGTTCTTACTTAAATCACAGACACGCATGTTTTCTCGCTTTGGTAGCCGTGCTACGATTGTCAGTAACGCGCCACGGGGCTGCGCCTTCGTAGCATGCCTTTCGCCGCTGCAGCCAGTCTGCTGCCAGCATAGAGTTTCACACTAATATATACTGGAGGGAAATCGGTCACTTCAGTCGCGGGACGCCGTGGGCGGTGCCATTGCCGCTAGCGACGTTCCTCGCCTACTTGACTTAGCTAGTCATGCATGTGGCGTCTTTTTTGTCTCGAAGCCGAAATCAAGGAGAAAGGGTAACATTTTTTTCTTGTTCATCGTGCGTGAAGCTTCTGCATAATCACTGACGAATTACATTTTTTGGGGCGTCAGTTTTATGATAACAAAACAAATTTGATGAACCTTCTACAGTAATATTGTTGCATTTTTGCAGCCAGAGCCAACTTTTAATCGTGTTCATGAGCCATGCCAAGGACAAGTGGAACGTGCCTGCCCGGTGCATGACGGGTCTATACGGAACGCTCGCCTAAGCGCGGCTTCCCTAGGTAGTGGCGCCAGATTTCTCTCTAGTATATATTTGTATGAAACTGTATGTCGGCCAGCCGGGCCGATTCGCCGGCGTTTGCGCATGCGCTCTTCATGTTCTGACATCGTCCCTCTGAATGCTTTTTTTTTTGTTTCGATACAGTTGTCTAAAAAACAGCCAACATCAAATAAACGATTCTGGGTAACCACAGATAAACACGTCCTAAACATATGCGCAATCGGCACGCACCTCTCCCCAGGGGCCCTAAAGTTCTATTCTCGACTTTATAAATTTTGCAGTGATTTCACCATGTTTGTTGCGTAAGCAAAACGTAAGCAGTCAGGGCCATGTTGCACGTATAGTAATGACGACATGCAGTGTAATTCCGTGCTTAGCTTATAAAGAGTACAAACAAGCTCTCAAGTATTGCCCATCGTAGAAATAAAAACGCTTCGCATGTTTTGCAATATCTTTGGCGGCAGCCGAGGCTGGCAAGAAAAACACATTTTTTAAGGTTAAAATTGGTGTCAACACCACAAAGCGAGCGAGTGACGTTGATCCAACAGATACAAAAGCGACCGAAGGGCGTGCCTTAATTAACCTAAATAGCACGAGACAATCTTTTTTGCGGTATCTTTTTATTTCTTTCAATCGCTTTTACTAACACAGTTGAGCTCTCTGCTTCAATGCAAGCTTTGTTGCGTTGTCACCTTCCCGGCCGTCACCACCGCCACGCTATCGTTCACTGCCATATTGCAAGTTTATGGCACGATCACACAAAAAGTCGGTCGCGACCATCGGTTGTGTGACGCGGTACGGACGGCGAAACGCCTACGCCTGACAACAGCAAAGCGTACGGATGTCGCCGAAACTCAAGCAGCGCAGACATGAATAAAAGAGTCAGTTTTCGTTGTCACTTTCCTTTCAATACTATGATGTTACCCACCAGCTTATTATGAGGAGCGTGGACAAATGCCATGCGTGGGGGTCTTTGTAATGGAGAGGCTGCTACTGCTCTCTATGTTGCTGTTACGCAAAACAAATGATTGAAACAAACATAAAAAAAGTATAAGGGGCATTATTTTTATGCTCCGTTATCGCTGACTTGGATGCAGTAAACACTATTATTAAAGCTAAACTTTAGAGTCCTCACAGATAGTGCGTGACTTACAAGTCATATTGCTGTTGAATAGCAAGGACATGCCTACGTTGTTACGTCTGCTGCATTTCGTCTAGTTTTTCATTGCCGCCCAAGTATTATGCGCTTTGACTAGGGAGAAATAAGGCAAACTTTAAATATGGGGCTAGTAAACGTCATGGAACGTCAAAATGAAAAAAGCAGACACAGCCGCTTTGTTAGCCGGAAGCACGTAACCAAAACCTGAAAGCCAATCAGACAAGGCTTCCAACGAATTTACAGTCCACGGTGAACGTTCGAATTCTAAAATAAGGCCCCTGGTCTGTAATAGGAAGGCATGGTGACAGAGGTTTTTACAGTATACACTAGACGGAATCTGGAGCTAGCGCCTTTGCGGCTCACACCAAGACCGCCTGTATCGTCATGGGCCGCCATGAAACCGTACGCTCGCCTTAGTTTCGTCATTGGCTTGGATTGATACGTTTTAGTGCCCGTGAGTTCAAATACGGTGCCACAAAAATGTAAATAAGAGTGTGTAATTGTATAGGTATAAAATAAAACGCACTGTTCTAAAGCTAAGGAAAATTGTAGTAAAGCGTATTACTTTTACTGTGAGTCTGCCGCAACGGTATCCCTTTTACTGAGAACCTCTCTCTTCCTACTATTCTGCAGACCAAGCCAATAGTTAACAATAAATTTTCCGGAGAATACATTAAATACTCTTATTTTGCGGATATTTCAAACATAAGTTGTTTGAAAGGCTCTGGAAGGCTTTATACGCGTGCGCAAAAAAACACCGCCTTCGCTGTGAACTTGTGCAGAGACCGTCTGCTTAAACTTTCGCGGCGCGTAATTACCCGCTCAGCCAAGCTCTCCGGAAGCTGTTAACATATGTAGTGCTACTGAAAAAAAGAACCGTGAAGCGAGCTCTCCTTACCACAAACTACTGTATCTGGATTGTGGGTTTGTACTTATCTAAACATGTATTGACTGTCGCTCGCCGGCACTAATCCTCCCACTAGTTTATAAGGAAGCACATCTGTCGTGGCATGGACAAATAAAGCGTATTTCGAATTTACAAGGAAAGCGAGAGAAGCGAACCGAGTTTCGATCATTTCGGTTACCTCGTAGTCATAGTAATGCATAGTCAAGAAAGAAAACCCAAGAAGGCGCGTATGAATCCGATAGACAGGCCAAGCCAGCAGCACGGATCTTCCCATAACCCCCCACGCCGACACAGACTCCCAGGCATAGAGTTTCATGCTAATACAGGGTTGTGCGATGATAATTGGAACACTTTAAAATATTTTCTTGACCGAACCACCACTCTGTTCGCGCTCAAACTTCACACGAAGGTCGCATTTTGTGGTCTGGTTTGTGTCATACCAGGAATAACGACGGTACTTACCTGGCTTTTCTGAAAATAAATCAAAACGATTCTAGCCTATGGGAAAATGGCGGCTGATTTGGACGTGTGAGCCAGCGCAAATTGATGTTGGAACGACGGAACCACCTGGGACATGCAGAGCGAAATGCACGTTTGGGATTCCCGGTAGCAAGGAGCTAAATGGTGCAACAGACGATCAGAAAATTCACCTAGGAATGAGCTAGCAGACGATCAGAAAACGCGGTTTTGGGGCTCGCACGTCCAAATTAGCCACCATTTTCCCATAGGCGAAAATTGTTTTTATTTATTTTAAGCATTAACGACTAAGTGCCGTCGTTTTTCCCGGTGACAAACAAAATAGACCACAAAATGCGAGCTTCGTGTGACGTTTGAGCGCAAACAGAGCGGCGGTTCACTCAGAAAATTTTTTTAAAAGTTTTCCAATTATCATCCCAACACCCTGTATATACTAGAGGGAAATCTGTCGCTGCAGTCGCAGGCCGCCGTGGGCGGTGCCATCGCAGCTAGCGACCTTCCTCGCCTACTTGGCTTGGTTAGGCGCACGGCTTCTTTTTTTGCCTCGAAGCCAAAATCAGCAAGAACGGGTAACATTGTTTTCATTTCCATCTTGCATGAAGCTTTTAAATAATCCCTGGCAAATAAATTTTTCTGGACCTTTAATTTTATAATAAAGAATCAAATTTGATTATATTCTGCAGTAATATTGTTGCTTTGTTGCAGCGAGAGGCAATTTTTCAGCCTGTTCGTGAGCCATGCCAAGGACAAGTGGAACTTGCCTGCCCGGTACATGACGGAACGCTCGCTGAAGCGCGGCTCCCCTAGGGTGCCTGTATGTTCCTCCTCGCCGCCCCTCCGTGACGGGTGGAGACAACTGCGTCGTCTGCTACGGAAGCCGCCATGTTGAACCCCGCCGCTGGGGCAGCGCGCTGCAAGCACGGGGATGTCCTATCGGATTCTTATATGCACACGCATTCCGTGGCCACAAACCGCTTCCAGAGGGAAGGAGAACTTATTTGTGGGCTTGTTTGTACGTCTTAACAGTGAAAACACTGCGCTAGCTAAGTCGACAAGACGAAATAGCGGGAGAAACACGGCACACAGAGGCGCATCCGTGCCTACCGCCTATACGTGCCTCTCCTACTTTTTTGTTTTGTAAACTTAAGTCAGCGCAATGTCTCTACACTTTTAAATGTAACACGCATAATAATGCATCAATGAGGCTCGCTTCTTGATCGTTAGTTTTGGTGTTAAATCTCATCTGCGAAAAAGTTGCGTCTTATATAAGTGCGTTCGACCGGCAATGTATTGTGAAAAGACTTCGCGGGAGAGCTATGTTACATGAATCGCCCTGTTCTTCCACTAAGTCTGTCTGATTTCGCAGTTAAACGATATTAATCATGAGCCTTCTTTGCCGAAAATCATAGCCGCAAAAAGCATACCTTGTATATGCAATTAAGATAATGCGCAAATGGCGAAGCGAGGACTCAGTTGTTGTAGCAGTGTATGTAGTTGTTTCTCCAAGGGGAAAACAAAAGCTAAAAGTGAATGGACGAAATAGCAGAGGCTTATCTGAAGCACCGCGGATAACACATAAAGAAAAAAAAAGAAAAATCTGCCAAGAAGCACCAAATGTAAACGCTTTGTAAATGAACAAAAATGCCTAATCGGCGAAGCCATTTAATAGGTACAGTAAATAGTGGCGCAGCATGCAGAAGTTAATTTTGGGTGAGGGGGTGGACCTTAGAGCTGTGCACGGGCCGAAATTTCTAGGCCCGGCCCGACCCTCCCCGATAGAGACAAGGCCCGGGCCCGGCCCGGGCCCGAGAAATTTATAAAAATTGAGCCCGAGCCCGGCCCGAGCCCGACGAATATTTAAAATCTGAGCGCGAGCCCGGCCCGAGCCCGCCAGAGTGTTGTTAAATATCATCCCTAGTCCGACAGGATATTAACATGAACTTGAAGATGTTTGTTGTTAACCTAAAAAGCGTAAGCACAAAGCGAATACGACTGTCTAAGATTTAAATTTCCTTTAAACTTGGACCGAACTTTGTACAACTTATCCTCACTTAGAAGCTTTTTTTTTTTTTCGGTAGCCGTGTAACTTCATTTGCCAGCCTTCGAAATCAAGGCACACCCGAGGATACCTTAAATGATTCCGAGTAAGGGGAATTTTTTTATTATTGTAATTCTTCAACAGATATTGCACCTTGCGTTCTTCCATTCCTTGCTGAAATTTGATCAGACGATGCGTCCGGTTTCACCGTTTAATTTTTGTCTTTCCCTCTAGTTACGTTGGCAGCATGATTTTATCTGCGCTTCAGTTCTTTCTTGCCTTTAGTCATGGCTCTAAAGAAATTCTTGCGCGAAATAATTATGGGCTCTGCTTAGAAAATTGGTTCTTCAAACTCTGCACACACTGCGAAATCCAGGCCACGTTTGTTCTGTTTGTTTTAGTTTGAAAACGAGAGAGCAAATACAATCATGTTGTAGTCGGTGGCTGGAGTGTCCTCGTTTCCTGGCCCGCTCTCTCCCACTAAGCTGATGGTTTGATTGATTGTAGGGTTTAACGCGCCGACGCAACGCAGGCGATGAGGCGCGCCGTAGTGGAGGGCTCCGGATTAATTTTGACCACCTGGGGATCTAACGCGCGCCGAAATCTCGTACACACGGGCGTTTCTGCTTTTCGCTTCCATCAGAAAAGCGGCCGCCGCGGCCGGGAATCGAACCCGCGACCTCGTGCTCAGCAGCAAGAACTAAGCTGGTGGGACCCAGACGTTTCTTTTATTGATGTGAAGGCTTTCTAAGTGCAATCGTTTTTTTATCATATCTTTTAACGGCGCGGTAGTGAATCAGCACTTCCTTTTTTTTTTGTTTTCACTTTACCTGAAATATCAACAAAAAAACTTTCTCTTGCCAACAATTTAGAATTTGCTGCACAGGATAGCCGTGTCTCAGGAACTGCCCGGGCCCGAAATATTGCGTGCTACCCGGCCCGAGCCCGGCCCGCGGGTCGGGCCGAGCTCGGGCTTTCGGGCCGGCCCGGGCCCGTGCACAGCTCTAGTGGACCTACCTCCAAAAATGGAGGAGGGGAACTTGCAAGAAAACTATCAGAAAAAAGAAAAATCGATTCACAATCGATTCATAATTAAAAGTAAAAGAATTGGGGATCATTTGGTAAAAAGTTAAAAACAAACAAACACAACCAAACAAAGCGAGAAGTCATGAAATATAATTCAAGGGGAACTGATTACAACAGAAAGTCTCCCAGTTTGCTACACACAGCCACATCTCGTTATAATACTCAAAATGATGCAATGAAATCCCAAAAGTACGTGTCTGGTTCAGCACCTTCACTTGATCAATTAAAAATATTGCACAAGATACCACCACAGAAACATTCGCCAACATTCGCCAACCATTCCTGCAGTGGTTTGTGCACAGAGGCACGCAGCAACCAGGCATTTTGAGCCGCTAATCGCGGCCACACAGTTACAGCACGTCGGCCGCTGCACAATTCGGCGGTTCCGCCGCAGTAGTGGGGTTCGTAATGGCGGTCGGTGGCTTCGAAAACCGGTCGAGGCGGCGAGGGACCCTGCAAAGAATGTCTCCACCCTTCACGGAGGGGCGGGCGAGGAGGAACATACAGGCACCCTAGGCTCCCCTAGACAGTGGCGCCAGATTTCCCTCTAGTGTACATCAGTATGCAACCCTATGTTCCCAGGGGCAGTTTCCTCTCTAGTATACTCACTAAGAAATTCTACGGGCATGGTACCGCACAAAAGCATCGCCCCGTGGCGTGGCACGTTACTGACAATCGGTGCGCATCTCCCGAAAGCGGGAAAACTTGGGTGCATACGATGAACAAGCACGGTCATGTGCGCTGCGTCAGTCTCGACCGCAGGCGCCGTGCTTCCAGAGTGCGCAGGGGCAGTTTTCGCGGCGCGTCGGGGTGTTCCAGAATATATTGTACGCGCGTATACAGTCTTTGTCAAAACGTTCTTGGCACAGCCGAAAGTGCACAGGCGGCGAGAAATTCAATGCACAAGCTTACAAAAAATTGACCATCCCGTCCTAAATAAAGGTGAGAAGTGCGACAGCTCTCTCATCAAAAGTGTCAAAAGTGCGTCAAAACGTACGCTAAAGTGCGTCCAACTTTCGTTGACAGTGCGTCCAATGGATCGTCAAATTTCGAAAAACCGGAATCGCAAGCGAAGAACGACCCCACGCGACGATTTTTCGCGCACTAAGTAAACAGATATACGAACTATCTAAAGGTATAAACCGATACGTGGTTTATGAGATAAAGATATGCTATTGTACGCGCGTATACAGTCTTTGTCAAAACGTTCTTGGCACAGCCGAAAGTGCGCAGGCGGCGAGAAATTCAATGCACAAGCTTACGTCCCGAGCGAGGCTGAAACGTTTTATGCCGTAAAGCTAGAGAAAAACATCTTTCCTTCTTACTGCAGTCAAATATATTTTTTTACAATTAAACGTAAAACTTATTCTTTGAATACTTTGTGGTCGAGAAGGCTTAGGATTGGCCTAGAAAATTTTGACAAACGGTGTACATGTTGTATTAGGCCAACTGATTAAGCCTCTGCTTTTTAAGTGTTTTTAAGGCGAAAGCTGTCTTAATGAGGCGATGACGTCCTGCCAAAGATCTAATGTATTTCTCCAATAGACCGGTTGATAACCGAAACGCTCTGACTCTAGTCCTCTCGATCCATGGCGCGGACGTAACACCGGGATTCCTTTGTGTCAGAACGGCTACTTAAAAATCGAAAGAAAGGAACGGTTCTAGATAAGACAATGCATGCATCCAACAAGAAGAAGGAGTACAATAGCATATCTTTATCTCATAAACCACGTATCGGTTTATACCTTTAGATAGTTCGTATATCTGTTTACTTAGTGCGCGAAAAATCGTCGCATGAGGTCGTTCTTCGCTTGCGATTTCGGTTTTTCGAAATTTGACGATCCATTGAACGCACTGTCAACGAAAGTTGGACGCACTTTAGCGTAGGTTTTGACGCACTTTTGACACTTTTGATGAGAGAGCTGTCGCACTTCTCACCTTTATTTAGGACGGGATGGTCATTTTTTTCACTGGCGCGAATGTGTAGGAATGTTCACTGAGCAAAACTTGTCTTCGTCGTTGTAGTAATTTTGCCTCATGTAACGTTTTTCAACATAAATTTTGAACTGTTTTACAAGGGCGTCGCATAATCTTTTGTATGAGGTGGAGTAAGATGTTCTCTCACGGACTTTCCAAGTATTATATAAAACAGCATTAGGATAACACCAGAGCTTATTTCAATCTTGTACCTACCTTAGTGGCTTAAAGGCTGAGGCCTTCTGATGCCGAGACCACAAACGCTGGTTTTAACCACAGCCGCGGTGGCCGCTTTTCTGATAGACGCGAAAAGCGAGAACACCCGTGTGTTTGAGATTTCGTTTCAATCTTGTACCTACCTTAGTGGCTTAAAGGCTGAGGCCTTCTGATGCCGAGACCACAAACGCTGGTTTTAACCACGGCCGCGGTGGCCGCTTTTCTGATAGACGCGAAAAGCGAGAACACCCGTGTACTTGAGATTTCAGCGCACGCTAAAGATCCCCAGGTGGTCAAAATTAATCTGGAGCCCTCCAATTACGCGGGCGCCATAGCCACGGTGTGGTTCTGTTCCATGTAGTTCAGTGTGGTTCTGTTCATGTTAGGCTACAATGAATTCAGGCAACACCAGTAGTAATGAATTTTTCGTTTGGCACCTTGTAACTTTGTGCTGCTGCTGGTGTATGTACAGGAAATTTGAATGTGTCAGGTAGCTTTCAGAATCCCAGTAAAAGCGAAAGCGGTAATCCTTCACGCCTCCTACGCTAGCACCGAATTCCTGAGTGTTTCGTAAAACTGTAAAAATTTGGAATGTCTGGGTCAGAGCCTAAAAATGCAAGTCCCTGTTAACTGGGAAATTTCACGCGCCTTCGCCGAATTCACGGTAATAGAAAGTGAAGCTCGTCTGAGAACGATGAAAAAATGTTCGCGTACAAATTTTCCGTATTTAAGATATGAAAAATGAGAAAAGTGCTACAAAGTTTGCTCCCGCCTGCATTTTCGGGCTCCAAATATAAAGAAGGGGTGCAAGCAAGAAGACCACGATTAGGCTGTAAGGAGCGGTGAATACATGTTTGTTTCTTTGAAACATGTAACTTGTTCACAGGTGTTTATGGCGATGTAATAAGATGAGGAAAACAAAAAGGCAGGCAGCTGGCCGGTTGGGGGTGCTTTTGAGAAATAAGATAACTTCTTGCCTCCAGGGAACGCGAAGGAGCGCTTGCGCGGTCGTTCTCTCTATTATCACTAAAGCAGCGTCGATTCCCCAGTGCCCTTTGCTCTCAATATTTCTGGTTATAATTCCAGATTTACCAAGAAAAGGCGCGCAACTTTGCTTCCAGGAATGTCCCGCAAAAGTGGTTCCGGGAAATTTCGGTAAAAAAAAAATTGAAACGATGTTTTGATATTCTCCCCTAATGTTTGCATTACTTGTAATACATGCGTATTGCAGAAGCATTCGGCATGCACTGGCGCAAAGGGCTGAAACGTAAACAACGTCTTTCCTTAACGCTGGTTTACGGATGATTGCGTCCCAAGCCATTTCGTTCCATATAGCTAGACACCAGTTTCGCGCTGTAAGGGTCTCACAAGCCTCGCTCAGGGATCCGTGGCAGTTGTGTCGTAGCAGCAGTGCAGAAGGGATGCAAACTAGCTATGACACCTGGAACTTTCATCGTTTCCCCATAGTTTCCTCATCGACCTCGTCATCGCCGTTTCCTCACCGTACGACGGAGAGCGTTTCCTCGTCGTCCGAAAAACTGCCCTTTAGTGATATGGGTCTTCTTGCGCCGATTTATTTGGCGCAATTGAAACGCTGATCCATCCGCGCACGTTCCGAAAACTACAGTGCTTGCGAAGATGTTCCCAATGATTTTTTTTTCTAGCGTTCGCGTGACGGAGATTTGCAAGCATTTTCTGCTTGCTTGTTTCAGTCGACCGCCGTGGTTTATAATTTACTGGTTACGTACACAGTACTGCTTTCTTGCAGTAATGCTAGTATCATTTCTAACGATGTCATTATGTCAACAAATGAGACTACTAACGGCATATTTTCCGTTCAGAGCTTTGCTCTAGCTTGCAATTTCGAACCTATGTGAAACTTAAAGGGGCGCGTTGGTGCGTTCCATGGCAAGGTTTAAACCGCCGCTGATCCACCAGCGACAGTGCTAGAACAACACAGAGTAGATAGAGAGGCCTTCCGTAATAATGGTGAACGGACGGTAGTAGAAAAATTACATGGTTCCTGCGGTTGCAGTCTAAGATAACGGCCGTTACAGGAAAGAGCCGCCTGAGATTGCTCCGAAACTGCCCGTTAGCGAGGCTAACTGGGCGAAAAGGAAAGCTAAAAAGCTGACAACCTACAAACTTGACCCCACGAAAACGCTGGTCCTACTTCAAGGCTATCTGGCGGCTAGTTGGTCGTTTGACCTGATGAAAAGGAATGCGCTAACGAGTACGGGACGGAAGGAAGGAAGACACCACACAACGCAGCCGATCTCTGCGCTTTGTTGTGTATTCCTTCCTTCCGTCCTGTTCTTGTTAGCGCATTCTTTCACATCATGTTCCTACTCCTTCCAGTTGATAGGCAAGCGGTGATCGATATCAAAACAACTCAAACTCGACCAATGCTTGCGCCATTCTCACTTAATTTGGTGCATGGCTTTCTCCTTAAATTGTGTGGATTCACCGTTTATTGTTTTGCAAAATCGGTATTGTGGCGTCTTTTATGAACAAATGCAGCTATTGGCATCCTTTGTTTTATGTGTAGCTTCTTTATTTGCATAAATAAGGTTCTCTGTGAATTTCGTTTTTTGTAAGTGTTATATATGTTAAAATTTTTATTGTGCGATGATATATTGGGTCATGCTCACACTGTTTTGCCCAGTAATGCGAGTGTTTCTAAATGTATTGTTTGTTTGATTGGTTACAAGTTATGACTTTTTCTTTTGGCATCTTGTAACTTTGTATTGCTGTTGATGTCTGTACAGGAAGTGGGATTTAGACAGGTAATTATGGGTACGTTTTGTCCGCGTGCCCTTAGTTTTTCTTTGTTAAAAACTAGAAACTCAAACTAGCAAATTAGGCGGATATTTTCCTCACCTTGCTTCCGGTCGCTTGTTGCGGGGACGGAACCATCAGTGGTTGCTGCCGTGACGCGGAGCCCACGCTGCTCACTGCTGGACTCGGAATACCGGCCCGACCAGACTTCTGCGAGCAGAATGTGAGCGCAAAAACCCAGTTGGATATTAACTGCAAACTTTTCTCTATGAAAACAAAAGTACGCCTTATGAACAGTTGTTGCGGTATCATCACTGCCTTCTCCGTTATTCCGCGCGTCAAAATCTTGACCGCGACTGGCTGCTACCTGCGACGCCTCTACGCGTAGCCAGCCAGCCAAGCCAGCCAAGCCAGTCGAGGACAGACCAGCCAGGTCAGACGAGCCCATTCCAGTTCAACCAAGTCAAGTCAAGCCAAGCCTGCCAGAGTCAACCAACCCGCCAACTAGATGACTATGTATTAATTGGAAAGGCGGCATGAAAAGAGAGATAAATGTGCTGCTACACAAAAATTGCGTGTTCTCTCGCTCATTCCTAGTGTTAGGACGGAAATACGGAAACATAACACGTAGGACCAGTCATAACGTAACGCAGCTTTGCGCCCGTATTTTTATTACTACTATGAAGGGAATGAGAAGTGGCTTCGCCTCTTTGCTCCTTGGAAGAGCAAGGAACACCCCAGCCAAGATGAAAAATTACAGGGATTTTTGTACACGCACCGGACTTGTTTGAAAAGCGATTACGGTTCTAGTATTCTTTGCTGCTGTGCACGCTGCGAAATTGGCGATGCCAGTGCGGCTGAAGATGAAACTATGTTGCTCTTAAAGGTAAGGTTAAATAGTAACCCTCACTGCTACTTGCATTCCTCCTCTCTACCCATTGAGTAGTTGCTCTTGTTCATTCTGGGTGGCCTAATAGTCATTGCCCCATAAAACAAAGCAGTCCACCACACATGTAGCCTGGTGTAGCCGTGAACGGGAGATTCTCGAGCTCCTCAAAAGGGCCCCCACGACCGCATCACCGTCTCTATCTCCTATGGGGTACAGTTACTGCTACTCCTTTATATAGTCGCAGTGTGCACCAGTTCTCAACCCTCTGCGGCATCATTACAGTGGATCACCAGGCATCTTTGGTAGGCGTGTCATAACCAGTAGGGACAGCCGATTCGGCTTAGACATTTGTAGAGAAATTACGTCCGGCACAACTTTACACCCCCACACAACCTCCTTCGTGTTTTCCAAGATAAGCCCCCTCTGTCATAACACACACATTTCCAGCAGATGTCCTTTAAATTGCCTTGAATATACCTGCGATGACCTTCAGTGTCCCTAAACAGCCTCGGAACGATTGCTCCATGGCAGATCTGCTGATGCAGTCTATAAGCGCTAACGGCATAATTATCTTGTAGGGAAAGCAGCCATTCTCCTTGAGCTAGAAAAAAGATAATCTTCAACCCCCCACTAGGTCTTCTCCAGGACGAAAGCACCTTCAATCGACCGCATACCGCTACCGTCCCGCGCCGCTCGAGTGCATTCTATGCCTACGCAATTCGAGCCGTCTTTTTAAAGCCGTCTCTTAGAGCCGTCGGCCCAGCGTTTAGAGCCGCCGTTAGAGCCGTCTCTTTAGAGCCGTTTTTTTCTAGAGCTGTCTCTAGAGCCGTCTTTTCTAGAGCCGTCTCTGTCACCCTGCTAGGCCAGTGGTTGTCATTTCACTTAACTACGTGACCAGCTCAAGTCCGTTTCTTTTTCTTTATTTAAACTATGATATCTTGTACAGTATATAGACTCTCAATAAACGGAACTTCAAGGGACCGAAAAAATTAGTTCTGTTTAACACGAGTTACGTTTACTGAGATAGATGTGTGAAACTGCAAATTGATGTGCGTACACACTCTTAATACCATGTCATGGAACTCTAAGCACTGGAAGCTGAATGTAGCTGATATCTTTTCAGATAGCAAGAAAACCACAAGAGGTTTAGCCGCAGCATTCACAAAGTTGACTTGGCAACAATGAGTCGCTGTGCACTACAAAAGCCATCAATTATTTTTGTTTGAGTCCTTGCAACGGAATCTTCACGGAGGCTAGAGGCCTCAACCTAGCAAGTGCTTACTAGCCACTGAATTTAGAAGACGGCCACGCGGTAATGAAGCGCGAGTAGTACAGTCAAACCCGATTACAAATAAACCCGGATAGAGCGAATTATGCTATATATCCAACAAAAGCAAAGCCGTTTTGAAAATGCATGCGAAGCATATTCCTTCTAACGAAGTTCACATCGGATATATCGAACTCGGCGCGCCTACACTTGCCATCAAAATGCATGGTATCGGAGCGGCGATTGAGATGATGATTGGCCACGATTGAGATGGTGAGCCTCGCATGGGGCGACGTGACGCCAGACACCTTCCGTAACGGTTTCCGACGCACGGGATTCATGACGGAGCACATCCAGTCAGCGAGTCCGGACCAAGACAACATCATCGGTGAACTGCGCGAAGAGCTTGCCAATGTTTCAGATGCTGGGCCGAAAGAAGTGTCCTTTGAGGATTTCCTGGGTGTCAACGTCGACTTAGCCGTCACTGTGAGCCCCTTAGGCAAAGACAGCTCCACTGATGTTATGGCAGCTGGTGCTGCTGAAACCACTGCATAGACTGAAAATGTTCCAAGGGACATCCTTAGTCTCTTCGGTGCTTTAATGAAGGTTAATGAAGCACTTTCGCTAGTCGATATGCTCTGCCAATATTACTTCGATATTGAAGGACACTGACTTGAACTGCAGCGCAAACGCCGTCTCCGCCAAAATTAAAGTGAAAACAAAAATCACCGCTCTTTTCTGAAATAGGCAGTTAAGGCGGAAAGTAGCTTTAGTGCATTAAATAAATTAATTGTTTTGTGTAAGGTGATAGCATAATTTATGCGTTTATTTCTCTACGTGGGAATGGCAGGGCGGATCCCGCGTATTGCGAACTCGTAACAAAAAAATCGTTATAGACGTGTTCGGCTATATCGAACTATTGGATATATAGAACTAATCGCGGTGAATATTACAGTTCCCTATAATCGCGTTTGACTGTACCACGATGGCACGAACGAGGCGGCAGGAGCTTACCCCTGTAACCTCGGCGTCTTCAATCGAGACCGAACGACTAGAACAAGAGCTGCGATGTTGCATTCGTTGCGCTAATACGGCTGACCACTAACGAGACGAGGTTTACAAGGCCAAGGAGGCTAAAAAAACATGAGAGAAGAAAAAAACAAAACAACGAAACGAAACGAAGCAGCCGGAACGAAACAGCCGGAACCGTAAAAAGCTAATTCTCATGCGTATGGGTTTCCCAAGAAGTTCCATTTCTGCTTCCGTTCACACGATGACGCATACATTTTAGTTCCCATTACCGAGAATTCTTCTACGTTATGTGAATACAAAACCAATAAACTTACAGGCTACTGTTCCATTTAAGCGGCAATTCCGTTTAGGCGATTTCAGTTTATCCAGATTCTACTGTACTCTAGCAAACAAAAACTTCTTGCTGGGCTAGTTGGTGAATAGATGCCATGATTTTAAGCGCAACCAAAACACACGGACGAAAAACAGAGTAGTCGAGACAGTCTCGTCTACTCTGTTTTTTGTCCGTGTGTTTTTGTTGCGCTTCAAATCATGGTACTGTACTCTAGTTTGTTCTCGAATCCAGGTAGGTCTTTTTCTGCCTTTAAGTGTTCCTCTAAGTTTGCTTTCAATTTACATAGTAAGGCGCCAAGTTTCCGCTCTATATGTCATGACCGGCAAGATGCATTGGTTGTATATTCTGTTCAGTGACAGCGGTAGCTTACTTTTCATTATTAGAAGTGGTTGCCTTGTGCATCACAGCCCATACCAATTCTGCACCGGAGGGCCCACAATATGAAAAACTAAATAAAAAAACACAAACATCCTCCCCCTCAGGTTTGTTTTATGGGTAACAGCATCAAGCTGAAATAAAAGGTTGTGTCCAGCGTACCTGAAGCCTCCATAAAGTGAGCGTCAAACCAAGGGAGGTATAATAAAAGAAACCAAGTGCGAATCAGGCAAAATTAAATGACAATACAAGAGAGAAAAAACAGACTGATAATTTTTGCACCGGCAAAGACTTCACACTTCGGGAGCAGGTCATTCCTTGACGCGTGGGAGTGTGCGCGCAGGTGTGGGAATTGCGCTAGCAGAAAATGAACCTTTTCGAAGCAGGTCGCTGAAGTCGGGCCAAAAGTGGGATGCCGAATGGCTGGCGGGACATTGCCAACGCTAGTCGTTGTGTCAATCGCTACGTCGGGAAATATTGACAAATCCTTGCTTACGCAACCATAATACCTAAATACATCACCCTTTTTTTTCTTCACTGCTCAGCTCAGGCACTCGTTACTGAGTTTGGTGTGGGAGTCGCCATTACCGGCATTGCCCTCAAGCGATTTGTCCATTGCCACATAGGAGAGCAAAACAGAATGAATACCTGGCGCCGGTGGAAATATAATCCCAGAAACATGAAAAGAAGAACAGGGGATAGCATTGCCAGATTTTAAGGGAAAATAGAGAAGGCAAGCGTGCGGTGATATGTCCGCTTTTTTCCTTATTCCCGTGTTTCCACTCCCCCCAAAAAAGAAAGTGGGGAACAGCAGCCGTTCCAGCGATGCTATGCCAAGGCTACACCAAAGGAAAATAAACGAACAAGGTTAATCACCCTAGAAGCAGGTTTTTATTGAAACAATGTTTACGTTTCGGAACTAATTAGTAGATTGGTAGTAAAGTCAATTAGTTGAGCTAATTAGCTCACTAGTACTAGAGCCAATTAGTGGAACCCAGTACATTAGCAGTAGCGCCAATAAGCAGATGAATAAAATGAAACTCGTATGAATATTGCAAAAATCATTAGCAATGGCCGGATTACCCCCGATGCAAGGCCGTACACTCCATCGTTCTGCCGAAGTAAGGAAAAAAAGTTACACCATCTTCCCACGTGGGAACCCTGAGGGGATGCAACGCCGTGGAGTAGTAGCGTGCTAATTGGTTAGAGTAAAGACACGAGTAGTAGCGTATTAAATGTCTTTTTTATTTGTCGAGTAGTGGGGAACGTTTTGCGGCTTCTCGTTCTCGAAGTGAGGAACCCGCTGTTCGACGCTGGCGTTTCGAAGCGTGGTCACGTTGCCGAACGCCGTCTGGATCAGCTACTCGCCGCTGGCGTTTCAAAGCGGCTTCTCGTTCTCGAAGCGAGGAATCCGCTGCTCGACGCTGCCGTTTACGTTCGGCGTGGCGAGCTCTCCTCTGTGCAGCCTTGTCTTCGGAGGTGCTCGTGGTTCTGACAGTGTGCTGGCTGGCGCTAGTTGAAGGTGTGCCAGCCAGTTCACTGACGGAATCGTTGGCGTCCATTTCCAGTCATCGGACGGCGCAGTACGAAGAAGCAACTGAGCGGAGTGCGGACGAGTTTATTTGCAGAGGAGGGGGAGTGGAGAGGAGGAGCAACGCGCATGCGCGTGATTGGACAGCTGGTGGGCAGAGGGGAGAGGAGCTGCACGCGCTAGCGCACAGGTGGTGTGGATAAGAGGAGGAGAGAGAGAGCGGCGTTATCACAGCTGTTGTGGAGAGGAGGAGAGATGCGGACGCCGGACGAGGGAGGGTCGACTAAGAGATGCTTTGCATCTAAAACAAGCGTGAAGAAGTGTAATGTGATATCCCGAAAAACATTACGAAGGTACAAATGAGGATGACGATGAGAGTGAGGCAAAATGCTAAATGGTATATGAAGAGCGGACTCACTAGATTCGACCCTAAAATGCATCGGGCGCATGTATTATGCGCCCGCGCATCCCAGCTTGTGGTAATACTCACTCGACTGCTGTACCCAAGCCGTAACTATGGTTACCAGTAGAGCGCGCACAGCTGAGAAAATCTGGCGCTGCATGAACGCAGGTCTGCCTGCGGCGGCTAACAGGTGATTCCGGGACAGCGCGCCGTCATTCGTTAAACGAGTGGAGATCAATATGCGACGACTGCTGTGAAACGGGCCAGTGCCCTCCCACCGCTCTCTCTGCCGTGATCTTCGGATTAGCGAAGCAGTCTACCCACACTTCGCTCAGTTCGGAATGTGCCGCACAAAATATTGCCCGTGCCAGCCACACTACTCCCAGCGTTCTCCTCATCATATGACCAAGACAACGCTGATAAGGAGAACTTATCCTGATAAGCAGAACTTATCATACGATAAGTCATATTACCTGAATACATCGCAAAAACAAAATATTTAAATGCTACGCTGAGATAAATTTAAACTAACAATCATTACAATCACTGCCGTTGTTTTTACGTAAGGTTTTGGCACCTGTGCAACTACGCAGTTTCGAACTGAAGACTGAAGCATGCGTTTCAAAGCACACTGCAGCATACGTTTGAAGAATGACGTTTGAAACGTTCTCGCTGTCGTCAAGGTCACCGACAGAAAACGCATCATTTCCGAATGATTTTGTAAAATCGCGAAATTACCACCCCTGTGCATTCATTGTTTCTACGCAAACCAATCAGTTCAATGCCGTAAGACTTCGGCAATAGCCTTTACCAGAATCGTTGCACGGTCTCGTGCCTGTTTTATTCTTATCGACATGTAATATTATGGACTATTGAAGTCATCAAAACACGAACACGAGGTGTGCGCAGCATTTCGCGACTGGCCAAACAAAAGTGTATCCGTATAACTTCTCGTATTGAGGATAAAGTATTCGGGAATGCTCTCATTAAGTGTTTATATTCACGTTTACTTGGACTTTTCATCCCCCTCCAGAAAACCAAGGACAATTTTATCGGGAGGTTTAATGTAAGCCATAAGGAAACATGAGGAAACGTATACAGAGCTCTGAAGTTTACACGACGACCGCAGAATAAAGGGTCGAATTAAACGGTTGATGCGCTTCACAGTTTCCTTTCTCCCTTCATTCTGTAGTAGTCTTGTTGACTTCCGAGCTCTTCGTTTCCTCATGTCTCGATACCAACTAGCCCAACACCAAGCTTTACTGAAGGTATGTCAGCTTCATTGTGGGAATGTCGCATTCACAGAAAAGACTTCCCTGCGGATCCCGAATTATCCTTAATGCGTTTAGCCTGGAACGGTTTCTCTAAGTGCTAAAAAAAAAAAAAACACTGCTTATGGGTGAGGAGCTCGAGCCTCTTAATGGTATTTTTAATGCCTTCCAGCTATCCAAGCATTTCTTTGATGGCGATGGTCAGCGTTAGCGCAGCGGAATGGACCGCTACCTTCCACAGCAAGAGCGGGTCTCGTAGCGTAGACAGGTCATTAATTAGTTTGCGTTGATTCGGAAGATTGAATGCAGTTGTCAGCCTCCGCTCCCTTTTTCCCACTGGCCTTTCGCCGATGCGTGTATGCTGCACAAGCAGCCCTTGTACAGCACCACGCCTACAGTGTGCTGTCTAGAAGCGCTTTTCCCGAACTTTGTTACGGAAGTCAATTAGCCCAGGGGCCTTAGTAGCCGTGCATGGTGCAGAAACTCCAAACCGATAGCTTTGTAAAGGGTGAGCCAACTGGCGCTCAATGCCGAAGGAAAGCTACGGAACACGGAGAGCCGGCTTACCGCTCTCTCCGTGGCTCGCTGTACCGCCGCCGGCTGCTCCACGTAGGGGTCGTTGTAGCCAGCCAGGATAGGTGTGCGTGCTCCCGATGGTGGGTACTGTACAAGACAAAACACGTTCATTCATTCATTCATTCATTCATTCATTCATTCATTCATTCATTCATTCATTTATTCATTCGTGTTAACTTGGTGAATTCTGTTGAGATGACAAGAGACAAGAGAAAGACTGCACGAGATTCGCGATAATTCAAGCTCGGATAATTCAAACTCGGTTATTTCAAACAGATTTCAAAATTTTGGTTGGCCCGCTATGTTATCAATGTATTCTAACCCCGCTTATTTCAAACTGCTTCATAACGTAAATTAGGTTAACTCGCACTTTTTTCTCGTCTGTGTAAGAAAATATCGGCCACATTTGCCGCATCTACCCGCACATTTGCATCTTTGCATCACTAACGGTCACAAGTAAAGCCTATTACCTGTATACACGTCTCAAAGCAATAAACTGAGTGCTCTTGCTGACATCGAAAACTTTGTTTTGAGTGCTCATGCAAAGACAAAGCAGTTATCCATTCGTTATCTTTTTCAAAGTGCCCATATCACTTTAATACGGCGTGTGAGTTTTCTATAATTAAATACCTAAATGCTTCATTACAAAGCAAATCGGTGTGTTACCCCGAGTAGTATTTATGAGAACTTCTGATAATTGAAACAAAATCCTGGAGTCGCTTGGAGTTTGAGTTATCGTAAGGCTAGTGTATTTAAAGATTCATTGGTGGATCTTTAAGAACGCGCAGGTATCTCGTCCCACTTCCAGGCTCACCTGAGGCTTGAGGCAAGCGCACGCATTGTTCTGACTTCAGAAGTACGCAACGCGGCCTTTCTCCCCCGTCCTATAGTACAACGCGCACACCGTGTTTAGCGCTATTGAGCCCGTTGTACATTGTGCGAATTGTGGCTGCGAATTCACAGCTACGACGCCGCTGGTGCAACCCAACGGCCTATTCTCGTTGCTGTGGCAAACTGCCAAATGCTTGGAACAAGCGTACGTGGTGTGTGAACGCCGCTTGGCATTCGGCAATTTATCGCAGCAGTGAAAATAGAAAAAAAAATTGATTGTTGTGCCGCACGAGCGGCGCCGCAGCTGCAAATTCGCACCATGTAGAACGGGCTTTAACCATCTCAGCGGTCAAATTTCCTCGCTTTAGCAGAGCCATTCGCGGCCTGCCGCTTGTTTTCGGCGACAAACCAGTATCAGCCTTTCCTCCCCATTATTCCCATTGCTATTCATTTGCAGTGCGAATTGGCTGTCAACTCGATCTTCAACGCGTGAGAAGGGTCACGGGAGTCGCAGGACCCGTCGAGGCAGCGGCAACGCGCTCAGCGCATCTACGTGTCTCCATGGCGTCGTGGCAAGCGTTTCAAAGTCACTCCGCGCATTATTTTCGCTCTGTCGTTCGGTGCCTCTCTGTCACGCCGCCTGGTTAGGAGCGACGTGAAAATGGACAGAGCCCCCCGAAATTGTAGCGCATGCGTGAAGCCGCCTGGGGGCGCCTTTTCCGTGGTTTTTGTCGCTCTTGTGTGACTCGTGCTAGGCTCTTGTTTCAGTGTGCCCCAATTCGCTGGTGAGTGCGCTATCAGCAGCCGGACACTGCCAACGTGTCCACCTCATGGCCCTCGATCCACCATCACAAGTATTTCACGTGGGCTCCTGCCAGGATGGAGAGGAGAAGGCGCGTTGTTGGGGTTTTATTTGCGTTTTATTTAGGATCCGCGGCCTCTTCGAACCTGCCAGGACGTGTAGCGGGGCGATCGTGCTCCTTCTTGTCATTTCCCACTCGAAAAACCCAACAAAACTTTTTGTCGCCCAACAGAAATGTTTGTTGTACAGGAATATCTGTCGTGGAACAGGTATCTCTGTTGGGACTAAATGATTGTTGTGCAATAGCAACATCTATTGTAAAACTACAGAATGTCTGCGGCATGGCAGACATTCCTGTTGTACCTAAGGCAGAATGTCCCATTCCATTACAGGATAATCTCGTCATATTTTTTGTTGCGTTTTTTGACCTGGTGAGATCACTGTGCACACTGAGCCCGCCGCACCTGGCAGAAAAGGCCAACCCAGCCCCTCGTCTTTCTTTGCCCTTTCGTCAGCGACGCTTCGTCTCCTGCCTCCTCATTCGCTACGCCAGACAGTCTTCCGCAGCTTCGAGGCATGCGCTCCTCTCCTTCCCAGGCGTCTTCATCGGGGCTTTTAGGGGCGAAGCAACTTAGGACGTCGTTCTGTCCGGGGCTTGGCGTCCGCGTACACAGTGTTGCGCATGCACTAGGAGCATTTGATTGGATTTGGATTTCGATTTGGATTGGATTGGATTCGATTGTGTTGATATAGATTGGATCGGATTGGATGCAATCGTATTTAAATTGTATATACTGCGCACACGCTTGTCACTCATTTACATGCGCGAGTGGGCAATGCCACGGGTGATTTACGGTAAGAACGATCTCCTGTGCTTCGCCCACTCGTCATGATTCACTTAGTGGAGATGCGTGAATTTTTCCCTCTTAGACCTTCGCGGCTTCCGACACAGTCTCGCCGATTTCACGAGCGGGGCACTTATATTAGCGCGCAAAAATGACGAGGCTAATCCATCTCCGGTAGATCATGCATTGGTTTCTCTTTGTCGTGGAGAGGCTCGTACTGCCCCCTTATGTTGCGGTTACGCCAAATAAATAATTTTTATTCTATTACCAAATGTAAAAGCAAAATACTGCACGTTATTTGTATGCTCCGCGATCGCTGACTTGGAAACAGTCGAACTATTATTTGTTTCGGTAGAAAACATGCTTTAAACCGCGGGTCATGCGAAACTGCGCCTGCTGCAAATTCGTGCATCTTTCGCGGCGCCGAAAGTGGGGGAAATTTTTGCCTTATTTCGCGGCAAAAGCAGCCGCCATTTTCAAGCTGTTACGTAACATTACGTCACTTTTACGCAAGCTGAAGTTGCCAGTGTGTGCCGTGATCGTTCCCGCCAACTGTTTAAATTACGTCACGCCTTCTCAGCCACTCACAGAGAGGGCGTGTATTACAAGCAGTATAGTTGTTTAATAGCAAAGACAGGCCTGCGTTGTCATGTCCGGTGCATTTAGTCTAGTTTTTCATTGCCGGCCCAGAATTATGCGCTTTCAGTAAAGAGAAATACGCAAACTTTAGAACTGGTGCCCGTAACCGTCATAAAAATATCAAAATGACGAAGGCACAGACAACCGCTTTGCCAACCAGAAGCACGTGACTGAAATTGAACGCCAATCAGAAAAAGGCAAATTCCCAGATTTGCCGGGAATTTGTGCAGTCGAGAGTAGGGCGCGAGGTCCTTTTTGCGCGCTAAAATACGTTGTTGGCGTATTTCCTGTTGGTGCCGGTAATGTTACTAATATTACATTTATATAATATCAGTATATCACCAAGAAGGCGTCAACTCACACACCTGGCCAACGGCTGCTCGGGATGGCCCACTCATTGGCTGGGCCTCGTGGTGCGGATACGTCGGGCTCTGTCGACCGCTCCAGGCAGGGCTCTGCTCCAGGAGAAAACAATTTATTTCGAAGTCAGCTGTCCTAATAGAAAGTGGTACAACGACATGCACAGAGGTTTGCATTTTCATCACCTTTCTATCAGGGTAAGAGGTTGGTGCTCTCTATAACACACAGCCAAACCCGCAGGGCATAACGAAAGATTGACGGAATCTGAACAATGGCAAGGTTTTTATTTGTCGAGAACGGCACGTGCTCGTGTGTTCTGGCCCTGCCTCGGGCACCAAGCGCTTTCTATACCAGAATGCACCGGTATGGTGCCCGTGACAGTTTTCGGATCACACCCGCGAGTTCGTGGGAAGCATAGCAACAAAAAGATGATGAGCATTTTATCTGGGCGTGCTGGGTGCTGGTGCTTCTGTCCTTTCTGTATAAAACTGTTTGCGAGACCACAGAAGCTTAAGAAGAAACAATTTCCTGCACCTATAAAACAGCGTGGGCGAGAGGTCATCTCGTTGCACAGTCTGAAGGATTATAGTCGGTTCAAGGCTTCCCGGGGTTTAGTTCGTACTCATATTGCAAGCTGCACTGACGTGCGCCTAAACGCCGCAGGCTTCAGAAACGTTAATCCAAGACTGTACGTCAAAACTTCAAGTGATTTTTTAGAAGAATTAGAAACTGTTAAAATGTCCACATTGATATGAAACATTTTTGGTAAAATAAAGGCGTCTGCGTGTTCACTTCTGCCTTCGGACACCTTTGTTCCTGCCTATAACAAAAGGAGCCTACGAGCTACTAAACAACGCCGATTTGAACTAGTGCTATTCCAAACGGGCTTTCAACGCTTCAAATTGCTGCAAGTTTTTCTTACGCTTTAGTGAAGGGGCTTATTACACTATACGGAAGCTGCGAATGAATCCGTACGTCATTTCAAAGCGAAGCTTGGTGTCCCCACTGAAGCCGTTGTATGCCAGTATGCAATGCAGGAAAGCCAACTTCGAAGACGATGATGCAAGATCGTGGTTGAAGTGGAAGAAAAGAATTAAAGTCGTTCCACTCAATGTGAAAGCTGTGGGAAGTGTAGAACACTGATTCGCCATAATGGGCTGTAGCGCCCTTGTTCGCTCACTGCTTCCACCCAATGCAAATCAAATTCCCCGCCATCGCAGTGCTCGCGCGCCCTTTGCCTGAAACTGCGCCAGCGGGAGTTGTGTTCTTTTAAATGCAGAGCATTTCAGTAACGCACGATGTCACCCGCGTTCACGTCCGTAGTCGTAGTCCGCACCCCTCCCCCTACACTATATAAAAAAAATACTATCCGGCGCCAGGTTTCGATCCCTCGACCCTGCGGGCGGAACGCAATGTACATGATGCTCTACCCACTGCGCCAAAAAGCCGACACAGAATGGGAGGCTACGCACGCGCCTTATATCCTTGACTCATTCAAATTACTGCTAACGAGCGCTCTCTCGTCAGCAGTTGCCACAAGTGCAACAACATTAACGTAACGCAAACTAGTTAACGTCGTGCGCCCCCGGAAATGTCTGCATTTGATCGTGCCACTCGCGAGGGGGGATGTTTCACTGCGTCGCCATGCGAACAGTTTGCCATTATAGTTTCCGTTCGCTCCGGTCGGTGTCGCCACGGTTCAAACCACGGCAGGGGAGCTGCGCGGGCGTTCGTTGATCGGCGTGCGTTCCGGCGTGGTGGTTTGATTTCTTGGCTCCTAGAGACAACGACAACTTGGGCTGGCCCACTCAAAGATGTGCGGCAGTTGTTTTATGTCTAGATCGGTCCTGAGTGAGTGAACGAAAAATAGTTCCTTCAAACTGAACGAGGCTGTATTTTGCCTTCATGGTCCCTTTAAATGGCGACTGTGTGGAGTTCATCCTAGTTTTGCCGATTTCCCCACAAGACCGCCGTGAAAGTATACGGCTCACGCCGACCGCAGGAGAGAGCCTTTTTTGTGCTTGCTTTTCCTCCCGCACGTGCCGGCGTTGCAGTGCGACTTTTTTAAAGACGATAGTCTTTCTTGGGCTACTTAAACCCAGAAATTTTGGTCTGTCTGTATGTCTGTATGTCTGTCTGTCTGTCCGTCTGTCTGTCTGTGACTCGATTCAGCCACCCGGCCAAAGCAAAACAATGCCTGCGCAATAGTCTTATATAGTCAGAGCTAAAAATACCCGTCTATGTCCGGTGTAATGCTCATACTTGTCAACATTGTTGAAGAAGAACAAGACATTACGCAAATATGAGACAACAAATCAATACAGAAGTGATATTTGCAGTGTTTCTTTATAAAAAATCAAACATGCTTGACTTTTGCGAAATTAAATACTTCATCAACTGCAAAAAAAGAATTCACTCCGCCGTCGCCTGCTGTCGCCCGCGCCACTACAGCTTCTGGCGCCATTTTAAGAAATCAACCGGCAACAGTTACGCAAGGTTCCACTAGATAGGTTTCACGTTCTGCTTGCAACGCACGTGGAGTAGGGAAACGCGGTTCTATAAACGTTGAAGTAGGGCGCCTCGATGAACGCTCGTCTTCACCGTATGGCAGCGTTCGCATCGAGACACCCGGTTTGGAGCAGTGGGACGCGGAAAATTTAAAATGATTTAAGCAAAGATTTGGCGTATTTACCTTGGGAGGAGCGCGACGCAAGAGGAACAACATGAGAGGTGAGCGGGAAAGCGAAGGGAGGCATTTACTTCGCAAAAGCCCATAGAGACTATCGTCTTTTGACGGCATTTGCAACGAAAGGAGCAGATACGCGGCCATTTTTTTCGCTTACCGAACGAGCGTTCCTCCCTAAATGAACGCGCGCGTTGCCGATTATTTATGTATATTTTGACTCAAATGTACCTACTCCTTGCGCTAAACGACGGGGAGATGTATGACAGGCGCCAGCGGTTCACGAGTTTCGAACGCTTTTGAGTATATAAACCGCTTGGCTTTCGAAGCCTCTGGGTTACGCCGCGATAGCAGCGGCTACGACGGAACGCCGGCTCTACTTGGGTCCGAGAGAGAGAGAGAAATAACATTTATTGAAAGAGCTCCCCCTTATGGGGCGGTGGCGGCTGCCCACAGGGCCGCACTGGACACGCACTTTCATTCCCTCTGCCAGTGCCCCAAGAATCCCTACCCACCCCTCCCTACTTGGGTCCAACGAGGGAGCTACGACGATAAGGCGTGGCCATTAAGCGCTCTGCTCTTAAAAATGCTTCCTGTGGCCGGAATGCGACCTGGGTCGCACGCGTTAAGAAGGCGGCGTCTATCCGATTGCTCCATTTCGACACGGTCGAAGCGGACGTCAAGCAGCAGGTACCGATTCGCGCCGTACACCCCAAATCCAAACGTGACGCCTACGGAGTGCGCACCAGAGAGTTGCTGTGGGCATTTTAGAAAAGGGGTGCGTACCTCTAAGTAGCACACACTCGCAAAATTGGATTGGCCAACCAAAGAATCCACCAGGAGAATGCTTGGCGTTTAACCATACTCGTCGTTAGACTTACTCACGTATCAACAACCGTCAAGACATGCGCATTGCCATTGCCATGAACCAAGCGTATGATTGATTCCAAGGATATGATTGGTTCAAAGCATATGATCGGCTGAAAGCATACAGCTTGTTACCTACAATGGTCATTCCTTCTGGAGGACTGGAGTAAGTTCCGGCGCGCGCGAGTGCGTCCGTGCAGAAAAGAACATCCCACAAAACATGACGTATTTTCTTCCCAAGAGAGCACGTATTCCCGCGTATTAAAAAAAAAAAAACGTGTGTCATCGCAGTCACGGGTCGCTCATATAACACTGTTGCGGGCAATCCCGGTCTTCATTTTATTAAAGAGGGCAACGACGATCCTGGCGAAATTGTTCTGCATATTACGAACCGTGGAGCGTCACTGAACGGTATAGTTGAATGAAACTCTTTGCCCGTGTTGAGTATAGTGCTCAATATCCCTCTGTTCGAAGCGTTGCCAGACGTTACGTTGCTATGATTGGCAATGGCAACCTGAAATGGCAAAATGATATTGACCAGTTTTACAATGACGAGCTTAAGGATTCTCAAATTAACTTATAGAGCGGTAGCACGGTGGTGAAAGGAGAACTAATGGTTACACAATAATTGTTTGTATTATCAACGCCATTGCTTTCGAGGGCAAAGAGGAACAAACTTTTATTGCTTCCAGAGAACCGGAACAAAGCTGCGGGGAGGGTGGTCTTGTCGGACATCCAAAGAGGGGGACAGCCGAATGACGTCCCCAGGGCGGGATTCTGTGGCCACTTGCTACCGGGAATATTTTTTAAAGCGGCATTTCGATCTTAGCGGGTTGTTTGGGTACTGCGTTCGATTGAAAACCTTGCAATACTACATGTACCAAAGGCTTGAATGAAGTGATTTTGCCATAGATGCTTTTAAAGATGTGAGTGGCGCTCCCCATCGTACCCTACTTACAGGGTTTTCCATAAGCGAGGATGCAAAACTTCCGCACCATCGATTTCTCGCTTCCGGTAATCAAACCGTCAACATTTTCACCAGTTCAGTGCAATCTCGCCATTTGCGTGCGCGCGGTACCACATCTGTTCTGTTTAGCGCAGTCATAAGAAAACTGTCTGAGAAACGGAAGAGGCAGCGTAGACCCGAATATATTTTGCCAATTTCAAATATTTACATTGTGCGAAATCACTGGGAACCCGTGTGTTTGGATATACTGAACTAACACTGTGAGCAATATCCTGGCTGAAAACAAAACGTACAAGCTAAGGCGCAGCCCTGGGTTGTAGTCATTTTTGGCTAAGTTTAATGTTTATTGAAACAGGCGATCACGCGATTGATTGAAGTGTTTACGATTTAACAAAACTTGTTGCTGATCTAGTTGGCACAAACCTGAAGAAAGAAGATCGTTCTTCTCTCGTTAGTCCACGTCTAGTTTGCGCCACGTTTTCTTCTTTCTTTAAGAAGTGTTTAGTTGAGGATGATGATGATGATGATGATCAATTATTTTATCTTAAAGAGGAGGACTGAAGCTCACTGGTGTGGGAAGAGGTGGAATAGGGAATGAGGTAGGCGCCCACTATCACGCTCGCCATGCCGCTGGCAAATCCGAACTTGGCTAAAGAATAAGAAATGTCGGCATGCGTTCCATTGGGTACGAGTTCCTGTTTTTTGTGTTTTTTCTTGTGCTTAACTTCAACCCTATCAGGCTGATTGCTTCGTTAGCAACATTTACTCGATCCAAAGGATCGGTAGCCATATAGGGGAATCAAACACGCGGCCCGCGGACCATTTGATTGCGGCGCGGCGCTCTCATCAGGGCCTTCCTTCAAGCGTTGCGAGGCATTAAGCCGGCATGTTTAGATCAATAGCTGCTATATTGTGCGTCTCAAGGTATTAAGTTTAGTAACTCTCCTATATCGCGTTCGCATTAATTTCTCGTCTATTGCGGTTAATAACGCTTTGTACTGGTAAGCCACACAGACGTGACTGGCTTCGGTAATTTTTTTTTGTGAGGTACACAATGCAGTCATCATCTGTTGATGCATCACCATGGAAGAAATGTTATTTTCCAGAATCGGCGTCCATAGTTTAGTCAAGTGGAGGTCGATATCGATACGTTTCTTTAATACTGACGCCAAATTACATTCAGGAATGACCCGGCGTGTTTACAAGATGGGAAAAGACATCTTTGCTTTAAATGGCAGGATTTGGTGACATTTTGTTATCCCCCTTCCTCCTTCGTTTCAACCTTCTTCGATGTTTCGGCCCTTGCCGTACTAAATTTAGTGACTGCGGCCCGCTCACTGCTGTGAGTTTGAGACCGCTGTTATAAACCCTCACTCCCTGAACACTCTAACCCGTCCGCTAATTGTGCTGTTCGGACTTCCAAGTGGTCTTGCCCGTGCAAGTTATAGAGACAGGACTGCCTTCTGCTTCCAAACGCGATACCCACAAGACTCTTTCTCCTTGCACAAGACTTAAGGCAAGACCAAGAGGCCCCTGATTTTAGCGCCCACTTTACCTTAACCTACCCTTGAACTCACTTGCCCAAACAGGCCTAAAGCCCGTGTTTCCTCCAATAAAAAACGTTTTTGCTCTCTGCCATTGCTTAAGAACTCGACGAGCATGTACGGCATTTAATGTGTCCAGCACAAAGGTCTCCAGGCCAGAATAGCGGCTCCGGTAATTATGGAGAGCGATATATATATATATATATATATATATATATATATATATATATATATATAGAGAGAGAGAGAGAGAGAGAGAGAGAGGGAGAGATAGAGAGAGAGAGAGAGAGAGAGAGAGCGAGAGAGAGAGAGAGAGAGAGAGAGAGAGAGAGAGAGAGAGAGAGAGAGAGAGAGAGAGAGAGAGAGAGAGAGAGAGAGAGAGAGAGAGAGAGAGAGAGAGAGAGAGAGAGATAAACTTCATTTGGCACCTGTGTCCAAAGGACTGCTCGGCATCTTGGTTGAGTTACAGGGACGATGGTCCTGGCTATAGTACATTATGGAGAATGAGCGCTCGAATATGCCCCACTCCGCATTCTGTGATGTTTTCCAATGCCGTGATATGTATATAAGGGGAGATCCGTGAATCCAGTTTTGCGAGTTTTTTATAACCATGCTAATTTTTTATATTCATAACCACGTTCATGACGATGACTGCTGTATCTATATTTCAAAAGGGCCTGCAAAAATTACAATTTAGAAATTCTAGTTGAAAAAAAAAATGAGTATGACCATTGTGCTGTCCGTGCACCTGACCACTAGAGCTAAGGGGCAAATGGGGGTACTATTTTCAGAAATGCTCAACGTGTTTAACTATATAGCCATACACGCCGAAGAAGTTCTGTTCAGGAAACAATTTATTATATTCGTTGTTTTGCAATTGCTTTGAGGCGTTTCGTGTAAGAATGGGGTGGCCTGCTCGAGGCTGCTGTGTTTAGGCATAAATATTTCACACATTTCGTACGGCGCAACACTTATTTGTCCAGGATCCATCAGCCCTGCACAAGCCCTGCAAGCATTTTGTTTGAGTGGCTCTCTGGAAGTTTGAGTTAATCGGAATGATTAGTGCTGTTAATGTCAGGGTTCTGTAGGTGTGAATTGTATGTTTGAAAGCCTGCAATACTTTGGAGCGCACTCCCTTTCCTCTTCCTTACCTTCGAGCAACTCCTAACGGCCAAACGGGGAGTCACACCGCTATGGACATGGCGGGAAGTTCAAACTGCACCACAGGAGTTGCTGCATCGCTCTCTCTCTCTGAGTACCTGACCTGTAGCCTCTACGGCGGTAAGCTGTGTTTGGTTGCGTCGTACTAATAAGTTTCTTGCACAATATACCCGAAAATAAGCGCGTCGGCACAGTTTAGAGCCCCCTATGTTTTACGCTGAAATGACAAAGCAACGTTCAAACTTGACCTTTGGTCATTTCAGCAACATTCAGAGCGCCCTATCTGCATCTTGGAAGCCGCTATGAAATGGGAGGATTTATATTCTGTATATTGACGTGTATAGGCATAGATTTTTGTGATTTCTCCTGTTGACTGTGCTCTGGGCAAGACACCATAAAATTACCTGTTTCATTTTGCAAGCGTTCGAGTCCATGAAGCTTAAAAATGTTAATGTATACGGGACCCGATTTCAAGGGTTCAGCATTCATACTATGCTGAAACACTAAGTGGACGTGGAATGATGAAACTGTTCTTTTTTTTAGAGCACACTGCCCCAAAAGCAAAAATAATCTCCGCTAATCGCACACTCAGAAATACGGGCACCTGCATAATTTCCCGTTCCAGGGCTGCGCATGCCGCAGACAAGCCATGACAACTGCTGATGTTTTTGGGAGCGAAGAAAACTTACACCGATATTCTTACCCGTCATACATTTCGAGCACCTACCTCACGCTTCAGTACTCTTTATCCCTATTTCGACAACGCACTCCTTTATCGCCATCCCCTTTTCCTCCGAAAGCATTCAAGTATTTTTACCTCAAGTAAAAAAAAAATCTTAGTTCGAGTTACCGATCCTTGTTACTACGGATGTTGGAATTTATTTCTTCTGTCTACTGCCACAAAAGATGTACTGTATATATGTCTGTGCTTTTCTTACCGATGTTGATAAGATTGAATTTATCGTGTTTATTCACAATATGTTAGCACACTGCTGTCTTATCCATAAACGCGAGGCATTGGCTCTGCCAGGAGACGTTTGGATATCCTTTTGCCTTGCCTCGTGGGCGTATGTAATTCTGCCCAAATAAAGGATCTGGTTTCATTTCATTTGATTTTTGAAAGAGAGTTATAGGAGTGACGCTGACGGATGCAAAACATGCTTCTTGAATTAAAAAGCAAACTCGGGAGGAAGGCATTTTATGTTTAATAAGACTCCTTCCCTCCTACAGGTTTAAGGAGGCAGATGCAATACTCATGACGTATGTACCCGATATTAAGACTTCGTGGCTATTTTGAGGGTAAAAAAGTTTTCATAACAGCGGGAGTCTTGCAAACTCTCAGCGTCATAAGCTTGCCTAGAATACGTAATCTTGCTATCTTTTTCATTTCACGCAAGAAGCGGGAATGCTGCTAGTTATAGAAGTGAATAAAAAAAGGTATCATGGCCACTCCTAAAGCAACGAGTAAAATTGGTGTTTGAAGCACCGAAAACATTATTTAGGTTACTTGGAACTACTTACATGCATCGAAATTCTGCGCATGCAACAGCACTGAAAAGAAGTTTCTGGTCCCGATCCCGAGCGTGTAAGCATAAGCCAATAAAATGTAGTGAGCTGCCGCTAACATGAACTCAAAGGGACCATGATAATTTTTTCGTCTTATCAGAAGCCCTCCCCCCAAAAAAAGAATCGGCAACACGCCCAGGTGCATCAAACTATCTTGTTTCAAGACGGGGAATGAAGTAGAAGCACAATGTGGGAAAACGACAAAAGTATCATTTATTTGAGTCCGCAGCTTGATAGAAGACCATCTTCAAGTGCTCTTGCTTGGTTTTATCCAGTCCAAGCAGCGATGGAGAGCGTACACCCGCTATCTTAAGCGACAACGCAAAAGAAATAGAGAGGGAACTCCTCACTTTCTCGGCGGTGACGCGGTGGGACTCGCGACACGAACCGACGTAAACTCACATGTTCCCGCTGAGGAACGGCATTGAGCTGCTACGTTCGCAAACAGGAAGTCTTCACCGTCGCTTTTTTAACTTTTATCTTCCTATCTTTTCGCCTCTCTTTTACAGAACAGAGAGGCCTCAAAACTCGCCCTCGCTTTTTTTCTTTGCTTTGCCGCGGGTTGGAGGGTGGGAGAAGTGGTAGCTTTATGCGCCTGTATTTTTTTTCTCTCGCCCAGCCCCCCTCCCTCTGCGGTGATTCGCTTTGCGCTGCAGTTTTCTTTTATTTTTCTTTCCATGTGGTCGCGTGAATGCCCCACCGTACTCCACCAGAGCTACCCAGAATTTTCAGGAGTGGTGGTCATCCCGAAAGTTGTTCGTCTTAATTAACCGAAGAGTACGTGCAAGGCTGTTCGTCTCAAGCGGATTTTTTTTCGCATTGGGTCTAGGAAAACCAAACAAACGATCCCATGTTGTTCGTCACAAGAGGAAATTTGTCTTCACCGAGTTCGTCCTCAAGGGAGTTCACTGTATTTCAATTGTGGCAGCTCTAGGGCAAGCTTTGTATTTTTTCATGGTGCCTCAGCAGAGGCACACACTACGTAGAACACTGCGTGATCAGTACGCCCGAAACTATCTCCTATCGTGGTACGCCACTGCAAGGGGGGCAGGAAGGGGGGGAGGGATTCCTGAAATGGAAAATAGCTGCGCCTGTTGCGGTTAATGAAACAGAGCTTCGTAGATTGATTGCGCATCCATGTACACTCGTCATAAGTCCTGGGCCTGCCATACAGGGGTTCCATGTCTGATAACACATATCTGGTCGTTCTTAATTACCGCTCCATTTTAATCGACATTGTTCTGGCATCTATTCAGACGAAGTTATGGATTGCCACAATCGCCTACCAGATTTTAGTAGAGGTAGTATCGACTGCGAGAAGATCCAATCTTGTAATAAGCCAGAGATTGCGACCTTCGCGGTTTAATGAAGGTGTGGCCGCAGAAATGGAACTGCTACGCTTGAAGAAAGGTAGATTATGGGTTTAGGAACCCCATTTCGCGTTGCAAAACTAATTTATGGCTACATCGGCGTTTTTAAAAGTACCATTTGCTTAAAGCTTTGATTTGCTTCGCCATAAGTGCAGTCGAATCCTAGGGGACGGGAAGCGAACTTCTGCTTGCGCGGAAATCACCTGATCGTAGATTCATTTCGTCTGCACGTCTCCGTGGGCGGCTGTATCTGTGACCGCCGTCAGGCGGCAAAACAGAACTATCTTGATGATGGATGCTTATTACTATAGAGAAGTGTATTAAGTTTTTAATATTTTCTTGCAAATAAAGTGATTTGTATGAAACGATCCGCTTTCCGTGCCACAAAGAGGAATGTCTGTCAGGTTTTTGGCATGCCCGCGCGTGTATTAGGCACGGGAGCGTATTTAACCTGCCTAGTGCAATCGAAGCGAACGCTCAGGAGTGTTGCGCGGTTACGACGGTTAACTTGCTGCAAACAGACTTCGCCCACAAACGGCGCGTCTGGCAATCTCTATTGGAACTATGTGCACCGTGTGGTAATCCGGCAATAGTGGCGGTGGACAATCCCGCGCGATGGACATGTGCCGGCTGAGGATGAGGAGGTGGCGCGAGAGGAGCGAGGATAGGACATGGCGGACTCGGCTGGGCGACGTGTGTGCAGCCGGATCGGCTGAGCAGTGTACCTTGGCGGAGCCGGACTCCCAGTAAAGGTGTGATCGAGGGGGCTCGGTGTCTTTCTTGGGAACCGCGGCCGGGTGCAAGAACCCCGGTACCACATTTGGCGCCCTGAACGTGGGGCCGGCCGTGGTTCCTGGGAAGGGCATTGTGGTCTTCTTCCCGCCCAGAATGCAGTGGCACAGGACATGGTGAGTGGGCGTTTTCGAACGGAGGAAGCAGCGAGGCCGGCTCGGAGCGGTCGCTGCTTTGGGTCGTGCGTGATTTCGGTGGACTGCGTCGTCGCTGTGCCGGCCAGCGCCCAGTGATGATGACTCTTCAGGACAGCAGCGATGACACGGCAAACGTGACCGACAGCTCGCTGAGGATGCGGTCAGACACGATCGACCTGGCGGAGCAGTCTCTAGTGGTGGACATCTCGGATGCCCTCAGCGAGAGGGACAAGGTCAAGTTCACTGTCCACACCAAGACGACGCTGTCGGACTTCCAGAAGCCGGAGTTCTCTGTGCTTCGGCAGCACGAGGAGTTCATCTGGCTCCATGACGCCCTGGAGGAGAGCGAGGACTACGCCGGGATGATCATTCCCCCGGCCCCTCCGCGGCCGGACTTCGACGCCTCGCGGGAGAAGCTCCAGAAGCTCGGCGAGGGCGATGGCTCCATGACCAAGGAGGAGTTCGCCAAGATGAAGCAGGAGCCCGAGGCGGACAGCTGCTGACGACTGCGCCTGACACCACCCCCGCGGAGCAAGGCCCGCGGACAGGACCTTGCCACGTTTGGACCTTCTGCAAGGACCCCCGGGTCTTAGGAGGCCACCTGTGGCACCGGTCTACTGCCATCCGGGCTGAGCCGTGGGAGTCCCCCGAGAGTGCCGACGACTGCAGCCGAGGGCAGCCAGCGTCGGCCTTTTCTTCGGAGGGGGGGAGAGTGTGGTAATCCGGCAATAGTGGCGGTGGACAATCCCGCGCGATGGACATGTGCCGGCTGAGGATGAGGAGGTGGCGCGAGAGGAGCGAGGATAGGACATGGCGGACTCGGCTGGGCGACGTGTGTGCAGCCGGATCGGCTGAGCAGTGTACCTTGGCGGAGCCGGACTCCCAGTAAAGGTGTGATCGAGGGGGCTCGGTGTCTTTCTTGGGAACCGCGGCCGGGTGCAAGAACCCCGGTACCACAACCGTAAAAACTAAAAAAAACTTCCGTGTAATGTTGTCTGCCTAAGCTTCCTAATGGCTTCAACATTTCGCTCTCCGGCCCGCCAGATCGCGTCACCCGCGTTCCTTTTTTTATAAAGTTAAAGAAAAGCTTCCGTGTGGGGCTTTGATGGATACTTTTGGGCATGCTATTCTAGACTTCGGGTTAGGGTGTAAAAAATAAAAGTAACATCGTGCTCCGGGAAAGTTTAACCAAGCTACCAAGGTCACCCCCCCTCTTCCCCCTCCGATGGTGTCGCGTATTTTGATAAACGTCATTTTTACGCTTTATCTCAACGCTCCACGTTAACTCACCTGCGTTCCTTTCAAGACAAAGCTACTCCCTCTTGGGACTAGGGCTATTGGAATTGACGGAGACTGGTGCATCGTTTAGATTGTTTCAGTCAGGGAAGGGGGGGGGGGGGGGTCGTGTGTTTGCAGCTGACCAAAAAAATTTCCAGAGTCTGCAATCGTGCCGTCAACCTCATAGCAAATGTCTCCCCAATTCACCGAACGATCGAAAACAAAATGAGATATTCAACGTGCTCTTTGCCAGAACAATGTTCTTCTGGAAAAACCGTGCTTTCGCAGGAGACCAAATAAGCAATAAGGTAGATATACGGCCACAGCACACAACAGATAATACATCTTACACATATCTTACTCAATCAATTTTGCACAGACTTGACAGTTTTCAAAGGCGTCTCGCAAGAGAAAGCAGTTATAGGAGAAGTCTTTCTAATTTTTAGATAAAGCCGGCAAAATAACTGAAACTAAACAATACAAACTTCTGAAGTACAGCAATAACTTTGAGGCAGAAGGAATCGATATCTTAAAAGCGATTGAGTACCTTGAAACAAGCTACAAGGAAGGGAACGACCGTTATTTTTTGATGGCCTATAACCCCTAAAAGAAATGAGCATTCCAAATACTCAAAACCGAAAAGTATTTAAAAGTAAAGAAATCTCGAACAATATAGAAAATATGGTCAAAATAACGTTACTCTACCATTAAGAGGCCACAGTGGAAACGTTGGCAACGAAATATCGAAAGAAAGAATAAAAAGCCCTGAAATAAGGCAAAAAAGAATGGACTGGCCTATCCACCACAATTATTCGAAGAATAGCTTGATATAAACGTAAGAAAACACTGGAATGCTGAGTCTCAACAAGAAATAAGTAAAGTTACACGTATATACTAATGGATAAGAAATGCTCTCAAAATGCCAGCGCACGTTCCCACAAACTACTACACCTCGCATTTTATTATTGGGCGCGGCAGATTTCCACATTACTTTTCCATGTTTGCCATTGCAAACAGCCAAAAATGTAAGGGTAACCTATCAGCAGACAGCTTCGACCACTACTTACAGGACTGCCCACAACAAAAGAAACACAGGTAACGTATTAACGTGTATTATTAAATAAGCTCACGAGAAGAATATCTGAGCTAATAAAACACAGGAACGTAAGAAATTGTAGCAGAAATTACAATACTAAATAACGGTAATATTAAAAAACAACTTAAGTACTCCGCCGGTGCAAAATTAAAGAAACGGAGACACACAAAATAAGCGGCCAATAACGCGAGAATAACGTTGATTGCGTAATTATACAGTGTGTTTATATTAAGGTATTTTCTGGTTTAATTATCTCGTGTATTTACCTTTTTCTACATTTCTTTTCGATTTGAAATCGTAACATACAATTTTAATGTATTTTTTTTACCCGTTATGCCTTGATGGTAGCGGAAGGGTCTCTTATGCATGAGCCCGTTTAATAAAGTGAAGAGTAGGTGTAAGCCAGATTTTCTCCAATGTCATGCCATGCAATGATTTAAAAACAAATACCATGTTCCTTGGGGATCTCGGAGGCGGTGGCGCTGCCTGCCAGTACATTTTCCCATCAGGCCCCAGGAAGCACTGGCCGCTGGGGCTGTGGTCTTCGCCACTCAATGCGGTCGCCCTCTGCGCAGAAGGAACAACGAAGTGGCAGTTAGAGTACAGAGCATTTTTTTTCCTGCCTGTGTGCGTAGCACTGCAAGAAATATGTAAAAGTTTCACTGTGGCACCCCACCCCGGCTAAAAGAATCCTAGTTAAGAGAAAGATGGTTCGTCTCCCCCATGCAACTTAGGTCAAAGTCCAAAATCTAGACTGCTTTGACTGTGTAGAAATGGAGCAATCGGACAAACGTCGGCTTTATAACGCGAGGGTCTCAGCTTCGATTCCGACCATGGGACGCATTTTTGTAGAGCAGGCTACGCTGCCTCGAGCAGTCGTCGCGAGGTGACTAGATTTAGATGCAGAGCATCTGATTCACTCGCCTTGTCCCTCCGGCGTCGTCGTCGGCGTCGGCGTTACCCACCCCTCCCCCATTCTCCTCGCCGCGCCAGCTGCGCTCTCCGCCGCTCACCTCCTCTCCTCTCCGATAGCGAACACTCTCTCGCCATGGAGGAAGTAAAAAGTTAGGAGACGGCGCTACCGGAGAAACGTGAAGCCTATACATAAAAAGTAAAATCGAAGTCGGCCCAGACGTCACTGCACCACGTGACCCCACCGCCCCGCCGCCGCGAGCTCTTCAATTTCGTCTGCTCGAAACTACTCTGCTGCCCGTTGTCGCGAAGCCTGCTATATGTTGGTTTTTTTCCCACGGCTTTTGTCTTTCGCACATACGCGGCACTCTTGCCCGCACGCGGGCATGAGATCACCGAGCAGACAAATGCAGGAAGGACGGGGAAAAGCTACCGCCAACCAAACACGAGAGATGCGCCGGAGTCGGAGACCGCCGCCGCCGCCGGCCCACCCGACCATGGAGGTCACGTGCTGCTGGGCCGACTTCGGCGGCTTGAGAAAGAGAAACGGCGGAGGGAGCGGCTTCAACGGAGCTGGGCTTGCGAAGGCTAGCTGCGTGACGTCATGCCGTCTCCTAACTTTTCTTCCTCCATGTCTCTCGCGAGGGGCATTGGATTGGATTTGATTGGATTGGCTTGGCTTGGCTTGGCTTGGCTTGGATTGGATTGGATTTGAATTGTATTGGATTAAAGTGGATTGTGTTGGATTGTGTTGCGTCATAGCCGCGGCACGTTGCGTCATAGCCGCGGCAGACGCGCTGGGGCAGGCGCATGTGCAGTACTCTCTCTTCCGCGGTTTCCTCTCCTTCGGGCGCGCTGCGCATATAACCGGTGTGCTGTTCTCCGGCGATGCAACATCCACGCTTGGCTTAAACACCTAGAGTCCACGCCGCTTTACAAGTACGCCAACGTCGTCATCGACTGGGACTGGCTTACGCAGTCCCCTCAACATTATGCGCGCTATTAAACGCGGTCCCTTCGCCGCTCCGCCTATGCGTCGCATCTACACAGGGGTTCCCGCGAGGGGAGGTGGGAGTTTTTTATTGCCCTTGAGCGCTAGAGGTGAAACCGCACTCCCTTTCGCAAGCGCCCGACACGGAACAGCGGCACGATAACGGGGAGATATAGGCGGGGAGGGAAGGGAGAAGTGCGCGGGACGTGGTGGAGGAAGGCGAGGAGGCCGCCGTTGCAGCGATAAGCGCGCCACGAAGTAAGGCCATGAGGTCACGTGCGGCTCAGAACCGTGTGCGATAGAGGAAGACGAACATCCCAGAAGACGACGACGGGGGACGACGGGGCGTGTGGCGAGCAGAACTCCCTCGGGATTCTGATTAGCTCATCGCCCCCCCCCCCCCAAAACAAAAAGCACTCGGGAGCCTTCGGGCTCTTGGAGGATGTTGCCTGGGGTTGCCGTTACTGACATGATGATGGACACATAGCGAAATCTATTGAGACACCAGTCTAATCTGACAAGGCAACAACGCAGTGAGGCGAACAAGATGAAAAACGCTACTGTCGCGCACAGCCTCGGTATGTTCAAGTCTTACGCATTAGCGTGAGCTGCCTTTTTTTCGCGGGACGCTTGAAGGGCCTTCCCTTATCATCATCGTTTTAGAAAACCAACTGTGTAAAGTTGTATTTCTTGCAGTAAGTGTCAGCTTTCTGGGTCGCCTATTTCTCCGGTAAGCTCACTCTCCGGTAAGTCTCACTATCTATTTCGGTTCTTTGCTTGCCATTCATTGCCGGACTCTGAACTACACAAAGGTATTGCCGACAAAGCTATACCACGACTGCCTGTTAACAAGCACTGAGAAACATGGTTAAGCAGGAAGTAGAGGAGAGGCAGGAAAAATGTATTACTCAGTTTCCGACTTGATTTTGAAAAATTACGATGACACCTAAATACGCCTGGTTGCATTATTAGGGTATTAGGGTAGCGGTTATTAGGGTAGCAGTATCGTCCTATTGACGAACATTTACTCTCATTATTATCATCACCTTATTTCCTTTGCATCTGCCCCCCCCCTTTCTATGATTAGGCATGTACCCCTGTTTGCATCCAAAGCAACGAGGACATTTTGGGGGGAACGTATTTTGCTCTACGCTCAATTCATACTTCTTCAATAAGTGTGCGCAATTATTCATGTAAGCACGTGCATATGTTCCTAACAAGCGCTTCAACGTTGAAGGCACCAAAGCATTCATTAGACTAATCCTCAGTCAGGTAGAGTCACGGGTCGGTGGTGGTGTTGGAGATACACCTTGGTCTCATACTCCTTCGATGCAGGAATGGATTCTCGAGCGCGAATTTACAATTTTTATCTCATTTACATTACATTGTTTATATGAGGTGCCCTCAGAAATTTGGGATCACTCCGAGCAATATGTCACCACTCTCATTCTTTGAAGAGTCTGCTCTACTGTCCGCCCTCCGTTCACATTTTTATGGTCAAAGTCTCTGCCACGATGCCATATTGTCGGCCTGATGGCTTAACCTAAGATTTCAGAATAAAAGCTGCAGTCTCTGCCGTGGTTTTTATAATATTACGCGGGATGGGCACAAAAGAGAAACCGTGCACTCCAAGCAGCTATATTTCCCGAATATTGCGTACGTTCAACGACGGGGCTCAGTATTTCAGAACCAGAGAAAGCTGGTTGCTTTACCGTCGATATGTTGGGTGTGTATTCTGAATTTTGTAGTCACTTCTTAACGTCATTCGGCATTAGGGTGAATTAAGGGCTTAACAGTTGAACACTTCTGCTCATGAAAGCTTCTTTGAACTGTGACAGTTCTTCTGGTTCTCATTTCAAAATGCACAGCCATTTCCGCTTTTCTGGGAAGCAGAGGGCATGTAGAAAGCAGTGTGGTAGTGCATTAGTGACGCATAAAAGTAACAGTATTTCAATGCCTTCAAGCTTGGACCACACTTTACCTAGCCTTAGTGGTCGGCCCCAGCGAGAGCTGTGAACACAATATCAATTTCAATTTCAATTTATTCAAGACAATCCTCATTATAAGTTTGTGTTGGGTGGCGTGGCTATAGGCATATATAATGCCTGTCGGGCCATGACACCCATTCAACAACAACAAATAACAGCCGTAAATAAAAACCGTAAGGACTGGAGAAAGCCCATCATGCAGTGCACTAACCGTGAGCATAAAAATATTGACAAAAGAAAGCAAATTGCTCTACTACGCACAAAACATGCCGATACACTACAACAGTAACACACCGCGAAATCCATTTAGAAAACATACACGCAATAAAGCGTTCATTTTTCGGACAGTGCAGATAATATACCATAATAGTGATTGTTTTACAGCAAAAGCAAAGTAATTTGCACCAACAAGTCAAAAACTAAACATGCAACCAGAACCGAAGTCCCAATAGACCATAAGGTGACCACACAGTTAGGAGGTTTTCCTTCGATATAAACCAAACAAAACAGTACGGTACTAAACCAATTTTCCGCAAGGAAGAGAGCTTTCATAATTTTTTTAAAACTATGTTTTGAAACATAGGTATGTAAGAGATCTAAGATCACAGGGTACTGATTCAGTTACCCGGGTATTTGAGAAACCAATCGCTGCTCCTCATAACCTGTCCTTGAATATGGTTTCGCGATTAAGTTTGTTCTTAATTCATACAAGCTTTGGGTTTTAAGAAACTCAGTGTTAAATTTTTGTTTTCACATTGGTACTTATGATGTATTCTGAAAGACAGCCGATGCCTATATGGTTTCCTGATATTTAGTATCCGATTTACCTCGAAGTATGGCATACAACTATCCGGGAGCAATGTGTTATCTATGGCCCGCACCGCCCGTTTTAGATGCGAAGCATCTCTTGCTTGGGGGGATGTACCACGTCCGTTCCCCGTCCGCAGCGCCTTTGATGATGATTGTGGCAGGATGCCCCTAGAGATTGGCCAACCAAAGAATCCATCACGAGATATCTTCGCGTTCAACCCCCGCCGTCATCTTCTCGTAGTAGAACCGCTGAAGAAGAAGAAGGAGAAGAAGACAAAGCTGCGAAGAGGAGGGCGTGTACGTTGCTCTCAGCCGGTGCACTAACGTCAACAACCTTTACCTCACCAACGTTGACGGAGATTACCGATTCTACCACAGAGACGAAAACATCGACAAGAACATGATGGACGAGTTTAGGCACCTCGAGAACCACCGCCTGCTCACCGTAACACAACAGTACTTGCGTGCCTTTGCCACCGGTGTGGATTCGGACGCGAAATTCCCTCTGGCGCTACTAAACACCAGACCACTCAACATAACGGCAACCCAGTGGAGCCACACGGAACCCCCAAGATGCTTCGCACCCTCATCAGGGTTCCCACAGAAAGATGGTGTAATTTTTGTATAACGAAAAAAAGGTAGTTTAAGTTTGTCTGTGTTGTAGTTGACCACACAAGGCTACAGTAATTTAGTCGGGAATAGACAAGTGCATAATAAATGTGCCGTTTCATTTTGGTCGGAAGATAATGTCGCAGTCTATTCGAGAAAGATCGGGTGCAGCCTGTCCTCGACATCTGAAAAGTAGGCATTTTGTTTTCGCGGTGTTTAGCTGTAATTTTTAGCCGTAAGCCACGTATTCAAGCCAGACAACCCATTGTTAGCACACGTGAAAAGTTCATCAGTGTCCACGCCTGAAACAAATACGTTGGTGTCGTCTGCGTATAGCACTAATGTAGCATTCCCTTGTATATTCACAATATCATTAATATACAATAAAAGCAATATAGGCCAAAGTATTGACCCTTGAGGGACTCGATTTTTTTGCTGATATGTCGGAGTTGTGACCGTTTACTACCGTATATTGTGTTCCGTAAATAGCATTCTAGAAGAGACGATGCAGTACCCCGAATGCCATAAAAAGGAAGATTTTTCAGTAGTATGTCGTGTTGAACGCTGTCAAACGCTTTTTTCAAGTCTAGAAATATGCCTAGTGTTAGAGCCTTTTTCTCAATATTTTCAATAATGTCTTCTTTAATAGCAAGTAAAGCCGACTCGAGTGATTTATTTTTTGTGAAACCATATTGCTCCTTTACAGTTAAGTTATTTGAAGTCAAGAACCCGACGATTCTTTTAATTGTTATTTAAAATTCGGCAAACACGTGTTCCAATGTTCGGTCCATTGTGGTTCCATTCCAACGGCTTTTCTATTTTTCGTTGCTGGAAGGTATTTTCTCTACCCTTTGACCAATTCAATACACACAATTCGCAAATGCGCATTCCTTCGTAAAAGCTCGGATGCGTCGTAACTGAGGATATTATATGTGCAGGCCACATAAAATGAACTTTCGCTGTGCTGTAGCTACTTTAAGCGTGTAGCTAGAAGTCGAGCGTTTAGCCATTTTGAGGTTCTAGTGCAAACTGCCTCTGAACATCAATTAGTGCATTATTGTGGGTCGGAATTCATTGCTTCGACTTTGCCTTGCATTCCACGCACTAGCTGCAAGCGGTCGCTTATTCCCCACGAAGTTAAAGCTCCAGTTAAACTACTATACAACAGAAGTGCTCTCTGTAACACACGCTTCGTTGTAGGATTACTTGCTGCTGGAATGGCTTTCCAAGTCCATTGTGCTAAAATGTAGACGTATGTCCACTCGGCGATCAGAACGCTCCTGTTTTAGATACGACTGCATCTCATTCACTCGCCTTGTCCCTCCATACGGCGTTGTTGTCCGTCGGCACCCCTCCCCCTACACTATAAAAAAATAATAGTTAGCGGCGCCCGGTTTCGATTCCACGACCCTGTGGGCGGAACGCGAGGTACATGGTGCTCTTCACACTGCGCCACAAAACCGAGACAGAATGAAATGCTACGAACGCACCTTATATCTTTGACTCATTCAAACTACGTCAAGATGCTACTGATACAACGCATGATGGGGCAATGATTAACACTTGCAATAAAAGAAAAGAAGCTCCCACTTATAGCAACAATGATGGAGTAAAGGTCGTTGCGAAAGCGAAGCCCCAAGCATACCACTTAGAGAGATTGACCAAGATTGGCCAATAAAACATAATCATAATCATAAAACATAATAATCATACGCGTTCCCGACACGATTCACGCGATTTCGGAATCAATCCAACGGAAACACCAAGTAAACCCCACGATGCGTCGTATCTACACAGGGTTCCCCTCGCGGGGAGGTGGGCTCAATTTTAGCCTACTTCCATGCGCGATCATCGCAACAAACAAGGTACCTATTTCACCTGGTAAACTAATGAGTGCCGCAGGCTCCGGAGAGCGCTTGAACACGCTGTGATGCGAAATAATCATTACTATACTGGACGCCATAAAAGAAGACGACGACCAGATACAAGATGACCGTGAATTAAACACGCTTCACTGTGAATCCGTCTGGCTTGAATTTGAGCAGACTTTTCTCAATCCAGATAACAAAAGATTCATATTAGGCTGCATTTACCGTTCACCATCTTCTCCAGGTCCTGAATTTTGCAAAAACGTGCAACACTCCCTAAATCTTATTTTCCTTGAAAATAAAAAATGCTATTATCATGGGTGACATCAACATTATTCACTAGACGATTTATATCAACTGTCTAGCTGCACTAAACAGCTTCGAGTATGAATGTGTTTTGGAGTACGTTGCAAGCACCCCAAGAGAACCCTCATCATCACCGAGCTCACGCCGGGCGCTGGCGAATAAGAAGCTGCCAGCGACCGCGGCTGGCAGGAGAAGCGATCCCGTGAGGAAGAACAAAGGAGTCGGAGAGTGGGGCGTGACCAGGATGCACTGCGATCCGGAGACCGGACCCGCGCTGTGCTTTAAGAGGTGCTCCACAGGCGCAACCTCGGGGACATCTTCTCCGCAAGGAAGTCGTCTCGCCGGGCATCGGTGAAAGACAGCGGCGCTTCCAGAGAGCTGTGTGCCTCACTATGGTGACTGGCCCTCGGAGCGCGTTGTACTAACGCGGCCACGGCACATTACCTGGACATTTCAAGGCTTTTTGACCTGTGCCGATAAGCACCACGTTCTGAGTCCTGTCCTTCATTCCCGGGCTGTGACTTTTTTCACCCTTGTGAACTAATTACCTTTTTATATACCCCATTGTCGCAGCTCACCGTCATTCTTTAGTTGGTGTGTGGGGTGTGATTTCGATTTGGGTTTCAGGTTATATAAACTTAGTCTCGTTCACCCAGTTTCTTCTATTTATTATTGTTCCGAACCTGACACACGCCCACTCGTCAGCGCACTCTATTCATCGCGTCTGCTTTGCTTCCGGGGCTGGAGTATCGATCGTATACTCTCGCGCAAATAAGAATTCGGCCTATTCGCGGAATAAAAGCAGGCGGTATGACAGCAGTCCTTCCTCGGCCTATATATCGTTGCCGGCCTGCTATCGTTACCATCGCCTGGAGTGCGCGCATATCCTTCGTCCACATGAGACTGCCTGCCCACTCACTAGCGATCGATACGTCACCTTTAGCTGCGGCAAGAGGCTTGCCAGGAAGTCTGGCATCTGTACAGGCGTAGTTCTGTGAGTCTATTACCCACCTCAAGTGACAAATGTCGTCTTGACAAGAAAGCTGGCGGAGATAGGTAACTAGATAGTGCAAAAAACAACGAATTATTACATCACAAAGCCATACGCGCTCTTTCAGGGTGGCAAAACGTGCATACACCAGGAATTACGAGACAAAGCTTGCGGCCGCTACCTTGCATGTACGCAACCATTCATTTTTACGTTAGCTTTTTGTGAATGCGTTTCGGGTACTGAAAGAGGCTGTATTTCAATCCTTTGCTTCCGATGCTGATGTTTGTAAAGGGAAAAAAGATCCTATTTTGTCGCAAGGTACAACAGCTTTGCTCTCTATCCGACTTTACCGGACCTCTTCCCGAGAAAATGAGCATGCGAAACTTCAGCTTACCCAGCCAGTGCTCGACGGTGGTCTCGATGTCATGATTCTGAAACCAAGGAGTAAAAAAATGGAGAATAAGGATTTCAAATTATCTTTAGGGCGCATACCGTTCGGGCCACGCAGCTACTGAACTTCGGTGAATACGTGGAGCAGTTGTATGCTTTACCTTGCATTTTTGACTTCACCGAGTCGACGTAAAAAAGCACTCGCCATAAATAAAAAGCTCTGTGTTGTGCATTGCCATTTACTATATTTAATGTGTCCAAAACGCCCTCTTAAGCACCGCGGTGGCTCAGTGGCTAAGACGTTGTGCAGCTGAGGCCAAGGACGTGGGTGCGATTCCCGGCCGCGGTGGCTCGTCTCTGGTGAAGGCGAAGAGCGAAAACACTCGTGCGTACTAGACGTAGGCGCATGTAAAGATCTCCCGGTGGTCAAATATAATTCAAAGCCCTCCTCTACGGCGCGCCTCATCGCATGTGTTGTGTCGGCGAGTTAAACTTCGCAATCAATCAATCAATCAATCAATCAATCAATCAATCAATCAATCAATCAATCAATCAATCAATCAATCAATCAATCAATCAATCAATCAATCAATCAATCAATCAATCAATCAATCAAAACGTTGTCTTCAAAATTCAAACAGGGCTTCAAGTTTCTATATAGCTCAAAATTTACAATACGAAACCACGGCCGCGTAAATGGCTAACATAAACTGATTTGAAGCTGCAAAAGAAGCATGCACATCGGAGTGATTGCAAAAATGAAATAAATCCATCTGAGAGTGCACCAGTAGGAGGGAAAGGTAACCGTTTTCGACATTTACCCATTGGGTAAGAGAGTTTATGTTATAAACTTTTGTGCACACGATTACACTTTAAACGTGTCAAAGTTGCGAACACGCCTAAAAATAAGAAAAAAACGCCCGTAGACCGTACGTAAGCAAGACTTTCGGCTGTGCTAAATGTAAAGTTGTTCTTACAACACCGCATAAAATACGCTTCAAAACAATCAAAAATTCATCAACCACGGAGTTATATTCCCAGCCACAAATAGGAACTTTTTGTGTGTTCATTATAAAGAGGGTGAGCTGACACAATCTTGCATACACCGTGATTTCAGTGTTCACAGTACAAAGAAGTATTTCCATGGTGAAGGCTACTCCAATAACACCAATTCAGCAAGAAGTTAACCATTCGTAACGGCGAGCCGACGCGTGGAAATAGGCAGGCTGGCTTACTTGCTCTTACGATGTCGAAAGCACTCGATTTTCTGTTGTTTATTTATTGACACAACGACGTTTGTGGCCTGTGCGAACTCCACATGGGATAAAACAGGGCCGTACGTGTTAGGGAGCGTGCCCTCGCTCAATCAGAGTGTACGAAAGTGCACGCGTATACCCCTGGCTGCGTTTCTGCTAGCTGGGGGCTTTCTGCGCAAATTCTCAAACATTACAGCCATTACTCCCAAGGACATGGCGATATCATTGGTAAAGTGAATGCATGCTCATTCGCTCCAAAGAAAGTGATTTTTTTTTGTGTCAACGCTGCCGCTGACCTACGCATAACGCTTGAACCCATTGCCCCATTTAGGGTTTCGCGGGCGCCGATTCAAACCGAATTTCAGTGGCGACCTAACCTCGAGCAAATACAGTACAAGAAACCAAAACTCTAAAAACACGGGGATGATGCCTAAAGTTGCAAGAAAAATGCCTACACCATGGTCCTGACAAGAAAACCAAAAGTCCAAATAAGTCCCCGTGCCGTTCAATGCCCCCATGACCATATTATCTGCACCTACTAGTCGTTTGTGGAGGAAAAAAGAGTAACGCCGGCGAAAAAGAAACTTTTGGAAGCGAGACCGAATTACATGGAGCAAATGTAAAAAAGAAGCATCGCTTTTCTTCAATCCCTTTTTGACTACAGTACCCCGAAAGCCCGTGGGTAGGCAGCAACAACCAGGAGGTGAAAACAGATTCATAAAGACGTACTTGTTCGAATCAGGTTTAGCACAATGGGACAATGTCGTTGGGCAGAAAACAACCGCGTCGTAAGTATTTTATGCAAAAAGCAAGGAGCAAGAACGACATCCAAGCTAAAATTGCAACGCTCGTCTTAACAAACCGCCATTACTCCAACGTCGGAGCTGCGTGACAATTTATGTAAAAAAATTCAAGGAAGCTTGCGCTCCCGCGCAAGGCTTGAAGGGTGAACCTGTTGTATGTGAGCATTGCCGGACGTATAGGTAAGCTTCAGTGTCATTGTTTATTTGTATACTTGTGGTGCTAGTAATCGTCTTCATACGCGTCGAAGAGGTCGCCATCCTCTTCGCGGCGAATGGTGGATGCAAAGTCATCCACAGCATTGTAGACTTCCACCAGCTCTTCGTCATCGACTCGAGGCAGCGGTGGCGGGTTCTGTAAGTCGTCTCGGGAAGGATTGGCACACTCGTAGCCATGACTGCAACTATCCCTAATGGCTTCTAGAAAAACCCGCTGCCGCGGTGTCCTCTTCCAAGCACAGTGTTCTTTCAGGTTAAGCATTAGCGCTGTAGTTTTGTTTTTCTTACATGCACGGTAGAGCGTGACCACAGCACTGGAGTTTCTTTTTTTCCCTAAAGCCACTGCGCGAGCCGGGGACTCGGCGGTCGCCGCGAGGCACGCGCTCACGAGCGCTCGGCAATTTATTGGTATTTTTTCCTGCAACGGCGAACTTAGGGCCAGTAACGAACAGCTCCACCGTTAAAATAGTTTGACGAGAAGAGGCAGATGCATGTAGAGGCGCACACCTCCAGGACAAAGACGAAGACGAAGACGAAGACGAAGACGAAGACGAAAACCATCCGAAGACGAAGAAGTAGAGACCAACGCGAGCCTGGCTTGTGCTCCCATCGTCTCCCTTACTATTGTTGGCCTCAGTTGTCCTGAGGCCATGTCATAATGGCATGAGCAAGAAGCCGAGGGATCAGCAGTGTCCCAGGCCCTTACTCAGCGCCCCCCGCCCCCATAATGGCATAATGAGAATTCTTACCTCCTTCCCACAATAAATCCGCAACGTGCCAAGGACACCATCTTTAAAGTAGCGCAGCATATGCTGCAGAGGGAGACCCCCGTTTCTACCACCCCTTCTCGCACGAGCATAGGCGCTAATGAGACGGCTTGCCATCAAGCTGAACCACTAGCCACCATAACCACGAATTCCCAAACGCGACTCAATACGCACTTTTAAGACATCGAGAGTCGTCCAACACTACAGACTCCACCGCACCCGTCGGGCCCACTGCCGGCCACATAGGGTGCCTCCTGCAAACGCAGTCTTTCCCTCAAAGAACGACGCTCCCATACACGGATCCACACGAGTCCTCTATTCCCAACAGCCCAGTAGCCGGCTTGCTGCACCCGATACACTCAATTTGATTCTCTCTGTGACTGTCGCTACAACCCCTCTCCCCTCTTAACTGGGAAAAAGCCTTGGGCAGGCAGGACCTGGCGGTTCGGGAAACTTTACCGCATAGACCCCCGCGGACGCTAAGTTGTCGTTCAACCCTCAAAATCTCAGTTGCGAGGAATAAACTGGATCTCTCCGCCTGTCTCTTTGCTGTAAAACTGACGCGCCAATTCACCAAAGGGCAGTAAGAATACCGTACAGCGTTATCGGAAATGCATTCAGCCCACTATATAAACGGGATACGAACTTCGGAGCGGTGCTTCAATGCCCTGAGACACGCTGCGCAGCTCGTTGCGAGAGATTCGAGTACCCAAGAGACAACCATAGGGAGGTGCAGTTAAACGTGCGATAAACAAAAGAATGATCGTGGGATGCATAAAAGGAAGACGTAGAGAGTCTTTACGGGTAAAAACCAACCAATGAGAAATTAAATTTATACGAAATGTCCAACACGCTGGTCGTGAAAGAAAAATGTACCAATGCAACCTAAAAGGACTCTGCGACACTGCCGATAAGCGCTTTCACTCTTTCCTTCTCGTCGGGAAGCACTGCGAAAGGTACAGTTATCGCCAGCCCAGAGCGGCACTGCGTGATTCGCTCGTCAGAGACGTAGCGACTTCCGTTTTTGCGTTGATTTTGTGGCTTTTTTTAGATGTGGCTACCTAATGCGTTTATTGTTTAAACTGAAGTAAGGCCAGCCAATAGGCGCTACACCGCTGTATTGACGTAACTAAAGCGAAGGAAGAACGCGAAAGAGAGAAAATCCTTTTGAGCGAGTATTTAAGTCTTCTGATGGGCATAGAGCAGTCATTTGTGGCTGACGTACATTGTGACCGCTTATTCAATGTACTGCGTGTTTGTTGACTACCTTTTGAAAGCATTTAGGATATTAAAAAAGTCGAAAAAGTATTGCAGGGTCCTTTTAAAAAACTCAACAGAGGCTGACCAGCCACCATAGCGTATTGATTGATTGATTGTGGGATTTAACGCACCGCCGCTACACAAGCAATGAGGCGCGCCGTAGTGGAGGGCACCGGATCAATTTTGACCACCTGGGGATCTTTAACGGGCGCCGGAATCTCGAAAAAACGGGCGTTTTTGACCAGAGTGTATTCACAATGTAGGCACTGATTTAGGTTATAAACTGCAGTTGCCTTATCTTCTGGTAAATTCTGGTCTGCTGATGCACATAAACAAAGCTGAACTAACTGCAAGCACGAATAATTGGTTTCTGGAAGTACGTTGGTCATTACGGCTAAAACCTGGTATTCGCTGGGTGAGCACCAGATTGGAACTCTGGGTCTCCGTTGCCCAAGGTCTGCACTCGCCGCTGTCATACGGGCAAAAGAGAGAAATGAGATGAAAAAAGCAACACAACTAGACTCGTTCCCAGCATCGCCAAGCCGTAGAGAAACTACTAAAATGCCAAACCCAAAAATATCTCACAAATGAAGGCGAACGATTCCAGGCTGAGCATACACGCAGCCAACACAATAACGCGTACATCAGTGCTGACAGAACGCAGGTGGAGATCCCGGCTGCCTTGCATCACTACCCCGCAATGCACGCCCGGGCTAGGCCAGATCACGCACAGGTACTACCCGGCCTAACGACTCAGTTCCGGCAAGCCTGGCCAAACGCATCAAGAACTTCTGATGAACCAGAGAACAAATCACAGCAACCATGGCCTGCAGGTAAGCGCTGGTGGTGGTTAAACCCAAGTGCGGTAAGCCTCGAGAGCTTGTGGCCCCATCTCTCTAACGTCAGGCATGGGCACACTCCTAAATATCTCCCCAGAAGCGCTGCATAAACTCAGACTTAAGTGTAGCAGTCTCGGAACATTGGTACTCTTTAAATAAAAGAAAATTGCGTGAATAAGGAGACAGGGTCGCAATAAGGACCGACAGCCACAGCAAGGTGTGTGTGTCGGTTTTTACATCGTCCGTGTCCTCTTTTTCGCGCAATTATCTGTATACTTCTCTGGGAACAGTGTGCAAGCCTGCGAAGCTACTCGGGAAGTTGAGCGACCGGCGTGGATGCGGTAATTGGATTAAGTTTTATCGGAAAAAAGAGGAACGCTGTGTCATTCGCAAGCTCACCTCTGCGTAGCAGTTGCCTTTCCTCACACCCGTCCACTCAGCCGTTCGATCAGCGATGAGGGACTGCGACCATTCCGCCAAGGGTTCAAGATGATGAAGATGTTTTTGTCAGCTAATAAATGATGATGATGACTATTATTGTCGAAAACTGCAGGAAGAAGAAGGCCGAGCTGAGTTTTCCTCCCGGAATTCGTTACGGCCCTCTATTAGGACATTAGAAAATACACCACTAAGCTAACCCTGAGCAGAAGACTTTCTCTTCTTTCTCAGCAGTATAATTACGTTTTGTGGAGGAGGTAATGAGGACATTTTTGTTATGGGGCACCAGGATATTGTGGGAAAGAGAATGAGCGGGATAGTTACTACATTTTATATATCCACGGTGAACACGCTGGGTTACGTTTGAGTCGCGCCTTATCCGGCCCTTTAAGGGCACCAGATGGTCGTCCGTTGTAGTTGGCGCTCCCAGTTGTCGGACCCATTTCGTATCCTCGGCTCGTGCGACGGGGAGGTTGTTCGTTAAAAAAACCCGCAGATGTATGAACAGTAACTTGCTTTTTGTCGGCCTGTATCAATTCAATGATTTTTTTTTGTTGTCGCTTCGCGGGCTTGTCCTTGGCCATGAGGAATGGTCGGCCACGACGAACATAAAACAGAGAGGACTGACTAGGTGATGAAACTATAAAGTATGGGATGATATAATGAACATTTGTTCCAAGGGTGCAGGCAAGCCTCATTTGGTTTGCAGCGGTGGCATCCGTAAGTGAATGAATAGGATCTTCCTTGCTATCTTTAATGCATTTTCTCCAAACTGAACATAAAGTTTCCAACAAAGCATTGTCCAATACACGTGGGAAGGTATGTTATTCTGTGCGGGTATTTAACACTGTGCGCTGCTTGCGGCCCACTTAACATGGGCGACATTCATTGTAATAGACCCTGCTTGTGCTCCCCCGCCAATTTATTTAGGGATTAAGTGATTGGTTGAAGTTGTAACTGAAAAAAATTCCCCGGCCATCTCCACTAACGTGAAACAGGGGAAGGGGCGAAGCATGCAGCGTTTAAGCGTATTATTGGCTCCTTGAAGGTTTTGCTAACGGAGATGAAACCGCTGGGGAATGGAGGTATACAGCTTTGCTGTAGAAGTCTCGTGTCTTTGAAGCACGGAGCACTCTAGCTCGGAGCGTAAATGAGTGTTCGGCGTTTTTTAATACGGGTTACGAAGCGTTTTTGCGCGAGGTGTGAACGAGTGTCGCGGTCTTTTTTTAGTAAGCGTTACGAAGCGCTCTAGCACGAAGCGTAAATGAGTGCCCCGGTGTTTTGGCACCATGACTACATGAGACGATGATTACGACGACGACGACGACGACAGGAGGCCCCAACAGCCCCAGCCCCTAAGATGATAGAGTTTATTACCGCTTTATGAGACGTTGTTCACCTGCACAATGCCCCGCAAACCGTTCAATGAAGATAATCTAGGCCCCCGCTCATCTCGTAGTTCCGGGCAACGAGACCGCCCATTTCCTGGCTCGAGAGCTATCCCGCCGAGCCGCTGTTGCCGGAAATGAGCCTGAGCGCATGCACCCGTTGGTCACGTACCAACAAATCACGATACACTATCGACTAGAGCGAAAGCATTACCCCCCAGCGCACAAACAACTCCCCAGAGAGCTGGAGTGACTACTCCGTGCCCTTCAAATGAACACTTTCCCCCACCCCACCAGAAGTCACATTTTGGCTCCTACCTTTTCCCCCCGCAGTGCCGCATCTACGAGGCCCCCGGGACACTCTATTACATTGTAGGAGGCTGCGACCAAGCCCAATCCCCGCCCCAATTCCTATCCCACCCATGAGCTTTGGGAGAGAGTCTTGGCCAGCTCCACCCTCGAGGATCAGCGTCAGCTGGTCGAGAGGCCTATGGACCCGGACGGAGCCCAAGGTGTCCTGGACTAAGGAAACTACCCCGAAGACTTTAGTTTATTTTTCTAAATAAAGAAAGTTATTCTCTCTCTCTCTCTCTCAACACATCACTGCACTTATGGGTACTCTGTATTTATCAGTCTCCTTGTCCTGGGTCCAAGCAAAGATCTCCTGGAGTCGACCCTCTTAGTGATTCCACAGTAATTGCTGGAGTTCTTGATGAATACGGGTGTAGCCCGAAACAACCCATTCCCGTTTGAACCCGCCCCGCTTGAACCCATTCCCGAAACGCCCTTCCCGTTTGGCCCTTCCCGTTTGGCCGCTTTCTGTTTCAACACGTTCCCAAAACACCCTTCCCGTTTCAACCCGCTCCCAAAACGCCCGCTTCGAATAGCTCAGATAAGTTTCTGAGCTCGCAGTTCACTTACCAGTGAACGCAAGCACGTCTTGTAGAATTCTCAAACTTATCTTGTGTAGCTGTCCAAGACATCTTGATCTGCACATTAGGACAGCTACCACACTTCTATACGACATCTGGGCAAGACCTCCAAGATGTCTACGCAACACCTGAAGATTTTTATAGACATTGCCAAGACTGGAGATAGCCATCCTGTAGCTCGGCTAACGTGACGCTATGCCTGAGCTACAAGTCTTGCAAGATACTCTTGATGATATCTCAGAGACTGCTAAAAATTCCAACAAGACGTTTACAGGACGAATACTAAACACCTCATAGCTATCTGGATTGAAAGCAACAAAACGTTTATTCTCCGTTTTGACGACATTCTCAAACATTTTGAATAGCAATCTACGAGAAGGCTTCTAAGCATGCCAGATAGAGACATAATGTCTTGTGAAGATGTTTTCTAGTAATTGTGGAGACATAAAGGAAAACCTCTCACAGCAGTTTACGCCAGCGGTATTGTAGCCATCTTGCTATCATCTTATTAAGATGTCATCAAGACAACTCTTATAGCTCTCTTCCTGTTTTACGCCCAGGGGTATATAGAAATGTGGTTATCAGAATAAGAGTGCACATATATAACTTATTTCATCTAAAACAACTTTAATATTGTATAGATGGGACAGCATAACCACATTTTACTGCATTTCGTGTGGCCTGACAAATCTGACTGAGCTAAAGCGTCTAGACACACCTTAAATGCAGCAATAAGCACACTGAGCAACTTTTGCAAGACTAGCAATTTTCTTATTCAAAATACACATGACAAATCAAAATAGAATAAAAGGTGGCCAAAAGATGTGGGAGTAAAAAAAACTTGATATGCATAAAAGGCAAAAATTAGAAACAACCCGTTCTATTTGGCTGCCATAGCAATTAAAACATGCTTATAAAAATGACTAGATACTGAATGCCTTTCAGCCTTTCAATGTTATAGCAAAAAAAAGTCAACTGCAAGAACTAAAAAGAATGATCATAAAAAATAAGTTAGGGATCACCGAAAATATATCAAAACATGTGCATTACAGTGAAAACCTATTCAAAGTGGCCGAGTCTTGATGATGTTTGAAGTGCTGGAAATCCAGGTAGGCTGATCCAATGACGGAGGGTTAACCTTCCTGCGATGAGGTAAACACACTAATCTGAGTATACACAGACACGCACCCAAATGAAACACCCGGTGGACACATTTTTGTGTAAGGAGACTTTTTTAGACCACAAGGCAGGACAAAGGTAAATGCTTAAGGTAGCTACTATTTTACAGGTAACCAGTGAACTCTTGCTGAAAAAATTTTTAATGAACCATTCTTTTGATACATGGAAGGCCATGGGTAGGGGAAGTCAACAGCGACTGATGATAGGGGAAGGGGGCTAGTGGGTATACATTTAAGAGGCTTCAGAGTGCCACTTATGCAAGATGCCAATAATATGCCCAATATGACAACGTCAGGTTAATAATCCAAATTAGTTGCAGGAAATAGTAAAACGTTGCTTGACAACTATTTTAGGCAATATAAAGCAGCATAAAATCATTTCATCAATTTCCACAATATTAAAGCAAATTTAGAAGAGGGGTAACACAAACACAGGGGGTGTGGAATATTGGCTGCATTCTCTTCCAGGCTACTACCCACAATGGAACATTTTTTTTTGTGGTGGACACCTGACCATTTGGCAAAATTGTGCATCTTGCAATGACAAAATATTAGGCTTGTGCGAATAGTGTTATTTTAGTTCGAAGCGAATTCGAAGCAAACAGTCCTGGGGTCGAATATTTTCGAAGCGAATTCGAATAGTCGCGTAGAAAACCGGGCTAGTTGGTACAGATTCATCTTCGCAGCGCACAAATGACAGGACAAAAGGGAGGAATGGCAGGATTCATCTCCAGCGCTTGTCCAGTGTTTTCCTCCTCTTTGTCCTGTCATTTGTGCGCTGCGAAGATGAATTCGAATAGTTGTCAGGTGTCCGAAGAACAAAACAACAGTTGAAGTTGTTCTATGCAAAAGTTTTTATTTGTGAGGTTAGAACATACAAAGGCATCACAGAGAATCCTGTGATAACATGATAAAAAAGGTTTCTATATACAGACAAGTCGTAGAAGGAGCATGCTTCCTTCTACACAGGTAAACAACCTACAACACATACATGCATAAAACATCACAGAAAATCATTTGATAACGTATTTCAAGTAAAATAATAATGGCTTAAAGGAGCCATGAAGACAAAATACAAGTTGGGTTTATTAGAAATACTGCTTAGTCCCAATAACAATGATACCAATAGCATCGCAATCTTCGAACAAATAACGGAGATATTAAAAAAGTGTGAAGCAGTCGCGACCCCCTATCCAATTTCCCGCAACTTTTCTATGACATCACGGAACCTTGTTTGTGCGATTGGCGGCCGCCTAACTGACCTGTCGCGACGACACATGACTGGACGTCTGTAATGGGGCCTCTAGTTCCATTTGACCGCATAACTTGAATGCTAACGTGCAGTTAACGCACTGAAAATTATGTTTTATTGTTGGCCCGTATGACGTCATTCTTGCTCATAACACGTCTCCGTGGCGCAAAATTTGAAAGTTTTTAAATACTACTTGCTTTTTTCGTTAAAAAAACATCTTTTGTGGCTGTAATGGAGCTGAGTGAGATACTGAATCCTAGTTCTTTCAAATTAAACGAAGTTGTATTTTCTGTTCATGGCTCCTTTAAAGACTAGCAGCTCCACACGCAGGGAAGAAGACGTTCCCTGTGACTAGTTTCAAGGTTACAACACAGAACAAAAAAAAATCTGAAAATTTGGCTACATATTTTAAGCAAAAAAAAAACATTGGCATATAGACTAGCAGCTCCACATGCACCCGCCGCGGTTGCACAGTGGCTAAGGCGTTGTGCTGCTAAGCTCGCGGGTTTCATTCCCGGCCGCGACAGCCGCTTTTCTGATGGAGGCGAAAAGCAAAAACGCCCGTGCCCGAGATTTCGGTGTACGTCAAAGACCCCTAGGTGGTCAAAATTAATCCAGAGCACTCCACTATGGAGCACCTCATCGCCTGCGTTGCGTCGGCGAGTTAAGCCCTACCATCAATCAGCTCCACATGCAGTGAAGAAGGCACTCATATCTACTAGTTGAAAGTTTACACCACACACAGAAAAAAAAACAGGAACTTGTTTGATGACGTTTCAATAAAAATATATCACAGATCTACATGCAAGCAAAAGGTACAGTTAATAAAACAACATTCAGAAATTCTCATGGAGAAAAACTAGTTCTTCCACATGCTGGGGAAGGAGGTGCTCCCTTCTGCAGGTTACAATGGCACCCGCTGTCGAAAACAGCGTTTCACTTGTTGTTTGGGTTGCTGGCACTGAAAGGCAGGCGCGTAGCCAGGATTTTTGTTCGGGGGGAGGGGGGGGGGGGGGCAAAGGTTGTTTTCCGCCTCCTCCCCCCACCCCCCCCCCCCCCCTAAAGAAAAAAAAGCGCGGTAGTTTGAAAGCTCCCTTAAAGGATATGAAGATAACATTCATGTTTGGTTCATTAAAAAGTCTGCCTGTCCCGACAACAATGATACCAGTTTTATCGCAAACTTCAAAGGAATATTCGATATATAAGTTAAACGTTTGAAGCAATGGCGAATCCCCGCCCCCTTTCCGGCGGCGATTTCACTATGACAGTTCAGGATCTTGTTTGTACGATTGACGCCCAACGACTTAAGTCACCGCCAAGTAACATGATTGCGCGATTGTATCCTCCATTGATCTTATCATTTGAATTCTAACGTGCAGTTAACACACTCATAACTACGTTTTTGTGCCAGCCTATATATATACCACTCCTGCCGATATCACTTCACTGCAGCGCTAAATTTGAAGATTTCTGACATTTGTTGCATTGCTTCGGTTGAAAAAACGCCTGTGATTGGAATGGAGCTGTGCGAGTTATACCAAAGGCTAGTTGCTATTCACTTGAACAAGGTTGTATTTTGTCTTTAAAAGGCCCTTTAAGGTTCTCTCATAATATTGGTGTTGATTATGATTGTATTTGTGCCAGGTTAAGTTGTAAACTGGGCGAAAATACGCAGACCGGGTGGTACAAATCTATGCCCGTGATACGGGACGTACATTGCACGCACGGGAACCTTGCGCAGGCATTGCATTAAACGGTCATAGTTTCATGCAATTACTTGTTTTATTTCAACGTGTGTAGTATGATGAGTGTGACATCAGCAATAAAATGACGTAGGCCGTAAGAATTAGATTTTTTATTTAGTTATTCGTGCCCACAATGCAAAGTAAAATGTTTTTGCATTCAACGTCCGTACATTAGCTGCCAGTGTAAAGCCAATGGAGCTCATTCTGTGCAGTATACATCGAATCTTAGCACTTGAGTTAAGTGTAGCGCAGGTCTTATCTCCAAAAAACGAGTGGCTATGAATTATGCATGCAAGAAGCGTTACATCACCAGCAATATTTCAACAAATATCAACCCTAAACAGACAGACACCACGCGCAAGAACAGCGCTGTTAAGGGCGAAAATTACACGAACCTGGCAGTATTAGTCCACACGCAAAGCGGAATAATTCAGCCATCGGCATTTGTTAAGTCATGCCAGTTTAAATTTGCGCTTCTGTTTTTAGTCTCAACGTGGTCCATTTCGTATACTATAGCTTCTACCAGGACTCGGGACGCACATGAGAAGCTTGTGCTTTGTAACAGAATGAATCTGGTTGACATTTCCGCACAGCTCAAATGTAGAGTCTGCTGTAATGAGCTTGGTGTTCTCAAATAGTTGCATTACTACCGGTCAAGTTTCCAATGCTTTGTGCATAAATGCCCTATTATCTGCCTGAATGCGTGTACTGTCAAGTTATACCTTTTCTGGAGCAGCCACCCCCTTTAGTTACCACTCCCAGATGAGATAGAGCAAGTCACTGCAAAGTTCGCAATTCAATGCTGTATCGAACTTTATATTTAGCAAGAAAAAAAAATAACGCATATACGGCGATGTCTGACCATACTGTTGCGGTTAGGCATGTTCTGTGCAAGCTGAGCAAAATATTGCTGCGTTTTGAATTTTGTCGTGAGATCTGAGGAAAGAGTTACAGTTATAGCGAACTGCGATATGCACCGTGATTTTTTCGATATATCCAATAGTTCGATATAGCCGAACCCGCCTATACTAGCTTATTGTTACGAGTTCGCATTGCGTGGTAGCCCCCTCCGCTCTCCCCTCCTCAACTCCACCATCTCCGCATGCAGAAACAAACACAGTAAGGTAGCTATTAACCATACCCAAAATAATCCATTTATTGCAATTAATACTGCTTCTTTCCGCCTTAACTGCCTATTTTGAAAAAAAAGCGGTGATTTTTGTTTTCACTTTCGTTTGGGCGGCTACAATTAGCATAGCATTCTCTACACGAAACATATTTGCAGCAGTACGAGTCTGCGTTCTCCAAAATCGAAGAAGCATTGGCGGAGCACATCAACTGCCGAAAGCGCTTCACTATAAGCATCGGACGTCTTTCACTCGCGACACCATCGTCAACGTTGGCGAGCTCATCCCACAGTTCACCGATGCTGCTGTCTTGGTCCGGATTCGCTGACAGGGCGGGTTTTATCGTAAGTCCCACGCGTCGGAAAGAGTTACGGAAAGTGTCGGCCGTCACGGCGCTCCGTGCAAGGCGCAATGTCCCAGTCGCGGCTCTTGCTCCGTGGTCGCGGCCAATCCACATCTCAATCGCCGCTCCGAGACCATGCATTTCGGCGGCCATTCTAGGCGCGCGGAGTTCGATATATCGGATGTGAACTTCGTTATAAGGAATATGTTTCCCATGTATTTCCGTAACTGAAGTATTTTTGTTCGATATATACAGTCAAACCCGTTTATAGCGAACTGCAATATGCACCGCGATTAGTTCGGTATATCCAATAGTTCGATATATCCGAACCCGGCTATAACGAGCTTATTGTTACGAGCTCGCAATCCGCAGGAGCCCCCTGCCCCCATCCCAAACTCCGCCATCCGCGTATGCAGAAACGAACACAGTACAGTAGCCATTACCATACCAAAATAATCCATTTATTGCAAGTAATAAAGCTACTTTCCGCCTTAACTGCCCACGTTGCAATAAAACGGTGATTTTTGTTTTCACTTTCGTTTTGGCGGCTTCAACTAGCACAGCATTCTCGACACAAAACATGGTTTGCACCAGTTCGATTCGGCGTCCTCAAAAATCTAAGAAGCATTGGCGGAGCACATCGACTGCCGAAAGCGCTTCAATATAAGGGTCGGACGGATTTCACTCGCGACATCATCGGGAACGTTGGCGAGCTCTTCCCACCGTTCACCGATGCTGCTGTCTTGGTCCGGACTCGCTGAGCGGGCGGGTTCCCGGTCGCGAGTCCAGCGCATCGGAAACAGTTACGGAAAGTACTGGTCGTCACGTCGCTCCGTGCGAGGCGCAATATCTCAGTCGCGGCTCTTGCTCCGTGGTCGCGGCCAATCCACATCTCAATCGCCGCTCGAAATCATGCATTTCGGTGGCCATTCTAGGCGCCCAGAGTTCAATATGTCGGATGTGAACTTCGTTATAGGGAATATGTTTCCCATGTATTTCCGTAACTGAATTATTTTTGTTCGATATATAGCATATTTCGCTCTATCCGGGTTCGTTATAGCCGGGTTTGACTGTAGCATAATTCGCTCTATCCGGGTTCGTTATAGCCGGGTTTGACTGTATAATGCGGTCCTACCATTTTGGTTTCAAACTTTAATGAAAGGACATAGTTTTTTAGCTGACGCGTGCATTGCCATTTTTCAGCCGAGAACACACTGTCGGTTTTAGAGCTAAACGATAAAAAAGTATTTGCAGTTCATGAGCATGGGCGGCTCTGGAATGTATAGCGCGCACAGAAGTTTTGTACATTTCGTTGCAGAAGCGGGAAATGGAAATTATGTTTGAAATCTCCTTGGTCCACTAGAAAACGGAGGATTGGGCAGCTGTGCAGAGCCAGCATGATTTTCGGGCATGGTGCGATGCCCGAAACAAGTCAGCATTTTGTTTCCCGGAGTGCACCAAAAAACATGCGTATTGGCATGGCCCCGCATACAGAAAGACCAAAGACTACCATGCTTTAGCATGAAGTGGACAGTAATGACACAGTTGCACTATTTCCTTGGTTGACAGCGACCATGATGTTCAAACTAAAGCATGGTTTCAGGCTACGACAGGATAGATTGGATAAAAAATGCAAAGTTGTTTACCGTGGTAATTCTCGGTTGTTTCGGTTACTTAAGAAATGCTGACGATTACTCAAAATGTCCTTCATGCAACATTTTAGAGTGTGTACGTAGCAGTTGTGGATCCAGGAAGAATCACATCAGCGTGCACCCGTATGTGTGTGTGTGAGTGGGGGGGGGGGGCGTAGAGGGGAGGAGGCGGGTGGAGGTGTGCTGGTGCTCTTGAGATGGCCTGTTGTATGCGGCCCGTTTATTTAATTAGAAAATTCTGTTGTCATGCACGACCGATTGAGCCTTGAAAGAACGATACTCCTGCGCCCACAGAACTTCAAAGAAGGCCAGGAAGAGTTAAAGGAAAATTGTATCAGAAAGGCACGCTCGTTTCTTCGCCACCAGTACGAAGGTCCTTCACTTGCGCTGCGCACGCTGCTTTGGTTTTAAAATTGGGTGTAGCAGTAGATGCACGCGTCGATATGAAACGCGGTAACAAAAGTCCCAATAACGGGCACACCATGCGACAGCGGCTATCTCACATGGAGTTTCGTCCCAGTAAAAGCAAACTATTAAAACTGCAGCCAGAACAAAAATATTTTTCACTCTTCATGTACTGATACTAACGCTGTCCCGATACACTCTGAGTAATCCTCTCCAACTTCGTGCATAATAAAATATTTGGGCGTTTACAGGAGTTGAATTGACGTTTTCCCTCATTAAAAGTCGCCTATCCGCTCCACCGTGGGCGCTTTCAATTACCAATTCAAACGCAATTACTGCATTCGAAATAAAACGAGATAGGCATTTTTTATCTCGGAGACACAAGGTACTGTGGTATCGTGTAAATATTAGGAAGTGAATATTTAAATATCAAAGAATGCATAATTGATCTGCGCCGCACAACTTAACGTACAATGCAACCTCCATCGTCAAAAGACATCAGTGATCATGTAAGGATATTATTCACTGGAAGAAAATGACTTACAATTCGATATCGCCGTTCTGACTCCGGCCCGAATATACACTGCTCTGGGCAGCCGCCGTCCAGGGAAAAAGCGGTCGTGGACGCAACGGAGGGGCTTTAGTTGTGATCGAGGTAGAATATGGCCATCTGATGGTTGTTACTGTCGCGACGCCGTCTGCTTGTGGCAGGACTGGCGACCGTCGTGTCTTCATATTTAGGATAAAGTCTGGGACCAGCTCAAGGAGCCGCAGCGCGCCTTTTTTGTCGACCCGCTGTTCTCCAGTTTCCTAGGTTAGGGGAGAATACCGCCCAACAAAGCTGCCTAATTGCAGGGGTGAAATTGATTGTCGCAACATCGCCGTCGGAAGGGGACAACACTCAGTGCGCGCAATCTGAGTCTACTCCAACAAAACCCTCCCGGGCTCGACAGAAACGTGAAAAAGGAAGAATGAAGGGCTGACGCGAGGAAGAGGGGCGTAGCGTGCTGTGTGTCTCATTCGCAAAGGCCATCTGCCCGCGCACGGCATTCATCCAGCTAAACTGCACGTTTCAACCATAACGTAGCCCCGTCGCATTCTTAAAGTTACCTTGAAGGAGTATTGAATGTGTGCCCATGGCCGCTTGATCTCTCCCTTTCTAGGAGATGGAGCGGCCGTGGTCAGCCACCCCCGTTTGCACGTTTTTCTGCTTAACACACAAAGATCGTCTGTTTCCTATGGGACCTGCATTGTACCAGTCTTCAACCATCAATGGCCGGCGGTCCCTCTTTTTTTCCGCCGCGAGTTAGTGCGGTCCACTCCTTGCTTCCCCTGCAGAGCCAATCTCCTCTGCTGAGAACGACTCAGCCGGCCAATTATTCTCTGTCTTGCTGCATGTCTCGCACAAGGGGTACAACGCATGCCTTTGGCGTACCGTGCGCTGAGCTTACCCGAAGGCACCGTCGCTTTTGGGGCTGCACCCCTCCGAAATCATCCCTCAGCGGTTCGCACCCCTCGGGCGCTTCGTTTTGTCACGGTCGGACTCGACTCCCTCTCCGCAGCGCGGAAAAAGAGTCGAGTCCGGCCGTGCTTTTGTGTAAACACCCATGGGAAGGGCAGAGATGCACTTTCGTGGCATTTTCGTAGCATTTCGTGGAAAGTGCCATTGGTGGCACTTTCGAAGCATATGCAGCTTTGTTCACAGGCGACATACCAGGCATACTGGCAGCACGGTGACGGCCGGAAAAATTTCGGGGGGGGGGGGGGGGGGGGGGGCTGAAGCCCGGTCAGCCCCCCCCCCCCCCCTCGCTACGCCACTGGTGGCGTTATCCCAATCGATGGAATGACCATGATTATTGGCGTGCTCGGCCAGCGTGTTCGGCACTTTCCTGTTCTTGCCTGCGTCCCTTTGATGTTCCTTTATCTCCTGATGAAGTTACCAGTTTCGTCGATGTAACTGCAGCTGCAGTCTGCACATGGTATCTTGTAGACAACACCGGGGTATCTCTTGCTGTCCAAGCAATCTGTCACGTTCACAAGCTGATTCCTCAGCTTGTATGACGGCATGTGCGCAACGCGAAGGTCATACCTTGCAAAGATACGGCTTAGCTTCGCTTTATTTAGCCTACAGGCGCACAATCAGAATACTAATGGAAAGGAGGCAGTTACGTCGTCACCAACTAAGAAATGCGAACACGGCGTTACGAAAGGGGACATGCTCCTCGAAACAACTTTTTTTTTAATAATGAAGTTAGGAGGCTGACATTTTCACATCTTGTAGAGATTGAGCTCCTCTGGTCATATATGCAATCAGATTTAGAATAGCTGCTCCGGATAAAATGTTATGCAGCATGACTTGCAGAAAAATGGCTTTTTTGTGCACACTTTCTTTAATAGTAAAAAGTTTTCCTGAAACTTTTAACATAGCCTAGGTGGTTCCTTAGGATCTGCAGAGTGCACAAAACTGCCTGAAAAAGCCTCATATTCAGTTTCCTCACCACGAAAAAAAATGACTGGTAGTGTGCCTTTTCTTGTTCTGTATATTTTTGTTTTATGACCGTCAGAAATATCTAAGCACACAAATTGCATAATGAACACAATTTGTGCACTCTACGTGTTATAATGAACATCTGTGCAAAATTTCATCGTGATACAACAACTTTAAGTGGGAAAATAAGTGTGCACAAACTCAGAAAACGGACAAAAACATCAAACTGAGAAAAACGCAATTGAAAGTTTATTTCTTTGGCAGATTCAGAAATTCTTGCTCAAACAACATGAACCTTGGTGGGGATATAGTCTGAAATGTCGACATTGAGGTACTAAAACTAGAACGCTCCTGCTGCATAAGTTGCACCCTCACGATTCTTGCGGGTGGAGTACTCGGTACAGGCCCGTTTCACCAGGCTGTGGCGATGGGACCTAGCCGCAGCAGTCAGCCTGGCAAACATCTGCCTGATCCTCTGCTGGTCACTTGCACTGCTTAGTCTAACCAGTTCTTCTGAAGGGAAGATTCCCAGTTCTTGGAGAACTTGCTCAAAGCTAGTGTGGCCCCTGTTGAACCACAACACCGTGAGAGCAGTGGCAGTCTCCACTACAGTGGACTGCAGGTTGTACGATACCGTCCTGTGCCAGATGCGCAGTGCTGCTTCTGTCTCCATGGGTGAGTAGTCGACATTTTTTTCACGCACAGGGGCATGAAAGGCTTGCCACACTTCCTCCTCTTGCTAATCAAGCTTTTGGGGGTGGCTGCAATCTTGACAGTAGTTTGACAGCACCTCAAAATCCAGGCAGAGACCAGTGTCGAGAGAAATGGCAGTGCCAACACAGTTCTGGCTTTTGTGTCCTCGTTTCTGCCAAGTACAATCAAACATCACACTGACGTCAGTCTGACCAGTTTGCAACACAGTTACTTGCCTTGCTTCAGCATGGTTGTCAGAGACGACTTCTGTGGCCGCGGCATGAACTTTACTTTCTTGGCAATGTTGTGGAACGTGTTTTGGTGCAGTGGTTTTGGTAGACCAAGAATAGCACAAAACCTGCACAGCTGATCGTGTCCGATGCCAAGCGCGCGTGCGGCGAGTACCGCTTTCACATTGATGGCGAAACTAACACGGGGACTTCCCCTGCAGAGTTCCGGGTTGCGGCCTCCGCGGCCGATGGCGGCAGCGCGCTGCGACGAGTAGATACATACATACACAGAATCCTCCTCCCCCAACACGCCACGTGCCCACACCAGCCAATGACATACTATCAAGACCAAAACACTCCACTGTTGACAACGCACCTTTCTTAACAAGGAACACCTTATCGCGATGACCGCTCCAAATAACCAAATTCTTTTTCGTGCAGGACAACTGATGTTTCACTGATACAATCTCTCCCCCACTTTCTGATGTAGTATGATTCCATCAACTCTCTAGTACGCCTGTCTTTATGCTTAAACAGGATATCAGTCTCGCGGACAAGCGGATAGCATCGGTGCTTACACGTGTGGCAATGTTCGGCCAGACGTGCGTAACCATCTTTTTTAAGCTTGTTGCGATGCTCCAATAAACGAACGTTTAAAGGAGCCATGAAGACAAAATACAAGTTGGGTTTATTAGAAAGACTGCTTAGTCCCGATAACAATGATACCAATATCATCGCAATCTTCGAACAAATAACGGAGATGTGAAAGAAAACGTGTGAAGCAGTCGCGACCCCCTAGCAAATTTCCCGCAACTTTTCTGTGACGTCACGGAACATTGTTTGTGCGATTGGCGGCCGCCTAAATGACCTGTCGCGACGACACATGACTGGACGTCTGTAATGGGGAATCTAGTTCCATTCGACCGCATCACTAGAATGCTAACGTGCAGTTAACGCACTGAAAATTATGTTTTATTGTTGGCCCGTATGACGTCATTCTTGCTCATAACACGTCACTGTGGCGCATAATTTGAAAGTTTTTAAAACCTTCTTGCTTTTTTTTCGTTAAAAACCATCTTTTGTGGCTGTAATGGAGCTCATGCGGACGACGAGGAGCCCTCGGATGTTCCTGCAACGGCAAAAAGAACCAACATGCTGCGCAAGCTTTGCTACGAAGTTGAATGTAGCGACGGCGACCAACATGCGATGCATTCAGCAGCTCGAGAACGCTTTTCTGGGAATAGTTGCGAACGAGAAGTAGACCGAGCACCACGCGGTTCTTTCTTCCTTAATAGCAAAAATGGTTTTTCCTGCGAATTATTTTGTCTGTATACGAAAGCTCCCCTATGCAGTAGAGCTTCTGTTACCGCAACTACAAATTTTTAGCGTTTCAATTAAATCGAAACTCCGCTTATATCAAAATTTTCGGCGGATTTTACAACATAGTGTTAAGGAGGGATTACTGATTACCTTCACATCGAGAGAATTCGCTCATTTACCTAAAGAACTTTACTTCTCAGCATCAGTGCGGTACGCTTCCGCGCGTGTCATGAATTTTTCATGTTTCACGAGAGAAACCAAAGAGATGTGCTAAACGATACAACATGCGTGCATGCCTAAAAGTGAAATAAACAGCAGACAACATGTTTTCATTTGTGAACTTGGTATATTTTGTATACATACAAGGGTTCTTATCAGTGGAGACAAAGAGACAAATTTATGAGATAATAAAAGTAAATCGTATTTACAAACTAGTGTGAGGCTCATTCGAGAACTGTAACAATAGGCTTAAATCAGCTGAAATAATTGACATCGTCACACGGGACCTAGTTCCAATCAAGTCATGGGAGTCTCTAATCAGGAAACATTGTTGAGACTGGATTTTGCCCTACCTGATAAGCATCCGTGTAAGTGTGACGCCGGCATTCAACGAAAGATTTATGCCGGTGTGCAGTCAGTTCGTTAGCAGCATCGTGCGAGTATATCAGTGCTTTGCTATAAAACAAAAAAAACTTTGCTATAAAATGTATCAACATTATACCAACGCTGCCTATTTGAAGATGAAACAAGGGTACATATAGACGTTCAGTTTGTTTTAAGGAATAAAGAGTTTTCGCGCCTGAAAGTGGATCAGCTTGAGAAAGCAGCTTGTCTCGATTAAAACGAACAGCGACTGCTTTCGTACGGGTACGCCGTTGCAGCGCAGCGCGTAAGGTGAAATATACTTTGCAAAATGTTTGTGTGGGCGTGTGTGTAGAGAAGGGGAAGCACTCTGCACTACCTCTGCACCAGGCCAGAATTCTTACGCAATATGCATACGTGTCGAACAATTTCAGAGCTTGCCTATTGGCCACTATTGCAAAACGCATCTAACATGCTCAAAATAGGGCAAAATTATTTTATAGAGCACCGCCCAGGCCTAAGCGACGCGCAGGCGGAGATTTGGAAGAATAATTGTGCGGTAAGTCGGCAAGCTGTACACCAATTCACTCCGTACGCGTGCGAGCGAGTACATGTGATAGCAATCACTTACCCCCTACCTACATGCAGAGCGCCGATATCGATTATAGGCTACTGTTTCGCGATTCCAGTGCTTTGGGGACGTAATGATTTGGAGTAGATGCACCTAGCACTGAAGGTATCAGCCAAAAGATTGCGTGCAAATGCCTCCTACGTGCAAATCACCGAGATTCTAACTGCGCCAGCGCTGCGCTCCTCTCACGACAAAAGCAAACGTGCAGCGAACTTTCGCAAAGGCGTAGCGACGACTTGAGCAATACGTAGCGGTGCGCGTAGTTTGTCAAAGCACGCATCCTGGGATCCAAAGCAAGCGCAATGCCTGAGAGCCTGAGACGCCACAGCAGGACTGCTTTCAAATGGGCGCCGCCATTTTGGCTACAGCAACAGTGGAAGTGACGTCGGTGACATCACGATGCTGGGGTGCTATTTAGGGGGGGGGGGGGGGGTCGGCCTGGTCCCTTACGGGATATGGTTTGGGAATACGCTGCCGGGCGCTTACGGAAGGGGGTGTGGTTTGACCTTTAGCGCGCAAGGGCAAAACTGGTCACCCCGCGAATACTGCTCGAGGTAGCGTAGAGTAAAAACCAAAACCAAAACGCTTAGACGAGCCACGGCATGAGGGAATAAGTGCTTTGTACGACAGATAGTGTCGCCTTGTCGCTGAAACTGACCAAGATCAAGCAGCCGCCACCTTCACTCCCACATGTTCAGCCACACAAGCGTAGATGGCGTCTGTTGTTTGTGTGTCAGGGCAATTTAAAACCATCTTGGCTAACCTTCGGTAACTGGAAAGCAGAAATTGTAAACGCAGCAACTCCATTCTAAAACGCTCATTCGGCGTCAAAGTAATGCTATCGCGTCGAACATGTCACTGCAACTGTTTCTGATGCAAAAATAACTGTCGGACGGTCTTCTTCATCCTGATCGATAGCAACGTGGTGTTGGAATTGCGCCTAACTTCATTAGCTTGGGCAGACGTTAGTGGGACTTCATCTGTGGAAATAACAATGGGACACGCGGCGTTATCACGCGCATTTGGAGGCTGCTGTGAGCGGCCTCTGATTCTGATGCGCATGCTTCCGTTCCATCACCTATGTGACGCCCGGCCGCCGGTAATGGCCGCGTTATAAGTGCGAATGCACTTTATAAGCGACCCGAAACCATCCACCGCCGGCGGCGGCGGCGGCGGCGTCCGCAGTGCTCCTCTATATTTAAAAAACAAACAACATCCGGCGCCACGTTTTGATCCGAGGACTTTGCGGCCGCAGCGCGACGCTCTAGCGACCAAGCCACGGACGCGACGCTGATATCAGTGTTCGTGACGCGCCTTATATCTTTAACGCATTCAAAGTACATCGTCAGCGGCGTGCGTTGGCGACTCAGCGGCGTTATAGCGGCTTGATAACTGCGTGGTGTACACGTGATACTACAAACCCGATGGAAGAGATGGAAGAGAAGGCGGCGAGGCGGTGGGCTGCGGGGGCCGAGCGCAAGCGCCGCAAGCGGGCCGAAAACCGTGCATTCGCACTTTCACATTCTCCCCCTCGGGGAAATGCGGGGGAATTTTTTCAGTTTAGGTTCCCAAAACACCAATCTTCACGAGCTGCTTGCGTCGCGCGCATTCACGCTTGAAACGCAGTATATTTGCATGTCGCACTCTTTTTATTGGCCCTGTTGGATGGCCTTATTTTTACGCCGTCGAAAATTTGAGTGCAGTTGGCCTTTAGGGAAAAGCTTCAGTATAACAAGCAGCGGGACTGCATGCTTTGTTAGGCAAGCGGATGTTGGATTAGCAGCAACGATGTTGTTTTAGCCCACTCCCTCCTCTGCTTCGTTTTAAGTGGATTGTCTTCGTCGTACGCAATCCCAGTAGGCTACTTCTTCACTAAACGTCCAACGGGTAGTCAGCTTCCCGAGCTAGTACTCTTTGTGATGAAAAAAAGAAAAAAAACCTGTGGTTGCCGCATAGTGCAACTTGTCACCGACCACCACCGAGTCAAAATGAAGATGCTGGACCAGGGCACTCTGGCGTTTGAAGTAGAACCCCCGTGCGACTGTAACAAAACTGTACTCCTAAGTTTCGACTCACGCGATGTGCTGAAGAATGAAGAACGCACGCTCATGACGTAGGACCTAAAGGGAAAATTTAGGTATCTTACCTAAAGTATGTGTATGACCTGCAGGAGAACCTGACGGTGAAACCGGTCCGTTATCTACACCGAAAGCCCGTCCATACGAATAATATCGAAAAGATGAACGTGAGAAGTACCATTCAAGTTCTGCCTCCGGCTGTGACCGCTGCCTTGTAACACCTAAAAGAACAAGCCAGGCACACATGCAGCCCATTGTTCGCCACTGCAGGCCACACCATCACATTCATGAGGAACTTCTATCAGGGGTTCATACTTCTGGACATGAGCAATACAACCCGGCACCTGCGCCAAAAGTTCCCCGATGTCCGGCACTACGGCGATGCGGACTATGACAGGCTTGAGTGGCTGGAGGTTACCATGCCTATGTACTTGGAAGATGTTAAAAGAAGTTGCGGCGATCCAAGCGAGTTCCTCACGAAGGAGACGTATGAGGAATTTTCTATCACCACCTACTCTAGTGTTTCCTGCATAAGGTACCTTCTGAAAACCGATAGCTTCCTGTTCGTGCATATACCGAATAGAGAAACGGAGCGAGAGCCCGTTGTCTTACCAATTGAGCTACGAGCACACGCAGATACAGGGGAGACAGACGGTGTATTCACCGAGCACAGCTGTGGGTTTACCCCCTGCGTTCTCGCTGAATTCCACGTGATAGCGTCACGGGACCTCTCGCGCCTCTGTGCGCTCCGTCCACGGCACGTGTGGCGGCCGTGTGCACCAGTGGTTTGTCCAGGTAGACCTCGAAAAGTTTGGAATCGTGTGCAATACCAATACCAAACAACCGACTACCATACGTGGAATGTGCTTTGAGTTAACTTTCACGAATAATATAACGGCGCTGAAAACGCAAAGTCTGAGTGCGTATCACACCGGTCATCAGTCTGTTCTGAACATTGTGCTGAAGTGAAATAATAAATAACGTGTTACAGGTACAGTGTAAAGTGTGAATAACGCAACCGGGCCGTAGGCACCCGTGGTAGGTGGTGTATAAAGCGTCGCTTTCGAAACGCCCTCCACAGGGTGAATTGGCCCGCACTTTTTTGGAACGCAGTGCATAACGCAGAAAAGTCTTGCGAAAAGAAATATGCTCGGTTGTGGAATGCAGGCACAGAATTGTTTACAAAATCCCGCAGTCTTGTCAGGACGTTGCATTGACGATCGCCTGCGTGACTACGAGAACTTTCTCAAAGGGTCATGCTGACAGTCAGCATTCTGTGCATTGGAAAAAAAAAGAAGAAAGGGCACGCGTGACCCACGAGGCTTTCTGTATCGCACAATGCTGCGACGAGTGTATTCGTATGCCCAGTGTCTCGCGTGAACGGAAAAGGGATCGCATATCTTTCGAATTGATACGGGTTTCCTACCATCATTGTGTGCTTTAAGAATTCGTACAGCACCGTCGCCTTCTTCTATTTGTTATTTATTGTTGCGTAGATTTGACTCTTTCGTACAAAGGTTGCGCCCTAATGCAATAAAAAAGATGTGGTTGATAGTCAGTGCACATGTTTGTCTCCTCCTTTCTCGTGTCCCGTCTTCGGGCTGTTGTAATCGCTTAGTTCGTTTTTTTTTATTTTGCCACCCTCTGATTGGCTAGGTAGCGCACAAAATAGGCGTCGCTGAAGGAACGACGGGCATTGTGTTGCTGGAACTACGTGCGTCGCCTCCCTTCTTGGGCAAGCCGGCGGTCGTCCAGGCAGCTGGTGGCAGCGGTGGCGACGGAAGGGAGCGTATACGTCGGCGTTGGTCTTGGCGTCGGATTTGGTGAGAGCACGGTTTTATTATTATTGTTATTAGAGTACCCTCAGGGCCTTTACGGCGTTACAGAGGGGGTGGGTACAGTGCATGAAAACAGGTAACAGTGTAGAAGTACAGGCAGTATGTAAACACAAGCATATTTCCGGAAACCAGGTTACTGCATTACATGTACAGAAAGTGCATTCTTGAATGATGCCGGATCTTCAATGGACACAATGTGGTGGGGAAGGTGGTTCCATTCCTCAGACATTTTGGGGAGAAATGAATCTGAGAATGCGTTGGTGCGGCCAGATGGAACGTTGTTGCCTTGAACGGATGGTCGATGCGGGATGATATGTACGTGGGCCGTGAGAAAAGGTCGCGTCTTATAGATGGGTTATGGAAATAGATTTTGTGAAACAGAGAGAGTCGTGAAATTTTTCTGCGATGGTGCAAGCTTGGTAGAACCAGGTTATTTTTCATTAGTGAAACACTGGAGGTACGGGAGTAGTCGGAAAGTATAAATCGAGCTGAGCGGTTTTGTACAGATTCCAGAAGAGAAATTAGGTTTTGTTGTGCAGGGTCCCAGATTGCCGAGGCATACTCTAGTTTAAGGCGAATTAGTGTCCGATAAAGTGTTAACCTGAGGGGGGATGGATCATGAGAGAAATTACGGCGAATATATCCTAAGGAACGGTTTGCGCTGCTGCAGACATAATTAATGTGTGTGTGCCATGTTAAGTCATTGCTGATATGAACACCAAGATACTTGTAGGATGTAACGTATTCGAGAGTGGCTCCAGTAATTTTGTAATTAAAGGGCTGCTGGGAATAACGTTTGCGCGTAATGGTCATGCTTTTGGATTTGTTTGTGTTAAGTATCGTGTGCCATTTGCTGCACCATTTAGAGACAGTGTCGAGGTCGGCGTGTAAATTAAAGTTGTCCGTTCGGTCACAAATTTCGCGAAATTACGCAATCATCAGCGAATAATTTTATGGAGGAATTTATACCATTAGGAAGGTCGTTAATAAATATTAAAAATAGCAGAGGACCTAACTCCGAATCCTGTGGTACACCGGATTTAACATCAGTAGGGGAAGAATTGCATTCGTTAGCAGTCACGAATTAGGTGCGATTGGTCAAAAAGCATTCTATCCACTTAACCACATTAGGGTCAATGTTTAGGGTACTGAGCTTAAGAAGTAATAATTAATGAGACACTTTGCCAAACGCTTTTTGAAAATCTACAAAGATGCAGTCTACAGATGAACCGCGATCCAGAGCTGATGCAACGTCGTGTGTGAATGTTAGAAGCTGAGTTTCGCATGAGTAATTTTTCCGAAAGCCATGTTGAAATGGGCTGAAAAAGGAGTTGGATTCCAGGAATGATAGAAGGTTAGAATAAATGACGTGCTCTAAAAGTTTACAGGAAATAGACGTTAACGATATTAGGCAGTTTTAGCATATCGTTACCCTGTTTGCGTTACCGTTTACCGTGTTGCCGGAAGCGCTGGTGACGGTGAAGCCTGTGCCGGTAAGTTGCCGTTCGCGGCAACTCTCGCGCTGCGCAGTCTTCTCCCGCAAACACGGTAAACGGTAACGTAAACACTGTAACGATATGCTAAAACTGCCTATTGGCCGGTAATTTAAAGGAGAGCTTTGGATACCGGATTTGAAAACAGGGACGACCTTCCCCACCTTCCAATCAATTGGCACAGCACATCACTGAAGGGATTGAAAAAAGATGTGTGGCAGGATTATTGACGAATAAACTTCGGTGTTTTTTAAGAGCTTGGGATTAATTTCGTCTACGCCACAACTGGAAGGTTTAAGGTCATGAATCAGCTTCATAATTCCAACAGGATCGACTACAATAGGATCCACAGGAAAAAAGTTGTAATCGCATAATTGCGGCACAACATCCGCAGGACAATTCGAAAACGACTTGGCGAATACTTGATTCAGAACGCGACAACATTCGTCACTGCGCATGACCTGGTTGTCAGCATATCTAAGAGATATAAGTTCTTTTTTATTAGGTCTAATTGGCTTCCAAAACATTTTTGGGTTACTTTGGAGAAGCGAGGGGAGAGTGTTTGTAAAAAAGACGTCCTTTGCTTTTTTTATGGCTGCACGATAAGCGTCGGAAATATTTTTGTAAGCAAACCAGCGGGATGTCTCATTTTTGCGTTTGGCTACACGAAATGAGCGTTTCTTTAGGTTTTGCAGTCGTTTTAGATCAGATGTGAACCAAGGTGAGCGTTGCTTGCCAGAAATAACAACTAAATTAATATATTTGTTAGTCAAAAACGTAACTCTTTCTTTAAACAAGTGCCAACTGTGTTCAACCGTTCGATCAAAAAAGCCTACCATGTAGGCATCGATAAAACATTCGAGTTCTGTATTAATTGAAGCGTAGTCTCCTTTGGCGTAATTTCTTATTGCTTTGCTGTGTGTTAGCCGGCGCGAAACCTCAGCTTCTAAGGTAAAACGAATGAAACAATGAGCGCTTAAACCAGGAAGGAAAATTAGGAGTCGCACAAGATCTGGAACATTTCTCAGGACCAGATCTAGTATGTTAGCGGACGTCGGACCCACTCTGGTTGGTTTGTCAACTAGCTGAGTCAAATTAAAGTCGAGACACATGTTAAAAAATGTAGTACTATCTCCTGATGGATTACTGTAAGCAGAGCAGGGCACTGACCAGTTTATTTTGGGGAAGTTAAAGTCCCCGAGCAAGAACAACGGCGCATGTGGAAATTTCAAGACCAGGTTGTTAAGAACGTCATGTATTTTGTCACAAAAGTCAGATGTAGCATTGGGCGGACGATAACAGGCGCAAAACAGGGTGTTTTTATTATTTAAGTGTATCGAAACACAGATAATTTCTAAGACTGAATTTGTTATCACCATACTGGAAGTGAGACAATCGGCTGCAGCGATCAATACACCGCCACCAGGTTGATTACAACGATCAGCTCGGTGTACAAAGTAATTTTTATCGCAACAAAACAATTCCGAGTTTGCCGTTTCATTTGACAACCAAGTTTCCGTTAGGACTACTATGTCTGCAGCGCAGTCATCAAAAAGGGAAAACAAGGCATCGCGCTTGTTAGTGACGCTGCGCACATTTGAAAATAAGACTGACAGGTTCTTGTCGTTATTTTTTGGGCGCGGGTCAGATGTTAGGATGACACGGTATCTGAACCCCCGGACGTATCATCGATCTGCCTTGGCTTGTTCGTTTCCAGTTCGCATATGCTATCGGTAGCAGGAGAGTAGACATAGCACTTTTTGTTCAGGTAAAGCTTGTTATAGCGAATGGTAAACTGCTGGCCGCTAACCGTTCCGTACTCGTACAACTTTTTTCTCATGCTCCTCGTTGCCCTGCAAAAATCTTCGTTCACGACCACGTCAGACTCTTTCAGCTTTTTTTTGGAATTCACGATGCTGTTTCTTCATTTGGATGAGGAGAACTTTACAATAATTGGCCGACATTTACCAGGAATGAACTTGCCTAACCTGTGGGCGCGAGATATTCGGTCGTCGCTAGTAGTCAAGTTTAAGTTCAATACGGAATTCAGAACTGCACAAACCTTTTCTTGTGGTTGTGCCCACGTCTCGGAAGAGCTGTCTGCAAGGCAATGAAATATTAAATTCTCCCTTCGTGAACGATCTTCAAAGTCATCTAGCCATTGGTTCAGCGCCATTACTTGTGGTTGATAATTTTGCGTGGGCAGCCCTTCGGGGCAGCTGACATGTTTTTCAACTTCCGAAAGCCTATTATCGAGATCCGTAATCTGTTGCTCAAGGGATGATTGCGCCTCTTTCACTTCATTAATAGACTCCATCAGTTCATAGTGCTTTACATCTATCTTGTTATGCAATGACTTAATAAGGGAAAGCAGCTCGTTGTAGTGTTTGTCAGGAACATCCTTTGGGGGGCCGGGGTTTGATTGAATATCGCCAGACATGATCAGCAGTTTTACAACATGAACACATTCGCTTGTTACAGCAATCATTACACAAGGGCATGGAAGCAGCAGCAAGCAAACATTGTTTGATCTTTTGCTATAAAGGGAAGGAGCAGAACCCACCTGCACAAGAAAAGCGAAAGGGTTGCTGTAGACTCGCATTGTTGCTGCACTTCCATGCCCACTGAAGGCGATCCTCGGGTCCCAGCTGTTTAAGTAGAGCTGCGGTGATGCGTCGGTCACTTTGGATGACGGCGGTGCGCAGAGGGCCGGGGAGTCGTTCCACAAAAACGGTTGCTGCGCTTGGCAGTCCGGAGTGTTTACTGCAGAATGCAACGCCTGGAAGCCTTTGCCGCCGAGTTGGGCAGTTGGCTGCAGTGTCTTAGCCGGAAGCGGAAGAATTTTCCACGAGGCAAGGAAGGTCGAAATCTGCACAACAAAAGCGAAAGGGTCGCTGTAGATACGCATCGTTGCTGCACTTCCATGCCCACTGATATCGGCTTGAATGACTTCATGTGAGCACTAACGCAATTTGCTTGGTAGTCGAGGACTTTTCTAGATATAAGCAGTACATCTAAGAGCGGAACTTTTGTTATCTGCAGTCATGATGGAGACGTCGGTAACAAAACCCAACCTAATGTTGCTCACCGAAGGGCTAGGTATCACACGGAGAGAGCCCACGCGGGAGACAGACGGTGCACTCACCGAGCACATCTGCGGGTTTACCCCCTGCGTTCTCGCTGAATGCCATGTGATAGCGTCACGCTACCTTTCACGCCGCTGTGCGCTCCACTCACGGCACGTGTGGCGGCCGTGTGCGCTCCTTTTGCATGCGCTAGGATGCGGTTATATAAATATAAAAGGAATCTCACAACAACGCATGGCATCGCACTTCTCTTTCGTCTCTGCCACCGATCCCGTCGCCTCTGTCGGAAGCGACGGAAACAGAAGTGAGATCGTCTAACACCGGGTTTGAGTTTCCTTCATTTTGCAAAAAAAGTGTCCACTCATGTGCTACACCGATACAACTCAACCAACCACCGTTCATAAATCCTGCATTCATTTAACCTTAACAAAGAACATGTAAGAAAGGGTATGGTTAAGTGCATTTCACTTGTCTCTGGTTTCATCTTTTGTAGAGCCCCGTGTGTGAATTCAAGTGACGTTGCATGGGTAATCACTGTGGGTGTCGTTTACAGCTTCGTTTTCAAACCACCTTCGTAGGGTGGATTGGCGGGCATTGTTTGCCCACAGGGATCGTTTTTGCTTACGTCGATGAAACCGTTGGGGGGGGTAGAGGTATACAGCTTTGCTGTAAAAATTGCCTGCAGTATGTGTTGTATTCCACTCCATGCCCATGATTCCACTCCATAGAGCCAGTAATGCGCAACGGCTCCTGGCCTCCCTGGAGGTGGTACCTACATTTATTAATTGGTCATTTCTACAGTGATGTTTTTGTAACTATAATAGTATATCACTGCTGTGATAGTATTGTTTCGCGTGCAGAGTATGTTATCCCAACTACAAATTCAGGCCGACCGATTACAAGCAACTTCTGAATAGAGTAGTTCCATATGACAAGTCTCAAGCTATGAAAGCTTTGAAAATGGGCCGTTTGATTATCCTTGCTCCTGATTTGTTCGTATGCGTGCTTGCACGAATCGCTGCGTAGTTTAAGTAACTTTTGCTGTGCTCATTCATACCTGACTTACAGAAGCAATAGGTGCATGCGTCCTCAATTATGGCGCGGCCTTAATAGTTTCCGCGCCACAATACGTTTCCCCATTACATTTAGCACGCGCCTTCTTACAAGTGCAACTCATGGTGCATTAAAGTGAGGCGTCTTAAAGGGACAGACCAACGATTATTGTCGAGTATATATTCTCTATGCCAAATGAAAGGGCATCACTAAAACACCTTGACGAGAAACGGTTTTGCTGATAACGCCCTAGAACTTTTTAAATCGAAATATTTAGATCTGCGAATTTTGAAAATGTTTAGAAATACATATACAATTTAACATTGTACAAATACTTGTGTTGAAAGGTTTTCAATACGTACATAAACGTTTCAGCAGTTACAGTAGCTGCTAGGTTTGGAGGTCGGCTACCGAGTCGGCTTTCTAAGTAGAAAGCCACAACGCATTCACAAGGCCCACCTTCACCTGGAACCATAAAACACACTGGCGACGGGGATGCGTACTGGGATCGCATTTTAGGCGTGTGTATTATTCCCATCCAATCCCGAATTTTAATTTTAAAAAATCTGAGAGCTGACACTATAGCTGATTAGCGATCGCAGTGACATAGTTTGTCTCGGGTGTCTGCTAGTTTCTGCATAGTGTGTGTACTAGTTTCTACCTTTAATTTTATGCGTGGTGAATAAAACTTCATGTAAAGGTCATTTCAATAGCCAACACGCCCCTTCACCAAGTGTGTAATCATTTCCTTAGCCGGTGCAGTATTGCATTCTGGGTCAATTTTTCTGCTTGGAACTTCTGATTATGCTAGGTGTTGTGGGTGTCCAATAGTTTTTATGAGGGTGTAAAGGTGGGCAGTCGAAGGGCCGTTTTGCTGGCTTTCCATTTAAGGAAACACTGGTTCCAGAAACATCTTTTTTTTTTTCTTTCCAACCAATTCTGATGAAACTTCATAGGCTTGTTCAGTTTTTTTAGCTGATTTCAAATATCTAATTAGTTTTGATGTGAGGCAACTAGTTTCTGTGTTAATTTAAAAAAAAATTCCTTGGTTGTTTATGAGAACAGTAGAAAAAAAACTATTCAACAAGATTGCCAGCAAGACATGAATAGATACCAGAAGTTGTGGAGAATGAAACATGGGAAGCAGTTTTTTGTTTTGCAATCACATACAAGTAGTTTACACCAATTCTAACTTCTAGGTTTGAACTACTATTGCTAACCAATTAAAAATAATGCTAATTAAGCAAATACTGAAATGCAAGATCTGCTTCCCATATCGCATGGTTTACACATTCAGCTTCACAGTGCGAAAGAAGTGATCATTTCTAGTTGCACTACATGCTGGGATGTACTGTCGGCATCAAATGAAACGCGAACATGAAAATATGGACCAGAACGTGCAGAACGAGAACGGGCTAGGGCAAATGCCAGTTCTTCGTCCTCCTTCGGGTGTTTGGTTTGGGTGGAGCAGGGGTCAAGAACTTTGCTCGAGCAGTCGGTGGCGGCTGAAACCATAGCTCCACGTGGCTGTGTCAATACAAACGACGTGTAGATTTCCTCGAGTTCCTGGACTCGCAGCTCTCTCCGCAGGGGTGGAGATCTTGTCGAAGGCGGTCTTCTCATGTAAAATGCGGAGGCTGTCTAATAGGTGTCTGCTCGCGGTTATCTTGGTGAGGTGCTCCAGGTGCGCAGTGTGTTGCATGGCTTGCACCTTGATTTGTTCTTCGAAAGTGTTGCGCGCACCCAACGCGTCATATTTTTCGTTTGGAGCGTGCATGGGTATTCCTAGGGCTTAGTAATGCTCATTTCTTGATGAGGCTGCTTGGCTTGCAGTCATTTTAAAATATTTACGGAATTGTGGAGTTGTTAGGGGTTTGTGTGAAGGAGAGGCTGGAAGATGGGTACTTGTTGTTAAGGGGGGATATGGCGATCCACCCGCCCCAGTTGACTGAATATTGCTTCACTACAGTTCGCAAACTGGGGTCACTTCAAATGTAAGCTGAATAATCTTGCGCAAGCGCTGTTGGGTAATGAAATTGTAGTTGTAAAACTATATTATGATTATTGATCTAAATTCCTGCGTAGGCTAAATAAATGGTGGGAAGCGGCAGCGTCCCGCGGTGTCCTACGGCTGCAGGTCGAATATGACAAGCGTTAGGTCGGCGGGGGAGCGGGGGCGATGCTACGATATGAACTAGACATTCTAGCTTCACCGTACTATCAGATCCGTTCGCCCCTAACGAGATCCGCGGCTTGTTTGGTTTAATAATCAGTATCCTGGAGTAGCTACCTAGCGATGATAAATAAGAGTATCTAAACAAATGGCGTAAACATGCACAAGCAAACCGCGGTATGTACGTGCGTTGCTTAAAATAAGCTGCCGACAGTTTTTACCTACGATTGCCTTTGTGCAGTCGCGCGGGCGCCGGCTGGCAGCTTGTTATGTAGCTTTGTGCTTTACACAAATATTGACGCCCAGGTGCAACATACGACGCGGGGCGCTGCGCGTTTCTCGCGCAAGCACGACCATTCCCCAGGTCAGGTTAGTTTTTCCAGACTGCTCTCGCACTATAGTTCGCGTAAATCCATATCGCGGCCTCTCAACGCCGAAAGTGCACAACAAACGTCTTCGAATCGAGCACGCATTAATAAAAACAGTAAAAGCATTGCACGCACGGCATAGGACTCGCCGGCCAATAAGATGGCTCTAGCGGCGCCGGAGTGCGCGGTGTGCCGGAGCACGACCGGCTTTATAAATAGCGACCTGCGCACGCGCCCTTTTCCTACGGGGCTACGCGGTCCTGTTTTTTCCCGCCGTATACATTTTAGGGTTTGGACAATTTATTAGGCTTTGTTGACATTAACAGAGCGATGACAATGCTGACAACCTGGCAGTTGTCATTAGCATCGCGCCACAAAGGCGGTGCGTTCGGAGAGCTATTTTTCTGCCCTACACTGAAGGTGCGGGGAGTTTCTTTGTGCAGCTGAGCCACCCAGGCTTGGACCACATGATGGAGCGTGTTTATGCTGCTGACTACTGCGCCGGACGACGGGTCGTCTGCAGCTGGCGAGCCTGCTGAAGCGGAGTGGTGCAGCCTGGCCGAGAGAGTCGGCAGTCTCTACTTTGCGGCCACGGGCCATCACGGATGCACCGCCCCCTTAGCAACGCTTGCTTGGGCTGGCTGGTGCAATTCTTCACGGATCTACCTGCCTGCAGACATCAGCGGGTTATGACCGCGCCTGCTGGAACATTGCCAGCGGTGGCATTGGACAAGCGGAAGCCCGCGTAGGGAACGCTATGCAGTGACTAACGATTTAATCGACGAACGAACTTTCCGTCGCCTCTAGTCCTGTAGTCAGCTCTCGCCGGCGTACGCAAGAAATTTAGGAGGGAGGGATGTGGGGATCGCGACTTTCACGCGAACCCCCTTTCTGGCTAGCTTCCCATCGCGGCTGGCGTTGCACAATGCGCCTCGCTCGCGCGACGGGAACCATACGAGTGGGCGCCAGCGACCGGAGTCTTCGTTGTCGCCAGGGTGAAGGCGTTGACCGTTTTCCCCTCTGCCTTACCTGAGAACCAGTTCTTCCTCGGCACTAGCGCCACCAAATGGCGAGGTCTGGTGGGTTGTCGCATGACGAGAGGACGCTCTCTTGTTGTGGGGATGCGGTGGCGCGCGGACGTTTCGGCGGCCAGTCCGGACCTGGGAAATGCGCCACAATGGGACGTGTCCGGGCGAGCTGGGAGACTGCAACCGCGCTCGCACGCGCAGCGCTCCGCTACTCCGGTATGTCATCGGTGATTCAAACCATCTCGATCTCTAGCGTTGTTTAATGCCACGCTCCCAGTGTTACCGTTATGGCCTACGAGTAGTCTGTATGCAGTATATTTGATTTGCACTTTGCAATAAATGCTGCCATATGGTGTTTTGCCCTCTCCGCCTCCTGCCTTTGTCTGCCTCCGCAAACAACGGACCCGTACGCAGCCGGCGCTCGCAAGGCATGTTTGCTGAGCGTGGATGGCTGCGGGGTGGGAAATAACTAGTGTGTGAAATGTAGAATCCTACTATATATATGTATATGTATATATGTATATGTATGTATATGTATATATATGTGTATGTGTATATATATATATATATATATATATATATATATATATATATATATATATATATATAAACACCACGTCCGATTCTCAAGACGCCATGTTTGTTCTCCCCAGGACGGATTCCCCGCTTCTTCCTTCACTTCCACTCGGCGGCTGTCCTCCTCGGTTTGGTAGTGGATTGGCCGGTGACCTAGGTCTCAGCTTTTTGCTTGATGTTTTTCGTCTCTACACTCGGCCACACTGCAAAGAGGTGCACCACCGAGCTGTTTGCGTGGGCCCCTGGCTCTGTCTCGACAGACCCACGAAAGGCTAAAGAGTCCGTTGCAGGTCTCTTCCTGTTGGTTATGTCTCGTGGTTCGGTTCTCTTTCTTTCTGGCCAGTGCTGGAGCAAAGCTTGTTTCCATTGATGAGGAATTCTTCACTGCATATTCCAGAAAGATCCTCTCCGGCGTTTCTAAGCGGCGTGTTCTGCTGTCAATGCTGTCCGTTTGTTTGAAGGTATTCCTCCCTCTCATGGTCATTTGGTTCTCGTTTTCATCTATGTGTAAGTCCGTCTTTTGTCCACGTGCTTGCCTTCAAGATTTTTGTTGTCGGTATCGGTAATTGTCGCAAAAGCATCCTTGTCTGTAGCAGGTGTATCCTTATGTTCGTCGTGCTTTTCATCTTTCGTTCTGGCGTTTGATGCTACCTCGCCGCTGGTTTCGGCCTCATCATTTTTAGCTGAAACGATGTCCTGATCCTCAATGTATTCTTCATAAACGTTTGTGGATGAGTTTCCCAAGATGTTGGTATCGGTCGTCTTTTTGCCTTCTGGTCGGCACAAGATTCTCTTCCTGGGGTGTTCATGTTACCCATCGTGGTAAGCGGAATGTGGTCTTTCACTGGCACCTTGGAGTTGTTGCAGGGCTCCATTCCAAGGCTCACGTTACCTTTGTTCAAGGATGTGGGCGTCGTGATGTCTGAAAAGTGGTAGGACCCGTCCTCACTTCGTTCTCTGGGCGGGGTAGGTGTGAGCGCCACCACATGCGGCTGCTGCTCCGCCAGACGTCTTGATTGCAACCGGGAAAGTGAAGAACGGTGAATGGTGCTCCTCACGTTCATGTCGTCGAGCTGCTGAGCCGTGCCCTGGGGATGCTGCGGAAGGGCCTCGTCGCCAACGCAGCTGTTGACCGACGGGGGACGGTGGCATTCCTGGAACAACTGCAACTGCAACTGCAACTGCAACTGCAACTGCAACTGCAACTGCAACTGCAACTGCAACTGCGGCGTAGCTGTCTTACTGTGGGCTTGTTGAAAGACAGCTGCCGCATTCGTGCCATCCTGCGGCTGGCACTGCGGCGTAGCTGTCTTACTGTGGGCTTGTTGAAAGACAGCTGCCGCATTCGTGCCATCCTGCGGCTGGCACTGCGGCGTAGCTGTCTTACTGTGGGCTTGTTGAAAGACAGCTGCCGCATTCGTGCCATCCTGCGGCTGGCACTTCGGCGTAGCTGTCTTACTGTGGGCTTGTTGAAAGACAGCTGCCGCATTCGTGCCATCCTGCGGCTGGCACTGCGGCGTAGCTGTCTTACTGTGGGCTTGTTGAAAGACAGCTGCCGCATTCGTGCCATCCTGCGGCTGGCACTGCGGCGTAGCTGTCTTACTGTGGGCTTGTTGAAAGACAGCTGCCGCATTCGTGCCATCCTGCGGCTGGCACTGCGGCGTAGCTGTCTTACTGTGGGCTTGTTCAAAGACAGCTGCCGCATTCGTGCCATCCTGCGGCTGGCACTGCGGCGTAGCTGTCTTACTGTGGGCTTGTTGAAAGACAGCTGCCGCATTCGTGCCATCCTGCGGCTGGCACTGCGGCGTAGCTGTCTTACTGTGGGCTTGTTGAAAGACAGCTGCCGCATTCGTGCCATCCTGCGGCTGGCACTGCGGCGTAGCTGTCTTACTGTGGGCTTGTTGAAAGACAGCTGCCGCATTCGTGCCATCCTGCGGCTGGCACTGCGGCGTAGCTGTCTTACGGGAGTCCACTGCGCAGCGCGAGAGTTACCGCGAACGGTAACTTACCGGCACAGGCTTCACCGTCGCCAGCGGCGTCCGGTAACATAGTAAACGGTAACGCAAACACGGTAACGATATGCTAAAACTGCCTATTGACTCTAACTCTACTAGGTTTAAAGGGTCCTTCCGACACGTTTTCTTTTTAAGCTCTACAGGTGATGCCTATATTGTCAAAGCAACTACAGTTATTGTGAACGCTTCACCCGAAAAGTGAAATATTCCAGCTACTTTAAACAAAAGCAAATAGATATCAGCAAAAAAAATTATGCGTGATTTGCTTTGACACTAATTCATCAGATGTCGCTACTTGCGCCGCGGCGGCCGAAATACGCAAACCGCAAACGGTGTGCTAAATAAAAGAGAGTTTTAGCATAGCGTTACCGTGTTTACGTTACCGTTTACCGTGTTTGCGGGAGTCAACTGCGCAGCGCGAGAGTTACGGCGAACGGTAACTTGCCGGCACAGGCTTCACCGTCGCCAGAGGCTTCTGGTAACACGGTAAACGGTAACGCACACACGGTAACGATATGCTAAAACTGCCTAATACATGCCGTTTTCAGCGGCAAACGGAAACTCCCGTTCCCGGTAACACGGTAAGCGGTGACGCAAACACGGTAACGATATGCTAAAACGCTATTACAGACGGATAACTACCTAAATGTGTGGTTTTGCTTTTCCACGCACTGCGTGCCCGCTTATGTATTACCCGTAAAAAGTACACGCAAGAGAAAACGGCTTGGGGTACGTGTTCTTAACGCCTGGATGAAAAATATGTGCGAACCGTTTCCTCCGAGGAAAAATTTCAGCTTTAGACTTCAATGGCCATTCTTCTACAGACATTTGCATATAAAGTGACCGTTAGCGACGTACACATTAAAATGGATCGTACCACCATGGCTTGGCCCTTTCTCGCTTTCATAAAATAAGTTTTTTCTGTAGTTAGTTAAGATTTGGTAATAATATTTCGCGATATCTTTTTCCTGCAAATAAAACAGTATACCTGTACTACCCCTAATAAATTAATAGTTGCATTTGTTAAAACCCCAACTTCATTCTTGAGAAGAGCTGCGGGCGCTACAGACTGGCACTGCGACCGCGGAAAGGTTCTATTTTGTTAATTCTCGCTCTTTCTTTTTTTGTGTGCGTTGCATATAACTGCATTCGTTTATGCAACCGTACGGACTGGCACCATCACCGCTGCCGCGGCGTTCGCATGCGAGTAACACGTTCCAGATCGCGCTCGACCAACGCAGAAGCAGACGGAAGGTGTGCTGTACCGGGTCGGACGTAACGCAGCAACCAACGTGTTGTTTTTTAATTGGCGCCGCGTATCGTAAAACGGACCATTGCAAAAAGGTTGCAGGTTCATAGGGCGTCTTCATACTTTGGCTCCGCCAGCCGTAACGTTTTTTTACGGTGAAATACGTTTGACGTAACTTGAATTTAATTTTCAGGTTACGGCGGGCGCAAGTTTCTGACTTTCGGTTACGTCGAACGTAACTCAAAACATGAGGTTAAAATACAGTCGGACGCAACTTTAATTTTAAAAATCGCACGCCTCGGTTCGAGTCATCTGAGTCGAAACTGGGTGCGTTATTCCGGGAAGGGGCTAAATGGGAAAATACGAAACGGGAAGGGCGTTTTGTACCGGGTTGAAGCGGCAGGGAACAAACGAGAAGGTTCAAATGGGAACGGGTTCAAATGGGAACAGGGGAAATGGGAAAGGCGAAGAGCTCTGATTCTCATCGTTTTTTCGCGTTCGTTGTCATCTGCATGCAATTTTCTGCAGCCAGAGCACCGGACCGGAGCTCGCCGGAACATCAAGAGCGCTCGAATAAAAGGGCTCGTTTTGGGGACGCAGGGTGCGCTGACGCTTCGTCAGCTGTTACATCTCGCTCTATCCCGCTTCCGTGTGCTGCCACAACAGAAACCCTGCCTGACGACGCCCCCGTGGACACTCTACCAGATGGATATTCGGGACAGCCTGGAGCGGTGATCCTTGAAGACAAGCATGATGGAGGTGTTTATGTTGACAGCAGATCGGCGTCAACCTTGTTGACTACAGAAAAAGTTAAGTGGAAGAGGAAGGAAAGCGACCTCATGAGTCAAATTGTGCGACTAAACCGCTGCAACAGCTGAGAGAGGATTCCTTCAGTGCGGACCTTTCGTACATACGGCAAAAGGCCGCTGAAAACGTGTCTTCCGCATTATTCTTGCTTGAACAAGTAAGGAATTTTAAGAAAGTAAGGCCGACATGGTCCGAGGAAACAACTTGTCGCTGTGTTGTTCTCAGCCCCATGTATCTACAAAGGCATATGAACGTATACGAGGTGAAGCACTTCTGATGCTGCACTGCAGAAGTGCTCAGTCCGGGCTTATCTGCATCCAAAGTGGCGATATGGGCTTCACAAAACTGGTTGCAGCTCGCCTTAAGACTGAGGCAGAAATCCTAAGCAAGCCACAATCAATGGGTGTAGCCCGAAAGAACCCATTCCCGTTTGACCCCTTCCCGTTTGAACCCATTCCCGAAACGCCCTTCCCGCATGACCCGTCCCGTGTGCGCCAGTTCCCGAAACGACCTTCCCGTTCAGCTGGTTGGCTGCCTAATAGTCTTACTATGATGTCTTCTCGCTGAACGTCTGAAAGGCCCTTAGAGGTAGTATTCCCGCGACAATTTTAAGTTTCTCTAGTAAAGAAAATTTAGGCTAGAGACGACCCTGCGCTGCATAAGTTTTTGAAGGTTTGCCCTACTAAGCAAACTTAGTACGCCAGAGTGACGGGAATAAACATAATCAATAAAACGCAAAGCTAAGTTTATATTTTTCGCCGCTTCTCATGACTGCGATTTTTTATAGCCAGATGTGGCATATTGTCACGAAGACAAGGACGATGCAGTTGTGTTGAATGAGAAACACGTTTATTGGAGCGAACTTGTGCTCCCCTAAAAACTCAAAAGAATACAGAGGCGGCGAAGCAGCGGTCAACAAAGTGACTTGCACAGGCCAGTGTCGTCGAATCGAATGCCCCGGCGTCCGCACTGCAGGCTTTTTATCTTTTGGCGCGCGTGGTTCTCGAAACGTCGATTCGCATCGAGAACATAGTAGATACAAGAAGATTATTCTGGGCTGTTCACGTTAGATCGGAATGCTCTCCCTATCACAACAGATAACACATGCGGCACAGAAAGAAAGAATGGAACACGCGCTTCCCTTGGCGCAGAGATAACACAGACCGGCGCAGCCGGGCGGTAAAAGCAAAACACAAATAAACAAACCCAATGTATGGTTCGCGGCATTACCCCCCCTCTAAGAGTGCATCGACCCGATGCTAACATAAGCGACAGTCCGAACAAATGAAAATAAAAGTTCGTCATCGTCCGTAGAAAGGTTTTAAGCGAACCACGTGGACGACTTCAGGCCGCGTGCGTCGTCGTGATGTGCCGGAGTCACCATCGGGGATCACTTCGTAGGTAAAATGGCCAACACGTCGTAGAATCTGGTAGGGTCCGAAATACCGTCGCAGGAGCTTCTCACTGAGTCCGCGTCGTCGGATGGGAGTCCAAACCCACACACGATCCCCTGGTTGGTACTCGGCGTCTCGGCGTCGGAGGTTGTAGCGGCCCGCATCCACCAGCTGCTGGTCCGTTATACGAACTCGAGCGAGCTGGCGGGCCTCCTCCGCACGTTGAAGATATCCGTGGACGTCGGCGTTGAGGTCGTCGTCTTCTACGTGCGGAAGCATGGCGTCGAGCATCGTAGTCGGCCTTCTACCGTAGACAAGCTCGAACGGCGTCAGCTGTGTCGTCTCCTGGATAGCCGTGTTGTACGCAAACGTGACATACGGGAGCACTTCGTCCCAAGTCTTATGTTCAACGTCAACGTACATTGACAGCATATCTGCGATTGTCTTGTTCAGACGTTCTGTTAGTCCGTTCGTTTGGGGGTGGTACGCCGTCGTTCTTCGGTGATCCGTGTTGCTGTAGCGTAATACTCCTTGCATCAGCTCCGCAGTAAATGCCGTTCCGCGGTCTGTGATTAGGACTTCCGGGTCTCCATGTCGCAGCACAACTTGGCTTATAAAGAACTTCGCCACTTCTTGTGCAGTCCCCCTCGGAAGAGCGGCGGTCTCTGCGTAGCGCGTCATGTAGTCTGTCGCTACGACAATCCACTTGTTCTGTGATCGTGACGTAGGGAACGGGCCTAAAAGGTCCATTCCAATCTGTTGAAATGGTCTCGATGGGACGGCGATCGGTTGCAGAAGTCCGGCGGGTCTTGTCGGCGGCGTTTTTCGTCGCTGGCAGTCACGGCAGCTCCGGACGTAGTGGGTGACGTCAGAGGTAAGGCCGGGCCAGTAGTACCTCGCCTTGATTTTTCCAATAGTGCGGGCTGTGCCCACATGTCCGGAAGACGGGTCGTCGTGGCACGCTTCCAAAATTTCGTCACGAAGGTCCGCGGGGATGACGAGAAGGTAATTCGCTCTTGTTCCGGGGCTGAAATTCTTCTTCACAAGGACGGAGTTTCTCAGGCTGAATGCTGGTAAGCTGCGTTTGAAGGTCCTAGGAACGGCAACGTTGCATCCCTCGAGGTACTCGATTATGACGCGTAAGTCGGGGTCGGCACGCTGCTGGGCGGCTAGGTCGCTCTCCGTCACGATCCCGAAGAACGCGCTGTCTTCATCAGAGTCTTGTGGTGGTGGGTCGACGGGGGCGCGGGACAGGCAGTCGGCGTCGGAGTGTTTCCTGCCGGATTTATAAACGACTGTAACGTCGAACTCCTGCAGGCGCAAGCTCCACCGCCCAAGACGGCCAGAGGGGTCCTTCAAATTGGCGAGCCAACACAGCGCATGGTGGTCTGTTACAACCTTGAATGGCCTTCCATACACGTATGGGCGAAATTTTGAAATCGCCCATATAATAGCCAGGCACTCTTTCTCAGAGGCAGAATAGTTTTTCTCCTCCTTCGACAGACCACGGCTAGCATAGGCGATTACTCTTTCGCAGCCGCTTTGCTTTTGGACAAGGACGGCACCCAAGCCTATATCACTGGCGTCCGTATGCATTTCCGTTTCGGCATTTCCGTCGAAATGAGCGAGCACGGGCGGGCTTTGCAGGCGTTTTTGCAGCTCACCGAATGCTTTTTCTTGGTCGTTTTCCCAGCTGAAAGGGGTGCTATCTTTCGTCAAGCGCGTGAGTGGCTCTGCAATGCGCGCGAAGTTTGCGACGAAGCGCCGGTAGTATGCGCACAGCCCGAGAAATCTCCGCACGCCCTTCTTGTCTTTCGGCCTTGGGAAGTTCGCAATGGCTGAAGTTTTTGCCGGGTCAGGTAGGACTCCCGCGGCGTTGACGACGTGGCCCAAGAACTTGAGTTCCCCGTATGCGAAACGGCACTTTTCAGGCTTCAGCGTCAACCCCGACGTACGAATGGCCTCGAGTACAGACTCCAACCTTGCAAGGTGTTCGTCGAAAGCCCGGGCGAATATCACTACGTCGTCGAGGTATACGAGGCAGGTGTGCCACTTAAGGCCAGCTAGCACAGTGTCCATGACTCTTTGAAACGTCGCTGGTGCTGTGCACAGCCCAAACGGCATCACCTTGAACTCGTATAGGCCGTCTGGGGTTATAAATGCAGTCTTCTCTCGGTCTCTCTCGTCCACTTCAATTTGCCAGTAGCCGGTCTTCAGGTCCATCGATGAGAAGTACTTCGCGTGGCAGAGGTGGTCGAGGGCGTCGTCGATTCGGGGGAGGGGGTACACGTCCTTTTTCGTGATTTTGTTCAGTCGCCGGTAGTCAACGCAAAACCTTAATGTGCCGTCTTTTTTCTTTACGAGTACGACGGGCGCAGCCCAGAGGCTTTTCGATGGCTGTATAATGTCATCGCTCAGCATGTCGTCGACTTGAGTCCGGATGGCTTCCCGTTCGTGTGAAGAGACGCGGTACGGTGACTGTCGGGTAGGTCGGGCTCCGTCTTCGGTTATTATTCGGTGCTTCGCTAGAGGGGTCTGACGTAGTTTTGCGCTCGACGAAAAACATTCGCTATAGCGACGCAGCAAAGCCAATAATTTTTTCCGTTGTTCTTGCGGTAGCGCCGGATTCACGTCGAATGGCTGCGGGAGCTTGAATGTTTCTACGGGTGTGCGTTCAAAGTCGGCGACTGCGATCACATCACTTGCTTCTTGCGTTTCTTCGAGGAACGCAATTGCAGCTCCCTTGTTTAAATGCTGGTACTCTTCGGTGAAATTAGTGACCAAAACGTGAGATTGGCGTTGCTTAAAGTGCGCAATGCCACTTGCGACGGAGACACCGCGGTCGAGAAGCAACCTTCGATCACTTTCTACGATAGCGTCGATGTCAGAAGCAGCATCCTCACAGTAGACGGCGATCATCAAGCTTGCGCGGGGTGGCAGGGTGATGTGATCGTCGGCGATCCTGACAGGAGCACGGTGATCGGGGTTCGGCTGCGGCGTCGTGGAGTGATTGGAGGAAAATGTTATCGACTTGGTCTGCAGATCAATTATTGCGCCGTTGTCCGTCAAAAAGTCCATTCCGAGAATCACGTCACGGGAGCAGTTAGGCAGAACGACGAATGCCGCAGGGTACGTTGTGCCGTCTATGGTGACGCGCGATGTGCACGTTCCACTTGGCGTCACGAGGTGGCCTCCTGCTGTGCGTATGTGCGGACCGTCCCATCTGGTCATAACTTTCTTCAGTTTAGACGCAAATGGTCCGCTCATTACCGAATAGTCAGCTCCCGTGTCTACGAGGGCGACTACGTCAAAGCCGTCGATGGACACCTTGACGTCAGATGCAGTCGTCCTCGAGTTCCGGGTTCGTCGGGGCGTCGTATCTCTGCTTGTACGTGTTGATGGTCGGGCACTGTGCATCGTCGTTGTCGTCGTCTTCTCAACGGACGTCTCGGTCAGGTCGGGTACGCGTCGCGCCGTGTAGCTGTCGTCGTGTTCGGGAGTCTCGTCAGGGTTAGGTCGGGTCGTCGGGATGAGGGCATGTCGTGAATCACTGTCTTCAGCGCGTCCTTGCGTCGTTGGAGGGTTTCTAGTTTTTCGCCGTAGAGCAACTTCACCTCCAGAAGTTGCCGCCTTTAGTTTCCCCCGCGTGGGCTGGGGGACCTTCCACGGGCGAAGTCAGCGTTGCTACGGCGGTTCGGCGATTGGTAGGGGTAGGGCGACGGCGAACGGTTGAAACGCGCTGGGCCACGGCTGGTTTCAGATAGATACTCGTCGATCTCACGTGGTCGTTGGCCAGGGAGAGGGCGAGGTGCGTCGACGGAGAAACCACGCAGTCCGAGTCTTTTGTATGGGCAGCGACGGCAAATGTGGTCGGCCTCTCCGCAGTGGTAGCACAGAGGACGGTTATCGGGAGTTCGCCATACGTCCGTCTTCCTCGGCGTCTGGTTTCGGGCTACCGGGGGTCGGGCGGGTGACAGTGGGCGGCGGTACGGCGGGGCCTCTTGACGGCGTGTTGGAGCAGGGCGGGGTCGACGAACAGCCGCGGAGTATGTCATAGCTTGTGGCTCTCGGGGTACCTCGGATGGCGTGGAAGTTCCCAACGCTTGTTGCACTTCTTCTCTAATCACGTCGGTGAGGGAAGCGACTTGGGGCTGCGGCGGCGTTGGGAGAAGTTTCCGCAGCTCCTCTCTCACTATTGCGCGGATAGTCTCGCGTAGGCTGTCGGCCGGGATCCGCGTGCTGCCAAAGTCGTTCGCATTGGCCGCGCCAACAAAGTTGCGGTCATACTGCTTAGCACGCATTTCGAGGGCTTTCTCAATGGTGCTGGCTTCGGTCACGAATTCGGCGACGGTTTTGGGCGGATTTCGGACAAGTCCAGCAAACAGTTCCTCCTTCACTCCGCGCATTAAGAAGCGCAACTTCTTTTCTTCCGTCATTTCGGGGTCCGCGCGGCGAAATAGCTGCTTCATCTCCTCAACGAAGATCACGACACCTTCGTTGGGGTGTTGCGTGCGCGTTTCCAACAAAAGGGCGGCTCTTTCTTTCCGCACGACGGTAGTGAAGGTCTTAGTAAACTCGCTTTTGAACTGAGCCCAGTTTGTCAAGGAGCTCTCGTGGTTCTCGAACCAAGTGCGAGCCGAATCTTCCAAGTAAAAGAAAACGTGCCGGAACGTTTCTGCGTCGTCCCACCTGTTGAATTTCCGGACGCGCTCCAGTTTCTCCAACCATTCTTCTGGGTCTTCTGCGGGGGCTCCTCGGAACGATGGCGGTTCCCGGGGCTGCTGCAGGACGATTGGCGACGTTGTTTCTTGCACCATGGTGTTGGTTGCAGCGTTCCGTTTCTTGGGGCCTTCTGGCATCAAACCGAACTCGGGCGGTAAATCTTGCAGGCGGGGGCTGGCTCTTGTTGGACTGGCTTGGCGGCTTTTCGAGGTTGTAGTGGGCATGAAGGGTGCGTACCCAGCACCTCCACCAGATGTCACGAAGACAAGGACGATGCAGTTGTGTTGAATGAGAAACACGTTTATTGGAGCGAACTTGTGCTCCCCTAACAACTCAAAAGAATACAGAGGCGGCGAAGCAGCGGTCAACAAAGTGACTTGCACAGGCCAGTGTCGTCGAATCGAATGCCCCGGCGTCCGCACTGCAGGCTTTTTATCTTTTGGCGCGCGTGGTTCTCGAAACGTCGATTCGCATCGAGAACATAGTAGATACAAGAAGATTATTCTGGGCTGTTCACGTTAGATCGGAATGCTCTCCCTATCACAACAGATAACACATGCGGCACAGAAAGAAAGAATGGAACACGCGCTTCCCTTGGCGCAGAGATAACACAGACCGGCGCAGCCGGGCGGTAAAAGCAAAACACAAATAAACAAACCCAATGTATGGTTCGCGGCAATATGTATCCAGATACATAGGGTTACTTTATTTTTATACATCTTTTTATCTTTTATAGTTTTCATCTGTTTCTTTTCGACATTGATGTACACTTGCGCTATTATAACGATTACATGTGTTAGTCCGCCAAATACGATTTCATTCAAAGTGAGGGTGTTTTTGCGATTTTTTATTTGTGCTTCCGCGGCGCTTTTCTGGGCTTTTTTATTTTATCATTTTTTGGTTTGTTAGTTTAAAAGACTTGTTTGTTAGTTTAAAAGATTTGTTTATTAATTTTTTAATTGTTACTTTGTTTGTTAGGCTTTGTTAATTTAAAAGATTTGTTAATTCGTATGACGAATTGTAACCAAATGTCGTCGTCTCTAGATTCAAAAAGTGAAGCCCAGGTTTGAAAAGCAGTCAATTGAGGACTCTGGATGTACTGAGCATGCTATCGCAGCGGCTGTGAACAAACGGAAATAAATGAAAAACAATATGAAAATGTTTTTATAACGTTTCATAAACTGGGTACGTTATTCCGGGAAGGGGCTAAACGGGAAAATGGGAAACGGGAAGGTTCTTTCGCCCCGGGTTGAAATGGGAAGGAACAAACGGGAAGGTTAAAATGGGAACGGGTTCAAACGGGAACGGGCCAAGTGGGAAAGGGCGAAACGGGAAGGTCGTTTCGCGCCGGGTTGAAACGGGACGGAACAAGCGGGAAGGGTGAAATGGGAATGGGTTCAAACGGGAACCTCCCGATGGATACAACGTGTTTCAACAAACCGATTGAGTTGATTACTGCTTTACAAAGCCTTTTCCAACAAACTACTGGGGGTATGTGATGCTGTGTGTGCAGTAAGATTCTAAGTGCTTCAAAGTACGCGCACAACATTTCCGATCGCGCGTGCACATTCCTTGTGGTTGTTAGTGCTTGGACCCTAAAATAAAGTCGACAAATGATTACAGGCGTGAGTGAAAAGGATCTGGAAGGAAGATCGGCCATACGAGAAAATAACAAGTAAGAAATAACCGGCAGTCCAAACAGCAGCTCTTAACTCTAAAAATGGCCAGCCCCATGAAGAGTGAAAAAACGAACTGTATAGCTAGCGACCTTTAATAGCAGCGCAAGCCCCACAAAGTCAAATTGCCCTAATAATTAACAACTGGCTAATGAAACTATTGGTACCAACGCCGCCTGTATAAACATTGCCTAACGCGTCACCCGCTTTTCAATAAGAACGGTAGGGCGTGGCCTCCGCGATTTGCTGCCGGCGGCGCGCCGCCGGTAGCCGATCGCGGAGGCCACGGGTAGGGATGCTTAGTTCAGGCGGTTATCCGCTAGGTGGCGCGCGCTGGCGGACGCCGGCGTTTGAGGCTAGAGCAGGTTGCGTGCGAACTAAGAGTTTTGTGGGGAAGTAGTCACAAAATGATGGGGTATGCGTGGTCTGCGGAAAAGAAACAGAAAGTATGCAGCACATGGTGTTAGAATGTGAGGGTATCCATCCAAATCTACATGAAGGGAATATTGGGCTTCCAGAAGCCCTAGGATTTAAGGGTAGCACAGAGGAAGTTAACTTCAAGGCTGTCGAGGGGACGAAAAGAGGATTAGAATGCTGGTGGACGAAAAGCAGAGAGGGGAATATTTACTAGGAAAGTTACCACCTGTAACAGGAAAAAAAAGTATTTCGTGCCTAATAAGCTTTTTGCGCCTGCCCTAAGCAGCGCTAGTATAAACCAAGAGTGTAAAACATAGGTATATTAGCCTTTTTTGTGAGATGATATGTCATCACCCCGCTACAAAGGGGAAACCAATAGCAATCATCATCAGTCATCATTATCACCCGCCTTACGTCACTGCTCGCGAGTGCGAACGCTGCACCCTTCTACTGCGTGTGTCTGTCAGCTTTCCCGTAAGGTTTCAAGAGCCGTTTCGCTCACATCTTAGCCGCAACGGGGCGCTAGTTCGGGGGCGCACTGGGGATCTCGTTCAACGTGTCACTCGCTTCATACCTGCTGCATTTTTCGAAAGATGACTGACGGAGGCGAAAGTGGAATAGTGTAAGAACATAATTATTGTCGGGCAGACAAACAGCAAACTGAAAAACTATATTTTTGGATTGTACAGCCATTATTTTACTGATATTTTTCTCTCGTGAGGATTTAGTAAAGATAAAATGCCGTGCACATCTTTTATTCAAGCGCTCACTTCTACCATTACTTTCCAAAAAATGTCACTTGCTTGTATATTTCAGGAGATTATAGAAAACAAAAGGATAAGCAGCTGAGTGTCCAGCGACGCTGTCTGGTCGCTTCTACAGTACAGTTATCAACTTTAAAACTACGTAACGGTGCGTAGTGCGAACAGCGCGGAAAAACAAGGCCGAAATGTGGAGGGGAAAGAGGGGCGATGCCCCACTCAGAAAATTTCACGGCACGTGATCGAAGTAGGTGAAGGCGCGAAGCCGGCATCAGCCTGCGGCAGCACAAGTTGTTTTGCGTCCGCCGTGGCAAAGGCGGTTTTATCAGCGACAGACCAAGACAGACAGACAGACAGTCATGGTGCAAACAACAAGGCGTAGGAACGCCGCCTGGGGAACGCTAGACAAACTGTCAACTATTTTGCATAGTTTCCGAGAAGCGGCGCTGGCTGGCGGACATGAAAGCACGTAGGAAGGCTACGGAGCGGGAAAGGGTAGGAGAGAGCAGCAACAGAGTGGCTGTTTGGCCATTTTTCGCTTGCGCATTAGGCAATGTTTATACAGGCGGCGTTGGTGGAACAATGCTACCCCGGCTGCAAGCACATGTAATACAATAACATGGAAACCAAATCTGGCATACCGAACTTGGGGCTTTCATGTTGAATAACAGACGCGACTGAGGTATTGAAGCACGAACAGCACGTGTGCTGAACTCTCCGCTTTTATTGTGAAATTAGGTAAATATATACTTAGAACCTGACCTTTGGGAACAAAGTAAAGATGAATGCCTGTCATAATAAAGTAAAACGTGCACAGGCAACGTGATCCGGAACCGGTAACAGATCTGGGCCGGCAAGCAGAAACGAAACTCTGTGTCTGATAGCGATGTTGACGTTTTACTGACGCACATGCGGCAAGTGTCTAGATGCCTCGGTCGCTTCGCAGAGATTTTTATTCATATTTGCTCGTACTTATTCATATTTATTCATACTTTTTCTGAATTAAACAAACTGTCTTGGGTTTGTAGGGTTGCAAAAAACTTCAGCTCACCCAATGCAGCAGAGATTTTTAACCTACGTGACAGCCTGCGTACGGACAGTGCCACCACAATGATTTTCATATAAACACCTTTGCCAGAGCGGCCGCATTCATCGTTGAATGCGGCCGGAAACCCTTTCTAGATATTCGGATGTCTCGAGACTCGTTTTTCCTGTCCGCAAAATGTAGCTTCCACTCAATGACCGATCTTTGTTCTTGCATGCGGAGTAAACCAGGGCCAAAAGAATCTGATTCTTTGCATAAAGGCTAGGTTGGGGACACCGTAAAAAATTCAGGGAACCTTGCACTCACTCGAAAGACTTGAGTGGCGAAGCTGTCGTAGGTATGCATTGCCGGACACATAATTAGGTTCCGTATAATTATTTATTTGCATAGTTGCGGTGCTAGTAATCGTCGTCATGCGCATTGAAGAGGTCGTCGTCTTCTTCGCGGCGATTGGTGGAGGCGAAGTCATTCTCAGCATCGTAGACTTCTACCAGCTCTTCGCCATGGACTCGAGGCAGCGGTGGCGGGATCTGAAAGTGGTCTCGGGAACGAATTATCCCTAATGGCTTTGAGAATGCGGCGACCACGGCGACCTCCCTCAAGCAGGGTGTATTTTGAACTGTAGCATTAGCGCTGGAGTTTTTTTTTACATGCGCTGTAGCGCTTGACAACAGCGCTGGAGGAATTTTCTGTTTTTTTTTTTGCTAAAGCCACAGCGCAAGCCTGGGACTTGGCGGGTGCCGCGAGGCACGCGCTCACGAGCGTTGGGCACTTTCTCGCTGGTCGGGATTTTTGCCAATATTTTTTGTAAAGCCACTGCGCGTAACGGGGACGCTCGGTGGTCGCCGCGAGACACGTGCAAATGAGCGCTCGGCGTTTCTTGTATTTCTTTGCTGCAACGGCGAACTCACGGCAACAGCTCCACTGTTTTAAAATACCTGGCCCAATTGGTTATGTAGAAGGAATCCTCATGCAAGTTTCAGTTCGTTAAGTGAAATGCTTCAAAGACAGATATGTGGGTCCTTTCGCAGGAGTTCATACAAAGGGCCTCGTGGTGGTGGTGCCCCACGCACGTTGGCTTTCGCATGGCCTAAAAAAATTGAGGGCACATAAGTTTGATGCTCATGCTTTGAAGAACGACTTCTTAGTGCTAGATTGTATTTTGTGGCGAAAGCTACACTACGCTACCTCGGGCGCTCTTCGCGGGGTGACTAGTTTTGACCTTGAGAGCTAGAGGGCAAACCACACCCCCTTCCCCAAGCCCCCGACACGGAGCAGCGGCCAGATGGCGGGGAGAGATTGGCGGCAGGGGAGAGATAGGCTTATTCGTGGATGAAACCAGCCCAAACTTAAGCAAAGACAAAGGAAGTGGACTGCAAGGACAGCTGCTGCTCTGAAAACTAAAGTTTCAAATCAAGAAGGCTGAATATAAACACTCAACCCAAAACAATAAAAAACACTGCGCATAAGCAAAACAAGTTTCAAAAGCCACGGTGATAAGGCAACTAGATAGACACCGGCTACAGTCAACGCCCACGCACATTTGCAATCTCATAGGGATGAGCACATACGCTTGCTTGGCTGATACACTTGTCTACTCTTTCTTCTAGGTGGAACGCTTCCAGAATTTCGCGGCGCGTTTGTTCACGGTGCTTAAATAAAATGTCAGTGGCAGGAAAATTAGGTTGACCTCCGCGGCACTTGCTACAATGTGAAGAAAGATGGGATGATGGGAGCCTGTTAATGGCAATTCATGCTGTCTCAAACTAACGTTGATACTTGTGTTTCACTTCCTTTGTCTTTGTTTAAGTTCCCGCTGATTTCAGCCAAGAATGTCTTTCCAACTATCCAAGTTTGCAACCCTTATGTCGAGATACAGGCGAGGCGGAAACGGAGACGTGCGCGGGACCCGTGACGCCACCTTGCGGAGCGCCCGGCACGCAGCAGCGGCCCGATGGCGAGTAGAGATAGGCGGCAGGGGAGATATGGGCGAGGAGGGAACGGAGACGTGCGCGGGAACCGTGTCGCCCTCTGGCGGAGGAAGGCGGGGAGGCCGCCGCCGCAGCGATAAGCGCGTTCCACAAAGAAAGGCCAAGAGGCCACGCGAGGCGCTGAGCTGTGCAGTGGTGGAAGTCGAACATCCAGGTGTGGTCGCTCGCACAGCAGCGAGGCTTGAAAAATGCCGTGAGGCGACAAAAAATCACGCCAATCCACCCCGTGAATGTAATTGGAAAGCAAAGCTGTAAACGGCACCCAAAACGATTACCCATGCGACGTCACTTAAATTCACTCACATCGATCTACAAATAGTAAAACCAGAGAAAAGTGAAATGCACTTAACCACATTATTTATTACTTCAAAGAGATATTCTTGGTAAGGTTAAATCAATGCATGATGCATGAAGGGTGTTTGGGTGAGGTATTGGTGTAGCACAAGAGTGGAAACTTTTTTTATAAAATTAAAGCTCCCACCCGGTGTTAGACGATCTGACTTCTCCATCTCTGCGCCGTGGACGGAGGCGACGAGATTTGCGGCAGAGAAGGGGGAGGAGCAGAAGCAAGAAATACTTCTGTTCAGATTTCTGAGCGGCCCAGAGTGCAGCCCTGGGGAGTGATTCCTTCTTCTTTGGGGCCCATATGCAGTCCGCGCGGCCTGTGTTCTGTCCACCCGCTGAAGCTGGGTAGGTAGAGAGGGCTTGTACAGCACCATCTCCCATTGCTCTTGTTGGGTAGTTGACAGAAAGAGAGGAGGATGCTCAGGGGTAAAGTCGCACACCCCGATTACGGGGCAGAGTGTTCCTACTTCTGAGCAAAATATACATTCAGCGTCGTAGCGATTCGGATGCATTAAATGAAGACGCCTAGGCTGTGGGAAAGAGCCCGGTTTGTATGAGCCGTAGGGTAGTTTGTTCTTCTCTGGAAAGGTCAGGGTAAGGCTAAGTTACGGTCTGTCTCAGGAGGCGATAATGCTGGATTATCTCCCTGAACGTGTCAAGAGGGTGACTGTCCTCGTGCAGCCCCATAGCACGGGAGGTAAAAGCGCAGGCTTGTTGTGTGGGCGTATTTGTTGCCCTCAATTGAAGAGTAAGGGGGTGTCCAGATGAGCTCAATGGAACCGTTTGGGGAGTGGTTGTTTAGCACGCGTAGTGCAGGTCAGGACACCCAACCCGACTGGTAATTCCAGAAGGCTTGCTGGGAATCGATGACTACCCTCCGAACCCCTGGTTGAGTGAGAGCCAGGGTGATGGCTGCCTCTTCTGTTGCCGTAATTTTTTGGGTCCTTAGCGAAGTACACGCAAGGAGGTTGGTTCTGGAGGTAGCCACGATGATGGCATATCGCTGCCCTCGATATTTGGACGTGTCTATGTAGATAACTGCATGATCTCCACCGAGGGTGGTGTTTAGCGCTTGAGCCCATGCTTTTCGGTGACCCTCGTCATGTGAGGGGTTCATATATCTAAGCAAAGGGAGCATCTTTAGTTTTAGTCGCCAAGAGTCTGGGAGTACGTCAAGCGGAGTTACATTCTGGGCTGCCCAGCCAATCTGGTGAAGCATGCGGTTACCCACCGCAGTTCTGAGTCGGACGTTCTGGTTAGAAAGGTGGCCTTCTATCAGCTCTTCCACCGTGTTGTGGAGCTCCGTGCTAAGCAGCCTCTGTGTGGACACACTCATGAGAAGACCAATGGCCTGCTCGACCGCCTTTCTAATCATTATATAAAGCATCTCTATGTCTTCCTTGTCGGGAAGACATGGGGTTGACGTAAGTGACTCTCGAGAGGACAAAAGCTTCAATTAATCGAAAGGTACCGGACTGCTTTAGGCCTCGCTTCTTGGTGGCAACTCGCGTGATCATGTGTATGATTTGATTATTGCTGTTTTTGAGGCGCTGCAAGGAGACATCACTCTTGGTGTTAGGCTCGAGATGTAGGCCCAGGATCTTGATGCTGGGGTTTGGAGTGATGGCCTGGCCATCAAGGAGTAATTGAATGTATTCCTTGATTTGGCGTGAGGGCGGACGACAATGAGCTGCGATTTTTTACGGGAACACTGGAGGCCACTGGCTTTAGCCCATTGGCATACTAGAAGTGAGATGCGATGCATTGGTGTGAGCTTCCGTTTATTTTTGTAACTCTTAGCACATGAGAAAGGTGCGCACAGGGCCGCTAGACGGGCGTGAGTGGTCTCGTGACGCTTTCACGTGGCATTCAGCGAGAACGGAGGGGGTAAACCCGTGCATGTGCTTGGTGAGTACACCACCCGTCTTCCCGTCTTCGCGTGGGCTCGTAGCTAAATCGGTAAGACAACGGGCTCTCGCTTTGTTAGTCTGTTAGTTCCAGGTTCGATTCCTGGCGGTGCCAGTAAATAGTTTTATTTGTCCGCTGGACTTTTCTGGTGACACCAACGGTCGCGAAAGAACCCTTGGGGGGTACAGGTAAAAAGTATTGCTTTAAAAAGTTGACGAACAAGCAGTGTATTCATTGCAAACATGTCTGTATATCATTGCGAAACCACACCTCGACAATGGGCCTAGCCTGGACAGTGAAGCTTTCGCTATCAACTAGTGTTAACCAAAGCTAAATCACAGCAATTTTTTTGCCTCTTCCTTTGTTTTGTTTGTTTTTCCTCTTTTAGCGTGAAATACTTCAGTGAGCAGACTTTTGACACATATCGCAGCTTCTTCAGAAGCCCAGTTCTGGGCGGTTGGGACGCACCTGTTTCATTCAGGTAACGTTACGTTCACCTCTCACGCTGCGCGCATTGGCTAACCTTTCCTCTACGACTGGAAATGCGCGGAAGGGTCGCAATGGCAACGCACTGGGCTCGTACTGTGGAGACCCGGTATCAAATAGCATACAAATTCCGCTATGTATTGTACGAATGCCTTAAGGGTCCATGATTCCGAGAAACCAATATTGTAGTTGCAGATGTAGTGGTTCGGGACAGAAAATTGCCGCTGCAGGAAAGAGAAAATAAGGAGCACATTTTAGTTCGTATGTGATTTGAACCCAGGATGGGAGGATGCGAGAACAAGGTTTATTGAAGTGCGTGCCGCATGTCACTTGAAAGGGATGGCACGTGAGAACAGCGGCATGACAGCAGCGGAGAAGTATGATTCTGGTGAAGCTGTGGCGTGTGTTACTAATCTGTTTGTTGAAGTGAAGAAAGAAACGCAAATACGTTGTAGGAGTAAAAGACACTGGCGTTGTTCTCACACAAAAAAAAGGACAGAAGAAAACCATAAGAATGCACCATGTATAAAATGGAGAACAATGGTTAGGTTAGGTTAGGTTAGGTATAACGTTATTGATGCCCGCAAATCGGCGGTTTTTACGCGTCGCGGTGCGAATCTGGCGTCGAGCTAGGGTTTGCTGCTACTCTGCACAGCGCCAGCGGATCCCGTTGCCAGGTCACCAGGTCTGTGTTTTTCGAGCGCACCCGGGCTTGCTGGACGGCCCAAAGTTGAACTTCCTCGTCGCTACTCCGCACTGCTTCTTGGAGTTTTGGCGGTAAAGTCCTTGACTTCGCTTCGTCTAGAAACCGGACACAGTCCAGTAAGATGTGCCACGGGTCTGCCAGACCCACTTCACACACTTTGCAAACACCACTCAAAGTCCAGGATGTAACATGCGCAGCGTTGCGGGTGCGAGAATGAATCCGATTTGGAGCTGCCGTAGTAACACGGCCTCCTCCCGGTTGAGACCCTGGTGGGGGTCGGCATTACCTGTCGAGCCAGGCGGTGGGCCCTGGCAATCTCACTGTAGCTTGCTAGGCGGTCTTTGGTATTGGACTACAGTTATTTGATTTGTACCATAAGGCTTTCGCCTTCATAGCACGTCAGCAGACATTCTTCCAATGCTGATCTTTTTATTTTCTCTCTACAGAGGGGGCCATTTTTCGGAGCGTGCACGAACCACAGACAGAACAACAACATCGACGGTTTTCCACTATGAGCCACGTACACCTTTCAAAATAATATTGACAGGCTAGATGAGTGAACCACGGTGCACCATAAACCGCAGTACACAATCCTGCGTATCCAGCGAATATGTGCTGTGGGCATGTTCCAATTGGTAGGCTTCAGGGTACTTTTGCAGCGTGAACAGTGCAAGCACAATTTTTTAAAGCGAAAGCTTTCTTAGTGGAACCGATGGCCTCCTGTCAGAAAACCTAATTCATTTCCCCATTGATTAGTCGGTCAACCGAAAAGCCCGGTTAATATGTCTGGACACATGGCGTGTGGGTGAAACCGGGCTTCCATTGAGTCCTAACCAGGGTGTCGAACCGAAATACCCGTCTCGATAAAACTTCGGGTTCCGGGTGTTCCGAACCAGAACTAATTTATTTCTGCTTTAGTTCCGGTTTGGTTAAATTCCACACTGAACCGATTTGTCAACCAGCTCACAAGTCTGAACCGGTTCGCGAACCGGTTGGGAAAGAATAATTATAACTTGTATAACTTGTAAAATGCAAGCTTGTAGTTCAAAGATACCGTGAGCGAACAATGTGCGCTCCAATCCACCCTGTGAAGGCGCTTGGAAAGCGAAGCTGTAAAGGATTACACACGTGATGTCACTTTAATTCACACATTTGGCTCTACAATAGTGAATCTAGAGACAAGTGAAATGCACTTAACGACACCCCTTATTACTTCAAAGAGATAATCTTTGCTTAGGCTAAATCAATGCTTGATTCATGAACGGTGGTTGTTTGAATTGTATTGGGAAAGCACATGAGTGGAAACACTTTTTCTTTACAAAATTAAACGAAGGTCTAACCCGGTGTTAGACAACCTCACTTCTCCTATGCATCTGCCGCTGCCGACGGAGGTGACGGGATCGGCGGCAGAGACGCAGAAGTGCGATGCCATGCGTTAGTGTAACTCTCCTTTAATTTTTACAACTCCTAGCGCATGCAGAAGGCACCCATACGGCCGCTGCGCGTGCCGTGAGCAGAGCGAAAAGCGGCGCGACAGGTCACATGACGCTGTCACGCGGCATTCAGAGAGAACGCAGGGGGTAAACCCGCATATGTGCTCGGTCAGTGCACCATCTGTCTCCCCCTTCTCCACATGGGCCGTAGCTCAATCGGTAAGACTGCGTGCCCTCGCTGCGTTTCTATATTTGTTCCAGGTTTGATTCCCGGCGGTTCCAGTCATAGAGTTTCATACAAATAACTAGAGGGGAAAGTGGCGCTAGTGTCAACGCGAACAAGGCAGCGGCGCTTACGCTTCAATGGGAATGATGGGTAGTTTTGGAACCGGATTGCGTAGGATCAAAACGGGCTTATGGCTGCGCAAAATGTGTGTTTTGACAAAAAAGCTCTTATTGCCCGGTTCTCCGTTTACAAATTACATGGCAAAAAAGAAAGTTAGTGACAAAAAACTGGTTTTGTACGAAAAAAACGGCGCGTTTAAATAAAAAGCAGACGCGGAGTCGGGAAGGTTTGTGGAGCAGGTTTGCCAATTTCTGCCAACTACAGCAGGACACGGACTTCTTTAAAAACTACTTGTAAAAGTTTCGGCGCTGGTGGTTTTTAATAGTAAGAGAAGTTTTGAGCTCATAAGAAAAAAGAAACCGATTACCTTTGGAGAAGTTATTCTTGCCTGAATTAGTGACATCCATCAAGCTGCGTTCCTATCAGCCGCCGGTGCTGCTGTTCTACGCCGTAGGAGCCGGCGTTCGCACGAAAGGTATGGCTGTTCCAAGCGATTCGCAACCGTCGTCAGCTTTAACAATACATTGCTCTGCCGAATGAGCAGCGTCACAACTCTTTATTAGCAGACAACTTCGCCGCACAGAGCGCCGTCATTTGTGTTTTCGTGCTCGCTGTGCGGCAATGCATTGATAACCCACCCAATTCGCAACTCTGGTTATAAAACATTCCACTCAGGGCGGCGTCAGTGCACGCGAGGCATGCAGTTCAAGGAGAAACGTATTTTTGATCACTCCTCCCAACACCCCGCATAGGCAAATACGTTCATGTAAATCCAAAACGAAAACGAAACTGCCTGCAATCCATAGTAAGTTCCACGAGCCATCGAGCGCCAATCCGAATCCACAACTACCCATCACGCCCATTGAGACGTACGATCGCAGCGCCAGTTTCCCCTCTAGTTATATTGTAAGAAACTCTATGGTTCCAGTAACTTTTTATTTGCTCGCGGGAGTTTTCTGTTGACACGAACGGCCGCGACACAATCTTTGAGGGGTACCGGTAAAAAGTAAAAATGCAGGTTTGGGTCATTGAAAGGATGGCTTTGACCCAATAACAATGATGTCGACCTTAATGGCAATTTAAAAAAGCAGGTGAGATGATCAGGAAAAAAATTAACAGTGGCTTAGCTCAGCTATGCCAGGATATACGTAGCGTGAGTTAAGGTTCAGCTGGTTATTCTTAGGTTTCCTGGTTGTCTACGATTAGCTGACTATCGTGCTTACTGCTGCCAAAACAATTTCCAATCGAATACAATCCAGTCCAGTCCAATCCAATCCAATCCAATCCAATCCAGTCCAGTCCAGTCCAGTCCAGTCCAGTCCAGTCCAGTCCAGTCCAGTTACTGCTTCTCGCGCATGCGCAGCACGGCTCTCCAGGAGACACGCGAAACGGCTATCAAGTGGCTCCGGCGCAGCGTCAGACTTGGCTACTGCGCAACGGAGGCGCGCAGCTGTTCACGCGCCGGTGCCATTGCGCCTGCCGCGGCTATGACGTCACTCCTCTGGAACGCGCAGACCACTGAATGTGCAGACCCAATTCTCTACACACCCATACTCCAATTGGATTGGATTTCAATACGATCCAACTTAATTCAATCTAATCCAAATCAAATCTAATCTGATCCAATCCAATCCAATCTAATCCAATGCTCCTCGCGTTCGCGCAGCACGGCCCTTCAAGGTGCACGCAAAACTGCTCAACTTCGGCCAGTGTAGCTTACGCTACAATAAATGAAGTTGCCGTTCACCAGGAAATTTCTTGCCCAGCCCTTCACTGGCAGCAGTCGACCGAAGCTGCCGCTAAAAATGAAGTCTGAGATTTTGTGCCACTTCGAGTTTCCTTCTACCGTACCTCTTGACTGGTAACATGAAGTGAACGCGTTCATAAATGTTTTCCCACATTACGTCACTGCTTGCTTTGGGTCAAACTTGAAGGTCCTTCAATAATTCTAGTCTTCAATAATTCTTCAATAATTCTAGTCAAACAACGTCCTGCGGGGTCGGAATAGCGTGCAGGGAGTTGCCAAGTGTTATTTCTTTCGCATAGAACAATGTCACGGGTTGTTGTGCTTTTAGGGGCGAAGCTCCTTAAGGCGTGGGTCTGTCCATCCTCGACGTATGTATGTAGCCACCTCTAGTTTAGTTCTTGGACTGTTTACTAGATGGCGGTACTTGTATATGATGAAAAGATGCGCTTGGATTGTTTACTAGATGGCGTGGCTACCTCTAGTTTAGTTCTTGGATTGTTTACCAGATGGCGGGGAGCGTTGTAATAAAATCCGTTCGCTGTTGGCGCGCGCTCGGAGTCGCCCGATGGATAAGGCTGCAGATGTGCGAGCCCGCGAGGCAGAAGCGCTCCGTGAAGCTGCGCGACGCCGCCGCCAAGATCCTGCCGTACGAGAGCGGGAGGCCGAAGCGTGTCGTCTGGCTGCGCGACGCCGCCTCCAAGATCCCAGCGTTCGAGAACGAGAGGCCCAAGCGTCACGGCAACGGCGCGAGGACCCTGCCGTACGCGAAGCGGCACGGCTGCGGCGCGAAGAGGATCTCCAAAACGTCAGAGAACGGGAAGCGGCGAGAAAGCGCGCGTATCGGCAGGCAGACCCCGATGCAGTGAGAGCTCGTGAGGCGTCTGCAAAACGCATCAGGCGAGCTCAGCTCCAAGGTGCCGACGCGCGGTTTAAGCGAGACTTTATAGACGTTACGTTCGGACACAGATGTAGTGGGCGAACTTTCACTGAAGAGTCACTGTTTTACCGATGATTTCCCCTCAGGAGCTTCGCCCACTCATCATCATTCACCCCGTGGATATGCTGTGAATTTTTATTGTTGCTTCGACAGCCTATGCAGGGCGTGTAAGTAGAAGCAGCAGGGGAATAGCGCCTACCACGAACGTTGGCGGCTTCGGTATGGAGCTGCCTTTCACGGCCAAAAAAAGGGTGTTCGAAGTGCATTATTGTACCACTAACCACCTACAAAAATATGGTTGCAAACATTTTGTCAGTTGTCTACTAATACGAAAGCATTATTTCCTGTCCTACGTATTTTGTCTGATGCAACGAGACTATAGAAAGTCGGCTCCACCTTTATACAGAAGTGAATTGGTGGGAGGACACTTGATCAAGAATAATGTAAGTATAGTTTTATATCGCAGTATGATCAGACCGTGTATCCCTCCACCTCCGCAGGGATTATCAAATGCAATATTTTTTACGGTGTGGGTCGCTTTTGTGCAGTGCGGCAATCGTGTCGCCTGCCTACCTCTAAACGTTTTTTTGTTAAACGGGTTTTTAACTCAAGCGGGCGCTTTCTAACTTCTTCTGCAGATCGTACATGGAACGCATGAAAACGTGCTGTGAGATAGTTTTGCACTAGCGCCCAGACAGACATAAATATCGTCCACCTGATTCCGTAAGCGGGATGGTTCATTAAGGAAAAGCTCAGCCACAAAACATACTCCCCCGTCACTGAGCTAGCACCTGTCAGAGCAGCACTTTTTTTTATAAGCGGCCGTCCTGCTCGGTGGTGGGTAATTCTTTCCGATTCGCGGCCAGCCTTCCAACTACTAAATAAGCCGCCTGATTGTCGCAACCAACTTGTATGCGATATAAATGAAATATATTTTCAAGTGCGGTGCGCGAAGGACATGAAATTTTCGTTAGTGGTTACCAGATCATTCTGGTATAACGGGCAACAAGATCTCCCATGCGGTCTCCAGAGAAGCCCACGACCTCAACTTCACCCTTGGAATCCCGTTTTCCAACGAGGATAGCAAAGCAGCTGCAATCGACCTAGGATGGCAACTCCAGCTGCCGGCTTGGCAGGATCATCTGAGAAGTTATGCGCCTCTTCATGCTATAGACCCTAAATGCGATTTCCGGTATCCGCGGAGTCTGCCAAAGCGCACTGAAGGCGTGCTACACCGGCTGCGAATTAACGTTGCATACACCCGAAGCTTCTTGTTTAAGCAGGGCTAGGAGAGTCGCCATTGGGTACAGTGTGCTCGACTACCGACAACTTCAAGCACATTTTAAGCCACTGTCCGCAATATGCCAGTCAGCGGGCAACAGCATCGAAGGCACTTGTGCGACTACGACGCGGAGGTCCTCTAGAACCCTCACACTTCCTTGGACCCTGGCGAAATCGTGATGAGGCAGTGCTGGGAAAAACTCTGCTTACTTTTCTTGCGGAAACAGGGCTAGAAGAGGTTCTGTGAGCCCTCTGAGCATATACATTTTATATATGTGCGCATGTCCCCTCCTCCTCCCCTTTGTTTTTTCCTTTTCTTTTTCTCTTTACTTTCCGCTGTCATCTCACTGTATTCAGCCCATCTAGAGTAGCAAGCCCTACCGTTAGTGGGGCTGACCTCTTCAGCTTTCATTAAAGACGTTCTCTCTCTCTCTCTCTCTCTCTCTCTCTCTCTCTCTCTCTCTCTCTCTCTCTCTCTCTCTCTCTCTCTCTCTCTCTCTCTCTCTCTTTCTCTCTCTCTCTCTCTCTTTCTCTCTCTCTCTCTCTCGCCTTTCTCTCTCTGTCTCGCTCTCTCTCCACCTGATAAATCCTCCCAACAATATTCAGCAAGCCACCTGGAGGCAGCGCCAAACTGAGACAATCTATACCCCCTGTAAATTGCCATGTACTTATCCACCAGCTTACAGGCCGTAATGCTCCCAGTGTAAATCCGAAAGAACAGATTTAACTCATATTTTATATGGCTGCCACAAGGATCCCTCTCGTAACGGTCTGGAGTTTTCAAATTCAGAGCAGCGGAAGGGTGTGATGCTGAGCACCAACCCGTCGATGCAGGTTTAGGCCGTGAGAATAGCGCTGGATATTGCTGGACAGAATAAGTCTGAAAGTACGAAAACAGTGTTTGTTGGCACTCCCTGCTTCCAATAAACCTCCGATCCCTTTCAACTTTTTTGTCGAAATTAAGGTTTTATTCATTCATCCATTAATAGCCTTAATACACAAGACACCGCTGCCTTGCCAACAAATTATAACGGGTTAAATAAATGGAATAAAAAAAATGTTTTCCGGGCTATTCATAAAAGTGAGATGGCAAGCAACGTATTTGAAAAAAAAACTAACGATTCTTTCGTCAATTGAACGTTGATTTTAGGTTGGTGAAAAATGCTTGTATAATCGTAGCGACACTTGTACACGGAAGCGCAAAGCATGCGTTCCGTATCGCCCGCACACGGTCCAGGTTGTGATATTTCGTCTATGAGCGTATAGCAGCAACATAGAATTTCATTTCAGTATTTGTGCGCATTTCTGTCCTGGAGTTGCGACCACGAATAGGATAGGGTTGTGATTGTTCTAAGGAAAAAAAGCCTGTGTACGATCATGAAGGTTCTGGTACATAAAGAAGAAAGCTCCCAGAATGACACTGATCGCCCCATACCAAGAACGGATGGTCGAACCGTTTCGTCGTGAACCGGTAACCGTAATTTATTTTACCGTTCGGTTCCGGTTCGGGTTCAGCGTGCTAAAAAATAATGGTTCAGGTTCGGCTTTTGTTTTTCATGTCATTCAGTTACTGGATGACCTAAACTCGCAGGTCACAGCTGCCTAGGCCGGTAAAAGGCATGGGTGAGGATTTCCTCATCAGAAGTTTGGCGTCTCACAAAAAAAAAATATGTTCGAAGGCTGCATAAACATCTCTTCAGCACCCATTGGTCTGTCCCGCTGATCGATACAAAGCTAATACATATGCGTAGAACTGCCATTCTACAACTGTGGACGTGCCTTCGACCTAATTAATAGGCTTATTGACGCGGCGCATAAACAATCCCGTCGTACTTCAAATGAGATCAGCTGATAAGCGCACGTGTCAATACGTTACAAATTTGTTACGCCAGGGGAGTCGACATTTAAGCAAGGCTCATATATGCAAAAAGTACCAATACCACCAAACAAGGGCACGCCTCAAGAAACAATAATCGCGGAAAAATATTCTAACGTCTCTGTGAAAATCTTCCCAGCAACTCTACGAGACAACGGGGATTTACCAAAAGATATAAGCGGACTTGGATGAAATTTATATATGACTTGAACGAAAACTGGATCTTTAGGTAAGGTCGAAACAGCGCTTCAGAAATTTAGGCGCAAGGGTTGCCGCAGAAATGCAGCCAAAAAATAAAAAAATAAAGCCGTTTCACTCAATGTGAAAGCTGTCGGTAGTGCAGAGCCTAAATTCGCCATAATGGGCTGTAGCGCCGTGGTCCGTTCACTGCTACCACCCAATGTAAGTCAAATTTCCCGCTTTGGCAGTGCTCGCGCGCCCCCTGCCTGAAACTGCGCCGGCAGGAGTTCTGTTTTTTGTGCTTGATTTTCCTCCCGCACGTGCCGTCATTGCACTGCTACTTCTTTTCGCTTACTATCGTTAAAACCAACCCAGCGAGCGTTCCTAGCAAAATGAACGCGCGCGCTGCCGGTTTATTACGCATATTTTGCCTCAAACGTACCAAGAGATTTCTCTGCGCTAAACAACACGAAGATGTATGACAAGCGCCAGTGGTTCGCTAGTTTCGAAACACTTATGACTACATAAAGAGCTTGGCTTTCGAAGCCTCTGGGTTACGCCGCGACGACAGCCGCTACGACGGAACGCCGGCTCTATCGAAAGTCCAGCGAGCGAGCTACAACGACAAGGCGCCGCCCTAAAAGGGCTCTGCACTTGACAAAATCCACCTCCTGTTAACCAGAGAATTTCGAGCCCGTGGCTGGCAATAAACGGGAAAATCAGAAGATGGGGATGACTAAACATGCAGATCCGGAGCAAGCCAGCCGCACAAACAGTATATTATATGATAATGGGAAGTATACCCTTCGAGAACAGCAAAAATGCCATCGCGGTCAAATTTTCATCAAGGGGCACAGATTTTGCATATGATGCCGGTAATCTAAAATCTGCAGCGCCGGAGGCACAAAAAAAGATGTGGAGCGTCTGAATAGAACCGTGAGAAACGAGACACTGCCTATTAGTTATCCCATCGTAATCTTTTATAACCGGAGTAAAGAGTGCTGAAATTATCGCGGTGTAAAGTTTGGAAAGCGATACCACACCTCCCTCTCTTTGGTTCCAACAAGTTCGCTGAAAGCGACTCGCACTTCGAGAACCTTAGATGAACAACATCTGTTGACCTAGCCCAGTGCAGCGACTTTATAACCCAACCCTTCTCAAAGACTGGGTTATAACGCCAACACCAACATTAACAAGCGAACTCCATTTACGAAGGACACTGGTTCGGATCAATACCCTTCAGGACCAAACTAGCCATAAAAAAAAGCTATCGAGAGACGCACATGCGAGTAGACACAAGGAGCTCAGGCAGCTTAGACGTAGTAGACGCGGCAAGGCTATTGAGGGCAAAAGTTTTGGCGAGCTCATGTTATTACTACTTGACGTCATTAAAGGTAGAAAGCGCGAAGCAAAAGAAAAGCCACGCACACAAGGCGGGTGACAGCGCCCGTCCTATGTATTTTTGTATTTTCCGAATCGCGTTGTTCTGCTCTCTATCCACGTCTTAGGCGCTCAATCGGCTTAGGAGTGACGGCAATATATATTGCCGCCTTGATATCTGCTGAAGCAGAAGGGACGGAGGAAGAATCGCGCCATTCGTAAGGCTCAATGACTACAGATAGCCCCTGTAAACACCACGTCAAAGAATCGGGGACCTTGAGGTGCCGGTTAATGCGGAAGCAACCGAATCGCCGGCGTCACGAATTCTGAATGATCCTACCCGGAAGATAAAAATTACCTCTCACTGACTAAAGAGGATGGTCTCATATACATAAAACAACCGGAGAGAACCAGTCGCACTTTTCCCGTTATCCCAGCCGCTGGTCCGAGACACTTCGCAGGCAATAAGCGGGTTAATGCGGTCTTTCGGAAGAAGGTATGCGTTGTTTGGTGAGGCAGACATACCGAAGGAGAAAGTCAAAAATTCCCTACTTATTAGTTATTGCTAATGCAATCTGGTTCGCAAGAACTACACCAGGAGGTGAAATGCGTCTCTTCGTACAATCCAGTACAGTCCTGTCTCGGATAGTCCGTAATAACGGTCTTGCGTTCCAGGATGTGGTTGTTACTCGCAAAGTACAGCCGGAAAAACGCTTGTCTATAAAAGTGATTTCAACTTTAACTAGCTACATCTGAAAACTGGCGAAGCATTCTCTTCGGAAACATGTTAGAGACAACAGGGGTGGGCTTAGACTTCAAAACTCCGCAGTAGATTTCGCCAAATCCCGTTATGCCAAGACAAGATGAGTCAGAAAGTACGAAAGCCGTGTTATAGAGAAGCGTTTTGACGTGTGTACATGCACTCGTCCCATTACCTATTTATGAGCATTTTCTCAATACCATCACTCCGCGTTGCCTGGTCAGGTGCAACAACAACACTGACAGAACATTTACACACCTTGAGGTACCTAAATGTACTTTGCGATTTACAACTAAACCTACCTTTTCTGATGGAGGCGAAAAGCAAAAAAGCCCGTGTTTACGAGATTTTCGCACTCGCGTAATGATCGCATCCCTGAAGTTTGTCGTCAAATTCGAGTTTTTTTTAAATTTCCCGCGCAATGAACACACCCTGAACTTGCCGCAGCAGTATGTCATATGTGTGCCAAATCTAGCTGATGATGGCCGTGCTTACCTCTCTTTCCTTTCCTTTCAAAGCGCACATGACTACGTTATTGCCGCAGATACCGATATTAGGGATATCGGCAAGCATGCGTTCAATATTTATAAGGAAGAAATTTCTCTCACTAAATGCACATAAAGTACTGGCAGGACAAAGAAAATTCCCCGCATTTCCCCGAGGGGAAGAATATGAAAGTGCGAATGCACGAGTTGAATTTGCGCGGTTCGGTAATGTTCGCGAAAGAGAGATCACACACACACACACAACTACAAAAAAAGAAAGATGCATTTATTCACAGACACCTATTTGTGTTGTCGTTGTACTTGATTGCTAGAGCGGATCTCAGCTTTGAAATTTCGTGTCAGTACTCCTTTAAGCGGGTGCATTAGCCCTTCTCACGCCCGATTCCTGGCCAATCCCCCACGTGGGTATGTGCCATGTCAGCGGCCAGGCAGCGCGCGCCCATCTCCCCCCGTTGCCAAGGAAGACGAGGAGATTCCTGGCCAATCCCCCACGTGGGTATGCTATGCGGACATCGCCGGTGGACGCAGGTTCAGGGTCGCTTAAGAAGTGCATCGCACTTAAAAAAATGCGCTCATCTTGCTGAATCGTTCCCCATGTCTGTTTTGATGTCCTGCAATATGACAGCGGCAGCCAATTATTGGTCGCCCTGTTGTCACTTCGAAGCAAACTCGTTCCGGCGCGTTCCGTAATTCATGAAAACACTGCATTTTGCGTCAGTTTGCAAAGCGGCTGGCGGCGGTGTGCGGAGTTTTTATTATGTTTTTATTTAATATTTTTATTATGTTCATTAGACATATCGTAAAAATTTTGAGCCGCAATTTGCTTGCCTTTTTTTGTCCTCAAATGTTTTTTGCAAAAAATGTACCCCCCGTCATGAATGCACCCCTAGATTTGCATAAACATTTTTGGAAAAAAAGTGAGATCATTACGCGAGTAATTGCCGTAGTTGATCAAAACCTCATGCGTGACAATACTAGAAAGCGTTCCCAACGACCCATTTACAAGAGGTGCAATCCTACCGAAACCGTTTAGAAAGCAAAAGTAAACTCCGAAAGTGGAGAAATCGCGGGGATACCTACATAAACTCTTTGTAACTGTGCATTCTGGTCCTACTTTGCTTCCATGCCTCAACCATCTTTTACTTCCCTGGAAAGTATGACCGGTCGACCATTCGTTGAAGTTTCTTCCACTCCACGCAGACGACGCCGGCTGGATCAAGCGAGGCTGTGCTGTCTGTAGTTTTGTTTAATCTGTGTTCGCAACGTTTTTTTAAATGCAGAGCATTTCAGTAACTCACGATGTCACCCGCGTTGACATCCGTAGTCGTAGTCCGCACCGTCGTTGTCCGCACCCCTCCCCCTACACTATATAAAAAAATACTATCCGGCGCCTGGTTTCGATCCCTCGACCCTGCGGGCGGAACGCAATGTACATGGTGCTCTACCCACTGCGCCACAAAGCCGACACAGAATGGGCGGCTACCAACACGCCTTATATCCTTGACTCATTCAAACTACGTCAAGAAGCTGCTGATACAACGCATTCGCTACCACCAACTCCCCAAACACTAAACGTTAACGCAATACACCCACCCCTATGTGACGCATTTACTCGAGTCCCCATCGCGGGGAGATGGGCCCAATTTTTTCTACGACATTTTCAGTTTTTGACATGCTTGAATATGCAGGTTTTAAGACGTTTTTCTCAGGACGCCGCCATTACGGTAGAGGCTGGTTACCTTGGAACGCCGACAAAGAATTTCTCAGTATTAATTCAGATCTTCTCGCTACCGAACACTGCTTAAACGTTTTGTGTCTTCCTCAGTCATGCCCTTTGTTAGTTTTTGTGCGCAGGCTATCACGTGCACGCTGAACAGTCCATTTGGTACCCTATTACAGCTGAGAGGCAGGTTGACCTCATATGAAAACACCTTTAAGTTTTTTAAAGCTGCGCTAGCGTACCAGCCTTCCAAACATATAGTGTTGATGTAGCTTTGAAGTTTTGACTCGGCCAAAGTATTAACTATTGTGTCTCGCGAATCATCTGAATTCAGCCGCTGGATGTTGAAAGCTTCCCTGTGGCCTATGAAATCCTCTTTTCTAGCACATTATCCGAAAACAATGTCGCTTTGTGGCTCTTTCTAACCTTCGAGTGTGAGGATTCGCAGAACGTCAAAGTCATTTTTAGGTGCTCCTTGTTAGACCACCGAAACGTGCGTTGTTCAGCAGAAAATAGTGAACTCCGCGTAGAAAAGCTGAAAAGCAGGTCATTGACCAAGTACAAAACCTGACAAAACAACTGAGCGCTACCGACACCTTCTACAACAGGGCTGTCTTGAGTACATTGTATCGCATCTCTGACAGTGCACAAACGATAAGCGCCGTATCGAAGCGCACACACTTTATTGCAGCAGCTAGCGCGGTTCATCCCGAGGTCCGCCAGGATTAACAATAAATCAAAATTATGGTGATGGGCGACATAAGGAGCGTTCGAAGACAATCTGTAAATGCTTCTACAGGATGAACCAATTTGGAGAAAATCCCATTCTAAGTGCTTCAAGCTTTTTTAGTTATGTACAATAAAACAACAAAGGTCACTTCTCGTAGGGGTGAAACGACGACCGCTGAAAAAAGTTACATTGTTCAATTTTAGTTAACCAAAAAAAGTAAATCATTCCTTACAATACTAGAAAGTTAAGGTTTCGACAGCATTTCTGTTAGCATCTTCATTGTATGAAATTTGAAACTTTTAAAGATCTGTTGCAACTTTGTCTTACATAGTGAATTCTCCCCCAATTCATGCAGAATTTTCTGCAAAAGAATACGGGTTCATTACATGAGAAACAACAAAGGTTACTTCTCGTAGGAGTGAAAGGACGACACCTGGAAAAAGTTACATTTTTCAATTTTAGTTAACCAAACGAAAGTAAACCTGCAGTGCCCCAAGAGGTGTGCGCATGATATTCTGTGCTGAAAGTAAAGCAATAACGGCGACAAATGCTAAAGTCGTCCAATTTCCTTGAAGCCGCATATTGATCCATACCACATCGCTTCAGACGAGCATGGGGCAGCTGGCGTCTACTCTGAAGCGCGCATGCGAGGACTGTCAACAAAAGCAAAACGGTTGATGCTTTCACGCGTAATTTAAATGTTCGCAAAAGAGTTTGAAGCTGGAACATGTCAGTGCCTATATATTAGATGTTTACTTCCAGACATTTCAGCACTATGCCTGCCTCCTTCGCTTTCCACGTAGGTAGCTTAATCGGGCGCGTGCAGTTAAGGGAACGTTAGCAAAACCTGGAGCTCGTGTCCTGTGCCCTGACCCGCTAAAGTAATGCCTGGCGGCGCAAAGAACCGGAAGCAGTGCAGCCAAAATATTCTCAACGGCGCAAGGCGCATTTATTGTTATGGAAAACTCCTTTATGAGCGCCTCCAAAAAGTCTTTTTTGTGAACGTCAGCCGTGTGCTCTAATGTTCCATTTTACGGCTCACCACACTGTAGCTCGTATTTGCTTTCAAGTAGTTGCTCTGCAAGAGCTACAGCCCTGAAACCTTGACTTCCTCGTCGTCTCCATTTACTCGGGAAATCAGTGACAGCGCCATGTCTATAGTATACTTTGTGGCTCCATGCTGTTAGCTTTCTTTGTCGTTTCTCTTCCTGAATGCAGGAATAGTTAGTTTTACGTAGTTGTCTGAATGCAGTTGTGGACCCTCAAGGATTTTGCGATTACAGGAATGAAAGTACCGTTATGGCGTTGCATCCCACATTAGTGCATCGCGATGATTAAAACCCACGTTTTTAGCCTATAGAGAGAACGTTTAGAGCAGAAAACTGTACGGCGCAATAGTAGGGAGCTAAATCGGTCTCTAATCACACCGCAACCATGCTGACGCGGCCCAGTTCCGCGCGATTTCGTGCCGAGGCTTCAGGAAACCGCGTTAGCGTGGCCGAAGAACTTGTATGTAATTTAGGACATGACATCGTTTCCGCTCGTGGGCAAGAATCAGGCAATGCTTCATCAAAATAAAAATATATACGACCTAAATGTTCTTCCCAACACATGAAAGACGTGGTCCTGAGGCGCAACTTCTACGCGGCATGTGTTGACGGATAGTTCGACGCACACGCACATGTCATTCCGGGCCTTAATTATGGTATAACTACCGATTAGTTCTGTGGGCTCAAGAATACCTTTTGAGAACGGGTAGCAAATAATAAACCGCCATCCATCTTTGCGAGCATACCCAGCGCGACTTCCCTTCAAAAGAAATAATAAACCATTAATACTTAGGAACTCTTTCGCTGACGCGCCTATTCAAAATCAATCAATTTGATCGATACTTTGGGAGCACCTTTTCATAGCGTTCCGGGCGTTGCTCGAACAAGTAAAGCTGTACGGAGTTAGATCAAAAAATGGCCTTTCAAAATCTGTTTTGTTTTCATTTTTGCAACGGAAACATGATTTTTCACACGCGTTTGAATCACCTGGGTGTGGAAAAGGGGCGTTGTCATCGCGCTTCACTGCTACCAACGAAGAGTGCATGCCACTCGCAATTACTCTGCACCAGCGTTTGTTTTTTGCTATCAGGGCGTGAATGATGAACCAGCAAACAATTTTCAATCGTCAGGTTCGCACTGTGACAGTAATAATCCCAGAAATCGGCTGAAAATGTCCAGCAGTGCGGGTTTGCAAAGCTACTTTATGATTTTAGGCAGTTTTATTGTGTTGTGTGGTGGTTCTACGTTGTGTGGTGGTTCTACTTACTCCAGGACCATTCGCGAACAGTTTTTTAGCTGTTTCGGTTTCGTTTCTCCATCGCGAAATTCATATTTAGCACTATTACGCAGTTACCCAACTTCAAGGCTACCTGCCATGTTGCCTGGAGCGTCCGCGACTGATCCTCAAACAAAGCACGCCGCTCCTGATCCCCACCCCCCTAACCCGATTTCTGCGATAAGAACTTCAGATGAAAGTCAAAAGATCACACCCAGTCGCCAGATATCTGTTCCGCCGAGGACAGCACTTCAAAGCGGCCTTACACTGCCAGCTGTTCGCCTTCCAGTTTCGTTTCGATGCGTGAGTATATCCGGGTGTCTAATTTTGCTGCATGGTTGAACTGTATATTCGGACGGAGTCTCCGGTAAGTTTTTGTACCGTTTCATTTGAAAACTGTTAGGTAGCGTTGAAATAGAGGAGGCTCGTTGTGCTGATCTTTTTCATCGCGCAACTGATATTTCGGCAAAAGATCGCAGGTCACGATTGTAGAGCATCGTACCTCATTTTTGCGAGCAAGGCTACAATTGCGAGTAAGAAGATTATAATAAAGCTCAGCTTTATGTTTTGAGAGATAACTGGCCGTGAACGTCGACAAGCATCAACCACGGCGTTCCGTTTTCAACTTCATGCATGTTTTTTTCCGCATGGCGTGCTTGTCCCGAATATTGTGCTCGCTGTAAATGCAGAATCAGTCATTTACAAGATGTTTTTTACGTTATGTGGGGGCAAATTGGTGGCTCTGATAATGTCAAACCGCCAGATTTATTCCAGGGAACCACCCGAAATTGCACATATTGAATTGGAGGTTGGGCTTCACCGCATGACACGAGCACCGTGCGTGCTAACATTTTTTTTTATATCTGACAAACTGTTTCGACCAAGTCGACATTTTTTCTAGGGCGTGTTTTTGAAATGTTTCCCCAGAAAATGTATATTCTAATTTTTTTTCTACTACCGGTGGTTTGATATGCGCAACTCTTTTTTTATCATTTTTTTCGACAACTTGACAAAAATTTTGATTTTGATATCTCTTCACAACCATGATATATAAAAACATTTAAAAACTGGTGTTATTGGAACGGCCGTTAAATAATCTGCATTTTGTGTCCCTGTAATTAGTGCCTAACCAATTTTTTAGGAGGAAAGAATGTTTTCTTGGACCACTAAAAATTGGTGAATTTTCCGGCGGTAGCGAAAGAGTTAAACTAACCGTAAGCCAAAACGGCGTCACCCCTACGGCCAGGAGAGCCCCAGAAAATTTAGGGTCATGTCGGTACCATGATTAAAGCATAAAAGTATTGGCCTGCTGTGAGGTTAGAAAACTTTAGGAACCAGTAGAAAGCGCCTTGTCAGTATAAAACAATTTCGTTTAACCCTCTTTATCATGTACTTCAATATCATTCCCGATCAGACGGCAGACCGTCGAAGCCTCTATTTTACCCTCCAGGTGTTGGTGGTTTATGTTGCGCAAGGGCGTGGAATTTTTTCAAGACCACGTTTCACAGCGTGCTTTCCCTTTTTGATCTCCTTAAAATAAGCCTCAGGAAGTAATAATAGTGTATTGCAGTGCTGTGATAGGTGCCACAAAATTATCTTGCATAACTTAAAGGGGCCATGCAGACAAAATACAGGTTCGCTTTATTAGATAAATTCGCTGTTTTATAGTGCCACCAGGGCTTGCCCGTCAGCCAGTGAGGCTTTATTTGCCGAGAAATTAATGATTTTAAATTAAAATAATCATTCTCGCGCCAAATTGTGTGTTTCGTGACGTATGCCCTGACGTCGCAAGGAAGGGTCTTCCAGAGAAATTCAAGTGCCTGTTCAGTCTGCTGGGACTGCGGAGCCTTGTTTACTGTCAGTCGTCCTAGACGGCACCACCATACTGCTCCGCATCGCTGTCCACCTTTGCTTTATTTTTGGCCGTATTTTCACCTGGCTTGTTTTTGTTACGGTACGTAGTAATCGTGCTTTGAAACGCAGGGTGTTTTCGACAAACAGGGCCACGTAAGACAATGTCGCTTACGCCAGTTGGCCAGTGTCATGTGAGGCAACTCCAAACCACCGCCCTGCTGTGCAGCTGTAACAAGCATAGTGCGCGCAGTACCAACAGAAGTACGCACTGGTACTTGTATGTTTACGTGTACTTCGGCAACCTCCATTGTTTACTCACCCTTCTTACCGCTATAAAATGAATATGCATTACCCGTAAGCGAAAAGAGCTCGTTTTGCAAGCTTGTAAGTGCTGCGTAACTTGCGTTTGCTTTTGCCAGCCTCAGCAAACCACACGGCTGTGGATATTACGCCATATGTTCTAGTGCGGGAATGAACTAGTTAGTCGCATGGTCATTCCAATTTTTCCTAATTACATAGCTTTTTTAAGCGAAGTTTTTGTTAAAATTGGGGTCAGTATGATTCTAATGAGGCAATCTTTCGAATGATACAAACTTGTGTTTTGTCGGCATGGCACCTTTAAGGAATCCTAGACATAAGAGGTACAAGTTGCTTCCCTGTCCTCTCTTGGAAGGTTTTCTAATTGACAACTAATATACCTATCACCGAATACAGCGATAACAGGAAATTGTAAAAGCGTGGTGCGGTGCACTATATAGACGGCCATGGGAACAAAGCAGATGACATCCCACAGTGTTCTCAAATAGGCCATGTTGTGCACAATAGGAGCAATGTAGTCGCACACAAAGACGTGGGTTACGGGGATGACGATGAGGTCAGAGTCTGCTATGGCAGCATTATTATTACAAGGATGTGGGATGCTAGTTATGAGAAAATCATAGGGACTGACACAAGGTGGGCCCGTATGAGGCGGGCTAAAGCTACCGTCTGGGTTGGCGTCGATTTCAACAGGTTTCTTGGTTTTGGTAAAGCGTCGGCAGCGTCGTGTTGAGGCTTTAGCTCATTGTGTGCATTAGGCTGCCGACTTCAGGTTCACTAAAACGTAGGTGATAAACCCGTCACCTGGAATCCAAGCAGACAACGTTAAAATCAGCACAGCTGATTCCACCAAAGCTTCGTATTATGATTGAAACGCCATCCTTCTCGGGCACTTTGGCCAAACTGCTCCAACCCTATTCTGCCAGTTAGAAGACTCCGTACCATGAATACACGACCTTTATTCGTTTTGTAAAAAACGAATGAAGCTTCAATCAATCAATCAATCAATCAATCAATCAATCAATCAATCAATCAATCAATCAATCAATCAATCAAGCAAGCAAGCAACACCAATGACATGTTCAGGCTGTCAGACGTCAAGGCCCCCTCACATCCTAGTTACAGCTAAACCATAACTAGCGCAAAATAAGTAATCTCTTAACCAACACCTCTGCGATGCAAGAGGTCAACAAAAAATGGCACTAACCACAGAACGCTCACTGTTGTCCCTACTATCCCAACTCCATCAAAACACACCCCAACCACCTTGTCACACGCAGTACTAAATTTCTATCACTTCCGCGCACCCACACCCCATCATCTTGACACCAAAACTCACACTGATGCAACCGCACTATCAACCTACCCTGACTTTGACGTTGTCAAATATGCAACAAAAAGAGCTCAACTACAGGCAGTTCAGCTGTGACCTACAACCTAATTGTTTCCGTATCTCATCTTTGTATGGCCGACATTTTTTCAAGTAATCCCGACCTCTACATAACAGGCTTAAAGACAGAATCCCTCAATACTTTACTTCTCTTCCCCTACCTCGACTGTCACCTGACATTTCATTTATCCAAAGCTTAGATTAATGAGAATCGAAGGATGGAAGAAAAGAAAGACACGGAATAAGCGCTGATTGTTCCCAGAACACGAAAACAAAGAAGCGGCGGGATATTTGTCGGTGATCTATGGTGAGTGGCGCCCCTAGTCCGGGACGCCATGGCCAGCTGCAGCTCGAACGGCCCGGGTCACCAACAAGGTCTGGTTTTTCAGGACATCACTGGCCAGCAGGACGTACCAAGACCTCTACAAAATGAATTTGTTATAATTTCTAACGCTATAGGTGGGCATGCTGTTCTTTGTCGATTGCCCCGAGTGAGTATTAACAAAGTTCTTTCTGGCGTAGTATCCACCAATAAAATTACAACAAAGAAAAAGGGCACCATCACGTTTATCCTCGCTGCCTGCAGTATAGCATATAAGCCTGAAACGCTCCTGCGTGAAAGAACCAACCATTCATGGAAACAATAGCCCTCGGCCAAGCTTCATGTGCTCTGCACAGCCGAGCACTGCAGCCATCAAGTGAGAGACGAGCAACATTTGTTTCCCGGGAGACCACAAATAGAATTTTATTTCTAATGAATTACGCTCATTCCGAAACATAAATGCACGGTCGAAGACAAGCTGTGTGTTGTGCCAGCCGAAATGTTGCGCGTTGGAAAACGGAACAGCCTTGCACTTTTAAATACATTTCTTTTTCAAACAAAAGCTACTGCCACCTACTAGCGATTTTCGAAGATGACCCCAGTGCCACCACCTTTGGCTCGTGTGGCTTACTACATGCAGCTCGTAATGTCGGAGCTGCAACACCCTCCTCCATTTTGTCGCCGGCCGGGCAGGCTTCATTATTGCGAGTGAAATTAAGGCATATCTTCAAAATACTAGCTGGAGATTTGAGCGCCAGCAAGCTTGCCATAAAGCGGCGCAAGGTGATCCCACTTGTGTATTTTGGTTTTAGAGTACCCGGAATTTGTTGCTGCTTTGGAATCCCCGCCTACAACGCTCCTCCGCTGCTTGAGCCGACGAGGCGGCAATTTCGCGGCTCGTCGAGGCCTTCAATATATCGGAGAACGTGGCTGCCGCACGCCACTTGTTTTGTCGCTGCGCGCAGACTGCAAGTAGGACGACCGACGATTACGTAAACGCATGTAGAAGTCCTGTTAACGACTGCAGTCTGGATGCAGTCAGCAGTTAAATAACAGGGGACCGGGTTGTCGAGAGTGCCGGCAGCTTTTATATATATATGACGGTTTTGTAATAAAGGATTCCTCTCGGCTGGTTTCTAGCGCCCAGCAGATAATTGCACCAGGACTCGCATGAAACATGAGAAACTGCATTATAGGCGTTTACTAAAGAAGCCAAGAATGAACAAAATCTTAGTGCTTCTGATGTCACGAAGCTGTCCAGAAGATTACGAGGATGCCTAGGCAATCTTTACGATGTCGTAATTGTGAAAGCCTTACTGCCCAGTTGTGCAACACATCGTTACCTAACGCATCGTCTCATTGCTACTATCATTGTGTATTGCGGTCGCATTTGTCTTCTTTTCTGAGATACCAAGACAAGGTTTGTGCCCGCACTATCCTCGCCAGGCCAAAAGGAGATTCAGCGTGGACGCACAGCTTGTAAAACGCTTGTCTGTAACAGAGCTTTTGTACTTTCAGCTATATACTGCTTTGCCCGGGTGGTGATTTGACAAAACACTTCCGCGACGTTCTGAATTCTTAGCCCAACCTTTCTGTCTTCAGCGTGCTGGTAAAGAGTACGTTTCAGCCGTTTTCAGATATAATTACAGTCAAAACTCGTTATAACGAAGTTGAACGGTGAATCGTAATTGCTTCGGTGTAATCATTACTTCTTTATAGTCAATGTCTGCTTTACCGTCAATTTACACGCAAGAGAAGATGTACTCACTACTGAAACTCACAGCATCCCGCAGAAACGACGCGTACAAGCGAAAAAAAAACAGCAAAGAATCATTACTTCATTACTTTATTATCACCAAACGGCTAATGCATGATCATTCGACAGCACATGCGCTGGCGGCTCGCTTCGCAGAGAAAGAGTGTTTGATAGGTTTGCGTCACGCAGACTGCGAGTAGGACGACCGACGATTATGCAACCGCACGCAGAAATCTTGCTAACGATAGCAGTCTGGATGCACTCAGTGGCGAAATAACAAGGGATGGCTTTTTCACCTCCAGCCGCGATTTCGAGACCGTCCTTGCCGTCATCGTGAGCGCAAGCGGCGCAGCAGGTCTACCGCATCCCGGTAGATTGCGTGGAGGAACATCCAGAAACCCTACTGGGAGCCCGGTAGACGAGCGTACGTCCAGGTGCATGCAGCCATTTTAGCGTGTTGGCGTATAGGCGCCCACAGGTGGCGGGAGTTATAAATTACCACATGCCTGAAGCGCCGTAAACCGTCGCGCGTCCTTAGACATTGGCCTGACGGGTACCAAAATTGTCCATAAATACTGGTTGTAAAAAAAAGTGTTCCTTATAACCAGTGTCAGCAAATTTTAGCTTCGTTAAAATGAGGTCTTAAATACATGAGCGTCTATGAAAATTTCAAGAGGAATTTCATTTACTTCGTTATGTCCATTAGTTCATTGTATCCCGTTTCGTTATAACAAGGTTTTACTGTAGTTTAAGTTGAAATCGCTGTTATAGACAAGCATCTTACCGACTATACATCTTCACTCCGCTAATGAATACATGTAAAATTACCATTCTCAAATAAGTTAAAGAGGGCCAAGTAAATATCTCTAAGACACGTTTCCAAATCGAATGCCTCAACGTATTCACATCTATTATGTTTCGCACCTATTTCGTTTTCCTTGTGTTACTGTGATTCGACAATACCTGCGTTGGCGTAGCCAAGCGAAAATGATACTTAGCGGCAAGGTGCGGGTTCGCGTAGAATTGAACTAAGTATGGGGTTGGTGGTCGCATTGCATTGCTGAGCCGACGGGAACCAAAGGGCGGCATCCTTTAGGTGCGTTTGCATTGTCCCCACTCTCCTGGCTGATATGTTTAGTACTTTGATTTGATGACGCACGGACACGCGTATTGTTGTGCTCCATAAAGTGTGTCGTTGTCGAAGTCCTGTTCACGGGTGGCATTGTATGGCTGGCTGTGATGGACTCGTTTGGCCTTGTGGGTGTACGACGCGTAGGAACGGTACTCGAGAGGGCAAGATGGAATAGGGTATATTAACCACGCCTCCAGAAAACGAGACAGCGGAAAAGCGGTACAATTGCGAAGCACAACAGCAAAAAACAAAAAAAAAAACACGAGTCCAATACCCCTAACCAGCGTTCAATAGAGGGGGAAAGAACGTTCTCACAGACGCCTCGACGGTCGATGTTCGGTGAAGTCGATGGCGGGTCACCGCCAGTCCCGGTCGCGGTCGAGCGCTAGCCGTCTCTCGCCAGCTCTGCCCGAGCGAGACGGCAGAAGATGCACCACGTCCTACGTGTCGGGTGCAGCGGTGCTTCCGCCCTGGGCAGGGTTCCCGAGCCTCGGCCAGTCTCACGATCACGCCCCGGTCGTCTGCGGGTCCCACACGCGTTGGCGGGCCCCGACTCACACGCCTCGAACTACTCGAACTCGAACGGGATCACAGGAACTGCGGGTCCACCCCTGTCCTCGTCCGCTCTTCCGCTCCGAGTGTCCGCTGCCGCCGGAACCGTGTTCCACCTCCAGCCCTTTTCTTCCTCCTTGACCTCTTCCCGCGTGAGCGCGTGGTCCACTATTCCCAACAATGATGGCCAATCCTCACACTGGCCTATACGGTTTCTCATAGCGTGTCCTTGCAATATAATACATTGTAATCCAGCGACAACATAGCCCTGAACAATAGAGAAAGCACCACTGGATGAATCACCACTGAAATATTTGTTATTACAAAAAAGAATTCCGCTTCTAACATCGTTCTTTATTTGGTGCTAATTACCAAGTTATTGCTGTCACTCAGTTCAAGAAAACATTCGACCTATTAAGCCCTTGACTACGATTCCATGTATCCACCACCGCGTCCTTTAGCATGAGCAAACATACACTGCATAAGGATTTTGTATGTTCTGTTCGTCAGAACAGACCTGAACACAGTTACACCAATGACTTGACGCAAAGAGTTACAGCAGTGAGTTACAGCGATGAGTTACAGTGAACCCCAAATCAACAATAATGTTAGTGGTGAAACTATTTTTGAGGCATAATGGTACTTTCAGTAGTCGTTCATCCTATGAATGTGCTTTCTATATTGCCCAGGCCAATGTTGTTGTCGGCTTACAATATACTATATCGCAAAGACGTTCTATGCGAAACCGCATATGACGGTGATATTAAGTGCCTGTTAACAGAGTCTTCGACAATGTCGCATGTGGCGAGGGAGGGGCTGAACTCTCCATGCTGCCAGGCGACTAGCACTAGCTGCATGGAAGCTCACCATACAATACCTACCATCATACCTATGTACCACGCCATACACTATACCTACAGTCACCATACACGCTATAAACATACGCCACACCCTACCATCACAAACCTGCGCACTGTCTGGCCGTTGTTGGCCAACAGAAGCCACCAAATGTCTCGGCAGCAACCATCCTCCCTACCAATACAACCATGATGGAGGAAGCGGCCATTGCCCTCGCTTTCACTGAGCGCCCAACACCCGAATTTGTCCTGTCTGACTCTCAGCTGGCCATACGCAACTTCATTCGCGGTACTATGTCTCCTACTGCCTTGCAAAGTCTCCCCAACAACCCTCCATCCGACATTGTGAATCTCATGTGGATACCAGCCCATACAGGCGTAGGCGCTGATGTGATGATACACGTTTGTGCTCGCGAACTTATTGACCACGGCGCCTAATCGCGATGCCCTTCCAAGCCAGCCGACGTCCTTCCTGAAATACAGGGATATTAGCCCGCACTATCGCCTCTTCCGCCAGCGATACCCACCACCTCACCCACACCTCTCCCCGGAGGCAGCCCACATGCTGCGCATCCTGCAAACACATACTTTCACACACCGAACTCAACTGGTACACAGTCCCCCACACCTCTTTACTACGCCTACCTACCCCGCCGGCGTGTCACTCTAGACTCACTACCGTTCCCTCTGCGAATTCTCCGCAGACCCATACCCCCTTCTCTCCTCTCACTTCTAGGAGCAGATGCTGCGTGGCCCGGGAAGTCGGGCGAAGTCCCGACCACCTTCTGGGCCCTGGCGGTCGCGGCGTCCCCCGTGCCTCCCCCACCCGTAATACTTGATCGTGAAGGACCAACAAAGTATTTATCTCTCCCTCTCTATTGACAATTACGCACTTTATAGCTCACAACAAGAAATGTGGTCGCGCACGTGCAGCTTTGTCCAGCTGTACAACGGTGCAGTCTGTCGCCGCTCACCGCTGCGGGCGGCATGCAACCAGTGCACTCCCTAGCCCAGCGCTATACTTTGGTCGGCCTATCACGGATTCCACAGCATCTCGCTGCAGCAACGGGCCGTGACTAATCCTCAGAACTGCGAACTGAATACGTACGCAGAAACCTACCCATAGTACACCCAATGTCTCGATTTTGAGCGTGCCCATATAAATGACAGCCTCCACTGAAACTAAAAGACCGCTGCTGTAGGCCGAGCCTTTGCCTTCCAAGCAACGCAAGAGAAAGCAGACAGCAAAAGCTATTTCTTTGGTTGAAACTTTCCTTCACTTCTACCATGGAAACGTAAGGTAGGTAAACCTAGCTCATACATGCATTGAATGCATACTAATAAAACTGTGTAAGGGCATACCTTACTTAATAGCCTTGTGGGATATAGCCACTCCATATCCATGGGCCACGAGCAAGCTGCCAGAAGGGATGCACCACATTTCTGCCTGTCATCGTTTGGCGTCGTCGTCCTCTTCAAGTCATGGAAACACATTCCATCCTCTCGCTCTGGTGGCTCCTTATCACACAAGTAATACCTTCAAGTTTTTATGAGAAATTCAGTCTACCAAATACATACCCTTGCAGCACCTGAAGAATTATCCAGGTAACAAAGAAACAAGGTTGATCAAAGGAAACACACAGAGAAGCAGCCCTCAACCAGACAGGCATCTTTTGTCCTTAACCTCGGCATAATATATTCAAGTCGCCGATTTTACCCCACAAATAATATGCAAGATGTAGGTACAGAGGCATAATCTGTAGTTGACGCAACTAAGCGCAACCCGAAAATCAACAATATCGACATTATTATACGCGGGCGCATCTATACCATGCAGAAATAATGCACATTGCGCCATCCGAAGTAACGTGAAGAAAGCATCTACACCCTCCCAATTTTTTCCAATATCACGGGAGCGTCGACCGTTCCGTCGATCAGCGCCGTATGATGGGGTGATACGACAAACTTGGTGAGAGTAACCGCATGCGCACTAAGCGAAGGCCGCTGCTGCCGTCGTCTGCTAGGCTGTTCCAAGAGCCGACAGCCACCCCATACAGCTGTTACCACTCGCTTTCACTTGCCCTCTTTGCCCCGTTAACGGCGGGTTGGAGGGCAGTGTGATAAGCGAATAAAAAAATCGGGGGTGGTTGCCTGCTCATGGAACAGCCCACCAGAAGACGATAGCCGCCGCTTTTGCTTAAGTATCGCTCCATCATACGACGCTGATCGAGGGTACGGTCGACGCTCCTGTGATATTGGTAAAAAATTGGGCGGATGTACATAGTAGCATACTAAGAAATGTTCAAGAAATTAGTGCGGGGAAAGCTTTTGCTTTCTTGAAAAGTTCTGAAAAAGCTGTACCTTACGATCCCGTTGATAGAGACGAGCAACCTAAAATGCCTTCTTCCGAATTACCTCTCTCTGCGATTTGTTAAGAAATCTTACATTAGGTACCTCATACTAGTTCCGCCCGTATGTCATACACTTTCAGCCCGAAACGATTCCTTAACATCAAGGCTGAGCCATTGGGTCATTGTTCCGCCCGGCAAATTTCTCGTTAAAGGAGCACTGACACTAAAATTTTGTTTCTTTTTTATTGCTTTTATCGATGCTTAAGTGCCTGGCAAACCGAAAGCAGGACATTAAATATTTGAGTGCGCGACCCTCATGAAAATGAAATTTTCCTTTCTGTTTACTTTGTGTCTCCTGCATGTTGACTGTGTGGCTTTTCTTTTGACTTTTCCTTTGTGTTACCTCTAGGACATAAGCAGGCTGTGTACGTTTTATAGACTGCCGCACAAACAGCTATAATGTTTTACCTTTATATGTACTAGGGTAAAAATGAAGTTAAAATTGCCATACGAAGATTTTATTTCGGACGAGAAGTATAAAACTTTAAAACTGACTTGCTTTCTTCTCTTTATGAGTCCATAATGCTATTGCCCATGTGTGTACTCAAGGCAAAATGAAGTCAAAAGACTTTGGCCTATTTCCTCTGTGTTGCCTCTAAGACATTGGGTGGATGATAGAACTTAAATTTGCTGTCTTAATTCTTTTTCTGTGTGCCATAATGTTGTTGCTCATGTATGTACTGAAGGCCAAATGAAGTCAAATGTCTGACTAATGTCCTTTGTGTTGCCTCTAGGACATCGGTTGGAAGATAGAACTATTTTTTGCCTTACATTCTTTTTCTGAAGTGCCGTAAACTAAACAATTCTGTTGTGCTTACTCAAGTAAACATGAAGTCGAGCATGTAAGCCTTAATTATACTCGACAGGTTAAATTTTTTTACTTGGCTAGAGATGGTAAGAAACAACGCCGATGGTTTGTGGAAATCCTGCAGCACTGTATGTGTTATTTGGTGCTAGTGAGGTCTGATAAATTCGTAGAATTATTATTAACAACTGCTACGTTTGTATGAAACAGGGGCGTAAGCAGGATACATATTGAACGAGGCTATTCGAAGTGCCTCCTCCCTCCGCCCACGAAGAAAAGAAATGGGAGGGAGAAGAATATAAAGAGCAGAAAAAGTAAAAAACAAAAAGCCGGATAGAAAAAAAGCAATGAAAACAAAAACAACCTAAAAAGTGGCTTCGGATTGTCCTAGTCTTTGTGTTTTCCTTCAGGGTCGTTGTAAAATGGCTTATCCTTGCAGCGAAATGCTGAAGCCGTGTACTATTTATTGGGGTAGAGTTTGCGATAGAAAAACATTGTGACAGAAAAAAAACAAGGGACACGGCCACAGGAGAGAAATAATTCAAAACATCAAAATATAACCAAAGGCAAGAAAACTTCAATTGAAACACGTAATTACAAAAAAGTGTTCACCTGGCTTCTTCCGAACCTCCGCCCTTTGGATCAGTGAGTGCGTACGAAACTTCTAAGCCACGGAAGCAGAATGCGAAGGCTGTGTGAACGTAGGTCTAAATATTTTAGCTTGCCCAAGCACTCCTAAGCCCCTGTTGCTTTTGTGTGTGTGTGTGTGTGTGTGTGTGTGTGTGTGTGTGTGTGTGTGTGTGTGTGTGTGTGTGTGTGTGTGTGTGTGTGTGTGTGTGTGTGTGTGTGTGTGTGTGTGTGTGTGTGTGTGTGTGTGTGTGTGTGTGTGTGTGTGTGTGTGTGTGTGTGTGTGTGTGTGTGTGTGTGTGTGTGTGTGTGTGTGTGTGTGCGTGCGTGCGTGCGTGTGTGTTCGTGTGTGCGTGTGTGTGTCTGTGCGTGTGCGTGTGCGTGTGTATGTCTGCGGTGAATAGTTTTTTATGTGCCGGTTCTGTTTATGAAAAGTGAATAAGTGAATGCTTGTACGCTGAACTAAACACTAAACAGTCAATCATGATGTAGATGACGATGATAATACCTTTGTTAATCGATTTTTATTTGCTTTTGAGTAACAACAACTTCGACAACAAAAGACTTTGCTCGCTATTAAGAAAATGTACTGCCATATAGATGCTATTATCAACTTTAACAAAATACTATAATGACGTCTGCCTAGTTTGCTTCAGAGGTATTCATGGATTAGCTGCTATATAGCCAAATGTAGTAATAAGTCTAGTCTAGACTAGTATATATGCAGTCACAGTGACAGGTGCGGTGTGCAGTAAAAACGTGGCTGGTTCGTTGTTCGTTGTTCGTGGTTTTGGTGGTTTGATTCCGATTTGCTGGTGTTACGTTAATTACTACGTGCTCCTCCTGCCGTAATATTACCTGTTATACCTATGACACACGGCAACGCTAGATCTCCTTTGAAATAAACCCCTTTCTCCACGTCAAAAGACATTTTGTGGAAAGGAGTGGCGCTCCTGACACACAGCAGCCCCCGATCTCCTTCATGTGGTTGCTGTAACTCACACACCCATAAAGTGGCGCTAGCAGTTCTGTGGAAAAAGCATGCACAATAACAAAAATAAAGTGCGGCTAATAAACGTTTTTTTATTATTTTAGAGAGGAACTGTGCGTTTTGATGTTTAGAAAAAATAAATGGGTAATTTCACATTTTTGTATTAAACAGCAACGATAGAGTGCTTCTTTTAGCCTATGTTCCGTGCCTAATCTGGCAACACTGGGCAGATGTTTACAAAAATAGACTACGATTGGGCTTGTTTGGTGCAATTTATTTCATTGCAGTTTTAACAATTTATGAAAGTATTATGAAATCGCATTTGGTCTCACTAAATTCTGAGAAGCTTATGATTTGCTAGCGCCTGCTTACGAGGCTGCGCCGCTAGCTGCTCCTTTTGCGTCCGGGAAAGGAGATGGGCGAACACCCCTTACGGGAAATGCCCGTTTCTATGAAGGAGATTATCCTTTATCGTGTGTCACCGAGGCGAACGCCGTTTCGGTAGCAGTCTTTCTCTCCAAAGGCCTTTTAGGTGCCCGTGTGTCAGGGATATCAGTGCTCTTGTGCCACATGAGACGTCGTGAGTGCTGGCAAAGCGCCTGTGTCGTCGCCGTACTGCGCTGCTGTAGTAAACGCACATCGAGGTCGCCATTTGACAAAACACCTGACAAGTTGTGCGTGCCTACGTGAATTAAGAGCCTCTACTTCAAGTTCCAGGCTGCCGGCGCGACCTGTGAGAAATGCTGCGTCTTCTGCCGTAAATGACTGTTTTTTATCGTGGTGCATGTTAAAATTTTCGTCCGCGTTGCCGCAGCGCCGTTTTATTAAACGTGTTTAGTGTTTTGCTTGGTGTTCTGCTCGTCGTGCTCGTTTTATCGTAAATTACCGGCTGCGTCGGCGCGGTCACATGAATGGTTTTCTAGGAGCGGCGGCCAGTATGCTGTGTGGGTGATCGACCCCCTTCCCATTGCCGGCAACGAGAATGTTATCATGCTGACCCAGGCCGCCGCTTGGCTTGGGCGGATCCGGCCGCTAAAGCTTGCTGCATGACAAAAAAGAAAACTGCGTTAATGGTTGTAAAACAAAGCGCCCACTCCCCGATTTTTTTGAGGAGGCAGTTGACCCACAGTATATTTTTTTAGACGACATAGGCAGCTTAGCATTGTTCTGGCAGGTAGTTTTTCTTTACGGGCAAGGAAATGCAAGGAGGCTGCATTACGTTGGTAGTTATAGTACGTGAGAGTTCTATATACGTTGAATTTTAACATTTAAGCATTGCTAGCAACTTTATAAGTAGTACCGCATGCACAAGTTCATTAAACACTGAACATTTGACCTGATGCTTGATTAGACGTTGCAGCTTGAAAACATGCTGTGCCAGCCTGCATCGCTGGTGCATTCACAGGGCACCTTTCACTGTTTAAATGTAAGAAATTTTTTCACCTTCCACAGCTCATCCAGCATCGACATGAGCAGACAGAAATGCTTGTGTGGTGTGACGTTATTGTAGCTGGCTCGCATAAACTGTGTTGACCGTAGCGTGTAGAACATGGGTTCAGCGTGTTGATTTTTACAAATATACATGTGATGGGGGTACACAATCACGGTGCGAAACAAATTAAACATGGTGTGGGCTTGCCGCTGTGCTCCTTCGCCACCCCGTTTATTCGTTTCGTCAGCATTTTAACTTGCCTACCCCTTGGTGGTATTGGCACGCTCAGACGTTGGCGATGTGCCTCTGAGAGCATTTTAAAAGCCTTAACCACCTTTTGCACCCGCTGGACCAGAGAATATGCTTGCACAGTTGAAATCGGAGGCCACATATTTCTACCACCTAGGGATATTTATTAGGTTTAGTTTAACATTAATTCAGTGTAAGGTTGATTCAGTTCCTTTAAAGTAGGGCTGAAAACCTGGTAAGGATTGTCATGCATGTACTTATTTTTTAGCCTGAAACAACTGATGGTGCCTTTCTTGCACCTACCTAAAAAGAAATTGAGTCACATCCTGTCAGAGAGAGTATTTCACGGCGTTATAACACCGCATTGCGGCTTATTTAATACTTGAACTTCAATTTTTTTACAGGGCCAGGTGTTTTACATGGAGTATGTACGTTGCGAGCTACGAGAAGAATTGGCTGCCTCCTGTTTCGATCTTTCCTGCATAACCTGTAAGTGAAGGTAATTACGAGTGTGAAATGCATTAAAATCTCGATTTTGAGGGCTGAGAGAACATGAAAACATGAAAACCATTGTGGCAAGCTTGCGGTACCTCAGTGATATTAAGACATAACAACTTTGCAGAGGTGGGTCAACACAATAAGAAACAGATGAGGGTGATAAACGTCCTGATGTCTGTCTTATTTTTTTGTCGCATCAGGGCGGCGTTCTTGCTCCTAGAATTAGTAACGAATTTGTCAGCTTTCTTCACTGTGCTAGTTGCGTGGTGGCCAGACAGTGTGTGGGGATTTTTCTTCTACCGCCTATTACAGATGAACTAGATCTTTAGACTTCTACTGAAAAGTCATATGATGGATTGCATTACATGAGTGAAACAATTCCATTCACCCAGAAACAAAATTTAAGCGAATTCACTTCAATGCCCTAGATGCAACTTGTACCTTGCAGGGAAACGGGTGTATTGCGTGCCTTTTTGTCACTTTGTTTCTTGTAGTGTAATGAGGCTCACTGGCCATCGTACCCCCTCCACCCCGACAGCTATTTACTCTAGCAAATTTGATGATGGTCCTAATTGTAGAAGGGTACTCGGCAATTAGAAAGAGCTGTGGGGGTTCTGGTTTGTGTATCAGACTTGGTTTGGAATATTGTTATGTAGCCACGGATAATGCAGGGTTTTTGTAAAAATATATATTATTGGAGGCAACGTGTGCTCCGCAGTAAACACAAAAAACACAAGCCTCGAAGGAGTCAGCAAAGGGACGTGCACGGATGAGCGTTGGCGAATTGAATGCCGCAGGGTTTCTTTTGCACTCATTCATTTAGATGCAGAACATTTTCAATAAAACAGGAAAAGCTAGGATAGGGATCGCAAAGCAACACCCTTTCCATATCAAACAAAATTGCTGGTGCAGCATACAAAGGGAAAAGGTGAAAAATACGCTTCCCCTAAAAAAAGATAAGATTGCAGGGTCTGGCCAGGTGCTTGTAATAAAACATTATGTAAACAAATCAAAAGGAGTGGTTGGGGGGCAATATTATGACGGATATAGTAGTAAAGTCCTGCATTATTACCCAACAGTCTGAATGTTCTGCGTGGAAATTTATGCAAAAACGCTTGTGTGTTTTTAGCATTCAAGCGCACGTTACAGAGTAGTCAGATCAAGTTACTCATCGCGGTAGCTTTCCTCGTGGCCGAAAAGCATAAACCCTGAAATTAAATTTGGTGTATTCGATCGCTTGAACCCTTTCGCTGTCACTGACGTACTGGTACGTTTTCGCATCCCCCCCCCCATCCCCGCAGTGTCTATGACATACCGGTGCCTTTTCTGTTGTGCGTTGAAACATTCTTGCCATGGCGCAAAGTTAGCGCACCTGCACTGTTTGTGTCGTCTGTCGAATCTTTCTAGTAGCTTGTATTTTCACAAAGTACAGAGCAAACGCGCCCAGCTTTCATTGCGGGGGGGGGGGGGGGGGGGCATGGTCGCTCCGTGCACTGTACATCTGTCGGAATGAGTGACCACGTGGCACGCGTGTGATTATGGGTGCAAGGGTTGTTGTGACATCCACCACAGTTTCCTAGGGTTGTTTTTTACTTCTGTTCCTGTGTCTGCTACGGCGCGCCAGGTTATCCCTGTTACACGTTACGTTCCAGACGCTATCGTAGTCAAATAAATCACTATGTTCCTTCTTTGATATTCCGGAAACCAATCCGACACTAGGGGCACGGCTAGGTCAGCTGGTATACCCCCAAGGTAACCGACAATAGCGCCACTAGCGCCAATTTGTCCCCTGGTCCTTGGTAGGCCGAACTGTCAAACCAAAAAACAACAAAAAAATCACTGATGCTTCTATGGCAACGCTTTCGTTAATGCGCTAAGAGAAAATGCTGTGCGGCTTATCGTCTGCTATGGGCTGAACGAGCGCGACTGTCTTTGTGTGCCGCAAGCGTAAACAAACACCGCTTGCATTTTGTTTTCAGATTGTGTTGCTGCTGCACATCTTGTTTTCGACAACTTTCAGTTGCTAATTTGTTGGACTGCCAGCACGTGAACAAAACATTTGTTTTAGATATCTTTCTTAGTTGAATACGCGCGAGCCAGCACGCCCTGAAGCGTGACAATTTTGTTTGGGGCAGAAAAAGTAGTAGGCGGGAAATGTGGTTTATTCACTGATTTTATTAGCAACGTATCGCAAGGAAAGTTCAATACATGCCACAATAGCACAGAGCTGTGTATCTCAAGTACAAATGTCCGCATTCTGTGTCGGTTACACAAACATAAGAGACTTCTTCGTACAATTCATCGTACACCGAAAATTGCTGCAGAGGTCACCACGTTCATTTGCTCTACACAATGCAATTCTGCAGAAACGATGTTTCATAAAAACACGCGTTTGTGAATAATAAAATGATTATGAAGTGAGATGACCAGCTCATTTCGCCACTATTAACAACCGCTCCATATTATTACGTGCCCAAAGACGACGCAGTTGTCTTCAAGGTAAACAAGTTTATTGGAGCGAACTTGTGCTCCCCTAACAACTCAAAAGAATACAGAGGCGGCGAAGCAGCGGTCAACAAATTGACTTGCGCAGGCGAGGATCGTCGAAAGGAATGCCGCGGCGCCAGCTCTGCAGGCTTTTATCCTTCGGTGCGAGTGTTTCTAGAACCGTCGATTCACATCCAGAACATTGTAGATCACAGAAGATTATTCTGGGCTAGCGGCGTTAGGGCGAAACACTCTGCGTATCTGAATGAGATAGTCCGTGCGGCATATAACAGAACGCAGATAGAACGCAGATAACACAGCCGGACGTGGCCCGGCAGTAAAAACAAACAATAAATAAACAAACCCATACATGGTTCGCAGCAATATTCTTATTCTCGTAAACAAGCTAGCCCAGAAGACCATTTATAGCTAGCAAATTTTCTGAGTAATTTCGCCATACGTCACACCTAGTAGATGGAAGAAGTACCACCATGGATATCAAAAAACAACACGTAAAAGCGAGACGAATATTGAGAGTGCAAACAAGGTACAAAAAAGGGGAAACCAGCGAGCAGAAAGCAGGACGAGAAGAGGAGGCACACACACAAGACCGCTGGACTAACAACTGAACAATATGAACCAACTAGCCCAGCAATTCACCCTCATGAAGGTACAAAAAATGTGTCGTGGCACAAGTTGAAAAGCGGAGCGCAGCTCGGCCGTCGCGCAGGTAACTCGAACTTCTCGTAACACGGAATGCAAGCGGTCAGCTGCCACGTAAATAATTTTGGGGGCTTCGTTCGTGTTAATAAGCATTCAAAGGTGGTAATGTAACTATAAGAAACTGATCGTCGGGACGCTCTAAAGCCAAACCCGTTCGTCGAAGAAGCATTTAAGCACACTAGGAAAACGTATTTTCCAAGCTTTTCTCTGGTGGAAAGAAAACGAAGAGCAACCGCTCACCAAACCGATACCGAAGCGAAATTTCCGTCTGCGTGTCCACTGGCATCAATCGGTTCATGAAAAAGAGTCGAGAAGCAGCTTCACAAGCTTACGATATTAATGACAAATGCGTTGTACCAAACAAAAAGAAATTCACTGTAAAGCAACAACAGAAGATGTTTCGGTTCGCCCTGCAGCTTTTTTGATAAGGATAGCGCTTGCTTCTTCATAACTTTGACTGAATAAAAAGTGTGCTGACCTGCCGTCCGCTGGGAAGCGGAAATAATTCGCTTTGCTATTCCTTCCAGAGTTGTCGCACCGCACAGCATCGAAGCACGCGTTGTGTCCTTTTCTCAGTTTCTCTGACATTTTGAGGCCGTTCGCACTCGCAGACACCAAAATTTTCACCTTCGAGGCATACTACAAAACGTTTACACCTGCACACAGTGAAAGCGCCAGGAGTAGACGGACAGGATGGCAGCAGAAGAGATAAGAGCGAAAGCGCCGCCCGTCGGCACAACGAATGAAGCGACTAAACAAATAAATAGGCTGCAAAATAAGGAAATAGTCAAGAACACATTTTATTTCTACGCACAATTGAATCCCTTTAATTTATTTCGGCTTATCTTGAAAAGATAAAGCTACACATGCAAAAGTTGCTGAATTTTCGCTTGGCTACCGGCGTCATGGCGGCAATTTATTTTGCGATACCGAAACTAGCCGAAGTGTCCGAAGTGTCCGAAGTTGCGATACCGAAACTAGCCGAAATGAATCTAAACAGTACTTCGTTCTGGGTTGTGTTGCCTATGTAGCAGTATGTCATATTTGATCTCCGTAAGCTCATTAGTTAATTTAGTTGCTCTAAATTTTGTGGCTAATATCGCAACCTAGAAGTTGTACCTTCTCTTTCAGGATACTTGGTTAAGTTTTGTATGGGAACGCTCCCTCAAATTTATAAGCATAGCCAGTAAATGTTCCAGAGACATGTTTGTTTAAACCCCTTCATATGCGATCAATGCATTTGTCATTTCAAGTTCAAGTGCGGAAGTGACTATCCCATCCTGTGAGGGGTAAATATGACAAGACACCTAGTGTGGCAGGTGACAGTAGCACTTATGGATCCAAAGTGAATAAAATAGTCAGGTTTGTAAGAGTCATATGTGTTTAATGTGATTTTCGTTAGCTTGCTCTAACAGAAACAACTGCAGCATGAACCAGTGACTGTGGAGCTACCTGACATTTCACACACGCAGCTGGCTGTACGACGCTGTTATTTGACAGCATGCAAAGGGCACTCAAAACGTGGAAGCTTGTGGGACATGTAGAGGACGGAAACACGCCGGATTCTTGGAGGACGCAGAAAATCGGTGGCCAAATTTCAATACATGAAACACACAAGGCACGAATGCGGTCCTTCGAGACATACAGGGGGCACACAAAGGCCGTGTGGTGTCTGTTTGCTTTGGGAGATAGACTGGACTCATGGAGGACGGAAAAAAAAAGGGCACTTGGAGGACGCAGAAATTCGGTGGCCAAATTGCAATACAGAGGACACACACAGGACGTACACAGTCTATTTCCTTCGGGAAGTAGGCTGTCTTCTGACTGGACATAGGAATTTTCCGAAGGGGATAAGTAATTACATAAAACGGCCTAACAATTGGCCATTTCAGTTTCCCACCTTTCCAACCCGGACAGAACCACGCTGTGACTTCACCTTTTGCACGGACGTGAAATACTGTGGAGGCCGGTAGAGGCGAAGTTTCGACAGCCCCGCCATCGGAGCTCGGCGGCTGCGCAGGCTGAAGGCGTGTAGGCCTAGTACTATTACGGTGGATATTTGATGACCACTTTCAATAAAAGTCCTGATGGCGACTTCTATAGCGCCTTTGGGTCCGCTCATTTAGAACGTGTGTAACTTTGTTTTTGGCGAGAGCGCCTTTGTATGGAGATGTTTTGTCTGTAGATCTGGCTATGTGCATCAGTTTGCGACCGCGCCGGCCCCTTATTCGCCGCTGGCAGCGCCGCGCATGGGAAGGGACGTGAGGAGTTTCTGCCCAACACTGGAGGCGCGCCACTACGTCAGCTTTTTTTCCCTACCACGCAATGATGCCAGGCTGATGTCGATTTTCTGCGCGCCGCTGCGCGTTCTGTTCCGTCAGTGCGATAAATGAGACCAAATTGAAGTATGTTTCGTGCGTATCAGACCGCTCATATTTCAGCTAGGGTATTTGTTTGGGAAAAGTGAACTGCGTAATAACATTAATACAAAAATTGGAGTTACTACCCCTTTAGGTAACGCATCGTCAGCTGGCGGCTACTGGAAACAAACAAACATAGTACTACTACATGCATATTCCCACCCCACTTTTCGAACAAATCTTTCTTATGAAAGAACAACTTCTAAAATACAATCTGAACTTGTGTCAACATTACGGCAGCCTGAAAAATATCGCAACGAATCTCGCAACTGCCTACCGTCGAATTGTAGAAAATCACGCGGTCCAGCTCTGGTCCAAGGGACGAAAGAAACTTAGTGCACTTGGGTGCAGGTTGCGAAAAGAATTGGGGGCCTGTGGCTGAGGCTCCCTCGTGCCTCAAGAAGAGGAAAGGAAACAGTATAGAAACCAAACAACCGCAAATTCTCTATCTTTGCTCTTTCCTCGGCTGGAAAATTGTTCTGCGCTAGCAAAGCGCTCGTACGACTTTTCTACCAGTAAGTATGCTGGCGGGTGCGTAAGAAGCATTTAATTTTATTCAGCTGTGAATACTCTTTATTCTAAAGGAATGAAATTAAGAAAGTATCGACACTTTCGGACTATTCTCCTCTCTTTCAACAGGGACAGGCGCGAATAAGCAGATTGGAACTCCCGACTGGGATTTGCTCAGGGTCTTGGCGGGGAATCAGCGTGCATGTACCCAGAACCGCAACGAAGTATCGGTAAACCGTGGTCGACGCCGCGGTTATGTGACAAATAAATTTCAGTGCAGCCAACATGTCCTCTAAAATTCTCTTTCGGAAAAACCTTCCGGGAAGGAGCTATAAAAAATTTGGTTGCTACTTCACATCCGAAAAATTAATTCCGCGGCGCTTGGTCACGGGGAATTTGTGCGACGGTGCCGCGTTTTCTTGAAAAGTGAAATAACAACGTGAACGCCGCCGATGAAGTCAGATTAGCATATAACTGGGACGAGGCCGTCCAACTCTCTTTCCATCAAACAGAACAGGCGGGAATTACCTGACGTCAGCAGTACAATCAACGCCCCACTTCAGTACATAGCCCGTTCGCGGTAGGCACTGTCATGTAGCGTAACTTAGCAAATGAGATGAGGCTCTTCGAAATACGGTGCTTTCAGATATTGTCAGACTTGTCCAACGGGAGCGTTACAACTGTCCCAGATAACGTTAACCACCGCCACTGGAGTGTTAGTTGCAAAAAGACTTTATCTTCCCAGCAGGCTGAGAAGGTGGAGAGGGCTGGTTTTACCCTGTAATATTGGCGCGCAGATACCGGTTGAGCCGAACAATCCCCGGTTTGAGGTGTGTACCATGTTTTGGTGTTATCGGCAATCGATCCTCTTGCTTTCAGTAATCTTCAAGTAATGAGTATGCGCCATGTTCCGAGGTCAGCGGATAGCTCGACGACGATGGCATAAAAAGTGCATGCTCTGCGCTCGTGTACGTGAGTGAGTCAGCCATCTATTGCAGAGACTCCAATACGAAGTGCCTCCGCGGCCTCGCATCTACATTCAATAGAAAAGTGCGTCGTCGTTCTGCTGTATACGCTTGCGTCTACCGGGACACAAGAATACGTCGCAAGACAAAACGCACGCAGATGTAAGGACAAATGATGGTGCGTGGCGTCAAATCTTGCCAATGGTGCAGTTGGTTTCTTCAACTGAGAAGCTGTGGCCGCATTCCATCTTTACAAACTTCCTCGTAATACGAAACCATTCAATAAGCATCCTGGAAAGAGAAATCTAGTGTAATAAATAGGACGCTTTTCTCCTTTGCGCTAACGAAGTATCTCGACAAGTTGCGATGGTGAAAACGTTTGAAGAAAATACAACATTTACATGTCAGCCCCGTGGAAAAGTCGTTCATTTGGGAAAAATCGAAAGTAACAAGAAAATGTATGCGTTTTTAAACATCCTTCTTACACATTTAGCGATGCCTCATGTGCCCCCCCCCCCCCCAAACCATGTTACCTTTTACACCCTTATGCCGGGTCGACGTAAATAGTTGCGACATCTTTTTACACAGAAGCGTAATCGTGAACGAACCCACGTTGTACATGGAGGCAGGGGTCAATAACCCTATTAAAGGGTAATTACAACCATCCGAACATATCGGCAATAATACACAATATTTTGCTGCTGTCAGCCTGTGATATTCATGGTGCTAGAAGTCTGTGTGCCGGACCTCTCACTTGTTTCTATTTATAAAAGCTCCAACTTAATTTCGAGCGCTAAAGAAGGGCGTTAATTAATCCGCCATTCGCCGTTCCCAAAACAAAGCCCCGGTGTGGCCCTCACACAGCGAGAGCGGCATTGACCTTGCGTGTTAACCGGTGCTCAGAACTAATTGCCGAATGTTTCGTTATCACTACTACCCACGTCCGGAGCATTGTTGGTCCTGGGAAACAAAGCCGAGCATTATCGCGACCTTAGCTCACCTACGCACAGAAGCCTTTTTTTTTCCTCGGATTGAACTGAAAAAAATTTTCAACCTCTTGCCAGTTCCACGTGGCATTAAAGAGAAAGAACTTAATTTGCGAGAGTAAAGAAGCTGAAGCTTAAGATTTTATACAGTGGAGATGGATTGAGCGTGCTGCCTTTTAACGGAACACTTCACCGGCTACGCTGGCGTGGAACAAAGTTTATTGCACTAGGCGTTGCTCAGAGTTTAATTACTTTACGCTTAATTTAATATCTCGCAGCCAAGACATTGCTTTGTTTCTAGAAATTGCACTGAGATATTAGCGCGAACCATGCATTGGGTTTGTTTGTATATGCGTTGTTTTTACCGCCCGGCCGCGCCGGACTTGGTTAACTGTGTGCCAAGTGAAGCACGTGCTCCATCCCATGTTTTTATGCCACACCGGTTATCTCATTTGATAGGGAGAGTGACTAGCCTATAATAATGTCATTTGATCTACCCGGTTCTCGATGTGATTCGATGGTTCAATAAACACTCGCGCCAAAAGATAAATTCCGCAGGGCGGACGCCGCGGCATTCAATTCGCCGACACTCGCCTACGCACGTCACTTCGTTAACTGCTGCTTCGCCGCCTGTGTATTGCTTGAGTTGTTAGGGGAGCCCAAGTTCGCTCCAATAAACTTGTCTTTCTTTCAAGACCGATGCGTCGTCTTTGGCTACGTGACATCTGTTGGAGGTGCTGGGTACGCCCCTTTAGGCTCCCTACTCCCTCTGGAAGCCGACAAGCCAGCCCAAGCCGAGCAAGCCGCCTACTTCAAAGTTTACCTATAGTGCCTAGAATATACTCGCAGACCATTGCAGACCACCGCAGATCCATTGCAGACGGTGCCACACCTCCCCATAGGAGAGAGTGGGCCCTCGCCACACTAGCCACTTTATTCTAGGCACTATAGTTTACCGGCCGAGTTTAGTCTCCGACCAGAAAGAACACACAGTAAGACCGCCGCAAGCTAACATGTGAACAACATAAGAACATACGAACTATTTTTGTGTCCGTGGTTGTTAAGGTCCTTAAAAATGCAAAAAAGTGTTTGCTCACCCAGGAATTTTTACGCCCTATGAGTGGCTTACTGCAGGGTGAACTGTGAGAAACAGGCATATTTGGTGATTAGGGCGGAAATAGCACCAAAGAGATGCCAATTCTCGTAGGCGTTAGGAGCCTTGCACCGCCGAGGACCGGAGCAATCGTGGCTTGTGTCCACCCACGTCTCGGCATTGCGTGACCTTTTCTGTTCATGGAAACAAAGATGAGCCAGCCACATGGTTGTTTGGTGTCTTTAACGCCCTCAGTCGACGCAACACACCGTTTCGAGCTCGGCTTCCCGCGTAGCCACTCTAGGGAAATCCGACCCACTCTAGGGTAATCACAAAGCTGCCTTACCTGTCCATCTGCCCACTGTTATACACTCCTACCTGTTTCTCCCGTCAAGCGTATATTACTCTGACCTCCCCTGCGTTTTCTCCCCTTTTCTCGCACGAAGCTTTATCGTTGTACAGGAGGCTCAACCAAGACCATCTGTCATGGAAATGTTGTTCCCAGGCATGGCTAGCTTGAATGCCCGTGTATTCATCTTTTAGACGTTATGGCGATTGACTAGGCTGGTGTCCGGAAATCTAGTTAATAGTACTATAGCAAAACACCTGATTAATGTACGAAATAGATCAGGACCAAGGGAATTTCATTGTTATTTTCCATAGAAAAACTGCCTGATGTTTAACCCTTGCCAACCTAGTTATCACGCATGAAAAGTTTGTTTGGCTTGGCTTTGCGAAGGCTACGGACGCAGTCCTTTATAAAATGTAGGTCGAACTTGCCAAATTTGCGCTCCGTGTGACTGCGCGACCGAGCGCTGGTGAAGCAGCCGTTAAACCGTGCCTGCTGACATGGTGCCGCAGCGGAGAGGCTCGGAGCGAGCGTAGTTTCGACGCCTCTCCGCAGCGGATAACGTGGCGTGGCGTGTCACGTTACAGACAGGCGCTACGGCGGCTGAAGGTCCATGCGACACGATGAATGACCATGCGAGACACGGCATAGTATGGCTTTTGATGTAATAATTAAAGATTTCTACAAAGGTTTAGGATGCCATGGGTTGAAGAATCGAGGCACACAACGTCCCCATTTGCCATTGCAGTAGTCACCAGCTATACTTGCGAAAAATTTTAAGATGAATGATAGAAGCGTCGAACAGTGGCTGTTAACCCCTTATTAAAACGCTGCAGGAGGGGCTTCGTGACAGCCTACCAGGCAAGGGTACCGACTTTGGATACCGACCTCTTTCATTCTATATTGTACGGTTTCTATTTTCAAAATTGGTCGCTCAAAGTGGCACTATCCTAAACAGAGCGCATATTAAAGTTATTTTTAATCCCCAACTTAGTAGTGTTCGGAGTGCTAACGAATTGCTTCATTTTTGGTAATGCTAACTTAAGGTAAACCCCCTTCCCCCATTTCATCTGTAAATCCGTTTTTCATATTCCAAAGCCAATAGAAATTGTTGTCGAGGAAAACAATGACATTGTGAAACTAAAATTTTGAGACATTCTCATCGAAGTAAACAACAAACAACGGTATTCTTAGCGAAACAGGACTCTTAACATAAGAAACCTGGGTAATCTGCAAATCACCATCGCACGTCAGAGAATTCTCAACAGCCGTCAAGATGCGAACTCCGAAAGCGAACTCAATGGAACTGAGGCTGATTATGAGCTTCCTCGAAGAGGAGAGTAACTCCTGCGGATCCTATAGCCGTGGTGCACGACCAGAAGTAATTCAAGACAGGAATTTCGTTCTAAGATTTCATCCCAGGAGGTCAATGGGAGGGGCCTTCGCCCTGCATGCACCTGAGTAGGCTCTTGATAATGGTGACGACAATGACACTACCCGAATAAGCAAAAGAACCCTCCATACAATTCCATAACTAGGCCGTTGTTTGTAATGTCAACAATATTGTCGGAGTACACAATTATGTCGGTATCGGCTAATGTGCGTAAAATCATCCGCGCACTACCATCCAAGCAAGGGCATTCAAGCGCACGCAGTGGCAGTGATGTTCCGAGCAAGGAATTTTCCATTGTTTAGGAAAAGTTTCGGCTGTAATTTTGGCCAAATGGGAAAAAGGGAATCTTTAATAGATGCAGAGAATTTCAGGCCTCGTGGAGTAAAAAGGAAAATTACTACCAGTAAACCGGACCTTGCGTCATTTATTACCCTATTTTCTTTTAAGCAGTTCTCTAAACACTTCATTGAATTTATGTTCAAATACCCGCCGTCGTGTCCTCGCAAGCCACAAGAATCCAAGACCGTTTCCAATCCAGTTCATGGAACAGGAGGGAGTATAGAGGACGAATATTCCACGAGAACGACTTAGTAAAGCGTGAAGCGGCGGCGGTTGAAGGGCTGAAGCCTGTTAGCATGTGTTCCTGTGCAATGTACAAAAAGGTATTTTGGGTGCGCCTTAGTCGGCGTTCTGTCCACAAGGCATGGCTCCAGCAGATCCAGAGCGGAGCTAAAATTACCTGAATTACCCAGCAATGTCTTGTTTTCATTCATACGGACAGTTTTTACTTAAAGCGGTAACATCCAAAGTGAGCGTGCTGTGTAGTACGAATAATGAAATGCATAGTCGAACGCTACTAAGCTGTAGATGCAGTGGAATTTAGTTCACGCTTAAACTCTGATTCTCTGAATGACGTCTGCGTCCGGAAGGCTATGTAAAATAGACATAAGTGGAGCTGGCTAACGCCCAAAACCGAACAGGTAATGATCTATCTGCTGCAAAAAGAGAACGCAGGGAAATCTGCAGGAAATTAAAGAGAAACCTGCGGGGCAATGCTAAAAATAGGGACTTTTTCAACCTTTGAAACGGGAATTTTTCTCCCAAGTACGGAATATCACTGCGCAGTGCAGGTGCTGTACTTATGATGAACCTATCCAACGTTGAAGCGGAGGGCTTTCCCCTTCCCTGATGGCAATAAGTTGCGGTAACAATTTTGTAATTAGTACAAGAACTGAAGAGCGCCGGAAAAATAACCATAAAGCACGATATGTAACGCAGGTTGTTTGCTGAGCACACAAAAACGTGGTTGAAGTTTGCGGTTTGATCGGGAATAAAAAAAAAACGCAAAAATGCGGTTTAACACAGCCCTGCAACACTTTTTTTAACTTTTTATCTAAATCCTAAATGCTTTCGGAGCGTTGTCAATAAACACATCCACCACTTAGAATAGCGGGTCACAAAGTACCTCAGCAAAAAATTACTGCTCTATGGTCATCATGTAACTTGGAAACCAGCTCAAAAAAATATCCCCACTTTTCCGAGTCTCGGCATTCTTTCAGAGCTCTAATTACGTCGTTAGAGCAATGCAGCGGCTATTGGCTTCTTTTTTTCCGTTGCAGCAATAAACGCATTCGATAGACACTTTAGCAAAAAAGCCGCGAAGCAAAGCCGAAACGGAAGGCGGATAGTCCTGCTGCGACAAGCAAATCACACAGGGCTTCTTCGTGCTCTTGATAACTATAGCTTATAGAGTGCTTCCAGACGCGAAGAGAGTGAATGAGTTTATCGGAAGTGTTGTAGAGTATCTTTAAAGTACTAATAAAATAAAATAGAATAAAATAAATACGAGAATTTATATGCGCAGAAGTAACCGCACAAACGAATTTTCAGTTTGCGAAGGCGCGTGAAGTGGAATGATCCCTTTGTCTGGTATCACGCCTATCCTGTAAATTTTGTTGACTGCAATAAACAAAGCTGTTCGACAAGTTTGTGCTGTATAATTGAAAAAAAAAAACACAGCGCGACTTAGACAACGGCACAAAAAGGAACGCCGGGAAAAGCTCTCCCGTCGTTCCTTCCTATGTCGTTTTCTAAGTCGCGCTCTGTTTTTTCTATCAGTATTCTCAACTGCACCGCAGGATGCCAGCGTCCGCTGCGCACTTCACACAATGACTCAACAGAGCGGCGTGTAGTTGCGCGGCCTGAGTGCAACAAGATACACTGAAGGTGAACCATATGCACAATGCCGTCAATAAGAGTAATGGGATATCATTTTGAGTGAAGAGCAATGGCTATGGCTCCGGCTTAGGTCGGCTAGGCCCGGTTACGCAAGCAAAATCTTGCATACGCAGCTCGGGACTGATGGACCAGCGTACTCGCTCCCTCCTCTCATCACGCAACGGCTGAAATTAAACACGGAGCAGATATAGCGAGAACCGCGATGTCGCAGGGAGAGCGGCGGCGTATCCCTTTCAAACGATCGGTGAGTGACGTAGTTAGTCACGTGGACACAGGTGGGTGAATGGCGGCGGTCGGTGCAACTAGAGCCGCTAGACCAGGTTTCAGAGAGTATCGGCACTCTTTTCTGTCATTGTTTTATGCCGCCGACGGCGGCCATTGGTCGAATCACGTCACGTGACATTTGTTTATCTTGGAAGACCCATGAGTAAAATTAATGAAAGGAGTCTCTAATGAGTTTCCCCCGAAAAATTAACATTGTTGTCAAGTTCCAGCTTGGTATGTAGAATAGTAGGCCCAGGCGGTCCGGCCAAAATACGCTTTATTTCCGTTTCCTTAGCTTCAAAACTGCCTGTTTTATTTTGCACTTATATAATAACACCTTATTCTTGGCTTTTTGTGGCACTTTGTTATAATTTACGGCCACTAAAACGTTTCAATCCAAGCCAATGACGAGATTAAGGCGAGTGCACCGTATAATGGCGGCCCATGAGGACACAGATGGCCTTGATATGCGCCGCATAGACGCCAGTTCCAGATTCCTCCCTAGTGTATATAGTAAAAAAAAACTCTATGCGGCGAAACACCCTGAAGTAGGACCGTAAGGCTGTTTAAGAAGAAAATGGAGCGCCCGTCTCAAGAGGGCCGTAAGCGTAAAAATACCCTGCGCTTTCGTGCCGAAGCAGGGGCAGAACTTGATGTGAAATATTTTGTAGGATCCTCGGCTTCCTAATAAAATAGGTACTAACTTCTTTTTCTGGTGCAGAATACGTTATTTGTGTGCCGGGAAGCCTTTCTAAAATTGCTACATCTTGTCGCCTACACCTTCTTCCGTTGTGCAGCGAAGTTAGTAATTGCGGGACCAAGAAGAATCCCGTACCTGGAAACATAACGGACAGTGAAAACTGTACCATTTTCTGAAACTTCTGGGGGACGAATAGACTGAAACAACTGAGAGGCATCCTTCTTGCAGTGGACACAAATTGGCTGCTGATGACGATGACGATGATGCCGATAACGATGCAAACGGGGATGAGGATGATGGCAATACTAATAAAACTTGCTGCTGGGCTAGTTGGCTCATGATCATAACAACTGGGATTAGCGCTTTAGAGAACAGGACACACGTAATAAAAAACGGACAGGACTGCCGCTGCTTCAACTGATTTATTCACAAGCTACATCTTCGCATTTATACAATACCAGACTCAACCATGCGCAGCGTGAATTATTTAAAGGACAACTCCCAAACAATCATCGCAACAAATACATACATAACCGCCGCCATTAACACTATGTTATGCAAGATAAAACTTCAAACTCAGAAGAGAAAAGAGCAACGGAAGTATCACTGACAGAATCAGTACCATATTTCTTGATATAAAAAGCCTCCAGTATTTCACGCACGTTTGCATCGTGGCTTCTGCCCAAAATCTTAATCTCACTTAGCCGTGCGACACAATCCTTACAGTTATCGCAATGTGCCGGCAAGTGCGCTGTCCCCCCATTCTTTATGTCCTGTCCGTTTTAGGTGCGACGCTGAGAGCATCTCTTGTCGGCGGCCCTGTCGTTCCTGCGTGCGTCCGTCGTCGTCATCGGCGTCCGCAATCTCCTCCGCTCACCCCCTTTCCTCTCCGATAGCGAACACTCTCTCGCGAGGGGCATTGGATTGGCTTGGATTGGATTTGGATTCGATTGGATTAAAGTGGATTGTGTCGGATTGTGTTGCGTCATAGCCGCGGCAGACGCACTGGCAGCGGCGCGTGCCCAGGTGAGAGCGAACACTCTCTCTCAACATCTGCGGGTGTGCGGCCCAGCGCGCTCTCACTTCGCCGGTGGGCGGCGCTGCGCGCGGTGCTGCGCTGGTGCCGTACTCTCTCTCTCCGCGGTCTCCTCTCCTTCGGGCGCGCTGCGCACATAACCAGTGTGCCGCTCTCCGGCGGCATTTCGGTCGACGGTTGCTGTCCGCTTGCGCTTGAACCCTCCTAGCGTCGCATCACACCAGGGTTCCCGCGAGGGGAGGTGGGCGTAATTTTTTTTCCTGTCCTGTCCGTTTTTTCTTACGTGTGTCCTGTTCTTTCAAGCGCTGATCCGAGTTGTTATGATGGCAATACGTTGACACAACATCAAAATCAAGTGTTTAACCAAGGCCAAGCTTGCATAATCATGTTTCATACGCCTGGCAGGAGGGAGTACTTGTATGAAACCACCAACTTCCAAGAAAGGCGTAACGCTAAAGTCAACTGCTGTGCCCTATTTGGGAGCATACAACCGTCTTCGCCAAAAGGGCACAATTACTTCGTTAACTGCTCAGGCAGAAAATCAAAGCGAACGCCCAACACCGACCGTTGTTTGGCAGCAAACAGATAGTTCCGGCAAAGCGGCACGCCTACTCCGTTAATTACTTATGCAAATAATCAAAGGGTAGCCCAAACACGGACGACAAAACGCTATCTCAAAATCAAACAAACAAGCAGTCCGACAACACTTTGTACCCGGAAGGGGACTGCAAAAACAAAGGAGGCGCTTTAAGAAAGTCGGAGCAACGCAGCCCACATTCCAACTTGCCATATATAGCCGCCTGTGCCAGCCTATATGACGTACAGGGCGGACTAGGCATCGGTACGTGACAAAGACGGTACGGTTACTAGCCGTCTGATTCCGCCCCTAGGAAACTCAAATCTTTGCGGGAGACGCTGGTGTGGGCGGGCTAACAAAGTTAACGGCATATACACCAACGTCTTCAGATTCGACTATTTATGATCAATCTCTGTCCTCAACCGTGAAAAATAGGGCACAGACTAAACATAGCTTTGGTGTCTGCAGTCTCACAAAAAAGCTGGATAGAGAACGGTCGGTACTATTTTTACTAAAAGTCGAAGTAACCAGAAATTAAGGCAACCGTCACTCCTCCCATTGTTGTTCTTCCCGAACGAGAATGGCAGGATGCACACCAAACTTTTAGAATCTTCGAAGACCGTATTTCAGTATACCTATATGTACTTGTTGGGGGAAGTTGCATTCAGATTATCCAGCTTCCTTCCGCGTGGGTTTGGAGCACAAAAAGCGTGGTATTTCCAGGAAGTCGATCAGTCTTTCCATGAGTGTTATTCCTGTCGTGTTTTTGGTGACTGTTTGTGTAATTATGCTCTTACAGGGTAGGCAGTTGAGTTCAGGTTTAATTATTTGCTATTTGTTAAAACGGCAAGATTGCATATATTGATCCGCTGTGACAGCTGTTTCTCTGATCTGCCGGTACTATATTACATAGAAAACTTTTATGGCCGAACTTTGCACACCCGCAACACGAATTTAAGCTCATGCGTGAAGCTGAACGTTGTTACGCTAAGAATGCAAGTGCTAGGGCTCGAGCAAAGGGAGGGAGGGTCTCTTTGTTTTTCAGCCTAGAAGACAACATCTTTTGGATGTTCCAGCCTGCTTCACAACACATCTACTATCTTATCTTGGGTGTTGCCCAGCAAAGGGTTTGCTCTCTCCTATACGGTTATGAGACTGCTTTAAAATTTTCTCACTGCGATAGAATGGCGTTCTTTTGCACAACACTTTGACGGCGGCTGCCCACGCATGGCGTTGTGTTGAAAACCTTGAAAACAGGTGCGAAAAGACGTTGACTGAGAAAAGAAATACACAGGACGACGCGTTACTAGCAACTGGGAACGTTTATTAAGAAACAGAAATATATAGGGCGACCAGCCGACATAATCCAACTGATTAAGACGCGCCTGTTTTCAAGATGAATCAACACCAGTTCGCGCAACTTTCCGTCCTGTTGAAAACCGCATAATAAGTTCCCCGAGCGACCTTGCCGCCAGCAGGCGCTTACAATAGCCAGAGCGCCGAAAAATTGCTAGGTGGGGACGGCGCACGCCGCCAGGTGGCGCTAACGTTCGTTGTTATATTCGCCAGCTTTGCCTCGCCCGCAGGCGTGCAATGCAGCGCTGGTAACAATCAGTATGACCATTACCAATTTTATTTATTTATTTAAGAAATACTGCAGGCCGTAAGCCCGAGCAGGAGGGGTACGTACCTCACACACACAAAAAAACGACAAAAGCATCTTGTGTACATACTGCCAAATTTACAAGATGAGCCAAGACATCGATAGTATCACTAACTCAATGAAAAAACAACAGGAACATCAATGGGTCAAAACAGTGAAGAAATGCAACAAAATGGTGAGCAAAACGATACACAGAAAAGAGGCTATGACGATTAAAGCATGACAGGTATCCAATTTAAACATTGGGTTCAAGGCGCTCTAGTGATCGCAGGTCCTCCAGAGAAGTGTTATTCCAATCTCTTACTGTTCGCGGGAAGAAGGAAAATTTGAACAAATCAGTCCGAGCAAAAAACGGCGGGAGAGATAAAGCGTGTGAATAACGAGTTCGCCGCGCTGATACAGGGGTTAAGAAGGGAGAGGGGTCAAGACCGAGGCGGCCGTTAGTGAGAGAATAAAGAAAATTAAGGCGAATAAACTTTCGTCGTGATTCCAAGGTTACAATCCCATGGTTCTGCATTGTTTTAGTAACAGTGACATTTCTACCATATAAGGAGTATATGAAGCGCACGACGTCTCTTGTTTTTTTCAAGAGAGGTAATGTTCTATTTTGTAAGTGGGTCCCAGACAACGCACGCGTATTCCATTTTAGGGCGTATGAGTGTACTGTACGCTAACAGCTTGACCTGTGGTGGAGCTCCTTCAAGTTTATGCCTTAAAAGGCACAATTTGCGAAAAGCGGACGATGCTACATTAGCAATCTGCGTATTTCAGCTTAGGGTGCTTGTTAACGTTATGCCAAGGAATTTATATTTATGAGCTTCAATTAAAGCATGGTTCGAAACGGAATATTGAAACAGAAGGAACTTTTATTTGAAATCGAAGAAAGACCGCTTTGTCCAAGTCAAGATTCATACCCCATTTATTACACCACGCAACAACATCGTACCTATATAACAATTAGTGCGTAAAACCTACTGGTCAGTCCGTATGCTGCTGTTAGTTATAGAAACGTTAACGTAAATAAATGAACTGCACTAGCATCATACTGGTGTGGTAGACTATCACATTTTATTTTTTACCACTCCCGTTCATTCAAACCACAAGAAAGGTCATTGCCTTTGCCTTTAGTTTCAGGAACATTCGCTCGGCTTTAAGATCCGTCTGTCCACGTGCGATATCCGACGGGAAGCGGTTCGCTAATCTTGTTAAAAACAGCTCCAAAGGAGTCTGTCCGTGTGTGGCAACCCCATCGATATTTCAACAGAAAAAATGGAGGGAGATCACAGTAATGCGTAGGACCTGAGGGTAGCAAAGCGGTAAGCAACCTTCACAACCATCACGACGGTTTAAGTCCACGATTACAGCCGATTTGCTTCTTCTGCGCTGCCGCGACGACCTTTACTCGGTCATTCTTGCTATAAGTGTGAGCCTGTCATTTTTTTTTGGAAGTGATAATCATTGGACATCACCTTGGAGGGGCGAACGCTATGACGTGTCTTTCTCGTTCCGAGGAAGTGTTGTCACATTTATGGCGAACGCAGAAAAACTTTTGGCCAATCTTGGCCAATCTTTTTAAGTTGGTATACTTGGCTTTAGAAACGTGCGCCGGGGATGCTGAGCTGTCGCCGCGAGGCACGCGCTCATTTGCGCTCGACATTGTCTTGGTTTTCTTCACTGCCGAAACGCCAAATAACGATTGACCGAACAGCTTTGCTGTTAAAAAAGCACACGTTTTGCCACTGAAGGAAGCACTAGGGAGGCACTTTCAATGGCTGTGGCCCCCTTCACCGGAATGGGAGCCGCATTTAAGGAGCTTCTTCAATGTGGCTTTCCAGGCTGAAAAAATGTAGAAGTTGACTTGAAAGCCCACCCACGGCAACGCTTATGATGTGGACCGTAGTTGCCTTCAAACAAGCTCTTCAGCCGCTGCTCCCACACCGGATCTGGAAGAGACTTGTGAAAATTTCGCCCTGCAGCGGGTGGCCCTGAACAGGGAAAAGTAACGCTAAACCATCGCGTACTCTAATCGCTTCACTGAAACTTTGTTAAAGAATCTGAGGACACCTAAGCGTTTTATCGTTTGTGCATTCGGAACCATGGATTTGTTTTGGCATTTCTGAAACGTCTTGCTCCCGAATCACGTTATCGAGGGGATCGTAACCTTGCCACTCGGGGCACCTTGCTTCGCAATCTGCTCCAACGCTTCTAAATGACCTCATCTGCTCCTAAGTGTAGCGCCGCACCTTCTTCCAGCAGCCGTGCAATGGGAAAGGTGACGACGATGGAGAATTTTCCTGCTCGTATAATGTCTTGTTCGCTTGCATTCTTCCACTGCCTCCATTTCCGGTGTACTCGCATGGGCGACCACATCTTGATACTGTCGAGTTTGAATTCGCGGTGCCTGGTGCTATAGAACGCTTAAGAAGGAGCCAGGTCTCGCTAGTGTCGAGTGCGAGCTCCCGGTAAAGAATGCTTCGTTGTATGTAATGATCCCGAAGGAGCCGCTTCTGTTACGGACGGCTGTTTTTTTTTTCTCGCAGCATGCGATTTAGGGCTGCCGCCTTATAAACAAACTCCTAATTTAATGGATCAGTCCAGCCCGAGCACGTGTGCGCCCCCTCCCACCCCTCAGGCGAACTGCATGACCGTAATAAACAACGAAACAAGTTCGGTCGACCATGTAAGTGCTCAAGCCATGGAAAAGCAGGCAAAAAAAAAGAAGATTGGCCGCGTATCTGCTCGCTTCGTTGCAAACACTGCCCAGAGACGAAGTCTTCTGTCGCTTCTGCCACGTAAATGGCTTTCTTCCCCACTACGCCCACCTCTCATGCTCTTCACCTCTCTTTCGATCCTCCCACAATATACACGCAGGAGGTTTGCTGAAGTCAATTCAAGCTTTCCGCGTTTAACTGCTTTCGCACTCCTCGACACTTTTGTAACAGTTGAACACGAAACACTGCCATGAGGTCCAAGCTCGGGCGAGCTCTGTTTGGAATCTTTGATGAGAATATTGTCTCCAGTTCGTATTTTTTGTTTCCAAATATCAAGCACGCATTTATTCGCAATTAAACGAACGCGCCGAATACCCGTTCTACGTTGATGTTTTGCCGTAACTAGCCCTAATGTTTTCTTTCTCCTCAAAAACTACTGCCACTGATATTCATTGACACTGCAACGAATATCAGTAGATTCGATGCTCACTATTCTGGTGGGCCGGAATCGCTCACTGTGGATACGTCTTTATCTATAAAGCCGGTCATAGTACTGCACTTTGCTCGGCTTGGCTAGGGTGCTTGTAAGATTGTGGCTGTCACAAAAAAACGGGGCGATGATCAAGGCAGCGAATAGCTCGTTCCCCCTGTTTTCCCTCGTGACGTTCATGAGAATTAAGCTCTAGCCAACCGGGACCAACGCATTTGTAATGGCAAAAGAACACAAAAAGTGCGATTTGCGATCAATCGATTACAAGGTCGGGTACAATGTCAAAATTGAAATCGGGGAAAAATGTTTGCTCAGAACATTTGTCTAATTCGTTGGGAAATGTCTGTACCTCCAATTGTACCTGTATGTACATTTTATGTATATATTTTATATTTTATTTTACCTTTATATTTTATGTATATATTACCTGTATGTATATTGTATGCACCTGTAGACATTTATAGGAACTGTACAGAAATTTGTGTGTGTGTGTGGGTGTGTGTGTGTGTGTGTGTGTGTGTGTGTGTGTGTGTGTGTGTGTGTGTGTGTGTGTGTGTGTGTGTGTGTGTGTGTGTGTGTGTGTGTGTGTGTGTGTGTGTGTGTCAAGTGCACAGTTCTTAGTTGTATCTACTTGCCTTAAAGTGGCCTCCTGGGCCCTGTCAAGCTCGACGCGTAGCTTTTAGCCTAGGAGACCATCCAGTTTTGTTTAGGCTCTGGAAAAATAAAGTGTATTGTATTGTAAGAGCGATACAGAAGACGACGGTACACCCTTCTGCCAATAACATCCGCTGTCCAAAGCAACAAAGGTATAGCTAAGGTGTGAGCGCCATAGTTATAAAAGTTTTCTAGATATTCCGAGGTAATTTTGGAAAGCAAGAGCTTCGCACTCGCCTTTATGCTTCTAGATATAGCACAGCATGCTCCCGGGCGGAAAGAAATAATAGACATCATTACGTTGATGGAAAACGCCTGGAGGCGGTGTTGCGAACGAGACTTCAAGAAGCAAAGCAGAGTCCCGGTGTTCCCAACAGACGGGTTGCTCACACGTAGAACTCAAAGATAGGAGTGCAGACACACGCCAAACGTTGTTACAAAGTATCATTCTCTCAAACAATCTTGAGTAATGGGACTGAGCTTAGTAGTTTTAGCACCGAAAGAAACGTGAAGGGCATTCTGTTTCCTTTTTGATGTATTAGTATATTAAGGTACAGCCCAGTGTTTACGTTCTTCTCTCGAGTTTTGCCCTTGGCTTCGGAAACATCCCTGTGGCGGCAGAAAAGAGCACCGCTACCATCGAATGTTTTTACGGTGAAATCACCGGGAAAACCCCCCCCCCCCCCCCCCATTTCTTGTCCGCTGTAGTACGCCATTCAGCCCATGGAAATCTCATTCGAAATAGCGCCCGCAGGCATTTTCATTCACGTCAAAGGTATCTATTATTCGCGGCCACATGAGAGCTTGTTGTCTTTTATCGAGCTTTGTGTTGCCGGATACTGCGTGTTTCGAAGCCTATTTTTGGGGGCATTAACAATCGTATGTCCACCATGTATTTTTAACTAGGTCCAACCAAAGCCTTTTCCAGATGAGTGATTTCTATCGACTGCTGCATCGCTCTCTTTGGCGATCTGTTTTAGCACGTCTATGGCACGGCATTTTTATTCGCCGGTATGGTGACAGCCTTGAAAGATTCTGAATGCCTGGATAATTTCTTGCTTCTATTCAATGCCATTTAAATCTTTTTTTCCTCGGAGTAACGGAATAGTTGGCCAGCATTAAGACATGAACACGTGTTAGTGTTTGTTCCAGCCATATAGCAGTTGCCGGTGGAAGTCACGATTTGTTTTCTGGACACCTCATTTTCCGTGACCGCCATACCAGATGGTCTTAAGAGCCGCCAGCTAAAAACCCGCTTCCAGCGTACATATCAGTGCATATTCAAGTGTGTCGATTGAGCCAGCAATAATGTTTGTTGATATAACGCAATTGGAAAGTCGCGCTACAACTTACTGGGCGCACTGGGGAACGACATGAATGTTAAAGAATGACAGGTTGCCCAAGCCCATCACAGAACGCGTGTTAAGGCAAACGCTAATTTTCGCACATCTGTCTTGAGAAGTAACTCCCTGGGGCGCCCGAAATTAAGCTTATTACATTACACCCATAGTTCTAGTCATAGCTGTGGGTGTAATGTACAGGAGAATGATGTGAATGCGGTATTCTAAGCGAAGCTTATATGGCTAGGTCGGTATGTATTTTTTTTTTGTCCACGAATGAGAACTCACGAGCCTCCACCTGTGTTTGAAGCGCGAGGTGCTCTGTAGCGCGATGAGTTCTGCAGGAAGAGGAGTGTCCTCTCATGTTTCAAACGTACCATGATTTTTATGATGGCCGCGCACCTACCGAACCTAGCGAGATGTTCGTTGACTTCACCAAAGGAGCTCGCAACAAAGGCTAGAGTGCGCAAGTGCCCCGAACACGCCGAGAAATCATTTTGAGGGAAAAAAAAACAGCACCGATAGCGACCGTCTACACGATGGCTACCGTCTACACGATGATAATGATAACGGGTGAAGTGAAAGATGGCTGAAACACGAAGCTTTCTTTGGTCTAAAGCCAATGTCTTGAAAGTGCGAATTCAAATTTCAAAACTTAAATTGGTTCCCAAAGAGGCACTGCAGGAAAGCCAACTTACACAATGGGTTTCCACAGAGGCACACCAAGGGCCTCAAGAATAAAACGCTTCCGCGGGTCGGAATCGAACCTGGGTCCATCGCGTTATGAAGCCGACGTCTACCCGATTGTACCATTTCTTTTTAGGGCGCAGCCGTCTGGCAGCCTTTACATGGGGTTCGTTGCGTCGGCGATTAGTACGTCCGCGTAGCCGAGTTTGCGAACACAGTTGGGACGCAGTAAAAAGAAAATGGAGCGGAGGGACCGGCGAAAGGTGAGGAGAAGGGCGCCATGCGGGCTATGGTGTCATCTCTCTCGCTGCCTCCGGCCCCTGTCGCACTGCCTGCCTCCCCCTCAATCTTGTTTCATGCGTCACCGCCAAGGAGCGCCCTCCCTTTCGCGCTTTCCCCAGACGCTGTTCCGTTCGCCGCTAATCCAAACCGCGTGCCATTTGCGCGGGAGGCTCAACAGCAATTTGCGAGATGATGATGATGATTGATGATTGCCAGTGGTATTCCCTTTGAAGCTTGGTGAAGACGTGTCATCTTACGAAAAAAAAAATCACGCCATATCCACGGAATGAACGATGATAAGTGGGGCGAAGCTCGAGAGGGGGAGATCATCGGTAACCGTAACTCTCCCGTGAAAGTTCGCCCATTACATCATTAAGAAAGACGTAAGACTGTGTGTGTACATTGTAAAAATCAACTTTTATTTTCGGAGTCAATGCTCCCAGGCCCAGACCTGGCGAAAGACCCCGCGCCATCGAGGACTACCCCGCACCTCCACCACAATTTGTCACGTAGGATGGGACACAACGGTAAAGAGAGAACTTTTATTTAGGGCGAACTTGTGCCCGAACAAGACGAGAGGAAACGAGCAAAGGTCCTTGCGTCTCGTTCGATCTCCGAGAACGACTGCCTGCGTTCGTGGCGTGATCTCTTGCGTGATCTCCCCCTCGCAGTGCACGTGCGCTCGCGCCTCCGTTGGCGAATACAGACAAGCTCGCGCTCCCGGTGCCGAGTTTGCGCTGCCGGTTGCAGCCGGTTCTTGCGCGTGTAACGCGGCCCACTTTGCGACATCTCCGAAAGCATGCGGTGGTCACGTAGCACGAGACACAAGGGATGGACAGACCCATGACTTAAGGAGCTTCGCCCCTAAAAAACGAATATACCTAGGCTTTATAATCTTCGTTTAATGCTAGCGCTGCTAATAGGGCAGGCACAAAAAACATATTAGGCAAAAAAAACTTATTTTTTCTGTTACAAATGGCAGCTGTCCTAGACAATATTCCCTCAGTGCTTTTCGTCCACCAGTATTCTAATCTTATTTTTTGTCACCTTGACAGCCTTGAAGTTAACTCCCGCTGTGCTCCCCTAAATCCTAGGACTTCTGGAAGCAGAATATTTCCCTCTAGATTTGGATGAATACCCTCGCATTGTAACACTATGTGCCGCATAGCTTGTTTCTTTTCCGCAGACCACGCGTATACCGACTTGACATTTCCGCTTGAACAAAAACCACAGCACTTAGGAAGGAAACTTCCTAAGTCCTGTTGTTTTTGTTCAAGCTGAAATTTCAAGTCGATATGAAAAACCAACTCGCCCAAACCCAAGCAATTCTACACGCGATATACACCATCATTTTGTGTATACTTCCCCAGAAAGCTCTTCGTTCGCAAGCAACCTGCTCTAGCCTCAAAAAGCAAAGCACTTCCATTGGAATTATCGCAGAAATTTTTCTTTCTGATGTCTAATTTGTAAGCCCTGTACACCTGTACGAAGTTCTAGCTTCCCTTTTTTCTCTCCATTTTCGCGTTTTTCTCTGCCTTGCCTCTTTCTTGGTCACCTTGGCTGTCTCGGATTCTCCACCGTTCTTTCCGTATTTCATCGTTAGCCTTCTAGTCTTCCTTAGCAACTGCGTGTCGACGCTGTTCATGCATAGGTACCTAAAAACTTAAGCTGTCCACCTACGTTGATCAATTGCTCTAGACCTCCTCTCAAAAGATATTTTGCTCTGCGCTTCTCGAACACCAAACGACGCTCAGCCCATATCTCCCTGCACTGCTTCGTTAATGGTTTTTCCAAGCGCTCTCAAGGCCAAACCGCCTACCGTTCTCTTGTTCACATCGCCCAGGTGACAGTTTACAGAAGACACAAAAATGATGAGGTTGTGCAGCCACGTCCTGACATACAAAATTTCGCTGAGCAGTTTGAAGAACGTTTTTGTAGCGTGAGCTACACTGACCGAGGTTGAGCAGTTTCGCGTGGCTCCTGGAGAGCCGTGCGGCGCAAGCGCGGCACGTGGCGGCCCGGTACACTTGATGATCATGTGAGGGGTGGCCGGGTATGGAACCAATGGCTCGTGCGTCGCACCAACACCGAGCTGCGTGAGCGCGGCACGTGGCGGAACGGTCCACTTGATGATCATACGAGAGGGGGCCGGGTGTAGAACCGATGGCTCCTGCGTCGCAGCAACACCGGCTTGCGCCTGTGGAACCACACTCCACGTGTCCAGCGTCTTCGCCGACCTTCATTCCACGCGTGGCGGCCTGGTCCACTTTATGATCATACGACGGTTGGCCGGGTGTGGAACCGATGGCTCGTGCGTCGCAGCAACATCCGCATGCGCCTGTAGAACCAGCTTAGCTCTGGGGCGATTGATGACGCTGCGCCGTAGCCGCTTTATAGATATGCATGTGTCACATAATGCGCATACCGTGTGTGTGTGTCATTGAAGCACCAGTAAGCACGATAATCAGCAAATCCTAGACAACCAGGAAAGCTAAGAATAACCAGCTGAACCTTAACTCAGGCTACGTATATCCTGGCATAGCCGAGCTGAGCCACTGCTAATTTTTTGTTGAAAGAGAAAGGGGCATTTTACGGAGACACAATTCATATCTTGTCCAGACAAGCTAGAATAAACAGTTCTATACAGTGGTCTTGGCAAAAGCATGGAGATTAGGTCCTTGTAGAGTTTAGAACGAGACACAGCGAACATATAATCTGGAGAAAAGAAGGAACCAATAAAAGCAGTATTGAAGTGCAGACTTCATGCATAAACCCCCACAAGGTCTGGTCGAAAATGATGATGAGACAAGAAGATTAGGCGAAACATCGGCGAGGTTAACTTCCAAAAATGAGCGAATGGAGTCTCGAAAAAAGAAGAACCGTGAAACTATTTGCCGCACAAAGAGATGCGTTAAGCCCAGCCTCCCATCGCAGACCAGCCTAAACAGGTTACCACGCCTCATTGGCTCCATGGTAGACGACCAATTCCTATTATGTTTTTATGTTACCCGTTCCAAAAATAAAACGAATAACATTTCGCAACATTTCTGTGTTCCCAAGGTAGACAACCACACATATGTTGCGAAAACCCGATGGAACTGATGTATCTGACGCGAGCGAAATGAAGCTTAACCGCACAGATCATCAAGGTTCGTGGAATCACTGCAGGAAGAGTCAATGACTTGACCATTGCCCTGGCCTTCCTCGCTGTGCCCCCGCCGCCACTCGGGACCCATTGTCCGGTCGTCGCCGTCTGGGCTTTCACGCGCACACGCGTGGAGCTGCTAAGGCCGGGGAAAGAGCAGCCGCTCCTTAATTCCTTTGGGGCAACAACACTCAGCACCGCTCAAAAGCCGCTGTCAATCAGGGGCCGCCGCCGCGTCTTGTCGGCTCCTCTGACAAGCCGTGGCGGGCCGATTCACGGGGTGGTCGACCGGCGGGGCAAATGACCCGCTCGAGTAAGGCATCGCCCGGTCGCAACAAGACATACTTTGCCGTAAGGCTGCAGTGCTTCACGCACGTAGGCATCTTCTAAGCGTTCAAGAAGCCAGAAAAGCTTCATGCGGACTTCTTTCGGTTCCTGGTGAATCACAACCCAGCGACGCTCTTTTACAACTATTTCTCCGGTGGCCACCAGTATCGTTTTGCAGACGAAGGACGGCACGTCACCATCCAAACATGAGAGATCAGAAATTGTCCTCTATAGAGAGCGAACCTGCTTGAAATCAATAGCTCCTCTGTGCCCATCTGTGAAGTCTTGGGCCCGGTATGGGCACCCTCCGGGATCCGCGTAAAGGAAATCAGTCTTGAACGCGCTTACCAGAAGGTAGGCGGGAGAGGACTGTACGGTACACATTACTGCTGGCAGAAGCCTCCGCAGTACCTCGACCAACGTCCAAATTAGCAATACTTGTGGAGAACAACAAAAACACTACCGTTCCGAACACGGTCTTCTTTCCCATTCTTAGCGGTCTGGATTTTAGATTTTGACGGCGACTTATGTTGTTTGGGAGAAAGATTCGTGTTTTAAGAATCGTTCTCTTAATGGAGCCATGAAGAGGAAACACAACTTTGTTTAATTTGAAAGAACTATGATTCAGTATCTTACTCAGCTCCATTAAAGCCACATAAGATGTTTTTTAACGAAGAAAAAGCAAGAAGTATTTAAAAACTTTCAAATTTTGCGCCACAGTGACGTGTAATAAGCAAGATTGACGTCATACGAGCCAACAATAAAACATAATTTTCAGTGCGTTAACTACACGTTAGCATTCAAGTGATGCCGTCAAATGGAACTAGAGGCCCTATTCCAGACGTCCAGTCATGTGTCGTCGCGACAGGTGAGTTAGGCAGCCGCCAATCGCACAAACAAGGTTCCGTGACGTCATAGAAAAGTTGCGGGAAATTGGCTAGGGGGTCGCGACTGCTTCACACGTTTTCTTTCATATCTCCGTTGTTTGTTCGAAGATTGCAATGATATTGGTATCATTGTTATCGGGACGAACCCGTCTTTCTAATAAACCCAACTTGTAATTTGTCTTCATGGCTCCTTTAAGAAAGGGGATTTGAAATTGTTCATGCCCTTTACAGGATGAAGTTGTCCTAGTGCGGCACGGACATAGGCCAAGCACATTTGTTTTCTGCTTTCGGGAGCATTTGTTTTCCGTGTGCAGCAGCTTCTTGCGGCAAATCCAACTTTACCGCGAGTGATCAGCAGAAAACAGTTGTAACTCTCAGTGTGCTCCTTAGGAATGCAGACGTTAACACTCAAAAGAAAGAGAATTCGCTCATACCTTTACCCAAATTGTAGGTCACATAAATCGTGCGTTAAATATCTGTGCTCGGCATCTAACTTCACGAATGGAATGACCCATGGTTTATAATACTCGCAAACACCAGCGTAAGCTATGAAAACTGCTCAAAAAATGTCCTTCTGTCGGATTAAGTACCTTGCGACTGCTAAATGTAGGGTGTACTACCATTTAAGAGCGGGAGGGAAAGAGGCAATCTTTGGGGCATTTTCTACGGTAATGTCAAGGTTTTCACGTTTCATCAATTTAATATTTATTCCATGCCGGTCTATAATGGTGTGGGTTGTGCAGCAACCAGTTCAAGGTATGACGCTTTCGTTCGACGATATCAAATTGCAAAGGATTTCAAAACTGAACTGTGCGGGTTAGTAAAAGCATTACTACATATAGTTTCACACAATATTTGAAGAACTTTTGTTTCCAACGGTTCATTTTGGCTTCCAGAACGTCGAATTCTACACCGAGAAACCACAGTTTAATTCACTCTGTATACAACTTTACGTGTGAGCCTGCGACTCGACTGTTGCAGCTAGTATCTGCCAAAAGCCAAGCCATTCGGGAATTCCAAATATCAGCAAAGCTTTCAACCGTTCATTTCAACATTTCGGGGTAATGCGTGCAGGACCGTTATAATGCATTACAACGGATCTCGCACCTTTTCAGCGGTGCCCAAAAAGGTGTCACCAAGGTGTCACCGATATTTTTATGGCTTCGACGCCAGGCGTGGTGTCCGTTTGGACTCGGTGTACATTGCTGGTTCGTCCTTGCTGGTGCAGGCCTCTCTGTGGTGTGCACGTTCTGTTTGATGCCCCTTCGACCACGGCCTGTCCATTCACCGAATGCGCCGAACAACTTTTTGTACACGGCACAAATCTGCCATGATGATCCGGAGACAGTGCGCAAGTGACCCTGCTTAGACGCTACGCCGCTCAATTGCGCAGGCGTGCTCCGGAGGCTTTACCAATCAGGAGGCTTCACTTCTACTATATTTATTTATTTATTTGCAGATACTGCAGTCTCTATCGAACTTATGCAGGATGGGTAGAGGTAAATGAATACAAATTTATACAAAACAAGGCAAACCATGGAACGTACAAAGTTCACAAAAATAAAAAAAGCCTATCTTACTACAACAGCTTTTCGAATTAAGCTTGGAGTAGCCAGCTGATTTCTAGGTTGCACCTGAACTCTCTAATAAATCATTTTTTCTCTCTCTAAGCTAATGACTTCTGTGTAACGGCTTCCTTAGGAAGGTCGTTCAAATCAGTATTAGTGAAAGGAAAGAAAGAATATTTGAAACAATTATTTGAGGGTTCAAAAGGGTTATAGAAAACGCGCGGCTGCACCGTGGGTTATAACATGATGAATATGTAAAAACACGATAAATGTCGATGGAGTAAATTTCCTCTAGTTGTTTGAAAGAAGAACTCCAGGAAAAAAATCCGGTTTCTTTCTGAAACCGGCAACCTCCCACTTTGTTGAAGGAGGATTGATATTGAACTGCGACCATTCGAATTGTAAATAAATTCAAAAGCGTTTTCTGCAACCTTTTTAATTGATTAACACTGCCCTTTGTAAACATGTCCCGGATTATAACTGCGTAATCTAGCATTTTGGGGATAATTGTATTGTTTACAAGAAGACGCACATTTGGTGTGCAGTATTTCAAGGAATGCCGTTGAAAGTAACTTACGTAGTCATTTAGCTGAGACACTGTCGGTTTGTTTTCTCCAGGAAATCTTGTTCGATATCCATAGGCCAAGGTACCTGCAGGGGTCTGCTATTGCGAGGTACTGGTGTGGGAGCGGGGACGTTTTGTGAGTTATTTTCTTGAAGACATTTTTTTAATGTTGATGCACAGTTTCCACTCATTGCACCAAGCAATTATTTTCTGAAAGTCATAATTAGTCATTATTGGTCCTATGGAGATTGTATTCTTCTCATAGACAATGCCGTCATCAGCGTACAGCCTTATATAAGAAGAATGGTCACAAACTGTCATTAATATATACAAAAAAAATAAAGGGCCCAGTAGCGACCCCTGAGGGACGCGAGAATCAACCGGTGTCCAGTTCGGAGAATCGTCATTTATTACGATAAACTGATTGCGACATCGGAGGTATGCAGAAATCCAGCTAAGGAATTTATCATTTCGTAGAATATATCCTTCCTGATTTGCGCAGAAGCTCTAGGTGCCGTACTTTTTCAAATGATTTTTGAGAATCTATAAATATTACGTCAGTTGAAATTTCTTCGATTTATTGCACTCGCAAAGCCGTGAACGGTTTCCTCTAGCTGAGTAATGGTCAATGAACCAGCTAGAACATTCACAGACTTGATCCTCCCATTCTTAGGCACAAAAAGTGGCAGCCTTTCCAAAACCCTGTGAAGGTGTATGACCTGTGGAGCTTTTTTAGCTCATGACATAGGGATGACACTTAATTTTGCCAAATGGCACGAGAAAATGTTTTCCGATTGACGTGCTCTTTCTCTTCCTTTCTATCCCATTCACCGGCCCCCTAACATGGGATAGTGGATTGGATTCCTTCACTGCGACAGCGCCCAAGGCTCTGGCTTGACCTTAGCTGAGCTTGAAGATCAGATTGAAGGAGTGAGTCGTTTTTCGGGTTTGGCGTGGAGTAATGAGCTCCGCTAAGAGCCAATGGACCGTAACATTGACGCTTCTTTATTACCCTACTACAGCTAGACCAAACTGCTTAAGCCGCGATCCTCCTCTTTAGGCAAATTGATTTAAACAACGGAAAATAAAATAACCTCTTTACTTAAGAGGAATAACCGCAACAGTGAAGTTGCTTTATCACCTTACCCAAACTAGAGCGAACAGCTCAAGCGGGGAACTTGGTGTTTGGAAAAAAATAGAATTAAACAATCGAAAATAAAATAAGCTGCGTCCTGACAAACCTAATATTCAGACTAAGAGGACCCGCAGGCGTTAAAGGGTGTCCTGAATGGACATATACTGCGTTGCGTACAAGTCAATACTGCTGAATAATAGGATAAACCCCACCATCTCTTGTGCAGTTTTTGCAACAACACGCAGCATAAAAATCTATTTGAGTCGCAGTCATAACTGGTCAAGCTAACACATGTAATAACCATAGTAGTACATATATAGCTGAATTGGTGTCTTGTCTCCAATGTGCCTGATGTTTCCTTTTTGTTCAACCATGTTGATAAGTGTGAAGTATGACACTAGACTTTGTGTTTGGATGGCTTTTGTTGCCTACACAAACTTTTCATTTCAGACTTCATCTTTTGGCCGCTGGCTTAATCGAGCAACAGACAGACAGACAGACAAACAGACAGACAGACAGAGACAGACAGACAGACAGACAGACAGACAGACAGACAGACCAATGTTTTCGGGCATAAATAGTCCGAAAAATCCCGTCGAGGTACAAAACGGGCGAAGCAGTTTGGATTTTGGACTTTACTTTGTCTTTGCTTGCATTAAAAAAATCTTCGCGTTTCAACCATTTTTCTTTTAAGAAAGAAGCTTTCATTTTTCTTTTATCTGTCTAAGGATGTGACGACGATGAAAAAGCCTGCAGAAATAAGGAACTGTTGCGTTTTAAAGCAAGAACATTAACGTTCTCTTTGTGTAGTGTGTTATGGGCATATTGAGAAGTATACACCTTAAGGTGCCACGTGGATGTTATATGGGATGATGATTTAGATGACTTTTTTTGTAGCCTTTTGTTTATGTTGGTGGATAATCCGAGTGTTGCAGCATTCCGTGGCCCATCTGGTGCTGAAGTTTCAGGCGCTGAAGTTGTGCGCAATTGTGAGCTTCTTGAAGTCCTTCGCATTTATTAGGTCCTAAGGAAGATAGTTTATTTGCAATTGTACTACTTCCTAAACCGAGAGCGGTCTTGTAGTCTCGTCGAGACATCCTTTTTAAGCACGCTATTACGGAAGGTTTAAGTGCAAGGTATAAAATTCCGCCGGTGGTGCGGCTAATTAGCAGAGCATCTCCCGTGCGCTTAGTGTCGACCTACTTAGTGCCACATGGTCGGTGGGGTACTCTGTGGATTAAATGCATTAGATTCGGGCAAGTTAAGCGACCCTTCTGAATGAGCCCACATTTGGGCAACGCGTGTTGTGTTAGCCAGCCCGCGATAACGGCCCCATGGCAAGAACTTTGGAAAAGTAAAGGAAAAGATTTCAAGGCACTCTGTTGGCAACATTAACATCCCCGCATTAGGCTCATCTAAACACTGAACGCACTCTTGGAGCTCATGAAAAATTCATGTTTGTCGGCCAGCCCAATGTTCTACGATGCTCGCAGAGTTGATAAAGGCGGAATGCAAATTTTATATCTACCAGTTACGTTTTCATGGCGCTCTTGCGGTGTCACCAACTTTTCATATTTAGTGCTGAAGCTGTTATCACTGTTATTTTTCATACTGTATTTGGTGGCAGCATATGATACCCTGAGTACTATAGAGTCATTGCGGTCAGCGAACCTATATATCCAAGGCCCGCTCCAACCGCCCCGCCTCATATTTTATGCAACGAGATAGAGAGAGAGAGAGAGAGAGAGAGAGAGAGAGAGAGAGAGAGAGAGAGAGAGAGAGAGAGAGAGAGAGAGAGAGAGAGAGAGAGAGAGAGAGAGAGAGAGAACGTTTTTTGAAATAGCAGGGACGGGGTAGGGGAGAAAAAGGGGAGGGGTGGGTGGCCAACCTAGTCCGGTAGGCCGCGTGCCACGGCCGCCATCGTCGCCCGAGACATCAGGGCTTTCTGGTCTTGGAGCTGGCAGCTCTCCAACTTTCACTCCCAATGCTCAAGGGTAGGGGATATTGGTGCTGGAGGGTTGGTGGGGCATGTCCAGATGAGATGAGCGATGGTGTTAGGCTGATCAAACAGGGGGCAGTTGAGTGGGTAGTTAATAGGACAGATGTGGTGAAGATGAAGGTGATTGTAAAACGTGTTGGTTTAAAGTCGGCGCTAAATGCGGGCGTTTGCGGCAGGAAGGGAAGGGGGGATAGGGGTGTCGGGTTGTTCTATAGTTGTAGATGATGTCGGTGTAGCTTTGAGAGAAGGGCGTAAGGGAGTTTGCAACCTCATTTGCGCTGTTGGCCTCTTCTGTAAATGCCCGGTCAAGTGGAGCACGGGCGGTGGTGTTTGCCACCTCGTTATCAGGGAGGGCAGTGTGGCTAGGCATCCACACTATGCCGGCAAAAGGGAGGGCGGGGCATTGAGAAAGGATGGCCAGGGTAGGAGCCGAGACTGGTCCGAGTGCAAAACGGCGCCAGGCAGTTTTGGAGTCAGACAGAGGTGTTATGCTGGGACTTCATCGTTTGTTTAAACGTGGAGTTTCTTCCGTAGATAACAACATAATAGCTTTTCTTTCAATTGTGTTACGTGTGAAGCTTAAACACGAGTCGCAATTCACTGAAACGTAGCACCGACATCAAATATTTACGAGTTGTTTTGTAGTAACGAGGAGAAAAAAAGGCTGGGACTTTATTCCTAAAAACACTACTAAAAATAAATTGAGCCCATAGCTGTTGAATCTCCCGATAAACACTCTAACATAAACGCGCCACTAAAGAACAGTCAGCAATAACTTTATGCATGCAGAAAAGCCTGTAGCGATATGAGAAAAATTTGCGAAGGTTAGTGAAAGTAGATAATGCAACAATTGTTTGGATATAGTTGTATTGCGGACTAATTCGAATGCGTCGAGCTCAACTACCAATGAAAGGCGAGAAATGTTACAAGAGCAATAGGAGCGTTCTTCAAACCAAGACCGGATTTTTCCGCTTTGAAAAGTTTCCAATAAATACGGCCTGTAAAGATTAGGTGTTGAAAAAAATAGGCAGGTTTCATGGCTTGTTTTTTTTAAAGAGTTAAACCAGCCTTCTGCTTATTTTCAAGGATTGAAAGAGAGGTTATCAAAGGCAGTATTAATGAATTCGCAAAAACAGTTTGTCGCATTATATGTGTGATTCCAATGTCAGAGTTTGCCAGTCTTAAGAGATGAGACTACACTCCCCAAAAAGACGTCTGGTAGAACTTGCTGCCTCAACATGACTAAGTAGAAAGGAAGGAAGGCTAAGTTTTCGCTGAAGACATTCGGCCCATTTTTTTAATGCAATAGATTGCCCTGCGGCATAACAGGGAGGTTTATAGGTACAGCATTGCAGCAGTTGCACGCAGAAAGCCAAGAAGAGACCGGTACTGGGGTCGCCGTATCCAACGCTTAAGGTCGGGGGGTCTCCCAGGATGGAGCCCTGTGCCTCGGAGGTGTTGGATTCTGGCGTTTCTGCAGGTGTTCAACGTCAGCTTCTGGCGCAGGAGTCACAAAGAAGGGGCAGGTGTCCGCAAACGGGGCGTGGTATCGGGCAGGCGAAGCGGGAGTAACTGCTGGGGATAACGTCACCCAAACTCGAAGCCTCCGCAGCAAAACCTCCTCCCAGCGAGCGAGCCCACTGGGGAGGTCAGTTACACGCGGTGGAAGTAAAGCACGCGTGACGCGGCGGAGGTTCTCTTTTTCCACCAGCAGTTCTTCTCGGGTAGATACTCGAAGTAGTGGTAGTGGCCGTGGGAGGTCTCTTCGGTGGCAGGCGCGATCTGCCACCGTGTGGGCAGGAAGCGTGTCCCGGTAAATCCAGGAAACGTGGACAGGGCATGGATAAGTGTCCATAACCTCGTGAATGCGTGCGGCGAGGCTTGTACAACGCGCAACGCGACGCAAATCCCGAATCGCTGCCTTTGAGTCCGTGTAAAGTTCCAGCTTGTCCCCAGTAGTCAAAGTCGATGCAAGCGCCTGCAGGCCATCCCTAATGGCAGTAAGTTCTGCGAGCAGGCTTGGGAGTGCACGCGCAGCTTTGATATAGGGCAGGGTATGAGGGACACCCTACGTACGCGCAGGACTCGTACGCGCAGCTTTGATTTAGGGCAGGGTATGAGGGACATGCCAAGGCCGTGGTGACGAAGCAGTCGTATGCCCCGGCGTCCACAAAAGCCTGGACAACCAGCGGTTGCGTCTCAGGCTCCCAGTCAGGGACATGAAGGACGGCATCTGGAGACTTGTGAAGGCCCGAGGTACGGGCGTGTAGCCTTGTCAGAGGCTTGTTGTCCGTCACCTGATGGAACAGCCAGGGCGGCCTTGCGGCGGAAAAGGCTGGCTTCGTATTCGGCGGCTGGCCCATGTACGCGGCGAGGGCTGCTGCCTCTGGAATCAGTCCACGTTTCAGCAGGCGTGCGGAACGACGCTGATGAATGAGTTCATCAAGCGTGTTTAGCTGGGCTTCTGCTTGGAGCTGGGGAATCGGTGTTAGGCGGGGGAGTCCAGTAATAGTGCGCATGGCAGCCCTGTTAATAGCCTCCAGCCGGTCCCAGTCCCCTCGCGTCATGTGCTGGAACTGTGCCTGGTACACGAGCCTTGGCTGTAGTACAGAACGCACTAGCAGACGGGCCATCGTCCAGCAAGCCCCGCCAGACTTTTGGGAGATGCGGCGAACAAGGTGGAGCAGTTGTGCGGCTTTCTGTCGAGCAGATCGTATCCACTGAGCTGCGACCCTGAGTCCGATATCTCTAAGCCCAGAACCCGAAGGTGTCCGACAATGGGAATGGCGGTACCGTTCAGTTGTAGAACGATCGGCGATACTGCAAGGGAGCGACGGTCCCCAGTGTTGGCGACTGTAAGTGCAGCAGTCTTCTATTGATAGAGGGTGAGGCCCACATACTCGCACCATTTCTGGCAGTCTGTTAACGCTTGCTGGAGGCACTCGGCTTGTCTTGGCAGGTATGAATCGACTGTCCATACAGGGATGTCATCCGGGTACATGAGGAAATACAGGTCTTGAATAGTGGACAGGTGCCAGGCTAGCGGCAACAAGACGACGTTAAAAAGTAGCGGAGACAGAACAGACCCTTGTGGCACACAGCGCACTGGTGTAAAGGAGCCGAAACTTCCACCGTTGATGAGTACGGAGAAAGAGCGGTGTTGTAGGAAGTGCCGGACAAAGACAGACTTCGTCTGGGAGGCGGAGACAACTTAGTACCTCTAAGATGGCAGCATGGCTAACATTGTCATACGCCTTGCATATGTCCATGGCTAGCACAGTCCTCACACGGTGAGAACGGCCTCCCACCAAAAACATAGATGACAGGTATTCTAAGCCATCCTCAGTACCAAGATGAGGCCTGAATCCGATTTGCGCCGGGTGATACCACTGAAAACTATCAAGCCACCACTCAAGACGCGTGGCAAGCATCCGCTCTAACAGCTTGCACAGAGTAGATGTCAAGGCGATTGGGCGCAACTTACGAAGTTCATGTGGTGATTTCCCGGGCTTTGGGATGGGGACAATATCCGCCCGAAGCCACGATTCAGGGAGTTTACCAGAGAGTCACACCTGATTTAAGGAGTCCAGAAGCATCGTGAGAGCTTGGTCGTTAATATTTTTGAACACCTCGTAAGTAATGCCATCGTTACCCGGAGCAGTACGTAGTTTAGCTTGATAGATTGCGGCCAATTATTCAGCCATTGTAAACGGTGACTGGATTCCCGAAATGGCTTCGCAAGTTGGTTGTAAGGCCACACTGTTCGGCAAGGGGAACAGATCCGGCTTTGCCACTGGCACAGCATCAAAGGCTGGAAACAAGGCCCGGGCAACGTTGGGAGCGAATTGTGCCGGATCTTTGTTGGATGCAAGGCAAGCGCTGGCTGCTGCTTCCAGAGGGCGACTGCCATATTCCATGGCGCGAAAAGTACGCCAGACGGACGCCGTTGAAGATGACGGACAGAGAGAGGCGCACGAGTCAAGCCAGCGCTGTCTGGACAGTCTTGTCTTGTGCCGTCTGGCAGCAGCGGTAAGGCGCTGCTGACACTGGAGCCTGGCAGGAATCGACGAAGGGTCCCGCTTGGCAATTACTTCGGCTTGCCTACGTTTGGCGCACAGCTGTAGGAGCCGGAGATCAGGCCTAGGGCGGGACTCCTCCACCCACGTATGCTGGGAGGCCTTCGTGAGGACACGGCGAAGCAAGTCGATGGGGTCCGGGATGGACGCTGAGAGGGAAGCGTTGAGGGTGGATCGGAAGGTATCCCAGTTCACCACTGTGCACCGGCGACGAAGGCCACCCGTTGATTCCGGAATAAGGCCGAGTCGAATTGGGTGGTGGTCGCTGCCCCAGCAGTCCGCCTCGCGTTGCCAGGAGATAGTTTGTGTACCCAGCCACCACGACAAGTCAGGTGAGTATGAAGGCATCAGGGCGTGGGTACAACGGCGTGTCGGGCTAATAAGAAACTGCGCTAATGGCAGAGTAAAGGGCGCATGTTTGTAACGTTACATCGCCAGCAAGATACGCCAGACTCCGGTACTCGTATTCAATCCGCTCATTATGCGGATGAAAGGGTTCTTCCCTAATGTACAGTCATGAACAAATGAAACGCTACAAGAAAGTATGAATCCGGACACACAAATAGCGCAATTTCTTTTCGTGCAAGTGAAAGTGTCACTTGGCTTTATTGTTGTTACGAAGATTGAAAATCTGTCTTTCCAAATATACGACTAGCGAGCCATTATTTCATCTTGACAATGCATATTGTTTGATTTTGAGTGTTCTGGTTCATATTTTCGTGTTCTCATTTCATTTGTCCATGACTGTGTACGACTTAATAGAGGAGTTGCAAGGAATTGAAAAAAATTCCCCCGCATTTCCCCGAGGGGGAGAATGTGAAAGTGCGAATACACGGTTGTCGGCCCGCTTGCGGCGCTTGCGCTCGGCCCCCGCAGCCCACCGCCTCGCCGCCTTCTCTTCCATCTCTTCCATCGGGTTTGTAGTATCACGTGTACACCACGCAGTTATCAAGCCGCTATAACGCCGCTGAGTCGCCAACGCACGCCGCTGACGACGTAGTTTGAATGCGTTAAAGATATAAGGCGCGTCAACACTGATATCACCGTCGCGTCCGTGGCTTGATCGGTAGAGCGTCGCGCTGCGGCCGCAAAGTCCGCGGATCGAAACCTGGCGCCGGATGCTGTTTTTCTTTATAGAGGAGCACTGCGGACGCCGCCGACGCCGCCGCCGCCGCCGCCGGCGGTGGATGGTTTGGGGTCGCTTATAAAGTGTATTCACACTTAAAACAGCTGAACGGAGCGTGGTAGCTTTTGCAGGCTTCACGACTATAGTCGGTTCGTTGAGGTATATACATATTCGCAAGCTTGTAGACGTTCTTACACCTTCGCCGATTGGCCAGTTAGGTAGTACCGTAGGCGGCTACGCCTCTTTACTCAATTCTGCGCAGATTGGCCTGTCCAAGTGCATGCCCTTGCATGCAGGAGTGACTGATTAGGACATGATAGGTGATGTGGCTTATAATTAGAGCCTCCAAAGTGTGCAGAACCTTCGATTCCTTGAGGCCCTGGGGGCAATCGGTGGTCCTCCGGATCTTGTCGGTTATCTCGTCCTGTGTGCCTTCACCTTCGCCCTTCTTCTGTCGCACTGTAGCTGTCATTACCGGTTATCTAATTATTTGGCTGCTTCAGTAGCACCATGGCGGACGCCACCCTCACTATTATGTGTACGTGCAGACACAGCAGCCATGTCCTGTTTCCCTGTTTACCCTGTTACAGGGTCGCCCTCGACAGTCACCTTATGTGTGATGTGCGCGCGCCTGATTACCCAGTAGGACTTCTAGCAGAGGAAGCGGTCTGTTAATTTCTATTATAAAAAAAAGGGAGATGATCGACCTTTCGCGTGCCTTTCCTGCGAGAGGGGTGTCGTCTGATAGCGTGTTTAGTACTTCCATTATTGGTGTGCCATCCTCGAGGGAAATTTTGACGCAGTTGTACGTTCGTCGGCTGCACTTGGTTGCTGCTGGTTATTCAGTATTAGATCGTGCTCTGAAACGCCGCATCCGCCCTTATCGTCTAAGTAAAGCATGGCTGCCCTTTGTTTGGTGTTATCAAGGCCTGTGATTTCTCTCCTGTTTTGTATTTTGCGCCGGCATGAACAGCCTTAGTCTCAAACCCGTCATCGTGTTCGGCAATGTTGCATGTTCGTTTAGTTATGAACGGAGTCTGGGTATGATTAGGGATTTGAATATCTGTCCTACGCCTGATATTCGGGAGATGCAATGCACTTTATTAATGTATGATTGCTTTCTAGGTTAAGTTGCGAAGAGATATTAGCGTGGGACCCTTCCGGTGGTAGCTTGCTATCCTGCAGGGGTATTGATAGTAGAACACCAGTTGCTTTATAGGCCTGACGGGAAGGTTTTCCCGCGGGAAATATTTTATGACACCTAACACAGGTGTAATGTTTCTCACTATCTGGTGGGTAGGCACTCTGACACCCCGCTCTCTGAACTCCCTGTACATATCCATGTGCTCCTACAGTGGACCATGTTTGTGAGACGATGTGGTATCCAGCTGGGCCACTTGGAATAAGTTCATACTTAGGAACATACGCGTACAATAAGGGCACAAAACATTAAGAACCGAACGTAATGGACGTTTCTGCTGAACTTTTATTCTATAGAACGTCAAATTACATACAATAAAAAGGCAGACACGCAGCTGTAGAAGAGACAGAAAATATGCAGCAATACATTTCTTCGGAATTATTCAGGAATTCAACTTGTGACGATTTGATGTGCATAGAAGCCTGGCTGATGTTTAATTCCACCGCTTATACGAAATGAAAGTCGTTTGCCAATTCCGCACTTTCGCCTAGGTACGCCTTCAGAGTAGTTACATTGCATTACAGACGGAACTTCAAGTCCGGCAGTCCGTAACCAGATTGCGGTGCATGCCCATATGGAAGGCAATTTTGGGTTTCCGGAGCCAAATATTCAATGACATTCCGCTTGACCAATATACACTTATTAGAGAACCAGGATACAACACACTCCCTGCAAGTCCTAATATTCTCCGGGTACTTGATGGATCCCCCCAGTGTGCCGTCGTTTTGTTTTTTCTCCACGGCAGGGCAGGGGTCAGCTAATTTATTCGGTATGACAAATACACCGCCAACTTCATAGCAATTGCCTACGCTATTGACGAGATGTGAAATCTCGTCAATTTAAGTAAGGATTTCAATCGTCAACCTCTTTCTTCTTCGCGTTTGCCCAAGTGGCTTGAGGGGCCGCACTTAACTCACCTGTATAACTTTCGTTCACCCCTCACACGAGCTGGTCAGAGAATGATGATGATTGATGATTGGTATTGTTTTATCCTTTGTAGGGGGATGATGACATGTCATCTTACCAAAAAGGACTAATATACCTATGTCTTATACTCTTGGTTTAATACTAGCGCTGCTTAGGGCAGGCACAAAAAGCTTATTAGGCACAAAATACTTCTTTTTCTGTTACAGGTGGTAACTGTCCTAGGCAATCTTCCCCTCTTTGCTTTTCCAATGTCAGAAACTAGAGGTCGTAAGACTTTTGACCTGTTGGGAATGCTGGCACCCATAAAATGGATGCCGGATTTCGCAAGTGCTCTGTTAGACAGCAAGTCGCCATGCCCCGCTTTACACATTATAAACAGGCAGGCAGGAACCACAGAAACGGATGGCTTTAACAACGTTAGGACATGAGAAAAGGCAATCTGTAAAACTTGACGTCCTGAAAGCGTACTAAACCACCTTGCTCAGAGGTTCTGTATTTGCCCATACCGGAGTGTTAAAAATGAAAAATGGCCAATATGCCGTAGCTAGGTGATTCGAAGTCAAACTGTGGCGTTGTAACTAAAACGTTGTATGCGTAGAGAAAAAGCAATGTGGAACCCATCCGTCTATATCTTTAGCAAACTGTCTTTGCTGCTGCGAAAACGTTTACGTGATGCGGTGCAACTTCCCGCCTAAAAGGTGCATTTTTAAAATTCTGCATTCTTTCTACGGCCAACCGCTTTTAGCAACACGTGAGTAGGCTGGAAACCTGCCTTTCATGTACACATTTTTCAGCAGTAACGAAGATGTTATGCACGTATGAAAGTTATGCACGCAAGCCACTTGGGAGAACGCCTCACAAAGAAAAGAAATGATTGCAGTCATTCTTTCTTTTGATAGCATGTCCTATCCTCTCAACAGCGTGGGCAACCAGTATGAGGCGTTTTATTTTCCCTCTGAATGCATGGCTGGCGTTCGCCCTGCATTCACAATCAGTGTTGCTCCATCAAGTATTCCCACAAGTTTGCGCCTTGCAGAGTCTCTCATAACATGAGCTCTTTTATATGCAGCCTACCCATATCGATCAAAGAGGGTTCTGTTTGAACGTTATCCTGCGTGGGCAGAGACATGCCTTGAATAATGGCGGGAACTTCGGTCTGGCTAACCACTGCCAGACCTGTAGGTATAGTTCTGTCTGTTATGCCACTATTGTCTAGATGGAAAACAAGGGTAAGCTTAGGAAAATCGAGTAATCTTGCCTTAGCACCTCCGGAAAAACGGGGGAAACAAATATTAGCTATTCCTATATCAACATGACGTCGTCGGTAATAGTGTTCCTAAATAACTAATTGAAACCTACTACTGTACAATTTCTGGTTCAGGCCCGCCGCGGTGCCTCAATGGCTAAGGCGTGCGGCTGAACCGAAGGACACGGGCTTGATTCCGGCCGCGCAGATGCTTTTCTGATAGACGCGAAAAGCGAAAGTGCCCATGTGTCGCGATATCTGCAAACGTTAAAGATGCCCATGCGGTCTATATTATACATCAGACCCCACCTGCCTCATTTCCGAGTGTGGCTTCGGCTCATTAAGCACCAGAATCAATGAATCATTTCTCTCTCGGCTTCGACGGCGTATTCTCTTTGGGTTATGTCTATTTTAGTTTTTTGAAGTAAAAACTGAGCAAGTTCGGTTTTGACGATATTGTGGCCCAATCCAATTGTCTCCTCGAGGTTGTGCCGTCCCTGGTGTCACATTTTTATCGCAATTGTGGGCGCGGGTTCCAACCAACGCTCTTGCCTAACCCTTGTCAGCGCGCGGAGCTGTCAGGATGCTCTAGCCTTGGGTTTATTGCCATCTTCATGGCCCGTTGCTACACCCATAATAAATTAATTGCTACTTAGCTTACCTTAGCGCATATATGAATAGTCGGTCAGTCAGAAGGGTGGGCTTATTTCTCGAGTTCGCAATAGATGGCCAGACAAAGAACACTGCCTTATTTTCATCCGCGGGTATGATTTCAGTAAGTACGTATAGCTTACGTTGGTGCCGAGCGTCTGGTTCATTGCCGTTGATGGCTTTGATGGCATGCTCCTGCTTTATTAAGAGTGCTTTCGGTTTTTGCGTCCAGAACGGTGACGTATGCTGTCATGTGTAGTCTGATGGCTGTTTTTTTTTTGTAATACCAGAATGTCATATGTGCGTGCCTCAGTGAGGAGAAATTACGTAAGGTTATTGCGTTCCTGTCGGTGACTGTGATAGTTTACTGTCCCAGTCGGGTCGATTCTCTCGTGCTTGCTTTATTCTGTGTTAGCCATTCTCTGCTGTGTGGGCGCTTGCAATAGGGGAATGAGTGGGTGTACCCTGGCACAACAGATTTCATCTAGAACGCTGCTCTGGGCGCCGCTGGGAGCGGTGGGGTGAACGAGTGTTGGATTTTTTTAATCATCGTCTGTGTCTGCTGCTGACGTCCTTCGTAGGTTTCTAAAAATGAATTAGAAGGAAAGTTAGACCCCTTCCAGTGGTTGCCGCCTCTTTTGTTAAAATATTTTGAGTTTCTGTGTGTGCTGCTGCCTTTCGGTATTGCGGTCGTTGCTATCGTGTCGCAACTGGTTTTACTGTTGGGTTTTACAGGATGGCTGTTTGTGTGCGGGTTTTCGTGGATTTTTTTGCTGTACAATAAATATGCAATAAATATGCGGCGGCGGCTAAAACGCCTTGCGGCAACACCAAATTTACCGCCAACGCTGAGCTGGAAACGGCTCTTTCTCCCGTTTTATCAACAACAACAACAAACAAATTACATCTTCCCGTAGGGGACCCTTGAGTAGTATGCGAAGCAGCCATGGGGTCGACTGAAGTTCCCATTAGTTTTCAATTCGTCATTTCCATTGACGTTCAGCTTCGCGTGCCTTCGTTGTATTAGTAGCTTCTTGACGCAGAGTTTGAATGAGTGAAGGACATAAGGCGCGTTCGTTGCACATGCTCTCGTCTCGATGTGCAACGAACGCGCCTTGTGTCCTCGCTGCACATGCTCTCGTCTCGATTTCCTGCCATTTGAAGATGTTAATCGGGTGCCATATGACGTTTTCGTTCTCCTAGGATTGTTTAGCTTGTGGAAGCGCCGCTTGACTGATCGGAATGCGGAACCCCCTAGGCCGACAAAGTGCATTTTTCTGGAACAGGCGGCGTTGGTGCGGAGCGTTTATGCTGCGCAGAGTGTTCGACTGATGTCCTTGCCCTTTGCTGTCTGTTAGTGTTTATATTGTGTGTTAAGTGTCATGTCTTTTGAAGTTTTCTAAAATTGCCATGCATTGAAGAAAAAAAATGCCCTCGTCTCGATTTGTAGCGCAGTGGGAAGAGCGCCACGTACCTCCCGTTGCGGCCAGAGAGCCGTGGGATCGAAACCGGGCACCGCCGAAGTATTTCTTTTTATAGTGGACTGCGCTGACGTCAGCCGAAACGCTGACGGGGCTAAAGAGACGCGCATGCGCAGTAGAGTGCGGACGGCGGACAACGACAACGAGATAGGGAGGGACACAGGCCCAAGCATGAGATTCTTCGCATCTAAAAAAAAAACTTTCCGAAAAGAATCACACGAACATTGGCCGCTCGTACGACAATATCATTACCCCGAGAGTTATGTATTTGTAATATAAGTAGTTAGAGAAGTTTCGAGCATTGAGGAATGCCCGTTTGCTGTCAATACTTCGGCTTCTACAGGACGATCATCGGTACAAAAAACGCTGTACCTTTTTATAGAAGGTTCCCAACAAAAACTATACGATATTTGTTTTTTATTAGAAATTCATTAGTACACCGAATTTCACTTACACTTTATAAAATTATTTCACAGTGAAACTTTAAACGTTAAAACATTCTCGTCTGCTTCCAATACATGGGCTTCTCCGGGAGGTCAATGGACAGTACCACAATTGTCTGCTCGAATAAAACTTTAGCCCTTCCAAGTTACATTATTTATCACAAATAGAAGTCAATACCATTACCGAACGAAGAGGAAATTTAATGCGTGTACATTATTTCCCCATAAGTAAGATATGCAGTTATACAGCTTCTTTGGTCATCCACTTTCACGGAGTGGAATGGTCTGAAATTTAAAAAGGTGAAACCTTAGATCTCTACTCTTGAAGCACGTGCGTTGCGAGGTCCAGAAAATTAGTTGTACAAAAAAAGTTGAAGTTATAGTCAGAGCGAACGCGAGCCGGGAAACGCAATAAAGGAATCGCGCTGCGTGAAAGACAAACGGCAGTGCGGGATGGTGGTTGAAAAAGAGTTCGTAAAAAGAGTGACGCAGCTCACTCAGAGAAAAGGAAACAGAAGTGCCCAAAAAAGGGTAGGCCGCTGCCTCAAGTGCAGGACCAGACCCCCCTTTTAGAGGGACCTTTCGGCCTCGCTCTATAGTCTGTTGCAAGCGTCGTCTGTTGCAACCCAAAACGTATTGCAGGAAAACAACTTTAAATTAAACTGCTTCCCGTGGTCGGAATCGAACCTGGGTCCCTGGCGCAATGAAGCCGACGTCTATGCGAGTGCGCCATTCTGGCACGGTCGAAGCAGTTTGTAATTGCACATGGGTGCAGGTACGTGCGAAATAATAACGTGGTATTGTATTCTTAGCGTTCCGTACTTTTCGGGTTTTCTTATAATTGATTGTTTTGCTTTACTAACGATTCGTTATTACAATTTTTATTTGAGAAATCGGTGGCAGGGGAGCCCTTATTTTAGAGCACATTGTTCGTATATCGCTCGTTCATGTGCATTTCTTCTTGTAGGGGTTCGTAGCCGGATTGTTCATCCGGATACGCGCTTTGCGGCAAAGAAAAACTTCGCCGAATCTCTACACACGGGCATGTTCATTTCTTGCGGGCACTAGAAAACAGGCGCAGCGGCCGGGATCAAATCGGTGCCCTTGGGAGCAGCAGCGCAACGCCTTAGCCACTGCGCTCTTGCTGCGGGTTAACCACTAAACCTAATTAATATGGTTAAATTACAATTTTTCGCCAGCCAAGGTAGCTGTATAGCGCTGTTTCTGTACCAGTAACCATCGTGCACGACGGTTTTCATCAGCATGCAGCGATGCCGTTTTTTTTTTTGTTCCGTCGTCCTCCATCATCGCATTCCGGCTTTTCCCAAGTCTGGGCCAAGTGAGGTCCGTTCATTTGTTCATCATCCCGGCGGGAAGATAAATGTCGTGGTAGGTAATTGTAATGACTTGCAATACTTGCAACGCTCTGGATCTGCCAGCGACAACGCCGGCGATATTACGACGACGTGAATTGCGCTTCCTGCCCATTGCCAGCGCTAGTGCGTCAACCTCAGCGCAAAGAAGCCTCGTCACATCTGATCAGACATCCAGTCGCCTTCGCTTGCAAATGGTGCTCCAGCTGCAGCGCATGTGTGACGCTCGCACTACCCTCGTTCCCGGGGTTGGTATTCGGCATGGAGTTTCATACTAATATATACCAGAGGGAAATCTGTCGCTGCAGTCGCAGGCTACCGTGGGAGGCGCCATTGCTGCTAGCGACGTTCTTCGCCTACTTGGCTTAGATAGCCATATGGCGTTTTTTATGTCTCGAAGCCAAAATCAACAAAAAAAGGAAACATTTTTTTCTTGTTCAGCGTACATGAGGCTTCTACATAATCACTGACAAATTAATCTGTCTGGAGGTTCAAGTTTATATTAACAAAACACATTTGATGAACCTTTTAGAGTAATATTGTTGCTTTTTTGCAGCCAGAGCCAAGTTTTCAGCCTGTTCATGAGCCATGCCAAGGACAAGTGGAATGTGCCCGCCCGGTACATGACGGAACGCTCTCCGAAGCGCGGCTCCCGTAGACAGTGGCGGCAGATTTCCCTCTAGTGTATATTATTATGAAACTCTATGACATTCGGGACAAATTTTTGCAGATTCCTGCGTGGAAACTTTGTGTAAATTGTTGGGCGTGCTTGTTTTGACGGGTATGCAATTTGTGTGGATATGCGTAGCAGAGACGGGGACATGGGTCCGGCCGTTCTCTGTCGACTAAACGACGACTGATATCCGTCGGTGGTGGTGCGCAGTTTCCGTCGGTATGCGCTGCCTCCTAAACTGCGGTGAAAAGAAGTTTCCAGCTGTTTGGCGCCTTCAAAGCTGACAACTGGTTAGGTATACCATTTCTACATCACATGTTGGAGGGCATGTTTGCCACAACAAAACGTTTCCGCGTTGGCAGCTGCAGCGCGCGTAAGGTCGGTTTTGTGTCAGTCACAGTGGTGATGGAGGAGACAGCAAGTGAGAAGGAAATAAAGGACATGTTCTTGGACTTGTGAGTTGACTAATTATGATGATTATACAGTAGTTTCATGTGGAAGTTGCGTGCTTCCGGCTGGCCTAAAGGATGGATCAGCATGGCGCCAAGATTACTGGTATGCTTACTATTTAACCCGTCATTTTCCCCTGAATGGAAACAGTGTATAATCTGGTCATGTGAAGTTAATAGTAGCTGCAATAAATGGGGCAACCGGTTCAGGAAATAGGAAAAGTTTTCTAACTGCCCTTTGGGCACCTTGTTGCATTTCGTGTTCCGTGACTGTGCTTGTGAATTGCCTAACATATATCAGAAAATAGCAGTGTCAGCACTTTGCGAGTTCTTGTAACGCCAGTAGAGCCTTCTATTTTTTGCATTCGAAAATGGCTCTAACAAACACTCGAAGAAACTTCTATACATAAAGAAACACAGAACATTAATCCCTGGTGAACTGCTAGTGATTGGGCAGGTGACACCGGTACATGGCTAAGTTGGAAGGAAGGAAGGAAGGATAATACAGTGCATGAAAGGCAGGGAGGTTAAGCAGGTTACAGTCCGGTTGGCTACCCTACACATGGGAAGTGGGGAAGGAGGAATTGAAAGAGAAAGAAATAGTATTGAAAAGACAGGAATAGAGCTTGAGAAGCAAGAAAAGAAAAATTAAAGATAACTACAAAAACAAAACAATAGGCGCTAATAAAGCCTAAACTGAAACGGTAAACTAACCAAATAACAAATGAACAATGGTGCAAAGTGTCTCTACAATCGTTCAGACAGGCCTGTGTCCTTTAAGAACCGAAGTAGTGCTTTTGTGGCCTTTTCGGACTGTGATGGGCTACGTCTGTGACACAGAACAGTTTGCGCAGTTAATGGCTGGTTGTCGAGTTTTCGGAAAGCGGTTTACAGATGCAGTCTCTGCGTTGCATACCGGACACAGTGACACAAGAGGTGTTCTATTGTCTCGTCCGTGGCGCACACGTCACATGCAGGGCTGTAAGTCATGCCGATAGTGAATGAGTAAGCTTCAGTGAAAGCAACTCCAATCCACAGTCGGCACAGTAGGGTGGCATCTGAACGTGGCATGTTAGTGGGTAAGCGACGCTGCAGGTCAGGGTCGAGCAAGTTTGAAAACTGCGGCGTATTCCAAACGGTCAGCGTGATTTCGCGGGCGATGGAGCGACCTTGCTGCATCATGGCGCGACAAAGGGACGTCGGCCAATTGGGCACTTTCATGGGCATGATGAGCCGCTTTGTCTGCGCATTCATTCCCATAAATGCCGCAGTGGCTAGGGAGCCATTGAAAGATAATATTGTGCCCATGCCTTGTTAGGAAGTCATACGCTTGACGAATCTCGGCCACAAGCTGTTCGTACGGACCGCGGCGAAGAGCAGAGTGCAGACTCTGGAGAGCTGGCCTGGAGTCGCAAAGCAGAGCCCATTTTTGTGGTAATTCTTGCTTTAGGTACAGAATAGCCTCGCGAATAGCTGTGAGTTCGGATGCAGTTGAGGTTGTTAAATTGGACAGCTTGAATTGAATGTCTATCGATCTGGCCGGCACAATTACAGCTCCCGCAGAACTGGAGTTTGTTACCGAGCCATCGGTGTATATATGAATCCGGTCTCTTTACGCTTCATGTAAAAGGTGCATAGAGAGCTGTTGCAGACCTTGTGGTGGAACGTCCGATTTCTTGGTTATTCCCGGGATGGTTAGGTGCACTTCTGGCTTTGAGAGGCACCAAAGGGGCGATGATGGTCGTGCCGCAGGTGTCTATCCTGAGGGGAGGCTCTCGCAGTGAGATGGCTAAGTTGGGCTTCGAATGCCATGTCATTGCGCCACGTGAAGTGTTTCGACAGCGGTGCGGAGACGCTTCGACACTGATTTCCAGATTACCGGTCGCTTTGCCTTCGTTTGTAGGCTACTCCTTGCTTAGCAGTAGCGCTTTTAAATAAGTCTTTATTGCAGTGCTTAAACTGCAAAATTTTGCTCTGTCTGTCTGTCTGTCTGTCTGTCTGTCTGTCTGTCTGTCTGTCTGTCTGTCTGTCTGTCTGTCTGTCTGTCTGTCTGTCTGTCTGTCTGTCTGTGCAAGTGTTCGATTGGTGAGGGCTAGTGGTGATGCGTGCGAGCACGGGTGACTTCGCGTGGTGATGGCAGGCGCGCGAGAGAGTACTTGAAGAAAACAATTTTGTGTAGTTTTTGCGAGCGAATGTCGTCCAGTTTCGCCAAGAGATGCAAGTAAGTCCCTAAACATAAGCAAAGGGTAAAACAGAGTAGCCTACCCAGCATAGAAGCGCTACCTACCTCCGGCGTATAGTTTTTCTGGCACGCTATGTATGTACTTTGTTTCGAGTTTCTACAATGTACCCACTGTCTCCTCGAACGCTAACACCTTCCTTGAAGACGGTATTTTTTCTTGCCGTGACACACATAATCCTGCCCTTATAAGCATGAAAAGAACCCATAGTCCTATTTAATCCGCGACTGGGAGCCAGCGTTAATCTTCTCACAGACTACTGTTCCACAAACTTGCGACGGACCCTTATCTGGGTTTTCCCGGGAGTGGCTTATAATGCCCGCAGGCAGTTTCGGAAGGCCGCCCGAGCGTGCTCCTTTGATTTACGCCAGTGCCCCCCGGTCTTAAGGGCACTGGGCGGCCTTCTTAACAAACACCTGGCCTTTGAAGATATTAGTGTGCCCCGCCATCCGTGAAGAAAGTTACCCAGCACCTGCGGAAACAATGGATGAATGCCGTGATGTTACCGGCTCCTTCTTGCCCGGAAGTGTGCCTCGCGCAAGTGTCGCACATATTTTTATCAGTCTCTAAAGCAGATTTTCTGGAAAGCATGGCAACCCGCCGCGGTGGCTCAGTGGCTAAGGCGTTGCGCTGCTGAGCACGAGGTCGCGGGTTCGATTCCCGGCCGCGGCGGCCGCTTTTCTGATGGAGGCGAAAAGCAAAAACGCCCGTGTGTACGAGATTTCGGCGCACGATAAAGATCCCCAGGTGGTCAAAATTAATCCGGAGCCCTCCACTACGGCGCGCCTCATCGCCTGCGTTGCGTCGGCGCGTTAAACCCCACAATCAATCAAAGCATGGCATACGCTGCGATGTTTGGAAGAGGCTAAAGGTCAAATGCAACGAGACTTGTTTAACTGTTGGGATGCGGTGTACTAAAATAATAATAAACACTCCGAAGGCAATAACAGTAGTTGACCATAAATGGGATATAAAATTTTATCTCGAGACAACCAAACACATTTTTGGCAGTTAGCACAACTAGTAGGAGGAACTAAACGTAAATCTGGGTTCAGCCGTTGCGTAAGAGACTTTACGCCATCACTCAGATTCAAAGCTGCACGCTCTCTTCTGTGGGCTTGTGCTTCAACAAACATGTGCACAGGGGTACCTCAATGAATGAGGGAAGCTTTTTTAAGGTTTGCAGGTTACCCTTGTGAGGGCACTCGCGCCTTGAAGCATACAACTCCGTCGAGTAAGCTACACAACCACGTGATGTTCAAGAGGGTATGTTATCGGCCAGCGCAATAGACGGGGTTCATTCTTTCGTCATATACAGCACGGATCGATCACGGGCTTCTGACTGCATACGCTTTACGCGCGTATGCAGTGGGATGGTAGTCTTCTATTTGAATCCACACAAATAAATTTCCAGAAAATAAATTTCCTTCCAGTCCCGAAAGGGAACGCCTTTAAGGCGCTACATAGGCAGTGTCATGCAAACTAGGAGCGTCCGAGTGAATTTTATGAAACGCCTCTGAAACTAAAACGTCGATGTTGCCGCGAACCATGTATGGGTTTGTTTATTTATTGTTTGTTTTTACTGCCGGGCCAAGGCCGGCTGTGTTATCTGCGTTCCAAACGAAGCGCGTCTTACATTCTTTACTTTTATGCCGCACGGGCTATCAGAATCAGATAAGCAGACTGTTTGGCCCTAACGTCACTAGCCCAGAATAATCTTTTGTGATCTACAATGTTCTGGATGTGAATCGACGTTTCCAGAAACACTTGCGCCGAAAGATAAAAGCCTGCAGAGCAAACGCCGCGGCATTCATTCGACGGCACTCGCCTGTGCTAGTCACTTTGTTGACCGCTGCTTCTCCGCCTCTGTATTCTTTTGGGTTGTTAGGGGAGCACAAGTTCGCTCCAATAAACTTGTTTCTCATTCAAGACAACCGCGTCGTCCTTGGCTTCATGACATTATTACGCTATGTATCCCTGGAAAGAACACTGTTGTGAGCCCCTGTGAAGTCATTCTCACTGCTAGTCACAAATGTTTTGCAGGGAAAAAGATTTTTAAGGAAATATCAGCGGTCCTAAGCGAACAGATGAGGCTCTAGCACCTTACAAAAATACCCCCACAAATCCCCCTATGAAACCCCATACTTCCCTCTTTAGAGTGGTCTTCCCTACTGTACACAAATTTACAAATAGGAAGACATTTTAAAGACGATATTAAAGACGATAGTCTTTGTTGGGTTACTTAAACCCAGAAATTTTGGTCCGTATGTCTGTCTGTCTGTGACTCGATTCAGCCACCCGGCCGCAGTAAAATGGATATTGAGCAATAGTCTTATATACTCACAGCCAAATGTAAACGTCTAAGCCCGGTTTTTATGTTCATGCTTGTAAACTTTGTTGAACAAGAACAAGACATTATGCAAATATAAGACAGGAAAATACCACAGAAGGGATATTTACAGTGTTCCTTGATTAAAAATATTTGTGGATGCTTGGGTATTCGATAGCAAATGATATTCTACATCTACTGCAGAAAACCGCCGCCTGCTGTTGCCCGCGCCACCTCCTGGCGGCATATAAAAAATCACGCGACCACAGCAACGAAAGGTTCCACTAGCTAGCTTGCACGTTCTGCTTGGAACGCACGTGGAGCACGGCCACGCGGTTCTATAAACCTTGTAGTCGGCCGCCTCCATTCACGCGCGTCTCCGCCGTACTGCAGCGCTGGCATCGAGGAACCCGGCCTGTAGCATTGGAACGCGGTAAATTCAAATCGCCTTGAGCAAACCTTTAGTGTGTTTACCTTGGGATGAGCGGAACGGTACAGGAACAGCATGAGAGGTGAGCGGTAAAGCAAAGGGGGGCACTTCCTTGGCAAAAGTCTACAAGGACTATCGTCTTTTGACGACATTTGCAACAAAAGGAGCAGATACGCGAAAATTTTTGTAATGGAAGTGTGAGAAGTCTGATGTGAAAGTACACCGACAAATGGGTTTAACAATTAAAATTTTCATATCTCGTCAAATAGGGACAGGTCAAGCACTGCAGACGGTCACACTCGTTTACTAATTTAGACCAAGAGAAATGCTTCATTGAGACACAGAGAAATGCTTAAACTGACCCTGAAGCACTTCTTTCAACTCGTCGAGAAATCTCAAATGCTTGCAGAAAGTAGTCAACAAACACATCCAGTACTTAGATTAGGGATTTGCAATGTACATCGGCCAAAAAATTACCCCTCTATGCCCATCAGATAGAAACTTGGTCAGAACATTTTTTCCTCTTTCCTGGTCTTGGCGTTCTTTTACCACTGGAATTGCGTCATTAGAGCGATGTAGCGGCTATTGGGTGGCTTTATTTCGGTTGCAGCAATGAACGAGTTCGACAGCCACTGTAAAAAGGAAGCCACAAAGCAAGGCAGAAGAGGAAGGCGTATCTGCTACGACGAGCGGATCGCGCAGAGCCGCTCCGTGCTGGCGATAACTACAGCTTTCGCGGTGCTTCCAGACACGAAGGAAAGAGTGAAAGCGTTTACCGGGAGTGTTTCAGTGTCCCTTTAAATTCATCGTTTCAAAACGGCGAGGGGACCTAAGCTCTCGTGCTGATGTAATTTATGTAAAGGCGTTTGTGTCGAACTTGCTGACGTGTCCCTTTGTTAATATCTCACTCGCTGGCAGCCTCTTATACCATTCTGCCTGTTCCTCAGTGGAAAACCCCTAGACACTTATGGTTGTAATGTTTATTCAAATAAAATATGTTTTCCCGCTTGCACATGGTTCGCGCGCCACCCGTATGTTCGCAGGTTTCAGTGGGTGAAGTGTGACTGCGCCGCTGTGAAAACTGATGAACGCGGTAATATTGTGGCAATGTACTTTGTTACTTTTTAATTCTAAACACTAAGTAGCGCAGTCAAATTGCTCATGTGGTTGTAACAGATGTTTCCATCACACCTCATAAAGTCGAGGGCCCCATGGCCTTCATTACGTTTACCTTTATTGAGCGGGAGCCACCACCCATTTAGTGTGGGGCGTGGGTGGTCACCTAGCAAATGTTGGAATTACCAGACCAAAACTTACCTACTTTTTTAATTCAATACTTCTCTGTATATATTCGACCTGCTTTGAGAAATTTATTTTTTCTCCAAGAATTGCTGTTGGTTGTGTTTTAGCCCTAGGCCACATTATTTTTTGTCAGTGGGAAAGATTTTCGGCGTTTTCTTTGCCACGATGCCAGATTCTTGACTTACCGAGTATACTAATAGTTTCGGGGAAATGTATGTCCATCGTCCAGGGGACATTGGGCCGTGTCAAGCAGCCCCAGACCTCTGCGATCAGCATGCCACCAGGTTCCCTTGACGACTTCGCCCAGGCCGAGACGATGCGATGCCGGGGCCAGGATTGGGATAAAGCCGCACCAGCACTAACATATAACGTGGCGGCAGAACATATGAGGCGAGCCAAGGCTATGAATGATGACCGAATAATTTACATTGTGCACCTGGCGGCCATTAAGGGGCTCGCGGTATGTACGCGCCAGCCACTTCGTCGCAGTCGTCCTTGGGTCGAGGCACTGTGTGGCATCGCCCATCTATGTCCCGTACCAATGAGCTTCGCCACATTTCCAGTGGCGAATTGTGGTCCTTAATGTCCCTGAACCGAACGCATGTTAGTACCTTAGGAAATAGCATGCCATTTCACTTTACGGACAGACCAAATTAAAAGGACCAGTAATAACAACATCACCAAAAATTAGGTTCTAGTGCATGCATTTTGAAGTTCCTCACCTACGCAAAAATTAGTTTCCGTGCCCGTCACTGATAGTTTGGCCCACACATCAACCTCTGCTCGATGAATAAAAATATTTATTCTCTCTCTCTCTCCTAACCACCTCCATTTATCTGTGGGCAAGCAATGCCGACAAGTATTTGGCATGGCGGCGCCGTGACCATAGATGTTTCCGTATTCCTCCCAAGTGACTGACGCACGTATGGGTTTCTTGAGACCCACATCAAAGATTGCGAAACAGTTCTTACTATCCCTACTTGGTGAAGGCACAGGCGCAATCCGAAATGACGAAATGGGTCTCTGGCATGAAATATTTTGCGGGAAACACTTGAAAAAATAAAATGGCGAACCTGCGTCACGCGTGAATGACATGCCGTCTGTACAAGCTAAATTATCCCGGCAGCGTTGAGAAGTTTAAAACAAATAGGCGTAAAAAGGGCAAAAAAAAGGAACAATCGCCGTTGGTTTACCACTCGAGGTACACAGAATAGCTGGCACAAGGAGAGTTCCCCAGTGGTACTCTTGCTTTTGCACCAACATTGTAAAGATTCAGAACGGCAACTACCCAAAAACCCCGATAGGCGGAGGGATCAATCGCACCTGGCATTTTATTGAAATGAATGCGCTGCTTTGTTAGCGCTGAAGTCAAAATCCAATTGATGTCAGCAGTAAAGAGGTATACGAAATGTTGCGAGAATAGAGTATTACCCATTTAAGTATCTTTTTAAGAGGAACACCATTTTGATCTTTTTTAAATCATTCCTAATCGGCCTCTATAAACTTAAATGACAAGTCCCGGGACGATCTGCTGCAGATTCGTTGTAGCTGCTCAAGCACAAACAATTTTATTTAGTTTTTTCCGCAAATCGGATAAGAATGAGTCTTGCTTCTCCCTCTACTATGAGCGCATCAGATGCACCACAAGTCCTTGAGATGGCATCTCTCTGGTGTCGTTTGCGCTACGTGGCAGAGCGAAGCCCCAAGACGATCAGATGACGTTCAACGCTCTCTTACTTCAGCGCGAAGGGTGGCCTGCTCCTTCCCTTACACTCCGCCTTCTTCCCCCCATCGATCTGTTCCTATTAGGGCGCTCTCGTGCTCTCACGCCGCGGCAACTAACAAAGACCCCCTAGGCACGTACACAACACCTATTGTGAAGCACACACTTTTCTACCCGAATACACTCTCGAAGAGGTCCGATCACCCCCTTTCCCGCCGGTCAAATTCATGAAGCGTATAGTTCTAGCCCCACTGAATACATGTTGAGGACAAATACCTTGCCCGCACTTGCATGGATTCAGCGTGACCCTTAAGGCCATTGACGTACGCCTGCGTGTATACACGGATCTCCTCCAGTAACCACTCATACGTGATTCTTTGGCGATTCTGGGCCTATACCTACAAACAGCCAGTTATCTTCGTGATGTTCTTTTCCCCGGGGCTTCTCCTCTAAGCCGCAGCAGCGCTAAGGGTCTTACCCCGGGTATCCTCAACCGACAAAATCAGCCTCCTATACAAAGCTGTACATTTATTTACAGCCCGGCGGGCGGCTAAGAAACAGGACTCGTGCGGAGCCCGAAGACGTCAGGCCGAGCTCTCCTGCGCCCGGACCGCGTCTCTCTCTGTCTTCATCTTCCCTTCCTCCTGCCGCTGAGGGCGGGGGAGAAGGAAAAGCCAGTCGTCTTCGTCGGGGTCCATGCCCATGTGGTGCCGGTTAAGACATCCGGTGCGCGCAGGCGCGGCCTTTTTCGAAATTCGCGGCGTTTCAAGGCGCCGCGCGACACGTGCTTTTCATTTCCGCGCCGATCTTCCCAGGAACCGCGCCAGTTGGCGCGTCGAAGCGCCCGACACAGCCTTTCATCACGTATGTCATCAAGCCGCACTTTGAGGCGTCCCGCTCCTTGCGCAGCGTGATCGTGCGTACATACTGCTACTTTAGATCATTCCTGCCAAATTTCTCGACACGATAAATTCAGCGAAACCTGCCTGGATGGCTCAGTGGCTGAGCGGGTGGGCTGCTGGCCCAAGGACGCGGACACAATCACGGCCATTTTTCGTTTAGGGGCCGCTTAGGGGCTCGGGCTGTCGGCGTGTCGTGTCGTCACCGTCCTATCTCGTCTCATGTAGTCACGGTACTAAAACACCGGGACACTTGTTTTCCAACGCCTCGCCCTAGAACGTTTCGTCCTTCAAAAACACGAGACATTTAAAGCAATGCTGTATACCTCTACACACCTACGGTTTCATCTCCGTGAATAAAAACGGCAAGGCGCCAAGAATACACTTATACACTGAATGCTTCGCCCCTCCCCAGATTTTATTTTAGTTGAGATGGCCCGGGATAGTTTAGGGGAGAAGCCCTTTAGGGTCTCGGGCTGTCGGCGCGTCACGGTACTAAAACACCGGGCCACTCGTTTTCCAACGTCTCGGCGAGAAATTAACGTGTTCTGAAAGAACACACCAGGACACTCGTTTTACAGCGCCCCGTGCTCCAACGTTTCATCTCCATGGGAAAAACTCGTACGAAAAGAGCACTCTGGGACACTCGTTTTGCAACGCCTCGCGCTAGAAGACTCCGGCCGTCAAGTACACGAGACTTGTACAGCAAAGCCGCATACATCTACCCCCAAACGTTTCATCTCCGTGGGGTGAAACCATCTCCGTGGGGTGGAAACCCCTGACGAGGTTTCACGGTAGTGGAGATGGCCGGGGATTTCTTTCTCTGGTGGAGGCGGACCGCAAACGCGATGATGATTCGAGGTTTTGGGGGCGGGTTGAAGACCTCAAGGTGATCAAAATTTTAGCAGCAGAGCTGTTGAAGCTTTCAGTTGTGCCTTCGAGCGTTAAAAGAAAACTGTCATATTCGGTGAAGTGGAACGGGTAAAAATGCTAGGCCACGAAGTGTGAAGGAAGGCGGCAAGGAGGCAAGGAGCCCACGACCAGGTATTGGGTGTGCGTGCCCCAAGAAAAAAAAAAATGCGGTTAATGAGGTCTGCGGGTGGAACCCGGGACCACGACGCCGTGAAACCGGCAACCTAACCACCGGGCCACTCGAAAGAGCCGAGGGGTGCGGGGTTGGCAGCGGCGGGGAACAATAACAGGTACAGCCAAATGCAAAGAAAAAACGTGTGTCGGCACGCAGCGCGGAGCACCTACAAGAAAAAAAGGACAGATACGCTAGTAATTTTCACAACTATTGGAGCCAAATGGGTTAGTTTTGTAGAGAAAAAATAAGCCCGACAACAAATTTAGGCGTCCATAGCGTGCAAAATCCAGTCTATTTTGCCTTCCCAGGCCGCCTCATTACGAGACGGGAAGGCAAATGCAAACAGGTTTGGGAGGTTGGAAATAAGTAGTAAAACAACAAACACAGCGACAACACAACTCCCCAGATTTAAGACAATAGAAAACAACTAAAAGACCGCCGCCGGATGAAACAATATGAGACGAACCAAAAGAAGAACCGCCTCCCGTGGTCGGAGTCTAACCTCGGTCCCTCGAGTTATGAAACCGGCTTCTACGAGATTACGTTTGTGGCGTCATCTCTCGCGAGGAGGGAACATTTTTACTGAGTGGAATTACATGCACCGTGCTGTATCTATCTTTCATAGGCCAACAAGGCTGCCATTTATTTTTTTTACTGTTAACTTGCCTAGCTTGGCTGGAGCGGTTTTGGTTCCCACTTTTTTGTTGTTTTTCTTAAAGTGAACACGGAATAAATAAAAGAATAAAAAGGGCAACAAAGGCACCTATGGGCTGCCTCTTCACGCGTGCATTTCCAAATGTTTTTGGCAACCGCCACTTACAACTCCCTCTTCATCATTAAAGGCATTCCTCCTACTCCTACTCCCAACTGAATTAATCAAAGCGCCACGTACGGTTCACATTGATCGCCTGGTTGAACACACACATGGAAAACTCTTCCCAAAGGAGGCACAAATACACACCCCTCTCATTGCAGCTTCCACGACTCGTATTACGGCCAATTTCAAAGGCTAGATTACGATTCCGAGCACACCGCAATATCAACCCTAATTTTAACACTGCATGACGAACTGCTCGAGCTCGTGCCCTCGTCTCCACTTCGTCAAGCACGTTTCTCGCATACGATGCCGCACGCGGTGGTGAAGTGCCCTTCACTGCCCCCGTCATCAACTCACCCACTACCACTCATTTCACGTCCCTGACAATGCTCCCCACAACCTTACATATTGGGAAAATGGGGGCCATAGCCCCGGTGCTCGGAGATCGGCCTCCGTCTGATTTAAACTTCACTCGAGTCAGAAAAGCAAATCAAAATTTTTCTGACGGCGCAATCTGCACGCTAGACTACAAAACTCCGCTTCAATATTTATCCGCTCCCCTGCAATCTACCGAGCTCCCCATGTTACATGCCCACATAGGGCCAGACGGCGCTTAAATGGGCTCTGAAAACGGCAGAAGTCGTCGCGCGTGCGCCTACCGAGACCTGTTCGCACCTAGGAGCTTACTCGACCAAGGACATCCTCACCACTTATCGGAAGGTCACTGACCGCTACTGTCGCTTCCGCAACACCCCACCGCCTGCTCACCCATATCTAACACCCTTGTAGTACGGCGCAGCCGCCGCCTCAAAAGGAATCACCAGCCCTGGCCTATTTCAGCACATCCAGCCATCGGCCTAACCCTCTCCCGTCTGCCCATACTGCTGCGGTAAATATACAGTGCACCCGCCGCGGTGGCTCAGTGGATAAGGCGTTGCGCTGCTGAGCACGAGGTCGCGGGTTCGATTCCCGGCCGCGGTGGTCGCTTTTCTGATGGAGGCGAAAAGCAAAAACGCCCGTGTGTACGAGATTTCGGCGCACGATAAAGATCCCCAGGTGGTCAAAATTAATCCGGAGCCCTCCACTACGGCGCGCCTCATCGCCTGCGTTGCGTCGGCGCGTTAAACCCTACAATCAAATCAAATAAATATACAGTGCAACACCACACGTTGGCCTGCACCCTCATACCCTCCCTCCTGTATATCATCCACTTACAACTAGGCGGATGCTGTGGTCCACTCGGAGGAAGATGCCCAGTGACTACTGGTTTCCAGCACAAGCGTTCAGGGCGTCACTTTCGGCCGCCATGGCGGTCCCCTCGGCCGGGGGTCTTCAAAACAGTTTTCGGAGCGCAGCTCTTAAGCAGCCCCTCCTGTCGTTTTGCGGCGTCCCTCGCCGTCGCCCCTCGATGTAACCGAGAGAAGGAGGAGGAAACCGAAGGGAGAGTGACGAGGAAAACAGAGGAAGAGAGTGTGGGGAAAGTGTGAGGAGGAAAGCTAAGTGCCACTGCGGCGACCGGCTACGCCATAACGCCAGAGCAGCGCGTGCCGTCGTGCGTTCGCCGATGACGCGATCCCTTCCTGAGACGAAGGAGGGCTTTGTCTGCCGCTGCAGCTGAACAGACGCCGCGAGAAGAGGTTTAGCTCAGCCGATGCCAGAATGTGGAGGTGCATGCCGCCTAAGCAGCAGCTATACGCCGTCGCCAAAATTACTCTGCAGTTCGCGCCGCCAATGAGAGGCTTACAGCCGCCACCCACATATATGTCTGTCTGAGATTGTTTGCCTTAACATGTCTCGCAAAGTCGACAAATTTGACCAGCTCTGCCGAACTTTCGTGTTAGGGAGCATCGACGTCATCAGCGAATATTATCTTTTTGTCTCTCCTAAGCAAACTATTGGTTTCGGCGACTTGGTACATAGCGATGTATAGACGCGCAGCACAAGACGAGGGACAGAAACACAGAAGACGACTCCCAGAGCGTGAACAGAACCACGGTAGACGACACACACACAGCGCACAAAAATAGAGCTCTGTGCGTCGTCTTCTCTGTTGCTGTCCCTCGCCTTGTGCTGCGCTTCTATACTTCGATCTCACCTGAGGCCACGCCAGCGCAGGCGTGGCGTGAGCTCGTATTTCCCGCTCTTCTGTAGTTCCTTATCCCAGCTCGGCGCTGGTGCTGTACTATTGCTTCTCTTACCATGTCCTGGTTCAACAACACATGCAGAGGTTGGAGATGGTTTTGTGGCTTTAGACGTGAGGACACAGTTCTTGTGGTCGATTCTCCCAGGCGAATTAAAAAAAAATTACCTTCCCTTCCTAAAGAAAGCTGAAAGAAGCGCGAAAACTTTCTGACATCAGAACCGCTCCAAAAGTGCGTCGAAGCCTTCCCTAAACGTGCTTCCAACCTTCAGTGAAAGTGCGTGAAATCGATCGCAAATCCTTCAAAGCCCCGAATCGCAAACGAAGCACGAACCCATGCGACGATTTCTCGCGCACTAAGTTACCGCATCTGCGAACTATCTAAATTTCTACCGATGGGTTATTTATGAGGTAAAGGTATTCTATTTGCACTACTTCTCCATGATGAATGCGCGTATTGTCTTATCTACAACCGTTTCTTTTCCGCGGTTTTCGAGTAAATGTTTTGATGGCAATGAAAACCCGGTTTCCATTGCCATCAAAATGTCCGGAGATGTTATCAGAGCTTTTCGGTCGACCAACCGGTCTGTGGGAAAATGAATTGGTTTTTTGACAGGACGCCATCGGTGCAACTAAGAAAGCTCTCCCTTTAAAATGCTTGGTGGCAAAAACACTTCAAGTTGAGCCAGGAGTCAGGTGCCCGGTCAACCACTAAATCCCAAGAAACCGTCGGAGGACCGCACGCGGTGCGTTGTTTTGAATTGGACTAACCGCAGACAGAAATTTAAATGTCACGGTCCACATTTAAACACCTTGGCCGCACTGTAAGCAACGCCGGGATTTGAAACACCGGTTACGATCTAATTGCTTTAGAGGTGCCCTGTATTACAGCCATTCGTTACAAACGTGCTCCTTCGTTGGGGTGGACTGAAACCTTAGCAGATAGGCAAACCTTATACAAAGCCCTTGAAACGGGAAAATATTAACTACGTGGTTTCCCGCTTACCCCCCTTCCCTTAATAGGCTTCAACGTGATTCTTACGAAAGAACTTAATTCATTTCAATTAACCCCCAATGCTCAATGGTGCAAATGATGATAACGTGCAGGAACAAATTTTATTGAGCCTTGTAGTACCGTTTAGGCGCTTGATGGTGTGGTGCCCCTTTCTCGGGCCCCATATGTCTCCAGGTTCTCCTGTCCCCTGGTGATCAGCGCAATCTGTTCTTACAGGGCGGGGCTGGGCAACAAGGTCTCCCATCGCTCAGGGTTGATGCGAGAGGAGCGGAGGTGGTGTTGCAGTATGCCCAGTTATCTGTACTTGGGGCATTCTTCTTGTATCTATCCGGGAAGAACTCGTGTTCGAGATAAAGGTGGGAAGGACCCAGCTTGGATGTGTCTATATATGACTTGCTGCGCTCTGTTTAGAGAATGGTGCCGTTTAGGATATCACTTCCTCGCTTCTTTATAGTGATCGAATTTGCCTTTGTGCTCCATTGAATTAATGCTTACACCGCGAACAATTCAACGAAGGACAGGGGAGAGTGGCTACACGGACGGCGCTTGTCCGTATAGCCACTCTCCTTTGTCCTTGGTCTAATTGTTTACGCTATCAGCCTTAATTCAACGGATTACAATTCGCCCAAACTCTCGCGTTAATTAGTTACATCTCTGTCGCTCGTTACGGGTTGTTGTTCCTGCCCCTCTGCCCGGCGGCTGATTTGTTCTCGGGCCTGTTGGTGGGAAAATTAATTGGCCTCCACCGAAGAGTGGGCTGGGATCCATTTTAGCTCTATGTTGTGGCTTGGTGGCACTTTCTTTTGGAGGATTGTCACTGCCTCATAAGACACCAATCTTTTCCTGAAGTTCGTATACGCTTTTTGGGAGTTCGTGACTATTTTCGTCGCTTTTGGTTGGTTCATCGCGAAGGCAATTGTTATTTCTTCAGCCTCCTTTGGGCTTGATGTAATAACTAAGGCACATGCGATCAGCCCGCCTCTTCTTGTTACTGCAATCGTTGCTCTCATTGAGCGCTTGGGAAGTGAGGCGACTGTGTACATCCCTCTTTTTCTTTATTTAGAGACTCGTTTAGGGCCTTGGCTCTGGCCTGTTTTCCCTCTACGTTTCTGTCCGGTTTCATTTAGCGGGCATGTTTCAGCCTGTATGCTACTAATTTGCACTTATTTGTCCCACGAACCGGTTGTATACACGTACACGTACCAAGACGTCAGCAGAAACAACCATAAGCCAGCTGTAAGAAGACGGGCTAAAAATGGATGGATAAACACGAGCAGACCATTGCTAATCTATCAAAAGGTGGTCATGGTGGTGCGTTGAAAAAGGACGGGACGCCACAACAAAAAGTGACCGCATTAGTAATATGGTAGCTTAAAAAGCACCGTTTCTCTTAATGGTGTTCCATCTGGCTCCGACATTTTCATCAGTCAGCCATTCCGTCAGTGCTCCACGGTGTGATACAACAAAGTGATACCACCGTTCTTTGAGTACTCACTGTATCCTGCGACTCAAGGAAGATCTAAACTAATAAAGAAGTTCTCACGAAAATATTTGTCACTACCTTTTTAAATATTGCATTGCGAATCCCTATTTCCTCTGGCCATTCAGGACTAAGGTAGGCAGCGCCTGTCGTCAGAGCGTCTACTTCCCCATTAAAAAAACAATTTAAAGGGGTGACCAGGGACGTAAAAAAAAAGAGGACGGAAACACTCCCTTGATAAAACTAGCACACCACAATTTATGTCGCAATGGCAGCCTTCCCGTCATGTCATGAATGATGGCGCTCTCAGTGGCGCAAACATTGGTTCTCCAGTAAAATAAATCCCCGTGACGCAATTTACTTCAGCTTGAACGGACGATAGAAAAACACACGTCCCGCTCCTGTCAGGAAGGCGGTACATTAGAAGTGTCTAAAAATGGCGCTAAAGACGCGCTGTCACGCTTAGGGCAAAATACAGCAGCGTGACTTGCCTTTAAAAGTATCAATCAACATCAAGACCGCTATAAGCTTGCAGCAAGATAATACGTAGTATTAGCGTGCACAAAAGCTTAGGGATAGCAAAACTCAGAAAGCGGAGAAAGTAGAAATTGTGATGGGAAGCAAAAAAAAAAAGACATTAAAAAGTGGCCGCATCGGATTTAAGTGCAGAATCCAATCTGCGGACAGGGAACTGTTTTCGATATAAGTTCCGCCGTAAAGCTTAAAACAACTGCAAACTCTCCAATGTTGGTTCCCCTTCTGCCTGACGAGAGCATGCTTTTGTTCATGTCAGCTTTGTATACGTGAAATGAGCACAACCTTACCCTATTCAGCTTCAATCCACTCCTTAAATTGAGGGAAGCAAAAAAAAAAAAATTCAGGGAAGCTTGCTCTCACAAGCAAGACTTGAATGGCGAAGCTGTTGCAGGCGAGAATTGCCGCACACATAGTTAAATTTCAGTATCATTGTTCACTTGCGTAGTTGCGTAAGCAGTAATCGTAGTCATATGCATCTAAGAGGTCGTCGTCTTCTTCGCGGCGAGTGGTGGATGCAAAGTCATCCTCAGCGTTGTACACTTCCACCAGCTCTTTGTCATCGGCTCGAGGCAGCGGTGGCGGGATCTGCAAATCGTCTCGGGAAAGATTGGCACACTCGTAGCCATGTGTCCAATTATCCATAATGGCTTCTAGAGAATGCGGCGGCCGCGGGGACATCTCCCAGGCAGGGGTCTTTTTACCTTTATCATTAGCTCTGGAGTTTTTTTACGTGCGCGGTAGCGCTTGGCGGCAGCGCTGGAATTTTTTTTTGACGGACATTGTTCGCAAATGGTACCACGGCAGCACATCCCTTTCATCCGCACCTACGTGCAATTTCTGCGGTGCCGATAATATCCTCCCGAACTTGTTTAATCTAATATGGTCTTGTCCGACATTCGAAAGCGGCCGAGAACAGCTGGTAGCCAATTGCCCACCACCACGTACGAATGCGGAGCACCTGGAGCGCCTGCGTTCCGATGATAGTCTTCTCGAACGCGTAGGAATTTATTCCCTTGCCAGTGGTCTTTACAAAGCGGTGTAGAGCGGTCTGACAGCCCTAGTAGGGCCTGGAAACGGACAATTTGTGTTTAATAGCGTACATGAGATTTTCATTGAGGCTTTCGACTCCCTTTCCCTCATCTTCCAATAACCCCCCCAGGGCCTCAGGCCTATTTCTAAATAAAGTCGTTCATTCATTCACAAAGTCACTGGACGAGCCGGAAACTCGTCGGGCGCTTCGTGGCACGCGCTGACGAGCACTGGGAATTTTCTCGCCCCTCGGTGTTTCAGGAAAATTATTTTTGCTGGAGCTACTGCACGTGCCGACGACCCTCGGCGGTCACCGCGGGGCACGCGCTCACGAGCGCTCGTCATTTTCTTGGAATTATTTTCCTGCGGCGCCGAAGATATGGCTTGTACTATAGTTCCGCTGTTAAAAGTATCCGAGTGATGTATGGGGTCAATGTCCGATGCATAATACCGGTGCAATATTTTTTCTTTAAAATAGTCGCGCATTTCCAGTCCGCACTGCAGGGAAGATTTAACCGCTGCCTTGCCGCTAAAGCCCACACGGTAAGCACAATACTCCAAATCCCCCAAAAATCTCATGCGGGTCTTGCAAGGGTCTCGACTCAGTGACATAGAATACATATTTCTCGGCGCATGTGTTCACCTTTTCATTCCGACCATGTATGGGTAAGAGGGTGTTTTTTACCTGGGTTTGCTTTCTCGATTTTTTTTGTTTTTGTTTCTCCATTCGAATCTCTATATGCAACACATTTCTATACGCCCTAATACGTTAGAAGTAGCAAGCTCTACTTTTAGCCGAAACAATCTCGGCAGGTATTCATTAAAGGCTCATGTCTATTCATCTCTTTTCTGTTATTTATTTATATCTCTGTCCCTGTGTTGTTCTCTCCGATAAAATGCCATAGTATGCAATACCAATAACTTTTCATGCAATGAGTCAAAGCACGACAAATATTCGATATCCCTAAAATCACGGATATCTGATGATGGCGTCATGATGTCCCCTAGTCGGCGTCGGCGACAACCATGAAGACGTGTTTTCGAACAGCTCGTTGAATTCGCTAAGGTTGAAAATATCGACGCAAAAGTTTCTCGTCGAGGCCGCGTCATCGGAGTGATGTCCAAACCCGCACAAGATTGTACTGTCTTGCGCGCACAAGCTGCTGGTCTATTGTACAAACTCGAGCACGCTGGCGGGTCTACTACACACGTTGTAGGTATCTCTGGACGTCGGCATTAAGTTATTGTCTTCTACGTGCAGTCGCATAGCTTCGAGCACTGTCGTCGGCTATTTTCCGGTGACAAGATCGCATGGAGTTATCTGCGTAATTGCGTTTATACTGGAGTTATCTGCCTAAGTGCGTTTGTCTCCGTTCACGTTATACTTTTGAGAATTGGGAATTGAGCAGAACAAGGTGCTCCTATTGGGAGATGTTTTCTATATCGCTTCGGTTGCAGTTCATTCTTCACACTTACTGTACCTGATACTGCTGGTCGTCCAGACAAACGGTGATAATCAAATCCCTGGAGTTAAAAAGAACGGTTAGCAGAAATTTTGCTTTTATTCAGTGGCTGCGGTGCCCTGCTCGCGTCCTCGCGTCGCTACCGCTGGCGTCGACAGGGAGTTTAAAAATCTGTAAAATGTCGCAAATGACAGAAAGCCTGGAATATTGGGGGCACCTCCAGTGCCGGGCTGTCGTTTTGCGCAATGACAGCTGGAAGGGGTGAAAGCCTGGCCTCGTCGTTAAAATGCCGTACTTGGTCCTCTCTTTGGAAAGGAAAAAAAAACCTTACGTTAAAAGATAAGTAACCCTGAACAGAATAGATAGCGAAAGGTACCGACCAACGAGCTGTCTTCATGGAGTGGCAAGATATGGTTTGAGCTGATTACGGAGACAGGCCACCTATCAATTATTTACCATTGGCCAAGCGCGGGCTGCAGATCTCTAACATGGAGAACGAATTTCGTTCAGTTCCTCGCGCAGTGCTCCTCGACATTAAACAAAAACCATGAAGAGCAGCTGCGGTGGTTGAATAGCAAAAACGTTCAGAAAGTGTCCATGGTAGGCGGCGGAATAACTATTTTATGGTCCGCAACTCAGAAAATACCGGCAATCATTCTGATCCTTGCGATGAGTCCGCAGTAGATGTCTGATTTTGTGCGTGTTTAAATTTTTTATGGTGCCATCGATTTTGTGACATTTTTATCTTTCATTTGTTTTTATTTCTTCTGCCACTCAGATCCAGTCATTCACGCCTATGAGAAATCGTCGGTCACAGCGAATAGTAGTTACAATCGAGGTTTTCATGGTACCTGTCCTTGTAGAAGATTGACAATGTGAGCTTTGAATAATAAATCTGTTCCGGAACTCGCTTTTCTTCACTATAGAGCTGGGTGCGAAGTAAGAAATGTCCGTTATATGTAAAAAGTAACTTCCGCTCCCGCATCAACGTTGACAACGAGGTGGTCGGAACGCCACAAAGTTATGGATATCCCCCATAAAGATATATGCGTACTTTGACAGGATAAAAACGGTTAATTGTAATCTCAGTGAAGTAGCTCTTATGGTGGACTGCCAAGACGAAAAATCTGCCGAAATTTAGAGAATTGCCTACAAATGCGTCGCATTCTTATGCCGCTTGTCTTGAGTGTGAGTTCTTTACAGCCAAATGTCTTAGTTTTTCAAAATTAGGTTCGAACAATTATCCCCATTTCCGCGATTATAACTATTAAAGATAGAACTTCCGTGAAATCTTCATTTTTGTAGAAATGCAGGGTGTTACACGGTTGGTTATTTTCCCTATATTTTATATTTTTCTTATTATTGGTTTTTCAAAATTCTATTGCCTCCATTTACGGTATTATAACGATTGAAAATAGAACTTTCGCGAGATCGGAATTATTGCGTTAGATGGTTCACCATTTTCGCTGTTTATATATTTTATATGTGGTGTTTCAGAATTCTGTTCTACCCATCATCGCTATTTACGCTATTATAACGATTAAAGGGGGAGTTACCTGAAATTTCGCATTATTGGGGAAATGCAAGACATTACAAGACCCTACGGTCCTCACGGGGGTGTACTCACCAAAGCATGCTCCACATAAATAAAACGGGTAAGGTGCAACGGCAGTTGCTCTCAACAGAGTGGCAGCATTTTGTATGGGATGTCAGCCACATCACAGGACCACTGTTAGTCATGAGAAGATAAAAGCATTCTGGTCTCTTTCCTAAAATGAACCCGCCGCGGTGGCTGAGTGGCTCTTTCCTAAAATGAACCCGCCGCGGTGGCTGAGTGGCTAAGGCGTTGTGATGCTGAGCACGAGGACGCGGGTTCGATTCCCGGCCGCGGCGGCCGCTTTTCTGATGGAGGCGAAGAGAAAAAAGGCCTAGTTGTGCGAAATTTCGGCATACGTTAAAGATCCCCAGGAGGTCAAAATTAATCCTGAGCCCTCCACTATGGCGCGCCGCATCGCCTGCGTTACGTCGGCGCGTTAAATCCTAAAACCAGTCAATTTCCTAAAATGAAAGAGACCAGGCGTAAACGCTGCGTGAAAGCGAAGAATAACACTAGAAGCCCGCGGTCATTTCTAAAATACAAGCATACAACGCAACAAACCTATACTGCAAACGCAATGGCCTGGAAGAGGAGAGGTCCAAAATAAAAAACCAAAAGTAAAAACGCGCGTCCGCAAGCACACACACACACACACACACACACACACACACACACACACACACACACACACACACACACACACACGCACACGCACACACACACGCACACGCACGCACGCACGCACGCACGCACGCACGCACGCACACACACACACACACACACACACACACAGGCAATTCTTTAATCTGACAGAGGAGGTCAGCCCTGCATAACGCTCGTCTTGTTACTTCAGATGATTGGTCAACATGTATTGAAGGTTAAATGCTGAAAGGAGTATACAAATAAGAAATGAAAAAAAAAAAACGAAAGAAAATCCATTAGACGGAACCACGCAAACACATATACAAATAAAAATAGCGACAGAGGCAGTCACAAGCTGGAGTCGATTCCGGAGTATCAAAGAAACGCACAAGAGCTTTTAAACTGCGCGTAGCACTGTCTGCGGTTCCACGGGCCTAAAACGTCCTTCATGCTGAAATTTCTCGCCCATAGTAAACTTCACGCCATCATTGGCGCGAAGGCGAAACGTCGACAACCCCAACACAGTTGCTCAGTGTCCTCTCGTACACCGCAAAGAAGACACAGAGGTGATGTCACCAGACCGATTTTGTTAAGAAAGCTTTTAGTATAGGCTCCTTTGAAGTGCAGGCGATGTATAGCCCACTCTCTTGGTCTGGATAAACCGTTTGGTATACGAAAAGCACATTCAGGGTCAACAACGTAAAGAGGGGCTTACTGCAAGTCCGGCTTCCACCAGTGCTTTAATAGCAAGCACCATCCGAAAGTTGTGACTAGTCCCTTGACGTTATCCTTGCATAGAGGGAGTTGTGCTGTTGAGCTTCGGCAATCGCCCTCGCTTGGGACCCCAGCAGATATTACATTGCCCGTGCTGCCTCAGTGACCCGGCAACCACTGAAACGAAATAGTGCGTCCGTTGCGCAGTGCCTGTGTGTGTACGACGTTGATTTCATAAATGAGCTGGCCCTGATTACTTCCTAGCTTAAGAAGCGCGTGTGGCGCAGAGCGAAAGTCCATGAAAATGACTCAGTGTTTTGGAGGGCAGCCCTTGACAATCTTCTGCGCAGCTCTCACTGCTGCCAGCTCGGTTTTTGTAGCCGATGCCTGTGGCTCAGCTTCTGGCTCGCAGAGGCCCCTGAAGATGGTACCCGGACACCTACAACCGGAGAATCGGAAGTAACTGACCCATCAGCCTATACGTGGATATACCCGCGACAGCAGCGAGATATATGCTGAAGTGTGTAGTAGGTCAAGGCCGGTGGACGCCTCGCTGAATTTTTGCCGATTCCAGGCACTGTTGTTGTTATTGACCACGTAGAAAACTGTCAAGGTGGTAACACGAGTCTAATTGGACGTTGATAGTAAACCGGCAGGAATTCCTGCACATGACTTGTGGAGCTACGAGCTAAAGGGGGGGGGGAAACGAACCGCTAAAATGGCGGAGGCAGACACGGATATTTTCTTGTCTTAATATTAACCTGGTTGAGAGGCATCTCGCTTCACAAAGTGTTCCGATCGTTGAGGTGCACTTAGGGAGTCCCAGGCAAACACGCAGAGCTTGCGCCTGTGGTACCTCTAGCTGCTTGACGTTGCTCTTGGACAATGGACCCAGGCCAGGCAGGCTGTAGCAAAGCAGGCAATAAAAAGCGCCTTGTTGAAGCGTCGCCGCGAAGCAACCCAACAAGCCCATGCAGTGCCTGCAAGCATCCGTAGGATGTGCACGAAACACTGTAGTTTGCATGTCTTTGAGGCACCAAATATGTTGAGCCCACGCCATTGACCTGTCAAAGACAATACCCAAGAATCGATGGCATGGAACATATGGTATGGTGCAGCTTGCTATTGTCAGGGCATAACGAGGCATGTCACGTCTTTTAAATGCGTCGCAGCGCATTGTTCAGGCGGAAGAGCCAGAATACAATATTTCAAGTATCGTGCAAAGTTCTGATTGCCAGTTGGAGCTTTGATCGTATGCTTCGTCGGTTTCTCCCCGAGCACCAGACACAGATGTCGTCAGCATACAATGAGATATACACACCAGGAGGTAATACTTTTGTGACACCTACAAGAGAGATGTTAGAGAAAGTGTACGGTTTCAAAACGCAGAGACCACCCAAAGCTGCGATGGCTTTCGTTTCCAACATTTCGCGCTGCAGGGTATGTCGGTGCTTGGACGAAAGTACACACTTCTCAAAAAAGAAAGGAGAACAGCCACACGTTATGCAGTGTAAGGAAAGAAAGCCCCCATTCTGATTACGAACATTGTAGCTATGCTCCTTCAACGTTTTTTCCGTCATCTGTCTGATTGCTCCCCGTAAATCTTTCTGCAACGTAGCGGATTCGAATAAACGGCACGTTCTGTGCACTCGACAAATTTGTTTCTATGCTTTGTCTTGCATGAGGGCTTCCCAGAGCTATTGGGCTTTGTCAACCTGCTGACGTTGCTCTGATTTTAGGGAGCAGAAAAAAAAACTACTTTTATGTTGGAGGGAGAGGGCATCTTTTTGAGATTATAGGACAAGTGATGCAGGTACAGGATCACAGCCACATTGCGTTTCTCCGTCGGCGGTTGCGCTACAGCCGGCTCTTTCATGCGTGACTTCCCGAGAATGCACTGAGCCACCCGTACCATGACATGAATTCGGTTCCCTGCTCCAGCCAAGCGGACCGTCTGCTTTGAAAAGCTTGGGCCCATTCTGTGCTCGCAAACCTTTTTCACGTAATCTGTAAAGCACAACATAGCCTGACACGCGAAGTGTTGGAAGCGAAAGCCATCGCAGATTTGGGTGGGCTCTGCGTTTCGAAACCATTGATAGCCCTCGGGGGAAAAGAAATAGATGTTTTTAACGTCAAAGCCATGATGTCTTCGCCCGGAGTGTCGGTCTTTCGTGCATGCGCTCCTGCTTGCTTTTGCGTGCTTCTTGTATCTTTTTGTCTGTAAACGTTTTGATCGGTCTACTTGTATTCTTATACTTTTATCGATTTGTGAGAATGTTGAACTTCTACACGGTTTTATTTGTATTATTGCGCTTATTAACTACATTCTGGTTGGTTCAAATGAGGCATGTTGGCTTATAACTTCAACTCGTTTTGCGGCAGTAGTTATTGTTATAATTTCGACAAGCTCTCCGTGAGTTGTGGTTTTGTCGCTAAAAGCATCTAAATGAGCCATGTAGCCATTCCAATCTATGCTGGCCACCTAAAAATAAAATAATCCCCCGCGGGGACCCTTGATAAGGATATAGGTTCGTGCATGAGGACTTCCAAGGGTTTAAATGTCGGTGTTAGAGGTTACAGAATTCATGAACGAGGAAATGACCATTGTGACGCCAGACGCACTGGCCCTTGTGGCACGAAAAAATCTACGGGTTTTATTTATGACCATCACCATCTCACCGCTTCCGCGCTAGAAGCACTAAAAGACCAGGGAGTAAAGGAAAACTGCATAAGACGTATAGAAGACATATTTAAGGAATTTAGGGGCAGGATAACCCTCCCCGAGCAAGGAGATAAATTTTCGGTCCGAAAGGGATTAAAGCTGGGAGATACTATCTCCCCAAAACTATTTGTTACGAAAAGGGAAAGCCCATCTTCAGCGTTTATTGGCGCCGCAAAGAGAGCGACGCAAAGCCGTGCACAGTCAAGCCAGGGCCTTCTTTTCTCAATCACGAGCGAACGTGCCCGCATGCATCGCCAGGCGTTTGAACGTGCCACTTGGTTGTCGGCGTCTCTCTCATCATCATTAGTGTTCATGTTGGCGGCAAATTATAAATCCGCAACATCCTCCGTGCCACGAAATGTTCATTCAGACAGTTCCAAAGGGAGTCACAACATTTGCACAATAGTTAAGCACATTCTCTAACGCAGACTAGCTGCACTTGCTCGGTCCTAGTGTTACCGTTGTTTTCTATTACACTTCACCGATTGCCTAAGCTTCTAAAGTGTTACAAACATATTGCTGACGCCGTCCCCCGGTAACGGTGAAACGAGTGTCGCCGAAGGTTGCACCTTAACACACGGGCAGGTTTTTCAGCGTCGGAGGATCTTCTTCGCACATTGTCGGTCTCTTGAACTACCTGGGCAGCCTTGCGTCTTTCAGCAACAGTATTGCTGACTCCACGATGAAGAAGTCGCTTTCGAGCACTGTTAATTAGGTTGGTACAGCGCAGATCTTCCGGCAGTTGTACCGCGCGCCTCTCTTCTCCCGGGGTCACGCTGATATTCAGTCCCTGTTTAAGGTCATTCTTCCAGGAAGAGGCTCCGAAAGCATGTAGGGATGCAGTATAAACGTCACGAAATCGAAGGGATCTTGACTCCTCTCGGAGAACCTCACAGTGCGACATGTAGCAGGCATGATCTGAGCCACACGTTCCCTTTACAACTTTTTCCGGGTGGTCATCCCTCTGGTATTGCCTCACAGTCTTTTCGTACGGTCTTATGCCGTCTTCTTTTGAGGAAAGTTGGTGGAATGTTCGGTGTTGTCTCTAAAGGTTAATCTTGTGGTCATTAGCCATGGACACTAGTGTAATTCAACTTCTTTGAGAGTTCTTCTTCATGGCGCCCATTTTCCAATCGAATTGGATCTCCAGATTTGGGCAATACATCTTCACCGGGATGCAAGTCCGGAGAGTTCTTGAGCCCAACAGTGTCTAACTCCCGAGACCGCCGAAAAGGAGAAGAGAGGTGTCCATTCACATGCGTGTCCGTGCGGAGAACACATACCAGGCTTGCGCCTATGCTTTTATTGCTATCTTCCCGAGATAATGGTCCTTGTAAGGTCCATCCCAGGCTTGTACTGACGGCGATCAAAGCAGGATTCGTCTCTTCGCACTGTACTTGGCTTGTTTTTGGCGCGAAATTCCACATCTGGTCGGATCCAATGAGAAGGCTAACTCCTTGTCTGAACTCCATGCTTGGGAAAGCAATTGTGTCAGCCAGGAGCTTCCCCTCGGAGACCAGACGTTGCAAAAGCGTATTGTCCTTCGTTGCTTCAGCCACGTCTTCACAAATGAAAGGCACCTCAGCAGACGTGCTGTCATGTTGACTGCGAAGGGTCGCTCTGACGACTTTAAACTTCTTTGGACCTCCAGATCGGCCGAAAGCAGTGATGGCCAGATCGACTTCGCCAATCGCCTTTAACTTCAGCTTAGCAACGACGTCTGCTCTGATGAATGTCCGCTGGCTACCATTATCAAACACTCCGCGGACGTAGCAGCAATGCGATGAAGTCGTCATCCATGCCCTAAACGTCTGTAGTAGGACGTCGCTGACGAGTCGCGGGACGGCTGATTTGCGTGTGGCGATGCGCATCGCTGCCTGTCGCGTTTTTCCAGCCGATTCCAACGAAGGTCTCTTAGCGCTGCGATAGCTGCACATCGTGGTAGCATGTCGGCGCTTACATGATTAACATTGCACCTTCCTTCGGCAACTCCGTACGAGATGTCCCTTTGCGTTGCACCTGAAACATCGGCCGTCACTTGACAGGCGAGTTCGCTTGTCAGCCAAATCAATGTCGTCAGAACATTCTTCAGTCCTGTGATCCGTAGCGGCGCATAAGAAGCAAACAGAGGTCTTTGCCTTGTTGTGGAGAACCGCAGCAGCCGGAATAGACGGCTGCTTCTTAGATACGCGTTCGGCGTCAAGACTTCGCGGTGGCTTGCTGATTTGACAGCTTCTTTCTCGGCACTCTACTTCCACTCGCAGAAAAGACCGCAGATGTTCAATCTCCTTTTCCGACGAAGCTTGACTGCTCGTAGAAGATGTGCTCGCAGCAAGGCTCTGTCGTTTCAAGTAGTCCACGACAATGTCGCTAAGTATGACGTTCAAAAGCACTTCATTCAGCATAGCGGAGTATGATGACACGCCGATTCCCAGGCCTTCTAGTCCTCTCCGGTTCATCTGCACTGCATCGTAAAGCTTCCGCAAAGCCGCCACGTTACTAGATAAATCGACAGGCCTGAGCATCCGCAAGTTTTCTAAGTGCTTTGGCTCAATTAGCTGTACGCTTCCAAAACGATTTTTTAGGACATGTAGGGCGTCTGAGTACTAGGGCTCGGTAATTTGAATGCCCGCAACGGCTTCCGCAGCAGCTCCGCCGAGAAGCGAAACTAAGAAGTGGGAGCGGTCGGTGTTGAACAGCCTGGGGTTCTCATGGACGGAATCTGAAAACACATTCCAAAAAGGCTGCCACCCCGTTACTGCTACATCGAAGCGCAACAGTTCGAGCTTCGGGAGACGTGCTCCAAACTCACGAGTAGTTTGCATGGGTTGCCCCGTAGATGTCGCAGCCCGGTGGTCTCCGCTGGCATCTTCCAATGGAGGAGCAGTCTGGAGCGTCGAAGATGACCTCAACACCTCCATATGATGCTCGAGTAAAGCCAGTGCGCTGGTCGCTGCGTCGTCATACTCCATGACCGAAGCGTAGTCTTCCGCTGCCTGTTCGTCGGTCAGGTGGGCTTCAAGCTCGGCGTTAAGTGCGGACAATGCTGCATTGCTCGCTCTAAGTCGCCCGTGAAAGACACAAAAGACGGAAAGGTCCAACTGCTGGGACTGTAGAAGCTGGTCCACCTCGCTTATAATCTACGTGTTCATAGCCCGCCGTGACGCGCGCTTGTTCTTGATACGTTCCATGCCGGTCGTAGCTGAAGAAAGGCGTACCCAGCTCGTCAGGAGAAGGCTCGCCGCAACGCTGGCTTGCTTCCCGGATTTGCGGCACCAATGATACGAAAAGGGAAAGCCGTTCTTCAGCGTTTATTGGCGCCGCGAAGAGAGCGACGCAAAGCCGTGCACAGTCAAGCCAGAGCGTTCTTTTCTCAATCACGAGCGAACGTGCCCGCACGCATCGCCAGGCGCGTGAACGTGCCACTTCGTTGTCGGCGTCTCTCTCATCATGATTACTGTCCACGTTGGCGGTAAATTATAAATCCGCAACACTATTCACGGCACATCTAGAGGGGGTATTTAGTAAGCTTGACTGGCTAAACATAGGATTAAGGATAAATGGGGAATACATGAGTCATTTCAGATTTGCGGATGACGTAGGCTTGTTGAGTGAGACTGCAGAACACATGCAAACGATGCTTGAGGAACTACAATAGAAAAGCGCGGCCCTGGGGCTAAACGTAAATGTGAATAAAGTTAAAGCAATGGGGGATAAGCATACCAAAAACGTCATCCTCAGCTTAGGAAACGAAATGCTAGAAGGAGTAAATGAAGTAAAAGAATATAACTACCTCGGACAGATGGTCAGTGGTGACTCCAACCACCAGAGAGAAATCAAGGCGAAGAATTTCTATGGGTTGGAGAGGACTCGGCAAGCACTTCCAAATAGTTAAAAGCTACATCTGTCACTGAAACAAATGTACAACCAGGGCATACTGCCGGTGATGACATACGGAGCTGAAACTTGACATCTTAATAAACTATGTAGAAAGCAAACTTATGTCGCCTCAAAAGGAACAATGGAACGAATAATGTAAGGAATAAGGCTCAGGGGCAGGAAACGAGCTACCTGGATCAGATAACTACAGTAGAAGATATCATAGTTGAAATAAAAAAAAGAAATTGGCTTGGGCTGGCCATGTAGTGAGACGAACATGCGACCGGTGGACAATAAGGGTAACAGAGTGGATGCCAAGAGATTGGTCTAGAAGAAAGGGAAGGCCAATAACACATTTGGGGAAGGAAATAGAGAACTTCGGGGGCAAACTGTGGACTCGAGCAGTTGGAGGTCAGTGAAAGATGCCTTCGTCCTGCAGTGGAACTGAGTAGGCTGATGATGATGATGGTGAGAATGAGCTGCGAATATTGGTTCGATGAGTCCTCAGGCAGAGCGTGAAATATGAAGGTGTAGTCATACGGAATCGCAAGTAGAACCCTGCTTTTGTCTGCGCCTGTGGCAGACTGGTAAATCGCCACACTTTCCTCCGACGTCTTCGCTCGTTCGGTTACAACGCCTTCGCCGTCGCTGCCGCCGAACCACAGTCGGGGCTGCCGAAGTGCTAAACACTAAAAATCAAAGCCCCTTTCTTAAGCGAAATATGGTTAAAACGCGAAGATATGCCCCATGCAAGCCCACTCAAAGTCAGTCCAAAATCCTAGCTGCTTCAACCGCGTTGGAATGGCGCGATGGGATGGACGTTTGTTCGCAATACCAAGGACCACGGTTAGATTCCTACCATGGGAAACGTTTTTTTCGTTGTTGTTGTTCAAGCGTTTTTTGTCACGAGGCGCGCGAAGTGCCTTAGCTTATCATCATCATCCTTTGTTAAACTCATTTGGTGAAGTTGGCTTTCCTATGCAGTGCGCTTTGGCGCGGCATCAAGCGCCATCAGTGCGGCATAGAAAGCCTCGCATTAAAAAAAAAACCTTGAGAAACACCAAACACCAGTTAGGCGTTCAAATGCGAAAACATAACTTTGTGTATTTTACACTACGGCATCCTCCGTGTCTAATGGCAGCTCTTTCGTGATTATGCCCTCTTTTTTTGCGACAATGCCATCGTCGCGACAGGGATATATGTCAGGCACATAATCATCGAGTCGTAACCACAGCGTGCCTATTTTCTCGCCGTGCGGCACTTTTCTGTTGCTTGTGTTTTCACATCACGTTTACTTACGTAGGCAACCACGTACCACGCATGCCGAAGAAGTACTCACTTCAGAGTTTGTCGCAGTATAGACAGAACAGACCAAGAGAAACACACGTAGCAGTGAAAAATCTTTCCTTATCATCGCCATCCGTTTCTCATAGCGTCGTTTTCTTCTTTCTTTTACTGTGGTTGAGAGACGTCTCCAAATGTCGTTTGTACCACTAAATGTGGCTTTCGCTACACGTGCATTCCTACTTTCCTCGCAGCTTGCTCAAATCACTGCTGCAATCCCCCCGTGGTGGGACCGTGTCGTCACATTATTAGCGTCACGATGCTTTTCTCTTGGCGTCGTATTCCTTTCTTGTTCTCTTCTCCAATCCTTTAAGACATACATATCTGCCTTTAGCGTAAACGCGATTGGCTACTTCTGTAACAATCATCACCAAATTGTCTCCGTAGGCCCAAACACATGTCACTATCCCAGCTTTCTATGTCGGAGGCCGTGATGCCTTTACTAGGTCTACCTCTTGTTAGCTACAGCTATTGTGTGATGTACGCGTGTTATACTCGCGTTGCACGGGACCCAGTTCCCCATATTCCATATCCGTGGGACCTGGTTGGGACCCTGGCTGCAAGAGGCTCATCCCCAAGTAACCTTTCAGAGCATCACATAGCACTACAGGTTGGGTAGGCTGCAGTACCCTCCTGCCCACCCGTCACTCAGCAAGGAACAGTATCATAAACTTATATAACATAGGCTTTGCAGACAAACACGCCCCCACACCTAACTAGACTTCGCGCCATCAACCCTACATTCTACAGCCCCACCTGCCCGCAGTACAGTGAGATCTGTACCTCTACGACATGCTGTGGGCCTGACAAAGAAATCCAAATTTTCTCCTAATCCCCAATCGTTCCCATGAGCATTGGGACAGAGAACTGGCCAGCTGAAGAAGCGATACTCTGCTTAGGCTGGTGGAACGGCTTCGAGATCCTGGAGTGAGAAATTCGACCACGTGCCCCTTTCTTGCGTAATAGAGTTTCCTCTCTCTCTCTCTCTCTCTCTCTCTCTGGAAACAATTAAAAAGTGCTGGCTCGGCGCTGGAGACACTAGTCATGTCGAATTCTTACTGTGAAGCTGTTAGGAACTGTAATTCGATTTCAGTATCGACCTTTACGCCCATACAAAACTCCTATTGTGCGCCGCTTTGCATTAGAAGTTTCGACAGGCTGACTGGCCTCGCACAAAACGTCTCGCCGAGTTTTGAGAGGCCACCGCTGTTTAGGAATCCTAGGCATAATATTATCACGCGCTGCCTTGAAGTCGTGCAGACAGAGGCTAACGAAGGTCACCTCTAGAAAACCAGTAGGTCCAAAGGTGTCGATTATGGACCAAGGCCCCGATAAACATCGTAGAAGCAGACGTGGTGTTCCAATCAGTAGTCAAAGCACAAGCGGGGCTGCCAGGGCAAGCAACGAGTAGCCCGCCTTGCGTCAGCCGTAACATTTTTGCCAATGGCGATTTCACCGCAGTCAGTATTGACCATGTCAAAGAGACCATTGAAAAACGATAATTTTTCAGCCTTCAACAATTCTCGCTGCACCGATGGTTGATGAAACATTCCTGCGTCTGTCGGAGAATTATGAAGAGATGGTTATCCCACGCGTGCTTTTACGGAATAGTGATGGTAAAGAGGCGTCCTCAAGGCTACGGCCAGGACGCTTTAAAGTCTTAGTCTCAAAAGAAACAAAATACTATGCCGTTCTGTTTTACTTACTGCATGCTTTTCAGCCCTTCATTTACCTCTCCACACTGCTCCGGAGAGCGAAGATCCTGCACTTCAATAGGAGCGGAATCGTAACACTCCCTTCACCTGGCTGCTCGGGTACTAAGGAGTGGTTACTGGTGACGATGTGCATGGTCATTTGCAAGACACGTACGTAGAAAAAGCGTGCGCTTGGAGCCCTCATGCGTCGTTGTAAGAGTGGTTGGCGAGAGGAGCCATTGCAGAGCATCAGAAAAAGTATATCAGGCCCACAAATACATAGGAAAGTATTCACAGTGCCGATACTCAACATCAGCGCTGCGAACGGAGTTACTCCGGATTCATTCGACCTTTCCGTGGCACCGGAACGGAATGGGAATAGAATGGTGCCAACCTTTTGAGGAATGGAACGGGAATGAAATTATGCGCCTTTTTCTCAAAATTAAATTGGAATGAAATGGGCTGGATTTTTAGGCAAGGCGTGTCGATCTCCTGATCGTATCTACCGCCAAGCTGGTTCTTGAACCGTATTCACTGCAACCAAAGCGTCCAATTGCTGCCTTCATTGCTTTTCGGAATATTTTAATTCGTGGATGTGAGCATAGAATTTTATGGTCCTAAGGTGCGCCTAAGCAACTCTTCCGGACGACTACTGTTGTATTGTGTTGCCGCCCAACCGCCAGAATCTACAGGAAAAAGCACAGCCTTTCTTCCCCGTCAAGGAGATTCCAGCGGGCTGTGTTGCAATATTTCATCTTACTGTAGCGTAAATGAGTTTTTTTTACCTGCCAGCGGTGAACTGCATACTTCAGCTTGAACAAAAAAAAAAGCGGACGTTGAAAGGAAATACGGATGCAATGCTGTGTCCATGCTTCCATTTGATTTCGTGTACGTGTTTCCTTTTAGTTGTTTTTTCGTTCAAGCTGATGTTTACACACGATGTGAAACAACTAGCCCAATCTCGAGCAATTCGGCAGCTGTCAGCCTCAGATTAAACAACACGTAATGCAACAAATACAACATGTAATGGGATTGGGAGCGATCATGACGTGCATGGTGGCACTTTCAAACTGCCGTAAGATAACGTTACTTGCGGAAGTCCACACAACCATGCCATGATTAAATCTCAGACATCCCTTCACACCACAACATTGCTGTTTAGGAGCTTGCTTTAAATTTAACGCTCACAAGTTCCACTTCACGCACATAAAATGACCTATGATGTGTGTGGCTTGAACATATTTTTTGCCAGGTGGTGTACTGGGTCTGGTGGCGCGCGGAAGAATTTTGTTTTTACGCATGACCATCACTCAAGCATTACATGGGTCAGGTGGCTAAAAATGCGCCGTCCCTGGATCCGCTTAATAACAAAATGACGCCAGGAACGTGAACGCGAAATTCACATTGGCTGGGGGACGGATATGCGCCTGTCCAACGTTCCCATTGGCTTTTACACGAGACGTGGCTGCAAACTCGGATATGCATTTTCTCCAAAGCGGTTGCGTGTGGACCTGACAACCCCATTGGTTGCGAACGCGGGTATGCGTTGGCCTGACGTTCCCATTGGCTGGTACGTGGAATGCGGCTGAACGAAAACGGCTGATGGTATTTGTATGCATAAATCTCTATTGGGGAAGGGGTGCCCAGCGCCCCAAAGAAAGCACAGCGGAACTGCTGGCTCAACACCGGGAGAGGTGGACGCGGGCCGCGACGGACCACGTCACGCTCTCAGGTCGTACGTGGACCACCGGTACCTGCTGATTGACGTACAATGAGTTTGATGTTGCTTTGCACGTCGTGAGCTGACCGATAAGGTCACGTAACGTTTACTTAAACACAGGATAACACGGGCGGCTGGCCAAGGCTCTTAGTTACAACAATGGAGAGGCAAAGAAACCAGGAAAGGAAAAAATTGGTACTGATAAAACGGCGAAATATGGTCTTGTAGTGGTCTTGCGTGTTTCGCAACATAAAAGACGCAGGTACGGTAGAAGCCGCTGCGCAAATCTTAGCGACACTAACGCCCGCGGCGTAACATGAACTCAGAGAAGTAATGCTCACGTATTCTCACACCTTTAGAGAATGCGTAGGTACCCGTGTGTCTTTTTGATGTTCACTCTTCTATTTTGCTTGAATGCGCCCTTAATTCTCTTATATCAATGATTTCAAGCTGAGCCAAAGTGCAAAAAGCTGATGGCGCTCCTTGCTGGTATTTCTTCTGTTCCAGCGCAAAAAGTTAGATAGGCTAATTTAACAATAACGCACGTGTTTTTTTTTTATGACAAAGCACGAGAAAGTACAACTATAATCATTGCGCTTGTTTACACTGTATTTATAAACATTAGTGTTCCCAACTCTATTTCTATGGTCTACGTTGCTCTATAGACTACGTTGCTTGTCTCCGCCGTGGGCAACTAGATGCATAATTTCGTAGTTTCAACGTATCTAATAACATAAGCTTCATTTTGCGTTGATAGGTGACTCGATGCAGCCTCCAAAGGGTACTTTCTACACTTAGGCATTACAGAAATGCAATTGGACTTCCCCACCATTCCATGGGTGGGAATTGGCAAAATTTTGGCATTAGCCGGAATTAAAAGGAATACAATTCAGAAAAGTTTGAATTCTTCGGAATAAAAATGGAATAGAATGGGCCTTCCCATTCCATTCCATTGGATGGAATGGAATGGGAAGGACCATTTCATTCTGCAGCACTGCTCAGTATAGATACTGAATTTGACAGGAATTGGTTCGTTCAACTCGCGCGTAGTTCTTGCCGCACTGATTACTTAGCCACGCCAACACAACCTGCCACGTTGTTTAAAATTGTAGGGCAGCTATTCATCGTTGCGCTAATGTCTGGCTATGCCTGAGAACTTCAAAACGTGCGAATTCAGTCAAAGTACTGCAACAACCGAAGCCTCACCTAGTGGTGTCGTAAGGCTAGAAAGTGCAGCAAAAGACGGTGCATGCACGTTCAACTCTCGTTGGAAATAAAAAATTGGCGCAGCTTGCACCAGTGGTTTAAGGCTGCAGAGGTAGCAGAGCTGGCGGCCCCTCTCCCTTCGTCAAACAACCGGCTTTTCCACATCACATGTATTTCCGATCTTGCTGGTTAAAGTTATCCATGACTGCCAGGTCCGGATTGTTGCGTCCCATCTCTATAACCTCTCCCAAAGGCGTCGTTTTGACCCGTTTTGGAGCATTTACGCGACGTTTTCAGTAGAATAATTATTGCCAAAGGTGCTGTCCTCCTCTCTGCATCCTCCTTGCTCATTTACTAGGACATTTTGTGTCACACTTACCCAATCAGGCTAGGCTTGACTGTGCGGCTCGCCGATCCTCCGACAGTCAGTCGACCGGCCGTCAGCGCGTCTTTGCAATTCGTTCGCTCAGTTTAAAATAAGCCACGACATGGTTTGTGCCCTGAAGAATGTGGCTTTAGTTTGTCAGTTTGTAGACTGTATCAAGCCGAGTAAATTCGATGAAGCCAGAATAGCTCCACAGAACCGCACATGCAATGCTATGCTGACATCGTTTCACTGAAGCTGTAAGCTGCATATGCAACTGCGACTGGTTGGCTAGTAGGAAATCCAGGCACAATTGGCGGGAGAAGTGTCAGCAAGGTTAAAATAGGTGATAAGGAATTAAAATCAGCTGAAACATTTGATTGTAAATCGCAAAATCAGGTTACGAGAAGGCCTTCTTGCACCGAGTGAACTAGCACAGCAGTCAGCAGCACGACGATAGATTTGCGATCGCTTGTCCTGCCTAAGGGACGGTGCCACTAGTGATAAGATATTGGTGGGCATTTTGGGACAGTTACTGTACAAGTGTTGTTAAGGAAATGCTCATCTAGGCTGCTGAAGATGCTGAAACTAAACACGTAAACCGCCTGTACGATATGTATTATATATATATTTTCAACACAGACATCCTTTGGGTTATGGCCGAGTGGTCTGAATCACTAGATGTATTGCGTCGCAGTAAGAACGTTCGAATCCATGTAGCGTATGTTCTCCTGGAGCTGATTTCTTTTAATTTACGTAAAGTTTTCTATAGCGCATTCCCAATTTTGCTCTGCCACTCTCATTTCTCCACGAGAGAGTGGCCAGACGGCGTACAGACTGACAATGACAGGCTGCCGTTCTTCCCATTGGCGTGGTGTTGACATAAGCACCGACAGATTGCGCGCGCAGTTCCGAACCATCCGCCTGTTGACCTGGTGCGAACACGCCTTTTACGACACAGGGACGAGCCAGGGAAACTCCTAAGTTGGAGGCGAAACTCATCGCAGTTATGCTTCTCCGGCGACGCGAGGGCATTCGTACAGCTTTGCTAGTGACCGTTACGATTCTAAGCGGTGATGGCAGGCTTATCTGGCTCATTCTAAAGCCCACAACGTGGCAGAAGAGCGGTATGCCGAGTCCTGAGATATCGATCGAGAATGCCCAACCAACAGTAACGTCGGATTCCAAGGATGTTGTAGCACAGAACCAAAATTCAGGCTGGTTTGAACTCCAATTTTCGACGTCGTTCAATCCCATCACACGACGAATAGGCGTCACTTCTAATAGTTGTTGCGGATGCCGACAAAGTCGTGTGGTATTTTTTGTTCTTTGAGACTTTATAAATTAATACTTCTTTATCGACCGGGTAAACCAAGAAAAGCGTGTTTATTTGAGGCAGTCTGTGCAATGCAAACACTACCAGAAGTTGGACAAACAACCTGCAGTGTCCCTTTCACCATATAGTGATCCTAACACTAGGTAGTCATATCGTTAATCCTTCTCGAAGTGACCGCAACGTCAAGCTCATGTACACCAAGCCCCGGGCACTGGTCAGGAAGGTCGACACCTCCAAGCACAACATTAGGTGTAAGATAAGGCCGACCTATGCCCGCGTTCTCTAGCTGCCTATAATGACCAACATAAATCGAACCTTCACCTTTGAATTGGATCGGTGGAAAATGCCATGTAGGATGCGTGACTTACATTTATCTAGTGCTTCCCACATTTTTCCCCTCAGCCAAAGAGAAAAAAAAAGCTTAGAAGAGAAAAGAAGCTTAGTAGAAGTGACGTTACCACTACTGAAGGCAGAAAGGCCATTTTAGGCTTTTTTGCGCCCACTCGCCACCTCCTTCGCTTTTAACCTTTATACTGTCGTCTGCTCAATCTGCGCCTGTTCAACACTGTCGTCTGGTACGCGCAATGACGTAGGGACTTGGTTTTCAGTAATTTAAGCCCTCTTAAATTATTCTAAACTTCTCAAAATCGTCCAGTGCCAGCTGAGCTTCTCCTAAGCCTTCATTCCTTCATTACTTCAACTACCAATACCCTTTTAGGATACAACCTCAAGCTGACCATGCTTACGGCTGCCGTCGATTGGTCACTTCGTTGTGCTTTTGCATCAATAAATTTTTCCCGTTTTCTATCTTCGTATCTAACCAGTTATTGTTCTTTTCTGAATGTACAACTAAGCGTTTCAGCAGCGTTGACTACTTTCACCCCCTCTCTGCGGGTCAATTCTTTAAAATTTCATTAGCAAGGTCTCGATTGTTTTGTAGCTTGTCCGAAAAACATTGAAAACCAATGTTTGACCGGAACAATGAAAAGGGCTCACACTCTACAATTTCGAGTAAAACAGTAACGAAAGGTTCCAGTAGATGGCGCGTAAACAGCGGAACGGGGGAACATAGAATTGAGTAGCAGTTCTCCACAGCATTTATCGCGCGCGGACCATGATGGGATGGGAAGAGCGTGAGAGGGGGCCGCTAGGGAGAAGAGAGGCGTTTACGTGGCTGGGACAGTGCTCAGATGACTATTGACTACCATGTACCGACGTCCAGTCAAAACTAGCAGACCAAACACTCGCGTCTTACTCCGACTTTTAGATGGGGAGCGTCTTATGCTCGGGGGTATGTCCAGCGGCGTCGGCGGCGGTCCGGCGTCCGCACACCACCGTTTCTTGGCCAGTCCCCCACGTTTTACACTCGGGGTTATGTCCCACGGCGTCGGCGGTGGTCCGGCGTCCGCACACCACCGTTTCTTGGCCAATCCCCCGCGTCTTACACTCGGGGGTATGTCCCACGGCGTCGGCGGTGGTCCGGCGTCCGCACACCACCGTTTCTTATCCAATCCCCCACGTGGGTACGTGCAGAGAAGAGGAACAACAACAACAACAAGAACCACTCCGGTTGTGCTTGCGCTTGACTCCGTGATTCTTCAGATGAAGTAGGATGGAAGCAACAGCCCCGTCAGTGAGTGTGCTGACGCAATTAAGTGGGAGCATCAGCGCAAACACTAACAGCAATTACACCCAACTACAATCCATGGAACGTGTCTCGATCTCGTCTTTACCAACTGCAACGGCGACGACTGAATACAACCGCTGCTACGAGATCCACTCACTGTACACTTCAGCGACCATAAGGCCGTAATACTCCACGTAAGAAGACGTGCAAACCTAAATAAAGACCTTTAGATACCACTTCAATCTCGTCTCACTCGCGTATATACGCATACAGTAAGGAAAATTACACCCATCTCGCCGAAGGGAACTATGAATAGGATATATGAGCATTACGGGGTTCACTACATTTCCACCAAATTTGGCTAACAAACATAACGGAAACGCAAACGGAACCCCCATGACGCTCCGTATCCTACTCATGGTTCCCTTCGGGGAGATGGGTGTAATTTTTTTCTCCTTTCAATGCATCTGTCTCTAACTCGGAGGCCACATCGCCTTCTCTAGGGTCACCTTTTTCAGCTATAGCCATCTAGCTGTAGTGGCGTTTTCGCCTAGGTTGATAAAGTAATATCTCTCGTACGCTACTATGGATGCGTTAATTAGGTTCCTCCGCTATGAGGTACTGTAAGTAAACGGGCAACTCTGAAGGCACTAGTTCTGGCGTGGGCCTGGGGATGAAAGTTTGTGGTAAGTGGTCGCAAGTGTTGAAGCCACTTTCTCCCGCTCGCGTTAGATGCCACGGCGTTGGCCAACCTCGTCGACGTTCATCTCTGCGACGCGCTCTCACTCTTAGGCAAAATAGAGCCTCCGTCGCTCCTAAGATCGCAGAAGTGCTTAGTTTTAATTAGGCCTTTCTCGTCGCACAACTCCCGCTCGTTGAAGATCCCGTTAAATGAGGCCGGGAGGGTTTTCGAAGGAAAAGATTTGGTACCGGCATGATCATCGCCACATTCTATCAGGCACTCCCAAATGAACCCGGCCCTATACTTGCAAAAATTTTAGGCAATGAAAGAGAGAGGTCGGCTCCCTAGCTCCATGCGGGAAAGCATCATCATGATCAACATCACCAGCATATCTACGCCCACTGCAGGGCAAAGTGTTTTCCCATTAATCTCCAATCACCCCTGTCCTGTGCTAACTGCAATCAATTTATACCCGCATACTTCTTGATCTCATCTTCCCATCTAACTTTCTGCCGCTCCCTTCCACGCTTGCCTTCTCTAGAGATCCACTCTGTTACCCTTAATGAACAAAGGTTATCGTGCCTTGGCATTACATGCCCGGCCCACGTCAATTTCTTCTTCTTGATTTCTACTAATATGTCGTTAACACGCTACCCTTAATGAACAAAGGTTATCGTGCCTTCGCATTACATGCCCGGCCCACGTCAATTTCTTCTTCTTGATTTCTACTAATATGTCGTTAACACGCGTTTGCTCCCTGACCCACTCCGCTCTCTTCTTGTCCCGTAATGTTACACCTATCATTTTCCGCTCCATTGCCCGCTGAGTCGTTCTCAAATTAAGTTGAACCTTCTTAGTGAGCCTCCAAGTTTATGCCCCGTACGTGATACCGGTAAGATGCAGCTGTCATACACTTTATTCTTCAGGGACAATGGTAAGCTGCCATTCATTATCTGAGAATGTTTGCCGTATACACTCCACCCCATTCTTATCCTTCTAATTATCTCTGCCTCATGGTTGGGATCCGGGGTCACAACTTGGCCTAAGTAGATATATTCGCTTACCACTTCTACTTCCTCGCCACCTATCTCAAACCGCTGAGCTGTCCCGAGGTTATTGATCATTACTTTGGTTTTCTGCATATTCATTTTCAGGCCCACGGTTCTACTCTGTTTGTTCATTGCGGAAAGCATGCTTTGAAATTCGTCGCCCGAGTTACTTAGCAAGGCAATGTCATCAGCAAATCAGAGGTTACTAGGGTATTCCCCATTAACCCTTACTGCCACCTGTTCTCAATCCAACGTTCTGAATACTTGTTGTAAACATGCTGTGAAGAACACTGGAGAGATTGTGTCTCCTTGTCTGACGCCCTTCCTTATAGGTATTTTACTGCTCTCCTTACGGAGCATGATGGTAGCTGTGGACCCATTGTAGATATCATCTAGTATTCTTACATAATGCTCGTCAACCTCCTGGTTCCGTAATGCCTGAATGACTGCTGAGGTTTCGACCGAGTGAGAAAGCATTTGACTCGGTCGAAACTCGGCGGGAAAGCAATTTCGTCCTAACCCCCAAAAAGCCCACATCTCATTAGTCTCCTGCAGTAACATGATTTCGAACACATCACGCTTCTATTGATTCAGTACAAAATCTCGAGACGGCCCCCCGTAGCATGGTAGGCAATCAAAATACGCGGGTGCAAGGTCGTTCCGTTTCATCAACAGTAGTTTTCAACAAATAAGGTCTATGTGTGCAGCCGCAGAGATGGCCGTCATGAATATAGCAGTTGTTCACAAAAGCGTTCGTTCCGGTCAACCATATACCTTTCTTTTCATCATTCATGCTTATTGTGGGATTAGAAAACAGGTATGAAATGGATGGAGGCGTTTGATATGGCGCCACTAGTGTGATGTTTTAGAGATAGCGAGCGCACCCACCGAATTGCAGGTGGATGAGCCAGGGCAGTTTAATGTCTGCTGTCCCGTTTCAGTTACACCTGGAACTGCTTTGATAGTTTCTCCCCAGTTGTGACACGGTGTGTGGCCCCGGTCTTTGGGGAAAGTACTCCGCGTCATAGCGTATGCAGATGATATTGCTGTCATCTACACACTGCACTCCGAGGTAGAAAGGTTGAGGGGAGAGGGAGAGGGCCGCCATATGTTCGGTTCTCTGGTGCTGAACTAAACCTCGTCAAGTCGGAAGTCTCTTTGCTTGGTGGGTGAGCGCCGGGCATAGTACCCTTTATTGCGCTCAGTGGGTGGAACGATTGCATGCCTCCTTGGGGCAAGCCTTGCCTTGGGGCAAGCCCTTGCACCCGGCTGGCATCCGAGCTGGCCGCAGGGAAGGGCAAGGTTCACACCTGAGTGCCGTCACACATCGCTTTGCGCCCAAAGCGCTCGTCTTGGCCTTGTCTTGTCATCTATGGTCGTCCTCGTGTTTTGCCAAAACTCATTCCGTCATACATCATGAACCAACTAGCCAGCAATCAATTCCTACTAAGCCCATCTGTAAGGTTGTCTTGTACCCCGCTATTCCGTATAGGGCGGGAACCACCCCGCCATTCATTGACGCATCGGACGTAGGAGCTCTTCGTCTGGCGCTCAACGTACGAGAGCGCGACACACGAACACCTTGACCGGAGTAGATTGATTAATAGCGAGGTTTAGCTTGACGAAGCTGCACTTAGGCTATAAAGCGTGCCGTAGTAAAATGCTGCGGATTAATTCTGACCAGTTCGGGAGATTTACGTGGGCCAAAATCTCTACACACACTGTGGTTTTGAGTTTCGCCTCAATCAGAAAGACAGCCATGTCTGCCAGGATCGAACGCGCATCATTGGGCTCACCAGCACAACTCCTTAGCCACTGAGCCACCACGGTGGATAAGGCGGGAGTAGATGCTAGCTTCCTGGATTTCACTCGCGTGGAGGTCAAGCAGGCCGCAAAGCGGTAATATGTTCTGATACGAGCCTGCTGTTTTCCTCTGTTCAGAGCTCCGGTCCCTTAGCTTAGTCTCTACGGCGTGGCGGCTCTTCTAAATGCAATCGATTTCTATCAGTGCGTCGTAGCCGCCACATTGTATAAAAAAATCGCTGCCACTGCTACCCTAAATGAGCACGCGTTCTTGAAGATAGTTCTTGTTGTGGTTATGTCTCGACGGCTTTACCGCGACGCTCTGGCAAAAGCTCCTATTTCGATTCGGCTTACGAGAACCGGCGGTCGAGGCAGCTTAGCGAGGCGTGGAGATTGGCCATGTTTCTTCTGATTCCGACCGCTTGGCGACACTTCCGTTTGTCTTTTTGCTATGGTGTTATGGGTGGGCTCGGTAGTTGGAGCACGATTTCTTTTTTACCGCGCGGTGCATGCCGTTTTCTGTGTGGGTAGCGCATGAGAACATAAAACTTGTTCCTGCATTGTAATACAACTGACGCAAATCTTTTTACTGGAAAAGGGGGGACAACTCAGCAAGATGAGAATAAGAATGGAAACCAAGGGAAATGGGAGAGAAAAACTACAGCAAGTTTTTAATGTGTTCGTGGGATTCAGATAGAATGCGCCAGTTCTTGGTATATCCACTTGCACTGACAGGAGCGCTTGGTAGTTTGTAATTACGTGTCCTTGCTCGTCAGGAGCTTATCTGACGAAGGCCGCGCTCCAACAACACGTGCTACACCCCTTTTAATTGAGAAAAGCGCTCTTCGGCGATAATACGTGCGCATTTGTTCTGGTTAGGGGTATAAAGGGGGTCGTGAATGGGCGATGTCTGGCAATAGCTGAGCATGGTCCCACCAGATGTTCAAGGTCTGACGGATTGTTTGCACGGCAGTAACAACATCTTTTGGGCAGTTGCTGGGTATACCACCTGTGACGAATTTGGGACGTGCACGCTGCATTTGCAAAGAAGAGTGGTTATGAACATTTCGCTTGCCGGAGTTAGAGAAGGTGCAAGGGGACGAAAAAAATCTCCAGCTGGCAAGCTGAAGACTCTTTATATAGGAGGGAGCGCCGACCCTCGTTGTACTGCTGAATGCGTATCTCAGGAAAGGTGAGGGGAAGCGCAATGGTGCTACCCCAGACACGTTTAGAGAATTGGAAGGAGCACTCTGAAATCTAAAGTTTGACGAAATCTCGTCAGGTCGGGTAAAAGATTCATTGTTGAAAAAAACTTGTGATCTCTGACCAAAGGTTTATTATTTTAAAAAGTTGAGGATGTTCCGGCATATGAAAGGAAACTTTGTTTACAGGTACCGAGTTCTGGTGCAAGAGCTGAGCTTGACAAGGTAATTCATTGGCAAAACGCAGGTGGAATGAAGGATTCGTATGCAGGACACACTTTCGTAGGCGTCTTTGAGGATGCGTGGAAGGGCGGTAGGGGTGGATGTAAGCGAAGGTGATGAGAGCCACTCTACGATTCATAGCGTACAGCTCCACGTTTGTTCTTTTATTATTATACTGCCGGCTCCATCCTATCTGTATCACCGTAGTAGACAAGCTGTTTCAATCTTTAAAAATGTCGCGAATTGCAGAAAGCCTGGATTCATAAGAAATGCCTGCGTTTTCCGGATAGAGGTTTGCACAATAATACAAGCCGGCAAAGTGAAAAGCTGCCATTGGCACCAAAATTAAGCACGTAGTCTTCTGCTCAGGATGGCTTAAAAGTCTCAAACCTTTAAAAATAAAGAAACCATTGCAAAGGAAACGCGCAAAATAAGCCTTACCGGAGATGTCACTAGCTGTCTTGACTGGAGAAGTGGGAGAATGGTTTGCTATCATGAGGGAGACATGGGACCCATAAATAATTTAGCGTTAGGGGAGTGGGCGCTCCACATCCTTGAGAGCAAAGATGCCTTTTATTCATTTCTTTCGCACTGTTACACACTTTCGAAAACACTACAAGACCAACCGCCGAGGCATAATAATAGTTGGAAGTTCATTCAGCATAAACGGCCCAGGCCAGAGTCAAGGGGGCTCTCTGAAATTCCCCCCCCCCCCCCTAATTTGTATTTCTTTCTTTTGAGTCACATCCCAAGACTGTTTTTTTCAATTGGTGGGCCTTGGAAAATAATGTTCTGAATTTACTAGATTGGAATTATTTATTTGTTTTGTTAAGTACCTTCAATATCCATAGCACGTTACAGGGAAGTGAATAATGTTTTTTACATAGTATTGACAAAACCAAAGGTAAGAACAGAAAAATTTCAGAGAACAAGGCATGCATGTGATGCGTGAAGGCCAAGAACGAGGACTTTAGGAAGCCTGAGGAAGCAAGGACTCTTGGAAGCATATGACTCATTAGAAGCATAAAAATGGGAATATCACAAAACAGCAAGTATGCAAAACAGAAGGGATGAAAAAGCCATAAGCTGGGAGAATATGCAACGCGGTGGTTGTTGTCCGAGAGAAATGGTGAAATAAATATTGATTGCCTGTGAGATTTTACATATGAATAAAGTGATATAAAAGAAACACCGCACAATAAAAACAGTCACAACATACACTCACGTACACGGAAATAGATACAAAGCAACGCTAATTACACTTTACCAAAATGTTGCGCAGTTGCTGACCGAAAAGCGTCTGCATGGTTGATAAAGTTATCGAAGCTGGAAAGCGGTTTCATTGATCTGATGTTTTAAGTATTAAAGAAAAAAGCAGCGGTAAGCACCGCCATGGGGGACATTGATTGTAAAACAGTACTCAGTGGGACAATAACTACGCATGCAAGACAACACTTCAAATTATAGTTGTAAACTGAAGTGTTAGATTGTGCGAAATAAGTTCGTACTAGCGAAACGTGTATCACAAGCCTTCGGTGCCTAGTCAGGATAGCGCTTGTAGTGCAGTTCGCCTATTTCCTATGTGGAACATTTAGCAGCCGCACTCAGGTTTAAGGCGAATTTTCGTTTTGTACAGAAGTATTCCTGTTGGAAGTTATCATCAAATAAATTACGTAGCAGGTATCTCAACATTACATGGGGATTATTAAGGGTGCAATTACCGTCTCCTTGTGAAGATTGGTTATATCTATGCACGTAAATATTGCTATGTTACTCTTAGTTACATTCTGTGGCCTTGAATAGTGCATAATGTTGGTGACGTCTCAGCAAGACTGGATTATTAGAATATTCTGAACATTTTCCTTTAAAATTGCGTAGCCGTATTGCCCAAGTGTTACACGAATTGGTTACTTTATAAAGATTAGACGGCAATATGGATGAACCAGAACTGCAAATAATAAGAAGGCAATGCACGCAGTAGTCTCTAAATAATGTAATTGTGCAAGTGAAGCCGTTAGGCAATGCACCTATGTAAAAACAGAGTGTCGAATCGAAAAAATACCGGTTTGGTTCCGATTCGGTTTCGGGGGAAATAATTTAGCTCGGCTTCAGTTCCGGTTCGAATAAATTACATACTGAATCAGTTCGCGAACCGGTTCGCCAGCCTGAACCGGTTCAGGAACCGGTTCGGAAAGGTTACTTATAAATAATTGCGAAATCATTAGCTGTAGTTCAAAGGCACAGTGACCAAGAAATACACAAGTTTTGTTAATTCAAAAGATGCCTTTGTGTCCATAGCAAAGAAGTCGATTTTAATAGAAGCTTCAAACAATTAGGCTTAACAGTTGGAGAAATAAGTGAAGTTCTTACCATTCACCAGGCATTTTCTTGGCCAGTCCTTATCACATCATAGGGGCACATTTATCCTGTTGGCAGCGGCCGACCAAAGCCACCGCTAAAAATGAGGTCTAAAATTTAGTGCATCTCCAGCTCCAGTCTGGTTTCACTGTACCTCTTGATTGCTAGCATAAAGTTAACCACCTGAAAAATGTGTTTTCTAACATTACGCCACCGCTGAAATTGCGTACTCAAACTTGGAGGTGTTTCAGTACTTTGTATATTTTTTGGTGAAAACAATGCCGTGCGGCGATGAAATAGCGTAGAGGGAGTTCCCAAAGGCTATTTGCTTCAAACAAAGCAAAGTGACATATTATTTTGCTTTCACCCTTGATTTGACGTCCCATACAGAGCGTGCAAGCAGATGCAGCAGGGAATAGCACCGACCACGAACATAGGCGACTTCGGTGTGGAGCTGCCTTTCACGTCCATACGTGCATCTCAAAAATCTACAAAAGAATAGTAAAGAACGTCTGACAGATATCTACTAATGCGTAAATATTCTTTGGAGTAACAAGCATCGATAAAGTCGTTTTCAGCTCTATTCAGACACATTTCTCAGTGCGTCAACCATGTTAGCAATCAAGAGGTACGGTAAAACATGACAGTATGAGCACCCCATGTATGAGCACCCCATCACAGTATGAGCACCCCACATCACAGTATCACAGTATGAGCACCCCATGTAGCCCTCTGCATCCCCAGTAATTATCAAATGCAACAACTGGGCACTATTAGGCTGTGGGCCACTGTTCGGTGGTTCAGAAATCTGGTGGCCTACCCTGCCTCCCCCTGCATATTTGCTTCCATCACACGGGCTTTTTAGTCAACCGGGCAGTGGGTGACTTCTCACTGAGATCGGCCAGGGAACGCATGAAAAAGTTCCATGGCATAGTTATGCACTACCGCCTTGACAGGCATAGATATCCTGCGCCTAAAAAATCCCTCAAAAATATTCCGCGAACCACGTGAAGGACGCTCCAAGCTAATACAACATATGCCCCCTTAAATCATTGATTAATCCGGGACCTTACTTATCCTAGGGCTCCCAACTTAACGTCAGGAGAGCAGATTAAGCTCATATATTTTTTATAATTATCAGTGATTTATCTAGGACCCTACCGACCCTAATGCGGCTTACATAAAGCCGAAAGAGCAGATTTAGCTCATATATGGAATGGCAGCCCCGGCACCCCGTGCTTATAGCAGTCTGCAATTATCTGTTTCAGAGCAGTGTGAAGGCGCGAATGCTCAACACAGACCCGTCCATGCAAGTGTGGGCCGTGGCAAGCGCGCTGGAGGTTGCTGGAAGTCATGGTCCTGTCGCCACTCTCCGCGAAAAATAGCCCACCATCTTGTGACCCATTTCAAGCCAAAAGTAAAGCTTTATTCAGCCATACACAAGACACCATTGTTCTGCCAAAAATGTGTATTTTGAAATTTAAGTTTTTTGTGTTGCGTAAAAAGTAAAAAATTACGCAAGATAATTATCAAACCTATATTCTCCTGTTATATTAGCGTCCATTTTGCGCTGATGTACACTGCTTGTACAGTCTGTATACTTCTTGTATGTGCAACGCTTGTATACCTGTACCTGGAAGCACAAAGCATGTTTCATATCACCGGAATGCAACATAAGATTTCAATATTTGTACGCATTTCTTGCCTGAAATTGGGACGACGAATAAGGAGGGCCTTGAAAGTGTTGTGATTGACCTAAGGGGTATGGACAATACGTAGAAAATTATGAAGCTGACGATACGTAAAGTAGGAAAACCCACGAATGACACTGACCCGCTGTATCAAAAACGGCTCGAACCTTTTAGTCGGGAACTGGTAACCATTACTTATTTTTTCGGTTCAGTTCCGGTTCGGGTTCAGCGGGCTAACAAATATTGGTTCGGGTTTGGGTGCAGTTCCGGCAAAAAATGTCGCTTCGATTCCGGTTTTCGGTTCGGTTCCATTCCGGTTCGACACCCTTATAAATGAGAACCAAGAGAGTGCCAAATACGCTACCTTCGAGGACGCCAGAAGTGAAATTTGACTATGGAACGAATCGCCACCACTACCGTTTTCCAGCTGCAAGCTGTCGACAAAAAATATGCAATCCAGTCGTGTATGTGGGTGTCAGCGTTAAGCTTACGCAATTTCTGAGCAAGAAAGTGATGAAAGACGACATCAAACGCTTTAAGAAAGTCTTAAAACAAGTACAAGCAATAAAATGTCAGCAATCCAGAGCAAACAGCAGGTCTCGTGAAAATGAAATTGGTTGACTTTAATAAAAATGGCCTCTCTAAATGCTTGGAGTTGAAAAAGCCGTATTTTCAAGAAGCGTAACGAGAATTATGTAAATTTTATGGTAAAACTTCTTATTCAGCATGTCTGCTCAATTAAATAGTGCGATCATTATTAGAGTGGTGTAGATAACGAGATCTCTAGAATAAATTTACTTCGCCAATTTTCCAGTCGTCAGGAAGGAGAAATTAATACAGAGGTTGAGTAAAAATTTCGCAAGAATAATTTAGGCAGAAATATCTGTATTTTTTTATTTCTGTAGTTCATAGCATTATCCGTGATGATAACCATGACTACTGCTTTAATTTTGATAACAGTAGAATGAGTCCAGCCCTGCCTACCACCAATGGTTGCGTTCCACGAAAGCTAAGTTGCGACAGGAGTGTGATTTACCTTGTGTCCGACACGGCATCAATACCATTTTGAATGAGTTACAAAAAGCAATCAGTCTTCAGAACGCGGAGCAATTTTGCCGTCTTAATTAATCAGCTAAGGATATCAAAATGTTTAGTGCCCTGAATGGTCTCCAAAAATTTTTGATGTCTTCAAGAAGCCGAGAAGGGAGGGTATCATTCAATTACGCTTCGCCTTTTTGTAGCGTTTCTAAATTCCCACTTAAGCTACGATAAGCCGTAGCTTCTATAAATAACCCTTTGTTTAACATAAGAGACGTTTGAGGAGAATTTTGAACCATAAGGAATGCTGATTGCACTGAATGAGCAGCGAAAGTATGTACTTTGGATTGAAGATTGAACTGCGTCTTTCAAAAACGACCTAGTTCACTCCGGAAAAACGCTAGAAAATGTAACCATAAAATCATGCAAAATACCTTGAAGTCTTCCTTAATCGACAATAAGTAAGAATTTTGGCAATCACTGACATGCGTTGTCTTTCTAGTTGTTTTATTATTGCTAGAGCTAATTGAAAGGGTAACAAAACAATGACAGTTGAGCCTTGACTTCCAAGCCACCAGTGAACAACATTCGGACGAGTGGCTACAACTATATAAAGCGTATTAGTAATCACGCACGTTTTCATTGGGTCAAAAGTGCTGATAAATGTAAAACTGAACACGAATCAGTAAACTCAGTAATTCCTCGTGAAAAGATTGAAACAGTGAGGCAGTTGCATGTCCAAACCTTCTTGGGACAGTTAATATCCCCCATAAGGAAGAGGAAGTCTTCGGGAAATTTCATGGTGATGTTGTAGGCTATCACATACAGGTCAGAAACAGTGATGACGGGGCGTTCGGCAGTCTGTAACAAACACAAAATATTGCGTAGTCGTGTTTTACGGGTAACCACGCAGGTATTATCAACGAAGATGGACTCCAACAGGGATGGACTAAATGGTTGCAGCGACACCTCCTCCGAATATTGTTCCTCGATAAAATTGATAAAAATATCTTAAAAATTGGGAGTTTTATTGTATAATACATCGGTTAATAGCCACGTTTCTGTTAGTTGCGCGAACGCTCCGCACAATGTGTCAGTTAATGAAGATAAATCACCACACGTGTTTATCATCCTACGAATACTTAGAGCAAAAACTGGCCGCGTATCTGCTCCTTTCGTTGCAAATGTCGTCGAAAGACGATAGTCTGTGCCGACATTTGCCAAGTAACTGCCTCCCTTAGCTTTCCCGCTCACCTCTCATGCTGTTCCTGTTCCTTCGCGCTCATCCCAAGGTAAACAGACTAAAGGTTTGCTCAAGGCGATTTGAATTAACCGCGTTCCACTGCAACAGGCCGGGTTCCTCGATGCCAGCGCTACAGTACGGCGGAGACGCGCGTGCATCGAGGTGGCCGACTCCAAGAACCCCGTTGCCGTGCTTCACGTGCGTTCCAAGCAGAACGTGGAACCTAGCTAGTGGAACCTTTTGTTGCTGTTGCCGCGTGATTTCTGATATGCCGCCAGGAGGTGGCGCAGCAAAAGCAGGTGGCAGTTTTCTGCAGTAGATTTAGAATATCATTTGCTATCGAAAAATCATGCATCCATGAATTTTTTAATAAAGGAGCACTCTGAATATCCCTTGTGTAATATTTTCTGTCTTATATTCGCGTAATGTCTTGTTCATGTTCAACAAAATTGACAAGTACGAACATATAAACCGTGGTGACACGTTCACATTTTAACATTGAGTATATAAGACTATTGCCCAGTATTCCTTTTACTTTGGCCGGGTGGCTGAATCGAGTCACAGACAGAGAGACGGACAGACAGACGGACATACAGACCGACCAAAATGTCTGGATTTTTGTAGCCCAAGAATGTCTATCGTCTTTAAAAGGGTAATTTCACCACTTAACCATGATTGTGAAGCTACGTGACCAGCTTTGTGTTGTGCAGGAACAGCGTTTTTTAACAGGGATGGCATAGTTGCTTACAGCCTTTTAAACACACAATTCCAGAAGACTTGGAATAAGGGAACGTTTTTTGGATAAAGATTTTGTTGAAGCCTATTCGTTATTTATATTTTCGTTTTCCGTTATATAATTAGCTTACGTTTTCACGATACAGTGCAAAAAAGTTTGGTAATACTTTCACTAGGAGGATCCAGTGTTTAACGAAGAACGAATATTGATCCTTTTGCTTCAAAACAAAAATTTAACTACAGCAGATCTGCGCTTAATCGGGACAGGCTTTCTGAGCCTCTGGGCGCGTTCGATCGCTTCATCCGAAAGCGGCTATTCAAGAACATGAGAAAGGTCATCGCAATTTTATTTTCGAAATAGGCCCATGATTCGGTTTGACTATCTTGTAGCTCATGACAAATTAGGTTCTCGCAACGAGATCTTTGAATTCGTCGAGAGGGACTGTAAGACAATGAGTTTTAGAGCCTTCCTCTCCAGCAATGAAACGACAAATGTTAAAAGAAGCGTGGTGAACATTCCTTGGCCGCAGCTATTTGTTTCTTGGACCTGAGTCTTTCGTCCATGTCAGTCAATTGTTTTGGCAAGTTTAACTTGATTTATTAATCTCGTTAAGTTCCGAAGCACTTCAAATGGATTTTTTTGTCAATATTGCCGTTCGGTGATTTCAAAGGAGACAGAGCATCGCTAGCCTCAATGGAATTCTTGTTCGCAATGTCAGAGGTTACTTCGATATTACCGCCTGAAGGTATAAGCTTCACAACTTAAACCTATACACTAACACTGCGACAAAAATGCCGTGGCTGTAGAAGAGCACCAAGTTGACCTTGCTAGCGTTTTAGCAAAAAGAAAAGCCCGATTACCAAGTTGTTCAAAGCAAGTAATACTTGAGAAGACTCTCACGCCCACTTAAAAAGTGAGCAGGTGGGCTACATATTAACGTGGAAAGAGTGATGTCGATGACGAGGAGCATAGTGGGAGAGCATTCACAGGTGGCAGATGATTCGCGGAAGGCAAATTGATGATTTAGGGCATTACCCCTTCGTAACTTACGCTGAACAAGAGTCTTACGAAACCAGCCGTACTATGCGGCGCCGCGAGAAGGGCAGGCCCGTGTCGCTGGTCAACGAAATCTGCGGAAAATAGAGCAAAACTTGGAGCTACCTACTCAACGCATACATTTTGACTACTTGGGGATAAGAATACGACATGGTAAAAAGCGTGCAGACGGGGCCACAAGAATTGAATTGGAGAAACATTTATTGCTCCTGCAGTAAAGCGCGCACGCGCGCTTCGGACGTGGCGTACGTCGTCGTCTTGTCGGGTGCTCTGCGAGGGTCCTCCCACGCCGTTGACAGTTCGCTCGGTCCCTGCCTAGCCAGCGCCTCGATGACCTACTGGACGGCCTGAAGTTGGGTTTCTTGGTGGTCACTCCGCATTGCTTCCTCAATCTGCGGAGGTATACGTCCTGCGAAATGAAGTTTGGAGCAGTCCCATAGCATGTGCTCGAATGTGGCCGTCTCCCTGCGGCACGCCCTGCACTTGTCGTCGGGGTGCGAGTCCGGGAACATCCGGTGCAGTAGCGTCGGGCTCGGAAGCGTGCTCGTTTGTAACTGCCTGAACAGCACGGCCTGTGACCTGCTCAGCCCTTTGCAGGGCGGCGGGAGAAGTCTGCGGGCCAGTCGAAAGGCCTTGGTCAATTCGTTGTAGCGGGTCATTCTGTGTTTGGCGCTCAACCACAGCGGGCGGCCGTTGCCTTCAGCGCGGTCGGTTAGTCCTCGCGCTCGGGCGTTTTCCGTTTCGTTGTGGTTGGCATTCTTCGCCGACGCTGCGCCCGCGTTCGCCGGGAACCACTTGATTCGAATCGTCTTCTCGCGGTCTACCTGTCGGATGAGAATGCCTGCCGCCGTTGGGGCAATTCTTCCTTTGTCGTAGTTCCTCATCGCCTGTCTGGAGTCGCTGAGGATCGTGTTGCATCCTTGGTCTACGATGGGCCGGGCGATAACTATTTCTTCTGCTCCCTCGACGTGCTTGCTTGACGTGCTGGCGGACGCCCGGAAGTTGCCTTCGCAGTCGATCACGGCAATCGCGAAGCCTTTGCGGCCGGCATATTCTGCTGCATCCACGTGTCTGGCGCCGGGGTCTTTGGCGTGCAGGTCCCTTAGTGTTTTGACTCTAGCGCGTCTTCTGCCTTCGTTGAAGTCCGAGTGGATGTTCCTCGATAAGGGGTCTACCCGTATATACCACCGTACGTGGTCGGGAACAGGGCGTTTTGGTCCCTGTTATTCGTGATAACCTATGCCTAGTTTGCACAGGATCTTTCTGCCGGCCCTGGTCGACGCCAGTCATTCCACCTGAGCGGTTCTTTGCGTGTCGGCGATCTTGTTGAGCGTGTTGTGTAAGCCCAGCTGCAGGAGACGCTTCTTGTTGGTAGTTTCGGGTAGGCCGAGGGCTGTCTTGTAGGCCCTCCGGATTAGGATGTCTAGCTTGTTCTTTTCGCTTTTCATCCACTTGTGGAAGGCTGCCACGTACGCTATGTGGCAGAGACAGTTGACTAGCGCTCGTTACATTAAGACAGTCACACTAGCGCTCATCCCGTGTAACTGTCTCTTTTTGTGTCCCCGTCTGTGCCCATTTTACCATGTTTGGAGCAACGGCATGGCAGGTGCTCTCACTTTGAAGCAGATAGCCTGCGTTTGACAATGTTCACAACATACTCAAGCAGATGCAATTTTAAAGATGATAGTCTTTCTTGGGCTACTTAAACTCAGAAATTTTGGTCTGTCTGTATATCTGTTTGTCTGTCTGTTTGTCTGTCTGGGACTCGATTCAGCCACCCGGCCAAAGTAAAACAATTCCTGTGCAATAGTCTTATATTGTCACAGCTAGCGGCTCGTGTGCTCCGTTCTTGGTCGCCATATTTCTAGCCACCAACCGGTGCTCTCTGTATGTTGCCCCTGGCAAATTAGGCACCTCGCCTAATAAATACTTTGCCCCTGCGTCTTCTCCAAGACAACTTCCCTGTGCCCCAGGTTGATAGGCGAAACACTGTGGGAGGCTGCTTCCCCCGTACGCTCCCGGACGTTAGCCCCGAGAGACCTTCGCCCGTCCACACTCCGTTTCATCAGTGTAGCCGCCGGAAACTTGGCCTTCCTCCAGAACAGGGCCCTCTCTTGGAGTCTGTATCAAAGGAGGCACGCCTGTCAGCCAGAGGTAATGGCGCAGGCGATGCCTACTACGGTGACGTTTCAGCAGCCCCGCGAATCTGCCCGCTTCCAAGGAGAGGATTACGAAGGCGTGGAGGACTGGCTTGAACAGTTCGAGCGTGTGACTGCATTCAATCAGTGGTTTGCCACCCAAAAGCTCGAACAAGTCTATTTTTCGCATGAGTACGGTTTATGAACATGGTTCGAGAATTGGGAAGCGAGCCTGCGCACTAGGGAGGACTTTCGTCGCGAGGTTCAAGCGAAATTCGCGCATTCTGACCACCGTGAACAAGCACAGCGTCTTCTGGAAGCACGGACTCGGAAACCCAACGAGAATGTGGCTATGTTCGCGGAGGACATGACCCGTATGTTCAAGTGAGCCGACCCAGACATGGGAGAAAGCAAAAAAAATTACGCCATATTATGCATGGCGCAAAAGAACAGCTTTTCTAAAGTCTCGTCCGACATCCGCCACGTACGGTCCCAGAATTCATCCGCGAGGCTACTGCCATTGAGAGGGCACTACAACAGCGTTCCCGACAATACGACCGCATGGGTGCCAAAACATCGTCGAGCATCTCTGCTGTCATGGCCACGGATGAGGACAACCGCCATGGGGATCTCATCCGCGCAGCGTTGAGAGAAGAGCTCGCTACGTGCAGCATCATCCCGTCGGGACCCATACAGGCCTCCGTGACCGACCTATTGTGCGATGAAATTCGCAACACCTTTTCCCTACCAGCAGTGCAGCCAGCGCCACTATTCTCAGTATCCTACACCACGGCTCTCACTGCCCAGGCCCCTGCCGCAACCACTAGGCCTGCCGCGCCGCCTCTTCCATACCACCCGCCCCAACCAGCCGAATGCTGGCCATAACAAGCAGTCCGTCTTACTGCCCAACAGCAGTTTTGTCCTCACTCTTCGGTCCGTCCGCAACAATTATCGTCACCAAGTACGCAAGACCGACCTTTGGCGAACTCCCGACAACCAGCCGCTCTGCTATCACTGTGGCGAACCAGGGCACATTTATCGTCGGTGCCCCTACCGCACAATCGGACTGCCTGGATTCCCACCCAACGCTGTTCGACCCCATTTTGGAGAAAGACCGGTCCCCATTTCTGACTACCTCGCCGAGCGTTCAGCTACCGCACCACTCCGTCGATCACGTTCGCCGTTTCCCGCTCTCCAAGGTTCGCCGAGCCGCCACACTCCTGGAGGGCCACCTACCCAGTGATCTCCAACGCCACCACGGGGAAACTAGACGACGCAATGTTGGGTGGCAATGTTGCCAGTAGTCGAAGCTCCGAAGGCCTCCCTCTACTGCCGGAAGTTGGGGAACCGGCAGCCCAAAACTTCGACGTCGACGTGAACGCGCGGCCCGAACTTAGTTTTTCTCGACGGAAACAAAATGACCGCATTAGTGGACACCGGGACGGACTACTCGAGAACTCTCTGGCAGGCTCAGAAAGGTCAAGACCCCATGGGATGGACCTCAGATTCGGACTGCCGGGGGTCACCTAATGACGCCTGTCGGAAAATGTACCGCGAGGGTGCGCATTGACGACTCGGACTTCGTCGGTACGTTCGTCGTCCTTCGGGAGTGCTGCAGAGAGCTTATTATAGGAATGGACTTCTTGCGCGATTATGATGCGGGAATCGACGTCGGCGAAGGCTTTGTGAGTTTTCTACGAAACATAACACACCAGAACTTACCGGCAACTAACCCCCGCACGTGCGAATTGTCGGCGACGAAATTAGCCGACCACCAAGGGCCGGCATGCTTATTTTCGTTAGGTGTGATGACCTACTAAGCGGCGCTGGTATTGCCGAGGTCTTGAGTCCCCTTCTTTTGGAAAGTGGGATTCCCATTGCTAGAGGACTGTTGACGCTAGCATGCGGCGAAGCGGAGGTCCTGCTGGGAAACTTTAGCTATTAACGTCGACGAGTCGCCAAGGGAACGGTGGTTGCTGTCTTCGAAGACATCCACAACGCAACGAACTCATTCGTTGTGCAGAGTAAATCGACAGCCGTGGTGCCAAATAAGCTCGTAATCGACGTTAACCGTAACCTCCCACTGACAGAGGAACGCCAGCTTTCTGAGCTCTTAAACAGTTTCCGGGACTGCTTTTCGTCGACTTCGGACATCCGCCAAACGCAGTTGGTCAAACACCGAATAATTACTGCCGAAAATTAAAGACCGGTTTGGCAGATCCCCTACCGAGTGTCCGCAAAAGAACGCGATGCGATAAGGCAGCAGGTGGACCAGATGCTAGACGACGACGTCATGCAGCCATCGACAAGCCCCTGGGCGTCACACGTCGTCATGGTCAAAAAGAAAGATGGCAGCTTGAGATTCTGTGTCTATTGTCGCAAACTGAACCAAGTAACCAAAAAAGACGTATATCTTTTGCCGAGAAGAGACGACTCACTCGATCGAATACGACATGCCCGCTACTTTTCGTCAATGGACTTAAAGAGCGGATACTGGCAAATTGAAGTCGATGAGCGTGACTGTGAAAAGACCGCATTTGTTACTCCCGACCGGCTTTGTGAGTTGAAAGTTCTTCCTTTTGGTTTGTGCTCAGCGCCTGCAACATTCCAAAGAATGGTGGACACGGTTCTGTCTGCACTGAAGTGACAAACGTGTTTGGTATACCTAGACGACGTCGTCGTGTTTTCCAGGACCTTTAAAGGGAACTTGGAGCGATTGACGTCCGTTCCTCAGGCTATCCGATCTGCCACACTGACGCTAAAACCAGAGGGAGAGAGAACACCATCTTTATTGGCAGGCTAAATTATTCGCAGATACCAGGCTCCTGTAGGGGAGGCAGCATCTATGACTGCTGGCGTTGGAGGGCCTCCATCGCGAACTGGCCGGCTCCCCGTTGAGAGTCTAAGTCTTCCTTGCCCACCGCACGAGCAAGATGGGGTGGAAAAATGCCACTTCGGGTATGAAGAACCACTATTTCTCGGTCACATTGTCAGTCGAGCCGGCGTACGCCCGGATCCTGATAAACTTGATGCCGTATCGAAGTTCTGCACCCCTACCGACAAAAAGAGCATTCAGCGTTTTCTCGGGCTGTGCTCTTATAATCGAAGATTCATAGCGAACTTCTCCCACATTGCGGCCCCGCTCACTCTCCTTACACATGATGCCATAGCTTTCATCTGGAGTGATGAACAGCAAGAGTCTTGTGACGAGCCCCGGACTCGCTTACAGCAACACCTGTGCCGGTTCATTACGACGACGATGCCGCAACTATGGCTTACACGGATGCCAGCAATGTGGGGCTCGGCGCTGTTCTCGTCCAGTGGCAAGACGGCGCCGAAACAGTCATCGCTTACGACAGCCGAACACTATCACGGGCCGAAAGTAACTACTCGCCCACAGAGAAAGAGTGCCTTGCTGTTGTTTGGACCCTCCTCAAATTGCGACCATACCTTTATGGGCGTCATTTCACCATCGTGAGTGAACACCATTCCCTCTGCTGGCTCATTAACCTTAAGAACCCTACTGGCCGTCTTGCGTGATGGAGCTTAAGGCTCCAGGAATTCGACCTGACAATCGTACACAAATCCGGCAAGCAGCATTCAGACGCAGACTGCCTTTCAAGAGCTCCTGTTGGCCTTTCCCCCGCCGATGACGACGACAGCAATGATACCGCGCTAATCGGAGTTCTGGATGCACCCACCACTTCGGAGCAGCAGCGCGCGAATCCGGAACTACGATCGCTGTTTGATTTTTTACAAGGCCGCACTACCGTCGTGCCGAAGGCATTTGCCAGAGGACTGTCTTCATTCTGTCTGCGGAGCAACGTTCTCTATCAGAGAAATTTCGCGTTGAGTGTGAGTGACTACCTGCTTGTCGTACCCAACCTTCTCAGAAATGAAATCTTGCAGGCCTGTCACGACGAGCCTAGTGCCGGTTACTTCGGTTACACACGTACGCTGGAACGGATCAAGCAGAAGTACTACTGGCCGAAGCTATCAGCCACCATACGGCAGTATGTACGAACTTGCCGGGACTGCCAGCGACGGAAAGCACCACCCGGCCGGCCAGCCGGACTTCTGTAGCCTGTTCATGTTCCTAGAACGCGTTTTGAACAAGTTGGCATGGAAGTTTCGACTGTGTTGTGGCACAAGTAGGATGTCGTTGTGTTTTGGCCGGGCCCACAAAATGGATACGAACGGCTTTACAGGCTAGATCATGAACCAAAGTTCAGGCACCCTCTTCGGTGTCACCGAAGGCAGGAGACCTTGCACCACAGGCTTGGGCTTGGTTTATCATTCAACTGGAAGTTCATGCAGGTAGTCGGACGCGATGACCACCCGGACTCCCTCTTGCGTGCTTGTTCAGAAACGATAGACCATTCAGTGTTTTTCGTAAGCCCAATAGTGATCGAAATGGCAGCATGCCATGCCTGAACACTTTCCCTCTCTTAGAGAAAGACTTTGGGGACGCAGGCTCACGCTTCAAAACAAAATTGCGCTTTGGAAGTGCTACTTACGTGCCTTTGCCGGACCTGTAATGATGCCGCTCTCTAGCTCGCGGGCTTACATACGTATAATACTATGGGTTGGGATATACAAACGATGCTCAATCGATGATAATTTGATTCAGGCGGTTTCTCTGCCCAGTTGCCGGTTTTAAGTGCCTTGATGTTGTATGGTGAATCAGTTGCTTTAGTTGTCTTTTATACGTACTATATTCACTCCTGTTTTCTATTTTTTTACTCCTATCGTGGCCCCATTAAGGAGTAGCAAACGAAGTACTCGTGCCTCAGACGGACCTTCTTGTTAGGCAGTAACCGTGTCTCAAACTTGAGGGCCACAACGCCTTCCCTAGGTCCCCTTTACTCAACTACTGATCTGTAGCGGCGTTTTTGCTGAGATCAATAACGTAAGCTTCCTTGTACACTGGTATGAAAGAGCTAATTAGGTTTCTCCTCTGTGCGGTACTCTAAGTAAACGGGCACCTCGAAAGGCACGCATGCTGGCGTGGGTCTCGGGAGGAAACTTTGTGTGTGGCAAGTGCAAGTACTCCAACTCGCGTGCTATGTGACTATGTTGGCCAACCCCGTTGAGGTTTTTCTCTGCGACGCGCTCTCGCTCTAAGGCAAAAGAGAACCGGCGATGGTTTCGCCTCGAGCTCGACTCTCTGGTCGCGGTTGCGGACCACTTCATCCCTTGTAGCGCTGCTTCAGTTCGCTCCAGTGCTCAGTTTTAATTATCCATGTCTCGTGGCAAAAATGTCTCTGTTGTTCCAGATCCCCCAGAAGAGAAAAAAAAATGGTTTCCTATATTAAATGTCATGGCGTGGGAACGATAATTGCCACATCCTATCAGGCTTACCCACAAGAGCCAGGCCGTATCCATGCTACCATATTATACAATCAGGCAGATAGGTTGGTTCCCGCTCTCCATGCGGGAAAGCAATTTCCTCCTAATCCCCCAAAACCCCATCGGATTCGTTCGCTGCCGTAACGTACTTTGAACACGTCAAACTTTTGTTGACTCACTACAAAAGTCTGGCTAGAGTTTTAGTAACGAGAGAGACCGGCGGGCCATTTCCATTTTCGAGGTTTATTCACATAATGAACAGCAAGCATTTTAATGATTTTCGAGCACGCTTCACGAGGTGAGGCGTTTTCTTCCTCATTTCCATATTTTCCTTCTAACGGGTAATCGGCTGATTATGTTCTTCAACAAGAGTGTCACTGAACGCTTCGCGAACCCCCCGGTAGTGTGCAGATTGTAAGCCAGTGCATCCGGGTGGAGCCCGAGGCTGGCAGCAGGGGAGGGCATGCTTCACACCCGAGGGGCGCCACACATGGCTTTGGGTGCTAGAGCGCCCATCTCTGACGTTGTCTTATACCCCGCTGTTCTATATACGGCGGGGACCATCCCACCATCCTTCGTGTGGCGCTCACTGTATGAGACTTGCATCTTGACGGGATGCAACAGACATACATCTTGACGGGAGTAGTTGCTGGATGCCTGCATCTCATCCGCCTGTAGGCTCAGCAGGCCGCACAGTGGTAATATTTTTCGGGACCAGTCTGACGTTTTCCCCATTTAGAGTGCCGGTCCCTTAGCTTAGGCCCCACGGCATGGTGGCTCTTTTAAGTGCAGTCGGTTTCTACCATGGCGCGGTAGCCAACACACGCGAAGGTCACACTCATCCCCAAGCTGGGAAAGAAGGTCAAGGTTGAGAACCATATATTTATTTCGCTCACATCTTGCACACTGCAAGAGAAAATACTAACACAACGGTTCCAAACCTATAGGAAAGAAAATGACATTTTTCCACACACTATGTTCGCATTTCGAGCAAAGCTCTCGCACAGCATGTGCTCTTCCAACTGAAAGAGGAAGTCCCGAAGAACGTAGCTACCAAATGTCATGGCCCTTCACATCAAAAGAGCTCTTGATAACGTTAGCGACGAGGCCATAGTTACCGGCCTAGTTGACCTTAACTGTGCCAAAGGAATCCACGGGCATGTGAAGGCTTTTCTTTCCAATCGAACAGCCACGATCGACATAAATGACGTTCGCACTGTCACGTTTACAATTACTAGCAAAGACACCTCACAGGGCTCTGTAATATCACCCGTGATGTTTAACGTAGCGATGATCGGCCTGACCAGAAACTTGCAGCACATGTCGCACATAAGAAAAACCATGTACGCAGATGATATAACCATATTTATATCCGATGGCTCCTGTTCTTCCAATGAGGCCTTGGGCGGAGCAGCCAGATGCGTCGAACAGTACGCCCACAAAAGAGGCCTGGAATGCTCAACAAAAAAGTCTAAAGTAATTCCGGTCTGGCTACACAAACTGAACCGAACGATTCCCGTTTATTTACAACTCCGCCTCACGTATACATCGAAGGCAAATAGATGCCGGAAAAAACAATGGTCCGGTTATTCGGGATAATCGGACCGTTAATCGGATAATCGGAAAACCATGATGACGCAAATCGCCAGAGTGGTAAATCGAGTCGCAAACCAATGCGCCAGAATGCGACAAGAATCACTTTGAAGCTGGTGCGCTGCTTGGTAGTGGTAGTGAGAACGATGACATACGGCCCTCCTTACCAAAGTATGAACTTTTCTGCAGAGCAACAGGCACAAATATTCACAAGAAAAGCGAACAAGACGTGTCTAAGGCTACCGATATGCACGTCCACAGAAACGCAACTGGCCTTAGGGATCCACAACAGATTAGAGAAAATTAGATATTAGATAAGCCCCACTCAATGCCCCGACTGAGAGGCTGATGTAGACCGCGACGGGTAGGGCGCTCCTGCGCCAGCTGGATTACACTGAACAAATGAGAGAAATGTTTAAGACAGGAGACATTCATGAGCATAGCCGCCAGAAGTACCACGCGACCCTGATATCTAAAATCATGAACCTCAACATCTATCAAGGCAGACGTTAAAGGGACCCTGCAACACTTTTTGAGCAGAGCAAGTAAACCTGCGCGACGTTTAGATTACACTGCCAGGAATACCTGAGCCAACTATTACACGTTAACTTCAAGCGGTGAGCGTGCAAGTCGCTGGGAAAGACGCGGAAAAACGAATCGCGCTCCCTTCAATTTTCCTCATTATGCATCCCTGGCATAACCTAAACGACGTCATTGCGGCCATGGCTGCCTATTGGCAGCCATGTCCGCAATGACGTCGTTTATTGCTTAAAAACGTTTATTGCTTCAAACGTTTATTCCTTCAAAAACGCCCTACCAGCCTGAGCGCTTGTTTGCATGCAGGCAGCCATGCCTGATTTTTTTGTGGCACCAAACCGGCAATAGACCCCTCCACGTTTCGGTTGAAACGGGAAAACTCCCCGGCCTGTCATATATCGAAGGCCGCTGGAGAAGACGACGGGAGCCGCTCCCCCACTCCGGCAGAGAGCGCGCAGCTTTCGTCGCGTTGTCCGCGGTCGAGTTGGGAGGGAACAATTATGCGCGATTTCTCATCACGCATAGTTTCGGTGATAGTGAATGGATTTCCATAATTCTTGCGGGAGGAGATTGCTGGGACAACAGACTTTACATTAAGGTGCATTCCGGCTGGTCTTTGTTAAGTGTTGCAGGGTCCATTTGACTTCATACGCCACACGTTGTCCTCTAAGAACAACGCAGTGTACGTGGACGCAGCCCCACAAGGTCCAAGAAAAGTGCGCAGGGTGGCTGTAGTCATTGACTCAGACCTCCATATGATCACCTGTGGCTACCTACATCCATGTACCGTGACAGACGCCCAAGGGATAGCTGTCGCTCTGGCAGCGGCGGAAGACTTCCGGACGGGCCGGTCCTGAGCACCCACCTAATATCCAACACAGGATCCTGTGGGCCCCGGCACCCTCGGGAATACAGGGTAACAGGGAGGCGAACAGGGTAGCTAGAGGCTATACTACAAACCGAGCACCCTACAATTCCGACCTCTAAGAACCCACGCCAGTCCCCATGGAATACCCGGCCACAGTGTATGTTATCGCGCCATCAGAAAAAGATACCCTCCGCCACACAATTTCCTGTCGAGGGCAGAAGCCACCAACTGGAGACAGAGGCAGACAGGCGCATTTCCGAATTTAAACATGCTGATCAAAGTTTACCCTTTACAAAATACAGACGCATGCCCATTGCACCCTTAAAACACCACCCACTACCACACCACACGGGAATGCCAAAGCCCAAAGGCTTCCCCCAAATCACTAACACTCTTTCAGAGCAAGGGTAGGCACTGCTGGCCAAGGACTGCTCTGAAGACAAGATCGGCCCGATTCAGCGGGCACGCACAGCAGCAGACGCCACTGGAGCTCTTATTCAAGGGTACCACGCCAGCTGAACCCCGTCAGGAGCTGTAGTGCGCGGCACAAGACCCCGGTGGAATGCCGCCCCCACACGCAGAAAAGACTTATAAGTAAACGCTTTCCCAGTTCATTCCGGTAGGCAATCATGACATATGTTGATCACAGGTCGTTTCGGTTCATCAACAGTAATTTACAACAAATAAGGACAACTTGTGTAGCCGCAGATACGGCCGTCATGCAGTTAATTTTATAGGGGTTAGAAAAGCTTCCGTGTAGGTCGATAATTCTGTTCTTTTCATCCCACATCGTAATTTAGGGACACGAAAAGCAGCAATGGAATGAAAGGAGGCATTTTACACGGCGCCATAACAATTATAATATTTTAGGGATCGCTCGGCCCAACCGTCCAAGGTGCAGGTGTGTGAGCCAACGAAGATGAACCTCATCCCGCTTAAGTTATATCGGGAACTGCTTTGGGGATTATCTCTAGTTCTGACTCAATAAAGTTGACTCGGACTTGAGAAAAAAACTCCGCGCCATTGCGTATGCGGATTACATTCCTGTCATCTGTTCGTCGTACTCCCTGGTACCAAGGTTGAGGGAAAAGGGGGAGGGCCCGGAGTATTTCAATTCTCCGGTGCTGAACATGAACCTCGTCAAGTCGGAAGGCTATTTGCTGGGTGGGTGGGCGCCAGGCTCACTAGCCCTTATGGCACTCAGTTCCACAGAAGAAATTTCCTGCCCATGGATGGTAACCGTTGCCTTTGGGAAGCCAGTGTACCCGGCTGGCGTCCGAGCGTGGCCGCGGGAGAGGGCAAGTTTCATGCCTGAGGGGCGCCAAACATCGCCTCGGGCCCTAGAGCGCCCATATGTTGGGTTGCCTGGTACCCCGCCATTCCATATACGCCGGGGACCACCCGAACATTCATTTACACATCCGACGTTGGCTGTCTTCGCCTGGCGCCTAACGTACGAGACCGCAAGATCTTGACGGGAGTTGATAGATTGGTTAGTGGGATTATCGCGATGAAGCTACACTTGGGCTATGAGGGTCGCCGGAGTGGAGGGCTCCGGATGAACGTTGACGACACCTGGAGATCCCTCAAGAACGCGGAAATCTCTACACGCGTTTTTTTTTGTTTTTCGCCTACACTGGCTGATGTTGAGCAGTTTCACTAGGCTCCTGGAGAGCCGTGCTGTGCAAGCACGGCACGTGACGGCCCGGTCCACTTGATGATCATGCGAAGGGTTGCCAAGCGTGGAACCGATGGCTCCTGCTTCTCAGCAACACCGGCGTGCGCCTGTGGAACCAGTTTAGCTCTGGGGTGATTGGTGACGCTGCGCCGCATCCGCTTGATAAATATACATGTGTCACATAATGCGTATACCATGTGTGTGTCATTGAAGCAGCAGTAAGCACAATCAAGCTAATCCTAGGCAGCCAGGAAAGCTATGAATAACCAGTTGAACCTTAACCCACGCTACGTATATCCTGGCATAGCCGAGCTAAGCAACTGCTAATTTTTTTCCTTAAGATGGGAGTAGATGCTGGATGCCTGGATCGCATCCGCGTGTAGCTCAAGCAGGCTGCAACACGGTAATATTTTTTCATTCCAGCCTGAAGTTTTCCTCCGTGCAGAGATCTGGTCCCATAGCTTAGTCAAAAGGGCATGGTGGCTTTTCTAACTGCAATCGATTTCTATCAGTGCGTCCTAGCCTCCACATTGTATAATAAAATCGCTGCCTCTGTGACCGTTATTGAACAAGCGTTCTCGCCGAAATTGCTTTTCGCGGTTAGGCCTTCACCGCTTTACTATGAACTTTGGGCAAAAGCTCCTCTTTCTGTCACTTTTCCAAGAACCGGCGCTCGAGGCAGATACGCGTGGCGTTGAGATTGGCCTTGTTGCCTGTGATTCCGACCGCCTGGAGAAATTCTCCTTTGTGTGTCGCTGTATGGTGTTGTGCGCGGACCTCGCAGCAAAAACACTTCTTTTTACCGCGCGGTGCGTGTCACTTTCTGTGTGGGAAACGGATGAGTGTAGAAATCTTGTTCCTACTTTGCAATACAATTAACAGAAGAGCTTTTTACTGGAAAAGAAGGAGTACTCATCATGATGGGGAAAAAGAATGGAAAGTAAGCAAAAGGGGAGAGAAAAATATATGACAAATATTTGAATGTGTTCGTTTGATGCCGATCTAACGGCCAGTTCTTTGTATATCCACTTGGGCTGACAGGAGCGTCTGATAATGTTTAATTACGCGTCTTTTCTCGTCACGAGTTTATCCGACGAAGGCCCCTCTCGGACAACACGTGCAGAACCGTCTGAAATGAAACAAGTGGGTTTGGAGATAATATTTAGGTCTGCATTTGTTATGGATTAGGGTATAATGGGGAATGTGAATGGGCGATGTCTGGCAAAAGCTGAGCGTGGCCCCACCAGGTGTGCATGGTTCAATGGAGTGTTCGTGTTGCAATAACGACGTCTTTTGCGCAGTTGTGGGAGGTACCACCTGCGAGGAATTGTGGACGTGGGCGCTGCATTTGTAAGGAAGATTGGCTATGAAGATTTCTCTTGACCGATATAGAAGGTGGTGACTGACATATATACAGTTGGCTAGATGGACATATTTATATAGGACGGAATGCCGGCCTTTCTTGTAGCGGTGAATGCACACCGCTAAGAAAGTTGAGGGGGCGGCGATGACCCTATCACACGCACCTCTGGAGAATTGGAAGAATGCTCTACTATGCAAACTCATAGGCCGCCTGTACACCTGAAGAAGAGAGTTCATTGCCAGACATCGAGTCGGTGCGGATGTTTGCTTCACTCAACTGCAAGAGTTGAGCTTGATAAGGTAGTTTATGGACAAAAACGCAGGTGAAATTAAGGGATCGCATACAGTAGAGGCAACACCTTCGTAGACGTCTGTGAGGATGCGCTAAAAGGCGGTAGGGGTGGGTACAATCGAAGGGGATGACAGCTCCCTCACAAAAAAATCCTTTTGCGTTTTTGATGTGTTTCTGTAGAGTTTTGTCTTCATCTTGCAAGAGATTTTCTAGAGTTTGTGAAGAATTTTTTTCACGAGCTCTTGACGTGTTTCAACAAGTATTTGGCCACGGAGTTTCTGTAGAGAGTTTGACCAGTGATTTTCTGTAGCACTTCTGATGTATCTTTCAGACTTTTTATGTAGATTTATGTGCACTTCTTGACGCACTTTTATGGCTTTCATGATGACATCTTATGTACTTCATGAAGTATTCTCACAGAGCTTTTTCATTCATTTCTGCGTACTTACTGACGTGTTCTCGCCATTTTTGTATTCTTGAACAACCTACATCTTCTAGGTCATAGCGAAGTGATATATAATTACACATCACTGTACACGTTGCTGCTCGTAATGCTTTTGGGCAATATAGAGGCATTTTTGGCAGTGTCACATGATGTAAATCAGCAGCAGCAATAGTCATACATAAATTTAGCATGACAGCGACACCTAGCAGAACGGTCTGCATGTCAAAGCTGCTGAAATATTCAAGCAGAGGCAAAACTCAGCGACTCATGACCGATTTAATTTTGAGACAGAAATATGTGCAAGCCTTGATTTCCCGTGACCCTAGGGACAAGAGGGTCACCTTGATTAGCTGCTGTGGCACAGCAAACTTAGCACATGTGCAGGCTGGAAAGAAAGAAAAAGCAAACTTGTTTCAGAATCAAAAGTAACATTTCATAAAATATCTTTTTTTTTGTTATCCGCCATTTTTCATTTGCCTGTCTTCGATTCGAATATTTCGCCCATTTTTTATTTCCTTAAAAGCTAATCTGATGATAAATTCTTTGTAAGAATACACTAATTCTCCCTTGAGCACTTGTGTCATAGCTTGAATTTTTTAAGACTGCATAGCTAAAATATTTTTGCATGAACCGTACCAGCAGTGGTAGTAACTCAGAAAGATTTCACGCACATATACATGTTCTTCTCTTACTATAAAAAGCCACCTCATGTAACTAGTGACGTTTAGCACCAGCAAACATGACTGAAGGCCAAAGAAGGTTCATATGAATCCCCAGAATGCCAGGTTACTAGCCAAAAAAAAAGCTATGCGTTAAAAGCGCCAATGACGCGGGTTCACTGATGAGGACTGTTTGGACACCCAAATAGCTTGTGTGCCTGTATACACTGGACAACCATGTGGTTGTCATTCCCATCCTCTGTCTACGTCCGTTGTCATGTCTTGTGCAGTTGTAACTAGCTGGTACACGTGAGAAGCCCAATAATATGGTTTAGGCAATATAGAAGATCCCCACAGGGCTACTGCTGTACGAGGGAGGCTCACTGACTATAAAAAGTACTGATAGTTATTTTGTAGTGAGCTACATACTATTCTTCTGCAGGTTCGACGTCTGCTCTCTCTCAATTGTCATCAGGTATTTGCAATTCATTTTCAATGCCTGGAATGTTTTTTTCAGCTTTTGAATTCATCCATTGCTGAGACGTTGTGTGAATCTCCAGCTTACGCCTTTGATAGACCATAAAAATCCAAAATACTGTCCACATTAAAAACCACTGTTCTGAATGATGTGCAGTGCACAAGTTGCCGTAATTGATGGACAATTGAGGCTAAGATGTCAGCTAGTTTTAACGCACAGTATTCTATGGCTAGCAACACGTAGTGTTGTAGGGCTTAGAACAAATTTTCGTTCATGGTTTTTATACCACAGCGGCTTTTTTCGGTGCGAAAAACCCCTAATGTCATGATGAGCACTCCATCATAGTTAGCTGGAAGACGAAGTACATATAAGACAAACTCTTCCAGCCTTCTACCACTGGTTGCATGGTTGATGTCAACACTGCTTAGTGTGCTGGCAAGGCAGTCTTGGCAGATATAATGAAAAACACAAATGCATGAAGAAAAGTTACGGAGCTTCCTTAAATATGCTACGTTCGTTTCGACGAAAAAAATAAAAATGCAGGTTAAAAAACAATTGAAAAGAGAGGAGACAAAAGTGGCACAGAAAAAGACCCTGCCTCGTGCTACCGTAAAGGGTGCCAAATACAAAAAATAAAACAACAGAAAGGACGCTGTCTGTGTGGGGAGACGTGAGCCAAAGCAGAGAAAAAAGAAGTGATGGAGTAAACTATTTTGTCATAAGCAGCGCGAACAAACCGAAATGTAAAACTCTACTAATGTGTTTAAATCGTCGCCACTCAGCAAAAAAGACAGCACAAAAAAACAAGAAAACACAGGACAAGCTCTGAACTTCAGCAAGTTAAACTTATTGAAGTTACACAAAAATATGCAGCTAGTAGGTGCACAAAAAATTTTAACCCGATAAAAGCCTCGGCTTTTATTGGTTTAAATTTCTTGTTTGTTGAATTCATGCTAGGTATACATTTTTGTTCAACTCTAACAGGTTTATTTTAGTTGACGTTCAGACATTGTCCCGTGTTTTCTATTCCCTCTGTCCTGTCTGTTTTGTGCTGAGGGTATAAACATGCACAAGTGCATTGGGTTGGTATATTTAAATCAACCCTATGCGGCCTAAAGGAAAAAAACGCAACGAAGACAAATAAACTACGATTGCTACACACTACGTGAAAGTCCTTAATAAGCAGTTGTGTCCAAAAATTTGTAAATAAACATTGAACCACATATTTCAAAGCTGGAACTACGCAAACAGCTTGGTGTGTATGTAGATATCTGTCAAGGAAGTTTGAACAGAAACAGGTACAGATAACGCATGTTGTCATATTTACAGCTTTAATAATAGCAGCAAAAAAGGCAACAAAAATTTTGTACGAGTAATTTTTCAAGTTTCAAACAGCCCAATTAACGTGCACAGCTATGGATAGTAGTCATCGTATAACAATTACAACCAACTAAACATTGCATGGCCACAGATTATTCATCGGTCACAAATATGTACGTGAAATATCTCCTTTTCTCTGCCGTTCATGCTCTTATTGAAGAAGCCAAACGTACACTGGCACTAAATATTGATTAGAGAGTGTTCACAATTTACATTAAATACAATAGTAAAATCCCGTCAACCTTAATAAACAGAGCAATAAATCCTTCAAGTAAATTTTGCAAAGACGTATCCCTGACTCGACAAGTTTTCTAGCAAAAGGATATGTCACTCGGCAAATTGGAACTTGCATGACATAACTAAACAGCACGAAAATTGGACCTAAGCGTACGAGTGCAAAAACACAGAACAAGAACAAGTGCTCGTTCTCAGCTGTTCATCAACACAAAAAAAGAATGTATGCACCGAAATATCGCACCGGTGCAACCCTGCTTAAATAATGCCAGGCATTTCGAACAGGCAACGCCTCTTTTCCCGACATGCCTACGTGCATCCAAAAGAAGATATACGTGTGTGTAAGGTGTTGAACCAAGGTTTATTTTCCCCTCTCTGCGTCACGCAATGCATAAACGATCTAGCCAAGGAAATGGGCATTTACCACTAAAAATTGCCATTTGGCCCACTTGCCCCCGTTTACTCCCCTCTGTGGAGCGTGCACCAATGACCAGCAATTTAATGGGGCTGGGATTTTAGGGCAAAGCTGAGATAAACCAGCCCGGAAGGACAATAAAGCTTTTATGAACGAGTGCTCAGCAGGGCAGTACTGTTTAGTTGTATCTTTCGGAAGTTTTTCATGCGTATTTACGTTTTTTTGTATCATTACGCGCATTGCTTATGTTGACAAAAGGCATGATCTGCCTTTATAGATTCGAATTGTGGGTTCTACGCGCTAAAGCTATATCCGGTCTATGAAGGGTGCAGTAGTGGTGTTTTAGGTTATTTTAAACCACCCAAGGATTTTCAACAAGCACGCAAAGCTGCACACTCAAGCACTTTCGTTTTTTTTTCTTTCATTCCAAAATTGGCTGCCGCGACTGAAAGAACCTCTATGAAATGATTGGCATCATTCGAGGTTCAGCAGCACATTTGAGTCTCCACAAAAGTTCAGTACAAACATACCTTTAGTGTGCAATAAAGAAATAAGAGTCAGCTCGTGTCCTGTGTTGGTTAGATTGTAAATCTACATCAACCATTTTCAGCGCTATGTCGAGTGGGAATAAATCAAATCTGCATAAATACAGTCCCCATAAACGGCACTGGCATAAACACCTTTTAAAGAATCCCTAGCCATAAAATGCCGAGATCAGATTATTGAAATTCCGTTGTGCATGTAACAGCAAGACGAGATCCATAAAAACCGTAAACAAACGTGTTAAGGCACTTTTGGATAGACTGAAAAACCGTCGGTGATGCTCCATGAGAAAACAACCTCGGTCCTTAAAGTAGGCCGCACCAATAAGTCATCTTGAATGCAAATTGTACCAGTCAGCAGCCTGCAATATGTAAGTTATTAGAAAACGACAGCAGACTCTGCCTTAAACCTGCGAAATCCTAAATGGTTCGTTACTCTCATCACCAAGGTGTGTTGCACACTCTAAGCTAGAAAAGCTATTAAGCATAACATGCCAATAGAGATGTGAATTTAGCAGACATTTTTGAAAATTTTTACTAGGTTCTGAATCGTTAATTTACGTTTGCGATGCTGCAATAAGAGCACGAAGCGCAATCAGCGCTGCTCATACTACTGTACCAGAGTTAGGGCATGCGTATAGTTCTGAATTTACAAATTCGGGTTCCATACATGTTGCTAATCCCAGCATTTCATGACCAAACTGAACGTTCCGAAAGATTGGGTCAATCGAACCGCGAAATGAACGTCCAGATGACATTTTAATTTAATGCTGTACGCCCGGGAATCACTCGATTTATTATTTTAATCTAATGCTACACGCACGACAAGCATTCAGTTTATTGTACAGGTTTTTTAACTGGACATTATGAAGAAAAACAAGGCGTAAACGAAACGAAAACCAGGCGTGCTTAATATCCGGCTATAGTGACCGGTCACCGTTCCGAGGGCGTGACGAATAAGTATACCCAGCGCCGCCCCGCGGGAGCTTGAGAAAACTTTGGGTCAGTGAGACACAGACGGCGGGCCCGCGTTCATATGTTCGATACTTCTCGGTTGTGGGTTTTTGCGATTCTGCGGTTGTTTTTGAATGGTGTCTAGTGCTCGAAAACTATTCTGGCGAATAGTTCTCTGTGTCTCCAGTGCTTCTGTGCGGTTTCCGGACAATTACGGCGCTGGACTACTACTTTCGGCCTCGTGTGCACGATAACTGGGACAGAGATTGTACGTTACCGGGCACGTGTATACACCGTGATAGAAATTTACAGGACAGACATCGTTTCTAAGTGCCATTCTCAGCAAGGGAAGCGTATCTACAGCGCTTCTCTTCAGGTCAGTAGCAAGTTTTTCGTGTATGACGACCTAATAAAGTGACTCCAGCGTATACAACGGTGCTCCATGATAGGGGCGTGTTCGTGCTGTTGTTTTCCCTGTTCGCACAACCACACTAAAGTTACTTTTTCTGTGGCCTTTTTTCAGATCGGTTGGTGTTGTCACTGATGAACAACGCATTCTAAACGCTATTAGCTGATGAAAAAGTAAACCCAGTTTCACCCAATGTGAAATCTGGTGATACAGCGGAGCTCCGGGTTGTCTTTACGAAGTTTCCGCTTAGTTTCGGATTCCTTTTTGTGAGTAATGTGTAGAGTCGTACTAGTGTAATTGTGATGAATTTTGTTCAGGCCATTCAGAATTCTCCATAAAAGGATTTCCTGCTCCACCTCCTCGGCTTAAAAATAATATCCTCAACTTTCAGAGTACGCAAAACGGATTAAATAGTCAAATAACGCGTGGGAATGCCACCTTGCCTTTGACATCTTGCTACGCTCTGGCTTGAAATGTGTGGCCAAACTCTGTACACTTCGGGGAACAAAGTAGGGCAGTAGGCGGGATGCGTCTTGACATTGGTTTTGGCATCACCCGCGAACTGCTGTGAGCATTTTCTTGTGCCGCCGTTTGGCGTCCATTCGGTGCGGCGAATGTCGCCTAAAAAACAAAGGTTACTGCTGATAAAACATTAGTGGCTGAAAGTTTAATACATTGTGTTATGCAAAAACTGCGGCATGCGATTCACAAATATCGCAGTCTGCGATATGAAACACTGAAACAAAACGTTTTTGTTTTACGGTTCTTCGCGCCTGCACGCACATAAACGGTAATCGCACTCACAAGTTTACTCCTTCGACTGACAAAAAATGTCATGGCTTTCCTACTTGACTATTCTTACTGCAGAAATCGAATATCTTGCGACGCTTCTTCTCCCGCGGCTGCCCAGGAAACGTGTACAAAACGATGCCAGGCTGCCATTCCCGATTGGGGCAGTCCTTCACGCAGCAGTAGCGGCGCTGCCATAAATTATTTCGTGCATCATTTTGATCCTTCGGACACTGCAGCTTGCCTTTATAACTACGTTTCTTAAAAAAACGGACGCCAGTTTAAAAAAAAAACATACGCGTTTTCAAGTGTGCTGAACGGCCGGTCGCGACATCCACCGACCCAAAGTTGCTAAGCGGCGGCGAGAGGCGGAGCTTCAGTCGCGGGAAAACTTCAGTGCCCGGTGCCTTTAAGTACACGATGTACGTGTAATACTTGCACCTACTTATATTCGCACGCTCAAGCTTCCCTCATTTCATTTGAGATCAAATCATTCGGCAAGTAAAACAGGACAGGACACGAACACTTCACCACAACACAGGGATAGAAATTGTGTAAAAATTGACTCTGTTTATACACCCAGCAGCCAGGTACAATGGTTTACGGAGAAATCTACGCAACGGAAAACGCGAGACACTGAAAACGTTACGACTAACCGCCTACGCGGGCCGAAGTTCGAGAGCAATTCTGCTTCGTTAAATACATACGGCAAGAAAACAAGGTTCACCCGTACTGACTTACCTTGAATACTTTGCAGTATTTCCTCGTCCGGTAGATAAATCCATGGTAGTCAAATCACCGAAACCACGAAATTTGAAGGCGTGAATACACCTGCGCCGTCACCGGCCAGTAGCCCGAGCATCGACACGGAGTGCAGTTAAGGGAACACTGAAGTGATTTGTAAATATTGCGGGATTACCAGCGCAAATTTTAGTCCAGAGTCCATAGGCCATGTATCGACCACTCTGAGTGCGTTTACGCGAATTTATTGACAAAAAATTAATTCGAAAATGCTGTTCACCCCCTCTCTGCACCCTCGCCAATTTTCTGTGGCGTTTTCGTGTGACGTCAGGAGGAAATGACTTGGCTTGACGGTGGTACTGCACACCTCGCCGACCTTCCGACAGAGTCAGTCGGCCCAGCGTTTAGGCCGCCGGCCACCGACGGGTCGTCGCAATTCGTTCGCTCGGATGAAACTAAGCCGCGACACATTTGTGAATAGAAGAATGGGCGTTTCTTTATTTTGCTAGTTTGTACACCGTATCAAGTCCAGGTCTCTCCCCACAAGCGCTGCGGAAGCGCACATGTGACGCTACGTTGACTGGTAGGCTTCTAGAAAAATCTAGGGCCACTTTAAGGCGGGAGACATCAGCGTAGTCAATATAGGTACTAAGGAAATAAAATCAACTGAAACTTTTACCGTACGGCAACACTAGAGAGCAGGAAGCACTTTTTTGCGCTGGGCAAACAAGCACAGAGCTCAGCAGCGCGACTACGCATCTGCGAACGCTTTTCCGTCTAAGAAATGCAATTGCTGCACGTGAGATTTTGTGGAAATTTGGGGGACGCTTACTACATGAGCGCTACACAAAAAATAGTCACCTAAGCTGCTTGAAATGAGAAAACTAAACAAAAGTGTAAACTGGTTATACATTATATACCTCGTATTTCCAACGCCGGCAGCTCTGGCCCGTGGCCGTGTGGTCTGGAGCGCTGGCATGTTATTTTGCAAGTTGCAAGTTCGAATCCCCGAGGTATATATTTTTTTAAGTTGATTTTTTTTGTTTTCGGCCGATGTTTTCTATACTGAGTTCACTATTTTTGGGCCGTAACGTTCACTGCGCAACGAACGAGTTCGCAGAACGCGCGCAGACTGACACTGACGCGCTATCGAGTTCTCGTTCACGTGCTGTTGTCATAAGCACCGACTACTTGCGGGAAGTGGGCACAGGCCAGAATCAGCAGAACCTTGGCCTGGGGCGAACACACTTTTTACGATAGAGGCAGGAGTGAGGCAAGCTCCAAATATGGGGCAAATGCGCATGGCATTTGAGCGTCTGCGATGACGTGGAGGGCGTTCATCTACTGCGTAGGCCTCGGCTAGTGATTGCTACGATTCCAAGCCGTCCTGGGAGGATTATTGTAGGCATTTTACAGCCGACAACTTGGCAGAAGCGCGGTATGACGATTATTGAGATATTGAGAATGCGCATCCAACGATAACATCGGATTTCAAGCCTGTTGTTTTACAGAACCTAAACCGAACTTGTTTGATTGCTAACCTTGGACATCGTCCAATCACGGTGCACCTCCTCCCGACGTCATAGCGTTTAGTTGGAGCGGCCGCCGCACACCGCGCATGGTAGTTTTTCTTCTTTCGGGCTTTATAAAATAATTACGAACTGATCAACCGGATAAACGATGAAGAGTGTGTTAATTTGAGCCAGTCTACGCAGTCCAAGCAAAAACGGGAGCTGGACAAATTCATTTCAGTGTCCCTTTAATGCAACTGTCGGATGGTCGGACTCGCCGCGCAGCGGCTCTCATGTTCGTCCGAGGGAATAACTAGTTTCTAAAATAACACCCACCCTGATAAAAACGCGTTGCGAAATAGATGCCCAAGTCATTGGTAAATATAGATATCCGTTGCCAGTCATATATACACGAAAAGCTTGAGCGTGGGTTTTTTAAAGAAAACAGTAATTGTACCGCCAATATAGATTACGGCATTTCAGGTCTACTGTGAAAAAACAGCTGGTTCGGGGTTGCGGGCGCCGTAATTTTACGGTTTTTTCTGACGCCGCAAGCACATTTAGGGTATTTTTCGAGAATTCAGGCGTCAACATCGCCCCGCAGTGACGGCGTCGGAAAAATGCATGGCGACGGTAGCTGACGCGGGAGCTACACCGATGTCTGTGCTGATGAGATATCAGAGTCGACGCAGCGCCAGAAAGCATCCGAAAGTAGGCGATATTGTCCGGGTTCCATGTGCATCTCCTATCTCCTGGTTTGTGGACATTACTTTCACAGAAAACAATTTATTTTAAAGCAAAGCTTTCTACCTAAAACCAGCCAACTGTTCTTTCGTTGCGTCCGGCAGAAGAAACTGCCAACACGGCTGCGGAGGGTGAGGGCAGTTATCACTCACGGAGAAAAGTACCAAGCGTTCCCCGCGCGCTCACGCCGGCGTGCGCATCGGCGCAACCCTGCTTTGTCGTCTGCTTTATCGAGGGTTGTTTAGGGCCTGTTTTGGCGCAGCTTCGCGTCCATCGCATGGCTTGATGAAATTGTTCGACGGCACCTCCTGGGTAACCCGGACACGATGAATATTAAGTGGTCGTACGGCAAAGATACGTTAAAGATTGGTTTGCAGGGCGGGAAAAGAAAATGTACAGACCACATACAGACATCTGGCCGTTAGACAAACACTACCTTTCGCGCACTGCTTGCCACGAATGGGACTCCGTTTTCTAAATTGGTGAACACCAGTTCGGTTGTGTTTTAAGAGGTATTACAAAAGGCGAAAGGAGCACCTGGTTCTGATAAATAGCGATTATTGGAGTTCCCTCAGCTCCGTCGCAATTCTAAAATTTAATAAACTAACTAGTTTAAATCGGTATAAATGGGAATCACTACGCTCACGTGCCGAATTCTTTCGGTGTCCGCGCTTGTGTCGTTCGGTGGTGTAGCCCCGAGAGAGCACATCAGGATGGCTAGGTTCCGCTGCCTCACCTTTCGAATGACGCTCCTCGCCGTTTTCTTTCTTCCGACCCATGTCCGGGCTACAGCTGCGAGTCCAACGCTCTTGCCCAGCCGTGGCCGACACATCTGCGTTCGGGACGCCGCCCCTGCGAATTCTAGGGCTTTGTTTTCACTCTTTATAGAGCCACGTGTGTGAATTCAAGTGACGTCGCATCGGCGATTGTTGTGGGTGTCGTTTGCAGCTTTGCTTTTCAACCATCTTCAGAGCGTGGATTGGAGCGAATTTTTTAACCGGCGGTAATCGGCTGCCTTGATGCAAATTACAAGCTATTTCTGTTTGTAAAGTGCGCATTCCTTGGGGGCTTGCCTGGCTTTCATCGGTGAGATCGGGGGTTTGGGATAGCTTTTTGTGAGTTAAATACACGAGCTCTGGCTACTTCACTTGTAGTGTCAGCATGATGGTATCCACCGAACGAAGGTTACCACCACCAGTAATCTAGAGGCGCATTCGATTCCATTCGCGGCTACCGTAGCTTGCGTAGGGGGACAGATGATGTGCGGTAGATTTTCATGGCTCAAATGAAAGAGCTTTGGTTAGATCCCTTGTAGTATTAGCATAATTGTCCTCGCCTGCAAGATCGGCGCGGAAGAAACGAGCGTTATAACTGCCCAAATTTGTCAAATGCGGCCAAAAAAGGAACACCCCACAATGCTGGTTGGATACCTCGGTTAGTATACCAAGTTCTTTCTCTGCTCCCCGTGTCCTTCCGTGGCCGAGGGGTTTGGTATTGCTCTTCTGGTTGGAAGGTCAATGGTTCGAACTTGCCACAAACTCCCTGTTCTTTCTTTTTTTTTGGGGGGGGGGGGTGGGGGGAGGGGTAGGGGGCGGCGGCGGGGCAGAGTTAGACCACCTTTTTTTACTGGGGTAAACCAGGGGTACCAGGACACCTTGCCTTTTAATCTACAAGTGATGTTCGACTCTACCGGAGTAGCAAGGCAGCGGTGAAATTTGTTTTGCTCACGCTTTGAATTGATGAAGCAGTCCGTACATAACATCAAGGTAGGACATCAAATTGTAAGGAAATAAGTTGCTCGAAGTGCGTTTTCCTTCATGAAGCTGTGTTATTTCGTTCAAATTTCCCGGTGATAACTTCGAATACATTTTGCAGCATTTCAAAAATGGCCCTCAAGCATTTTTACAATGAGTAGAGTAAGGCAAGTGTATATTTTGTATGGCAAATCTAAGTTGCTAAAACTGCATTTAAACAATCAAAAATAACTCCTCATGAAAGATCAAAAATCACTTAAAAAGGATGGTAGCTCATAGAAACGTGTCCACCAGCGCTCGTCGACGCAGCGGCTGCCGCGTGACTTCGCCGGTCTCATACGTTTTCATGTTGTTGCGGCTTATCGCCTCTCCTGCGTGATGGCGCGGCGGATCAAAGCCGACGCTCGCGCGATGCCCGAATCGCATATATATATATATATATATATATATATATATAGACCAATAAACAGTTTTGTTAGAAGCTATACCCATTTTTTACTATTTGCTACGGCAACCAAAGACAGCCCTTCTCGCAATCTATATATATATATATATATATATATATATATATATATATATATATATATATATATATATATATATATATATAATATGTATATATATATATATATATATATATATATATATATATATATATATATATATATATATATATATATATATATATATATATATATATATATATATATATATATATATATATATATATATATATATATATATATATATATATATATATATATATATATATATATATATATATATATATATATATATATATATATATATATAAGACAGAAATAAGGGTTGGCCGTCAAGAAAACTCTTTGCTTTCCGAGGTTTTCTTGACTGCCAACCCTTATTTCTGTCTTACTTTCAACGAGCCCCTCATTTCCTATTCTGATTCGCTATATATATACAGTCGAACACGGATATATCGAACTCCAAGGGGATCGCGAAAAAGTTCGATATACGAAAACTTCGATATAAAAAATATGGTCTCTGAGACCTCACCTGTGGCAGGCGATCACTTACCGATCGACGCTTTCAAGAATGACAACGACTTCCGCAATCATGACGAAACAGGATGCTTTATTTGCGTGAAAAAAAATAGCTGATCTTGGCCTGCTTCTTCGTCCTGGAAATGAAATTAAAGACGCTGGTCTCGATCTTCTCGAGGCTGTCCAGGTGCGACAGCCCAGTTCCTTCCATGTCGCCGCAACAACGGCGAATCAAGCTGAACGCAGCAGCCACTTCAGCGGCGGAGTACGATCGTGTAGCCACCTCCTCGTCCGGACGATCTTCGTCACTCGAGCTATCAGCCTGGGTTCTTCCGACCGCAGCTACGATATCCTCGTCATCGAGGCTTGCAATAGCCTGAACATTGCTGTCAGCGTTCATGAAGTCGTGGGCAGGCACTCCGGCTGGAACAGCAGCCGGGAAAAGGGACAGCTTTGTCGCATAGTCCAGGTTCTTGCGTTTGTTGACGATGGTTGTGGTTGCAGTGGCCATTGCTTCCGCCTCGCTTCACCACCACCCAGTCACACGTGGCGTGAGACGCGTACACGACGCCTGCACAACTAGAAAATTCCAGCAGTCCGTGCTGCGCCTTCGCACACCGTGCACAACACGCACGCAAAAGAAGAACAACGCGCACGAAACACAAGAACTTTGATGGTGACAATTTGAAGGCTCTCTAAACGGACTCCATGGCGCTCGCGATGGTCACCTCCGAGAGAAACAGTGATCTACGAAAGGTGCGGGTCAACTTGCGAAACAGCAGCAACAGCAAAATGCAAAAGAAGGAGGAGGCCGCCAGCGCATTCGTTCCTGCTCTTCCCTTCCCCGAGGCGACATCGGGGAAAGACAGACCCAGAGAGAGTAAAAACAAAATTTATTGGCAAGGCGGGGAACGTACGCAGCCGAAAAAAAAAGAGCTGTTCCTCAATACGGAGAACCTGCGCAGTCGGAGCGAAGTCGGCAAATCCCTACCTCACACTGTAACATTTTCCGAGCGTTTCGGGCTACTGTCCCTGTCGGGTTTCGGCGAAGGTGCGATGTCGCCCGCTAAGCGACCACAGAAATCGGGTGTGCAGCGACCGCCGAAGAGCACCTTCCATCTCGCGCGGCGTTCGATATACCCAATGTCGGGAAAAATTCCGTTCGATATAAACGTACGAATTCCTATACTTTTACAATGAATTTTCAAGGGGATAATTTATGAGTTCGATATAGACAATATTTCGATACACCCGTGTTCGACTGTATATATATATATATATATATATATATATATATATATATATATATATATATATATATATATATATATTTTTTTTTTCTTCACTTTCTTTCTTTCTTTCCAAATTCTTAATCTGTTTCAATGATCTACCACATCCTCCCCTTTGCTTTCCGAGGTTTTCTCGACTGCCAACCCTTATTTCTGTGTTATTTTCAACGAGCCCCTCATTTCCTATTCTGATTCGCTACACGCATAGCGAGGGCCTCTGTTCTGGCAGTCTTGTTGCCAAAGGGAGCTTAAGAGGGTTCAAAGCTGGTCGACCACTCTGGACATGTCGTAGACACTCGAGTCACGACCCGGGGGTTAAAAAGAAGGTCCCCTTCACCCCGATTAGTCCGAATGGCGCTGGCTACCACCCCCAAGCACAGGAAACAAACATACCTAACATAAATACCCCAGAAAGTGAATGGGAAAATCGCCCCGCCGGTAGCGTAGTGGTTATCGCACCAGACCGGTATTCTGGAGGTCGTGGGTTCGGATCCCACCTGGCGGGCATTTTTTCTTCACTTTCTTTCTTTCGTTCCAAATTCTTAATCTGTTTCAATGATCTACCACATCCTCCCCTTTGCTTTCCGAGGTTTTCTCGACTGCCAACCCTTATTTCTGTGTTATTTTCAACGAGCCCCTCATTTCCTATTCTGATTCGCTACACGCATAGCGAGGGCCTCTGTTCTGGCAGTCTTGTTGCCAAAGGGAGCTTAAGAGGGTTCAAAGCTGGTCGACCACTCTGGACATGTCGTAGACACTCGAGTCACGACCCGGGGGTTAAAAAGAAGGTCCCCTTCACCCCGATTAGTCCGAATGGCGCTGGCTACCACCCCCAAGCACAGGAAACAAACATACCTAACATAAATACCCCAGAAAGTGAATGGGAAAATCGCCCCGCCGGTAGCGTAGTGGTTATCGCACCAGACCGGTATTCTGGAGGTCGTGGGTTCGGATCCCACCTGGCGGGCATTTTTTCTTCACTTTCTTTCTTTCTTTCCAAATTCTTAATCTGTTTCAATGATCTACCACATCCTCCCCTTTGCTTTCCGAGGTTTTCTCGACTGCCAACCCTTATTTCTGTGTTATTTTCAACGAGCCCCTCATTTCCTATTCTGATTCGCTACACGCATAGCGAGGGCCTCTGTTCTGGCAGTCTTGTTGCCAAAGGGAGCTTAAGAGGGTTCAAAGCTGGTCGACCACTCTGGACATGTCGTAGACACTCGAGTCACGACCCGGGGGTTAAAAAGAAGGTCCCCTTCACCCCGATTAGTCCGAATGGCGCTGGCTACCACCCCCAAGCACAGGAAACAAACATACCTAACATAAATACCCCAGAAAGTGAATGGGAAAATCGCCCCGCCGGTAGCGTAGTGGTTATCGCACCAGACCGGTATTCTGGAGGTCGTGGGTTCGGATCCCACCTGGCGGGCATTTTTTCTTCACTTTCTTTCTTTCGTTCCAAATTCTTAATCTGTTTCAATGATCTACCACATCCTCCCCTTTGCTTTCCGAGGTTTTCTCGACTGCCAACCCTTATTTCTGTGTTATTTTCAACGAGCCCCTCATTTCCTATTCTGATTCGCTACACGCATAGCGAGGGCCTCTGTTCTGGCAGTCTTGTTGCCAAAGGGAGCTTAAGAGGGTTCAAAGCTGGTCGACCACTCTGGACATGTCGTAGACACTCGAGTCACGACCCGGGGGTTAAAAAGAAGGTTCCCTTCACCCCGATTAGTCCGAATGGCGCTGGCTACCACCCCCAAGCACAGGAAACAAACATACCTAACATAAATACCCCAGAAAGTGAATGGGAAAATCGCCCCGCCGGTAGCGTAGTGGTTATCGCACCAGACCGGTATTCTGGAGGTCGTGGGTTCGGATCCCACCTGGCGGGCATTTTTTCTTCACTTTCTTTCTTTCTTTCCAAATTCTTAATCTGTTTCAATGATCTACCACATCCTCCCCTTTGCTTTCCGAGGTTTTCTCGACTGCCAACCCTTATTTCTGTGTTATTTTCAACGAGCCCCTCATTTCCTATTCTGATTCGCTACACGCATAGCGAGGGCCTCTGTTCTGGCAGTCTTGTTGCCAAAGGGAGCTTAAGAGGGTTCAAAGCTGGTCGACCACTCTGGACATGTCGTAGACACTCGAGTCACGACCCGGGGGTTAAAAAGAAGGTCCCCTTCACCCCGATTAGTCCGAATGGCGCTGGCTACCACCCCCAAGCACAGGAAACAAACATACCTAACATAAATACCCCAGAAAGTGAATGGGAAAATCGCCCCGCCGGTAGCGTAGTGGTTATCGCACCAGACCGGTATTCTGGAGGTCGTGGGTTCGGATCCCACCTGGCGGGCATTTTTTCTTCACTTTCTTTCTTTCTTTCCAAATTCTTAATCTGTTTAAATGATCTACCACATCCTCCCCTTTGCTTTCCGAGGTTTTCTCGACTGCCAACCCTTATTTCTGTGTTATTTTCAACGAGCCCCTCATTTCCTATTCTGATTCGCTACACGCATAGCGAGGGCCTCTGTTCTGGCAGTCTTGTTGCCAAAGGGAGCTTAAGAGGGTTCAAAGCTGGTCGACCACTCTGGACATGTCGTAGACACTCGAGTCACGACCCGGGGGTTAAAAAGAAGGTCCCCTTCACCCCGATTAGTCCGAATGGCGCTGGCTACCACCCCCAAGCACAAGAAACAAACATACCTAACATAAATACCCCAGAAAGTGAATGGGAAAATCGCCCCGCCGGTAGCGTAGTGGTTATCGCACCAGACCGGTATTCTGGAGGTCGTGGGTTCGGATCCCACCTGGCGGGCATTTTTTCTTCACTTTCTTTCTTTCTTTCCAAATTCTTAATCTGTTTCAATGATCTACCACATCCTCCCCTTTGCTTTCCGAGGTTTTCTCGACTGCCAACCCTTATTTCTGTGTTATTTTCAACGAGCCCCTCATTTCCTATATATATATATATATATATATATATATATACGCACGCACACGTGTGTGTGTGTGTATCGTTTTGTCGTGATGGAAGGACGGCCGCTGGTGCACACAGAAGTTATGATGGCAGACAATACGAGTTCTGTGGAGCCTGATTCTAACTCAGTTAAAGTTCACAGAGGTTCTATGGATAACTAACTGTAGAAATTCCATAGTTTTTTTAGAGGCTTTGATGAGTGGAAGCTTAGTGAACTTTTAGGGTGAAGTCACAACAAAAATTCTACAAAGGCTTTATAGAGGCCTTGACTTTTTTAAGTTCACAGAGCTTCTATAAAACGTGACTGTGGAAATTCGAGAGAATATTTATAGAGGTGTTGAAGAGTTCGTTTTTAATGAAATTTTGTAGAAACGTAGCTATATAAATTTTGTAGATTTTTATGGGGGAAACTTCATAAGCTCAGAGTTCCTGATGTGTTTCTGCCATATTTCTTTTGACTATATTAAAATCTCCAAACAATTATTCAGAATTTCGCAATCCATTTTTGTAAGGGCCACTCTAAAATTTATAGAGTACAGCTCGGCGTTTCTTCTTTTATCATTCGCGATAACACTTCCCTCTGCGTCCTGTCGCTATCACCGGGACAGGGGTTTGAATATAACAAATGCCTCGAATTGCAGAAAGCCTAGATTGACAAGAAACGCCTGTGCTTACCGGATAGCGCTTGGAACAAACATAAAAGCCCGCAGGAGCGTAACATTAGCATGAAACTTCGCAACGTCGTATTCTGCTCAGAACGTCTCAAAAAACCCCAAAGGTTAAAAAAAAGGATTGCGAAGGAAGCGGGCGAACAAAGGCTGTCCGAAGATACTACAACCTGTTTTGACTGGGGAAATGAGAAAATGGTGCACGCTTATGACGGAGACAGGGCACCCATCAATTATTTAGCGTAGGGAAAGTGCGTATTCTACATCTTCGACAGCTAAGAGTGCTCACATTCAGTTCCTGTCGCACTATTAAAGGCACCTTGCTGCACTTTTTTCAACTTTTTTGTACACCTTAAATTCCTTCAGAACGTAGTCAACTAACACATCCAGCAATTAGAACAGGGGCTCACAAAGTACTTCACCCGAAAATTCCTGCTGTGTGCCCATCAGATATTTTGGAAACCTGCGGGATGATTCTTCTCTTTTTCACGAGTATTGGCGTTCTTTCAGCGCACCAATTACATTATTACAGGAATATAGCGGCTACTGGCCGCTTTATTTCTGTTGAAGAAATAAATTCATTCGATAGTTATTTGAGAAAAAGGCCACAAGTAAAAGCATAAACGGAAGCCGGGGAGTTTTTCTGCGACGAGCAAATCACGCAGTGTGGCACCGTGCTGTTGACAACTATAGCTTTGACAGTGCTTCCAGACACGAGGGAAAGGGTTAAAGCGTTTATCGGAAACGTTGCAAAGTTAATTTAAAAACATGTAAAAACAGTATAAAGCCCCCCAGCCGAAGCGTAATAATTAGAAGGTTAAATAACATAGACTGCCCAGTCCACCGTCAAGGGGTCTTTCTAAAATGCCCCACAGTATTAATCGGTGGATAGAATTTTTTCTGATGATCGTGATGAATGATGGTGGGTGAAATGTAAGACAAAACGCTTCTGTGGCTCGTAGCGAACGTGGGTCGCTTGCGTTATAAATACGGCGTCTATATCCGATCGCTCCATTGCGACATGGTGGAGACTAAGTCAGAACTCAGACGACAACCAAAAAATCCGCCTCGAGAAAGCTTCGCGTTCCACCATCGTCGTTGTTAGACGGAGGGGTGCATAATTTTCTATCATTTGAGTCAGGAGGCGAGACTGTTTTTTAAGTGCGAATGCACTTCTTAAGCGAGCCTGAATCGTCCGCCGCCGTCGTCCGCATAGCAACAGCTGCGGGTGCGCGCGCTCCTCGTCTTCCTCCTCGTCTTCCCTAGCAACGGGGGGAGATGGGCGCGCGCTACTCTCCTCCTCCTCTCTCCGCTCAGTGACTGCGGGTGTTGGGCGCCTCCTCTCCACTTCGGGCGGGAGAGCTCTCGCTCGCGTAGATGGGCGCTCCGCATTCCGACGCGTGAGGGCGCTCGGGCAGCCCTCGCCGTAACGGCGGGCGCTACTCTCCTCCTCCTCTCTCCGCTCAGTGACTGCGGGTGTTGGGCGCCTCCTCTCCACTCCGATATCCACGATATCCACCGTAATCGCGCAATCAACAACCGTGCATTCGCACTTACACACTCTCCCCCTCGGGAATTTTTTTTTTCAATTGGTAGGTGTAGGGGAAAATGAACTGTGTTTATTTGTTATACTATTTATTTAGCTATTGTTATTGTTTGATTGAGCACAGTTAATGGCTATTGCACGTTACATGGAAGTGGGTGATGTTTCTACACGTATTGAAAAAAGCCAGGTAAAAAGTGGAAAATTTCAGTGAACGAGGCGTTCAAGCGACGCCTTAAGGGAAAGAACGAGGAAATAGTATATGACCAATTTAAAGAAAAAAAAAAGGAATCGGACAAGACTGAAAAAAAAACAAAAAAAAAACAAAATGGAAGGGCTAAAAATTCTATAGTCTGAAAGATTATGCTACACGACGCTTCTTGTCCAACAGAAAGGTTGAAAAAAATAGATTGGCCATGACAATATACGTAAAAAACAATATAGTACAATATAATACAATAATATAAAAACAATATAGTACAAAAGAAATAGCCAAATAAATATTAACTGGTGGTAAAAACGTACAAACACATAAAGAAAAATAGACACAAAGCAACGCTGATTACACTCTACAAAAGAGTTGCGCAGTTACTGAACGAAACGCGCCTCTAACCAGCTCGATTTTCCTCCTCCGCCGAACCCTCCACCTCCTTTTCTAGAGTGCAGTTTTGCTATAATGCATGTCAATTCTGAAGGTATGGCTGTGGGAAATGTGCCGAAATATCCCTCCAGGTCTGAACAAACATAGTGTTACTGTATTTTTACCGTACACGCTACTCGTTTTGCTTAATAACCCTCCATACCGGTTGTAAGCCTGGCATAAAAACAACACGCGCATATACACACAGTAGGCTACTTTGAACTAAACCTACATTTTTTGCTCCCCATAGTGCATGTTGGCGTACTTTCATGCCATGGCAACGTAACGTAATGTGATACAATAACTTTAATCGTTGGGCAAGGTTGCAAAAACTGTTATAGCTTCCATACAATTACCGGGAATCATAATATGCCATGTGCCAAAGCCGACATCCCCGGAGGCCTGAAATTTGTTTTGGTCTTGCATTTTCGCTGCTCTCGGTTCTTAGTCTCTGGCTGTTCCGGTTGTTCGAAAGATTGCTGAATACAGAAGCTCATGCCCAGTTCCGACTCTCCGTGCTCCGCGCACGACTGGCTTCTCAAGGATTGGGCGACGCCGGCCATGTTTCTTCCGGAGCGGTATCAAAAACTATACTTTAAATCAAGCCTTTAGCTACTGTATGCTATTTTAAGTTTTTTATTTTGACAAAAAGTTCCGCATAAACAAAATATGGCGAGGACAACCCTCAAAAGTCAACCGAGCGCAAAGAAACAGCGGGGGGAGCGAGCCCGAGTGAGGCAGACGACAAATGCGAGAATCTCTAAGCCCACGTCACGGACACCCGCTTCACAGTGACACCCGTGGTCGCGCTCACGGCCAAATGATTGAGTGGAAGGTAATTTACAGCCCATACGTCAGCGAACATTTTCCCCTAATACTACTAGCTGTAAACATCGACTCTCAAGGCACAGAATCTCTTAGAACTTTTACGTTACATGCAGCTGACTAGAAAATGTAGAAAGAACTTTCCATGCTACCCCCTACATTAACTGGCCAGTTAGATTTTGAAGTAGCAAGTTCAATAATTACAGCCCACATGCTTGACTGGGATAAAAAACATTCCAGAGACCGCATCTTAAACTTTCCCGAAACTCAGACCATGGTGGATTGAGGACTGTGGGCGTGCTTGGTCTGAACAGAACAAGGCGTGGGCACTCTTACACCGCTATGTCCCGGTTGACAACCTGCTCAAGTTTAAGCGGGCGAAATCCAACTGGAAGCGCACGCGCCGCAGGGCAAAAAAATGAAAGTTGGACCAGGTTTTTATCGTCTGTAAACTCTTATGCGTATTCTAGGAAAGTCTAGACTAGAATAAAGAAACGAAAATGCTACAAGATCCATACTATTCCCCTAGTAATCGGTGTACGTAGCAAAATAAAAGATCAAGCAAATGCTCTTGGGAAACACTTTGAACATGTATTCAGTTCTTCGCATTACACACAAAATTATACACAAACGTTTTACAGTGTGCAAAACGGGCATCCGCATGAGGGATACAACGCCCAATGTAGCATGCTTGAATTGATGAGTGCACTCAACATGTGGTAAGTCAGCCTCTGAAGGTAACAAAATCAGCGATGGCATGATCAGACACCTACACATTGACATTCTCTATCAGACACTCTGTCTCCAACAAAACATGGAAAGAGGCCACTTTACAAGAACGTAAAAGGAGGCTGTCGTTGTGCCACTTCTAAAAGAAGGAAAATAATCCTGTGTCGCCGCTGTTTACAGACCTGTCGCCTTGACTAGCTGTTTATGTGAGCTCCTCAAAAAATGACAAACCAGCGACTTTTTTTTTTACCTTCTCGAGTTTCATGCTTCTCTTCGACAAAACTCAGACAGGCTTCAGTTCTGGAAGATCAACTACAGATAGTATGGTTGCGTTTGGATCATTTGCGAAAGGCGCCTTGTCCATAAACAACCTTGCTTCTCTGTGTTCTTTTTCATGAAGAAGGCTTATGATAGAACACGGCGATTAGGTATATTGCTGGATTTGCAGCCGTTTCGCTTTACTGCGAATATCTTCAATGTTGTTAAGGACTATCTATTTCATCCCACCTTTCGTGCTCGTGTGGGTAATGCCTAGAACATTTGTTAAAGAAAATGGTGTACCCCCAGGGGGACTCCTCAGCGGCGAACGTTTACTTGTTTAAATGAGTTCGCTGAAAAATGTCATCCCCGGAACTGTCACATACTTCACTCATGTTGACGACAGTCACATTAGCTGTAAGTCCTGTTTTCATCTACATGTTAATGGAAAATTCAATTAAGTGTCAACATACTGAGTACATTGGCCGAGAAAAACGGGCCTATGTTCGACGATGTTAATACTGCTGTTGGGGTATTTTCCAGAGGACGCCGCGTCCGTCCTCGTCCCTGTATTCTGTTAAGAGGTCAGCAAATACCACTGAAAACTGAACACAAGTTTCATCGTATTTTATTTCACCACGAAATCAGATTCATACCGCATATTAAATTACTATAAATGAAATACGTGAAAACGGTGAACAGAACATCTTAACATCTTAAAGCTACTATCTCATCATTCATAAGAACAGACACAAATTATCTTTGTCAGGTCAATCATCGACTATGGATGTATTGTATACCAGTCTGCAACAAAACAGCACTTAAAGTGTTGCACCCAGTATACAACTTGGGGATTCGCTGTGCCACAAGTGTATATAGAATGAGCCCCACTCCATCCTTTCATCTCGAATTCAATCAGTGGTTCTTGAACTACCCGCGCACGTACACAGCTCTTATTTATGCTGCAACGATAACTTCTATGGGGGAACACCCTTTAAACGCTATTATAAAAAATAACACTTGCACTCAACTCGGAAAACCGACCATTCATAGAACCACGCTTTCTTTTGGCAGCGTAAGTCCTCGTAATGGACCTCAAAGTTCCTAGTGTTTACTGTTACTCTATTCCTGAATTGGTTGCTCCATGGTACATTTTCCCAATTCGTTGTGACATGTGCTTCAGAAAAATGTGCAAAATAAAATGTACAAAACTTGAGTGTTACTCAGAACATTATGTCACTTATCGAGAAATAAAAAGCAGCTGAATTCAACACTTATGCTTCGAAATCTTCTGCTGCCGTATCTTGGGCTGCAAATGGTCCCTCACCTATTCATTTTGTCGAAACCAATGAACAGGAACACTACTATATTTACTGCAGAGGCATACGGTTTCCTGTTTGCTCTGAACAACATTCGCTAAAACAAAATTAAGAGCTCGGTTGTATACACAGACTCTTTGAGTGTTGTTTCAAACCTTTCATCTCGAAGGCTAGTGGAAACCCCACTTCTAATACTGCTCTAAGAATTCTGCACTCAGCTTATAGCCTTAAGCTTGCTGTCACAGTGAGCTGGGTTGCAGGCCGCTGTGGAATTGTAGCAAATGAAAGTGCTGCAGCTGCAGTCCTTATTGACCGCGTAGACATTAAGCTGGTTCCATACCAATACCTGAAACCTATGTGAGGAGGGAACTTCGAGGCCACTGGAAAAAAACAATAGGATAAAGCGATAGATAATAAATTACATGTCAATAAACCTAAAATTGGAAATCCTCATTCTCAGAAACATGCTAGAACCATAGAGGTGGCCTTATGCAGACTCAGAATTGGCCACACACACATCACGCACTCTTACTAGTTAACTTACACAGGCAAGCCACACTGTCATTGATGTTGGGGCAGCTATCGGTCATTCATATGCTTGTTGAATGTCACGTGTATAAAATCAAAAGGAAACGTCAGTTTAATAAAACTTCCACATATGAGATGCATTTTCACCTTTCATTATTCCTAACAGACCGCCCCATGTTTTCTTGCAAAAACGTTTTTACTTACCTTACAGATGTTGACATTTTAAAAGGAATATCATACTGCCCATAACCTCACCTGTGTTCATGACATATCGCATGGCAGTGGCAGAACCTGAGGCTGTACGATTTAGGTGCCCATACTCATTTTGTTTCAATCATAGTGTTATACTCGTTATAGCAAATACTTCTCATCTCATTTCACCATTGTCATGGCGCTCTTTGCATTTGCCGGCCTTCAACCCTAAATACTCATCATAGCATAATACCTCGGTAGATAGCTAAGTTTTGTTAGTATCACGAACGGTGCGCAACACATCACAGTATTTGAAGACAAATTGTCACACGTATTTATAGCTCTACGAATACTTCAAATCAAAAGCGTAATTTCAACACCTCACCATGATTGTGAGGCTACGTGATAAGCTGTGTGTCCGGCAGAAATAGCGTTTATTACCGGGACGTCATTGTTGTGAACAACCATTTAAACACACAATATCATAAAATTAAGATTAAACGTAACTTGTTGTGGACAAAAACCTTGTTGTAGCGTATTAAAAACACCTTACCACTAGCTGTACTTAGTTGCAATTTTCTGCAATTTTATCGATACCACGCAAACCATTTTGGTAATACCTACTAGAAAGCTTCCGTTTTGATAGCGAAGCGAATACTGAATATTTTGCTTTAAAACATGCAAATTTACCTACAGCAGGTCTAGGCTTTATCCGGAGAGGCGTTTCAAGCATAAGGGCGCGTTCAAAGGCATCATCCGAGAGCGGCGTCTTTAGAACATAAGAAAGAACATCGCAATTTTATTCTCAAACACGGCCCATAATTCCGTTTGTCTATTGAGTAACCCACTGCAAATTAAGTTTTCGCAACGAGGTTTATCTTCGAGTTTACCGAGGCGAACTATAAAAAAATTCGTTTTAGAGCGTTTCTTTTCTGCGACGGAACCACAAATGTAAAAAAAAACAGCGGTGAACATTCTTCAGCCGCAGTCGTTTTTTCTTCGTCTGCTGTGACTCTTTCGTTAATGTCAGTCAATTGTTGTGCTAGTTTAACTCAATTAATTGATCTCGTTCAGTTCGAAAGCACTTCAAAGTGATTTTTGTCAGTTTGGGCGTTCGGCGATTTTAACGGAGACAGATCATCGCTACTTTCACAGGGATCCCCGTTCCCAATGTCAGGATTTACTTCGATATCACCGCCGCAAGGTATAATCTTTACAACATAAACCTATACACTAACAATGTCACAAAAATTATTTGGCTTGTGAGGAGAAGCAAGTGGACCTTGCTAGCGTCTTTACCAAAAAAAAAAGGACCGAGAACCAAGTTGTGCAAAACACTGCAAAACTTGAGCAAACCTCTTAATAAGCCCACCTCAGAAGTGAGCGACTGAGCAAGCTACATATGCACGTCGTCGAAGCAGTGATGTCGATGACAAGGAGGATAGTGCGGGAGCAGTCGCAGGTGGCAGAAGATTCCCTATAAAACCAACTGACGGTGCCGGGAATTGCGCCTCCATCGCTTGCTGAGGGCACGAGTGCTAGGCAAGCAGTGGCGCAACGCGCTGTCGAAAGGACGATAGGCACGTACCGCTGGTTGACAAAACCTGTGGAAAAAAGAGCGAAAGTTTGAGTAACTGCATGAAGGCTGCTCTCCCTGGTTAGAACCGATAGACCGCTGTTAACAATGTTTACAACATAATCCAACAGATCGAATTTTTTCTCGAACGAAATCGTCATCAACGGCCGTCGTTACTATTTTTAGAGGAGCAGAGCAAAAATGCTGCTGAGCTCCTCCATGTTTGCGGCGTAGTAGAATTGAAAGAAAAATGATTAATCTGCGCACTTTTTCAAATATGTAAATCTAAATAACGTGGACTGCAAGGAGATCGCCTATATGATGGTTTCAACAGAACAACGCGTTACATCATGGCTCGGACAGAAAGAGAGCACGGAACATCGATATTTGTTCCTGGGGCTCAACTTATTTCGGGTGGATGCGGTCCGGTGCGGTACCGGAAACTGATTGTGTGCGCGCTTGCTTGCGCTTGTGAGGTGCCGTTATGAGATAATTCACTCCAGACGATCAGGTTGCCTGTTTGTATGCAGCGAAATATCCCATACCGGGATGACACATCATGGGTACGCACCTAATAATTACCTTAGAACGAAAAGAAACCAACAAATGCTAACAAATAATTACGACTCCGGTTTTGGGAAACGTGCGTAATTTGGCAGACCGCAAGCACACAATCCGAAAGCAACTGAAAACAACTTTACCATCATTTCCTAAAGAAAGTTGAGAGAAGCGGGGAAGCTTTTTTACATCACAATGGCGTGAAAAGTGCCCCAGAACCTTCGCTCAAAGTCCGCACAACCTTTGTTGAAACAACATCCAATCGATCGATCGTCAAATCTACTAACACCTAAATCGAAAACGAAAAACGATCCCACGCGACAAATTTTCGCGCACTAAGTAAACGCATCTACAAACGGCCTAAGTGTATAGAGGTGTGGGTTTTATGAGATAAAGGTATACCTTGTACGTCTTAATGATGGACGCGTGTATTGTCTTATTTAGTGCCGTTCCCCTTCTCGATTTTGAAGGAACTGTTTTGACATAATGCAAGTCCGGTTTCACGCGCGCATCGTGTGTCCATAGATCTTTAGATCTTATCATAGCTTTTCGGTCGACCGACCCGTCTATGAAAAGATGCGTTATTTTTTTAACCAGGCGTACGCCATAGGTCTCACACTAAGAAAGCTTTCGCTTGAAAAAATTCCAACGTTATTGGTATTAGTGTAACGTCGGCAATAGTTTATGATTAGTATCAACTCTCATCTAACTGTTCCTGTTCAGGCTAAGCCAGCGACGGTTCTTGAGCTGCCACCGGATTTACCTCCCGCATCGCGCCTTTCGTTCCGCATTCTCCAGGTGGCGCCGCCATTCAAGGTTGGCCAAAAATCACAAGGATGGGCGTTCTTTCTCATGGGTGAAAATAGTTTTTATTTATTACCTAAATAATTTGGCAAGTCCCGTGCTCGTTCTTAGTGCCAAATGAAATTACCTACAAAATGCGACCTTTACGTAAAGTTTGCGCGCCAACACAGACTGCACTGGTTCAGGAATGCTTTTAAAGATGCACATTTATCCATGTAACACCCTGTACTTCCCCAGCCCTCAGCGTAGAAGCATTTGGAAATTTTAAATACTAGCAACACTCTGTTTTTGTTTTAGAAAAATCCTTTTTCCGCTTTATCCCAATGCTAACAGGAAAAAAAATCCAACGGGGCCGATACAAAATTCACGGCGTCAATCGCCAAACCTTCTACGGTACGCGGAATCACTCGGCGATAACAGAGCATTCTTGGACACGTCGACTTTATTTACTCCACTTCAGTGAGAAAGAAGAGGCTAAATTGACTGCGATGCGCTGAAACGAATTTAGAGTCAGCGGGAGGCTGACTACCTAGGAGAGCACCACGGATGTGGCCTTCGGATGCTGCGCACTCCCATATGCTGGAGAACATTACAGAGAATTTTACATCCTCGTACAGATCCGACCAATAAAACTCTTCCAGAATGCTCTCGGTCGCATCGCCAACACCTCGGCGATCGACCAGGAAGCTCGCACGGGAGTTTGAAGAATGGCTCCCAGAACACTTTCGGAACCTAAAGTTACTTACACGTCAGAACCGTTCGTCGTTCATATCTGTCATGAGTTGGGGCTGAATCGTAAGGGCGGATCTCTAAAGAATAGAAGAAAAAAGGAGTCTTAAGGGGGGCCTAGTGCAAAAAGTTGTCTCGAATGAAAGGGCGCCTCAAGAAGGGTTACGAAAACAGAAGAAAAGTGGCACCAGGAATTGGAGCAATCGCGGAGAAACCCGGAACGCAGCACGGGAGAAATAGAAGCAGCGGCGGGCCTTAGCACTACAGACGAAGCAATAAAGCGAGCTATTGGAGCATGGCGCAAAGTAGAAAAATAGACGTTTTGTACCAGGAGCCGAGAATTCCGAACAGACAGCACGCGGAAGGTGCAGGAGACGGACAGTGAACAGTTGGTCTATAAGGAGAGAGCCTCGTGTGACGCAGGAAGGCCACTGATTTGGCCACGCCAGCGAGGGTCGGGTGTAGGGGGGGAAGCAGCCCCAATGCATCGTCTTCTGGTATCCCCTACTACCACCCCCTCCCCCAGACCCCAGCACGCGATTGGGCGATTAGTACTGGATGCCGCAGTAGGAACCTTTTATTGAACTATGAAATAGGAGTCGTTCCCTAAGATGGGAATCCAAGTTATGACAGGTCGACCGGTGCCAAGGATGCCAGGAGACTCTGGCGTCCAGATGGTCGCAGGTTATATCGGTGGTCGCTGGTTATAACTTTGCGTACATCGGAATGATGAAAAACGTAATTCATACGTGGTATTACACGCTCCAAGCGTAACAAATGCCGATAATCTTTCAAAAGTAAAAAAAATCAATGAGTTTTTCAGAATGAAGAGGCTTGACATAGTTTCAGCTTTTCTGCCGTACCAAAGCGTGAAATAAGGCGCCATATGTTTTGCGCATATTTTTCGTATACTGCGCATTTAATACGGTGAAAGATTTGGCATTTGTGGTTGTCTTACAGGGACAACACCGTTGTCAAATTCATTTAATGTGACACCATATCTTATCATCCTGTGTTACGGACATATATCCGTGTTTCAAGGTCGGAACACCTCAGGCGCTCGGGCTGTCGGCGTCTCCTGTCGCCCCAATAAACGAAGTTGTCAAACGATAGTCAAAAAACAGGTTTATAATAGATAAAACGCATTCAGAATAAACTAAAGTTATTTAAACTAATTTAGAATACAGGAGTAATCCGGATTTAATTGCGTAATAAGAAATATTGGTTGAATTCTGTTCCAAAAATTGGTTTCACGCGCCAGGATTTCTCCTGTAAAGCATACTTCTTATCATGCGGCGGCGTGTGACACGACAAATTAAGACCAGTCTGTCGGTCCTTCAATTGCCTATATCTGGTTCAACGCATGACAGGGCACCACCGCCTCAGAAATTGCGCACTGCTCCTCCCACCGGAGCTTCTCCGGCGCCAAATCAGCGCCCGCCGTGTGGCAAGATACTTATAGTCGTTGAATACACTTATACACTGCGTGCTTTCTTCAGGTTTCACGTTAGTGGGGATGGCCCGGGATTTTTTTCCCGTCGATGTGTCTGCAAAAGTAAAAATTTCGTATTCCCATAATTTCGTACACAAGTAACGTTCCTGGAGGGAGGTTCTCCCAAGCTGATTGGAGGGGCGGTAGGGGGGGGGGGAAGAAAACAGTGGGTGGTTTAGGTTATGCGTACACCCCTATAAAATTTACGGCTCCAACGGCCACTGTCTAGAGCCTTCGCTGCGCCCGCCTCGTTATGTCTGTCTGTTTCACCGACCTCGATGCGAAAGTTTTTTACTTAAAAGGTACCCTTAACCAACACGACTGCCTCTAGAGTAACCACCTCGCCGGTGTCACTGACGTGCGATACCATCTTGACACCCGCCAAACCATCTATGGACTTGAGTAGGCCGGCACCACCACGTTGAACGGACACCCGCGGCATCGCAGTCAATTAATTCCAACGACACGCCTGCACCTGTTACGGCACTAGGGTGCACTGCTGCGGTCGCGTAGTAGAGCAGTTTACAAGAAAACAATCAAGCAGAGCAATGGTGTAGGTTCCTTGAGTGCGGCTTTTCTTATCGCAGCCCGTTATCGTGGCCTACGAAGTTAAAAAAAATCTTTCCTACAAACTCCTTATCCCAGTTTATTGGAAATTACGAATGAGGAGCAGGGGTAGGCCACGCTGTTCAGCACAGAGCCTTTGACCCAGGTCTTGCTAGCCCAGGTGGCTGAAGACGCCTAGTAAACCTATATAAATCCCGCCGTTGCTGAAACTACACTTAAGTCGAGCTTGGCATGGTCCCACCCGTAGCACCCATAAAGTTTTTGTCTTATTGCAGGTGAAGAAGATAATCTGACCGAGGTTCTCAGATTTCGTCCGCTCCCTTGCGCGTAAATCTTTCTGCCTGACCTGGGACAACTATGTTTATACAAGCCGCGCCATGTTATCTTGTGGGAATTTTCTTATTCAGTAGACATTGGACTAATCTGACCATATGACACGCCAACACTATTATTCTTACCCTCTGCTGTGCCTTACCGGCTAGGGCGTTGCGCTTCTGGGAAAAAGGACGCGCGTTCGATCACGACCGCGGTAGCTGCTTTACGAGGGAGGCGAAAAGCGGAAACGCCCGGGTGTCGAGATTTGGGGTCATGTTAAAGATCCCCTGCAGGTATTGAAAATTAATCCGGAGCCCTCCACTACGGCGCGCCTCACAGCCCAGGTGTGGCTTCGGTGCATTAAACCCCCAAATCAATCAATCAATCAATCAATCAATCAATCAATCAATCAATCAATCAATCAATCAATCAATCAATCAATCAAATAATTAATCAATCAATCAATCAATCAATCAATGAAGGTAGTATTAAATAATTACAATATTCCTGCTTACCTAGCCCTCACCATAGATAGTATAGGCTAGCGTAAACTCCGGCAAAATTATCTGCTTTTGTCCAATAAACAGCATCCTGTCTCTTCCTTTCTCGCAATGCTAACCGTATAAAATTTTTTAACGGTGCCTCTGTCTATTCATAGCCTCTAGCGCCGTAAGCGCGAGGGTACCCGGATATTGCTTGGCGGATACAACGCGTTCGGGAGAATATCTGTTCTATTTATTCGAACTCAACGATAAAGTTCGGCAAAATTGAACGAAACAGATTTAGAGTCAGCGGCAGGTTTCTTATTAGTAAACAGCCCCGAACTTTGCCTGTGGGTGAAGTTCATTATCATTTTCTGCCGAACGTGACAAAACTGTTCACGCCGTCAACCACATCCGGCAAATAAACTTCTACAATGCGCTCTGCCATTGTCAGGACATCTCGGCGGCTGACCCGCATGCTTGCGTGGGCAGTTTGAAGAATGATACCAGAACAGCTTTAGAACCTAACACTTACGAAATGTCGGCTCTATTTGGAGTACCTGTCTGTCATAGGTTAAGGTGCAATCCTAGCGGTAGGTACCTAAGAAGGAGAAAAAAGAAAGTCGCCAGAAGCGCTTAGCAAAAATAGTGTCCGTCAATAGAAGGTTTTCTGAGGATGGTAAAAACCAGAAAAGAAGAGCGGCGCCAGGAAGTTGACCAATAGTGTCGCATCCCTCGAAAATATCACGGAAGAAAAATAAGTGGTGTAAAATCGGGTCATAACAGGACATACGAAGCAATAAAGTGAGCTGTTAAAGAATAGGGCGAAGGGAAAAAGACGCCTTATATCAGAAGCCCAGCATTCTGAGGAAAAGGTCGCGGAAGCTGCTGGAGGCGGACTGTGCTCGACAGGTCCTCAAGGAAAAAGCCACGGGAAAGATATTGATTTGGCCGTGAGAGTGAGTTCAGGGGAGAGGAGTACCGCATCGCGTCACTTTTAGCCTTCGCATCTGCCCTCCATCACGCGAATTAGCCGGTCCAACAGCCATGATAAGGCGCCCCCGCTGAGCCGCCTCGTTGAGCCCGTGCGTTTAAACGGCGTCAATGGCAGAACTGGAAACCTACAACTACGACGCGCTTCTCGCTCACACGACTGCACCTAAAGTAACCGCGCCGTCGATATCCCTGGCGTAAAATACCATCTTCACGCCTACTAAACTTACTCAATGACGCGGCTACGCCGGGCTACGCAAAATCTGCGGCACCATATTCAAGCCACGCCTTGGCGATGTGAGTCCCAGTAATTTATGTAGGTCCGTTCCACCGTTAAAAATTGGGACCATCTCCCCGCGAGGGGGACTCGAGTAAATGCGTCGCATAGGGGGTTAACGTCTAGTGTTAACGTTTTGTGTTTTGTGTTTAGCGTTAACGTTTAGTGTTTGGGGAGTTGGTGGTAGTGAATGCGTTGTATCAGCAGCTTCTTGACGTAGTTTGAATGAGTCAAGGATAAAAGGCGCGTTGGTAGCCTCCCATTCTGTGTCGACTTTGTGGCGCAGTGGGTAGAGCACCATGTACATTGCGTTCCGCCCGCAGGGTCGAGGGATCGAAACCAAGCGCCGGATAGTATTTTTTTATATAGTGTAGGGGGAGGGGTGCGGACTACGACTACGGACGTCAACGCGGGTGACATCGTGAGTTACTGAAATGCTCTGCATTTAAGAATATGTAGACGTCGTACTTTGCAGATAATTGACTAGTTCGAATTAGTTCAGTGATTTTTCGTTACGAGTTGCTTTGACTCATCTTGTGCCGCTTTGTCTTTATCATCGGTTAGCGCACGAGTGTTCGTTGTGAATTGAATAGTGTGTTCGTTTTGAACTATTAACTTCTCGAGTACCTTTTTTCTGTTTGCGTCGAAACGCCTGGAAAAATATTTAGGCTTAGGAGATCGGCGAGGAGTTTAAAGTCACGGAGGTGCTTCTTTCTGTCATCTTTTTCCCCCTTGAGCTCTCCTGCTCGAGGGTTCTCTTCTAAGGTGCACAAACAGCACGCGGCAACCCCCTTTCGCTCTCGACCCACGTGTGCACCTCATTATTTGACAATTGTAACCATATTTTGAGCCATAGGCCTCTATAAATCCATGGTAATCTTCACTTGCCTTTCCAAACGCGCCGGTGTAATCTTCTCTCGTAAGCATGCTAAAGAAAATTTGACGGGCTCAAGTGTTTTTATGACTGCGGCCAACGTCGCGACGGCGGGCAACGATGGCGGGCAACGTCAGTTACTTCGAAGCCTTGAAGTTGAATATTGGACAGGAAAAGAAAGATAAAATGGTATTCAGGGGCACACAGTATAAAAATGGTAATTGAGGAACAATGAAAAGCTTAAGGCTATAGTAAAGAAAGAGTACACGAAAGCCTAAAATACCGAAAAAGGTATTGATCGAGAAGAAGGCCTTGCAAGGAGTGCGGGTAGTTATCGGGCAACTGTTACGTATGCCGCGGGGCAGCGTTTACGTCAGTGAACCCCTGCGGCGGAGAGAGATTACGGGTGCCGGTGTTTTCCACCGGCGATAGACGTTGATCGTCGGCACAGCAGGTGGAATGGTGTGATGAAGAACTAGACGCCGTTACGGTATGAAATGGTGATAGACCAGCGGTTGCAGCTGGTGCACTCGCTTTTCTTATGACGATACCACGTGATGACATTCCTTGGCGGGCTGACTGGGCTTCGGGATGACCCTTTTTAACACGAAAGAGATTTATGCTGAGGTCCACCAAGATCTGACGGGTCATATCCGTCACGAAAATGACATCGCCAGAAAAACTTCGATTGACGCGGCTGCGCCGGGGTTTGAATCCGGCAGCCTCCGCAACTGGAGGTATGAAACGCGCTCCCGACTGCGCTATAAACCGACGCGTAAAGAGGACAACAAACGCACCTTATATCCTTCCCTTCAGATGGTGCTGCCGTCTAGGAGAGGCGAAGCGAAGTAGTGCCTCATGACGCTAATGAACGCCGACAGTTGGCGCCTCGATACCAGCGCGTACGTGTACGGGGGACGCACAGCGTAACCTGCGGTGAAGGCTGTAAGGCGACGACCGCGAAGTAAGATCGGCGCCGACTTGCGAATATCTCGCTCGTGGCGAGGACCTCTGCTCCTTTCGCTGCGGCGGACCGTGTGTTCACGAAACGATTCGCTGACAACCCGTTTGGGTTCGTTCGCATGGACGGTTTGCGAGCGCCTGTGGTTTCAGTCGGACTTACGCAATGCTCCGGTGCTTGTAACCTAGTGTCTTACGTTTATGCGTATAACGGTGCCATACCGGCGAAATATAAAAAGCGACGTGCAAGTTCATATCGATGCACAATACGCATTCAACTGCTCGTGTGAAGGCGCATTTCCCTTTCGTGTTTTACCGGTTCCTGTAGAAGAGGGATCAACCACATTTTTTTTTCTTCATAGCCTCTGTAACCTGTGAAAGCAATGTGTACCTCATCTTAACAGTGTGCTGGTTCTATCTCTGAGAACACCCAAAAACATCCGTCCTGTTAATGGCTTTACGGAGCACCACGTTGATTGCTCGCAATGCAGCGATGCGCAATCGGCATGCCGGTTTTCGGCTGCCGAGAACCGATCGGAGAATGGCCCACTGCATCCATCTTCCGCTTTCGCTGCCGCCGGTATCTGCAGAGTTTGTGAGACACTCGTTATTCTTTCACATCATTAACCCAATATTGCTGTTTGGGAAAAGTTCTAGGAAGCTTTTGTTCGGCTGGTTATGAAGGTATTTACGGCTTGCGTAAAGTTGTAAACGGGAACTGGCCTCATTGTTGGGCTCATGACTCATTCGGACACACTTTGTGGTATGTCATAATGCACGACTCCAGTACGCTACAGTGTAAGAGCAATGGTTGCGGGACCAGTGCCTTGTACGACCGATTTGAGGCTTAAACTGTAGGAGGGGGCGTGCGCCCGGAATTGCAGTCTCCTAGGTTAGTTTCAAGCGCGTAAACACAGACTTCACTCAGAACGGTGATTGAGGTAGTTACCCCGTGCCTCAGCCGTCCTTGTTCCGCCATAGCGAGTGTGGCACGGCTTCAGCCCGTGGTGGTGGTGGTGGTGGTTCGTTGGAAAAAGAAAAAGAAATGGACTGGGCATAATTTTGACCCCATCTAGGGGTTCACCGGCATACAACCCAGTCCGGGGGTTAGGGAATATAGAAGGGGGTGAATAGGATAGGGTAGAGAAAAAGGAGATAGGTAAAGAGAGAAAATAGAAAAAGTTAAGGCGCCGCGAAGAAAAGAAGCGTTGCCACAGACACTGGGGCCACCGAGCACAGTACACACCACAAACACAGGTCCTGGCGTCATGATGCGTCCGGGAGAAGTTCTCGACGGGAGCGGTGAAGCGTAGAGGCGAGGCTGTGCTGCGATGAGTCGTGCGCGGCGGTCCGAAGTGAGGGGAGCTTGCTGGGTGAAATTCCAGGCAAACGAGCGGTTACTGGCGAACGGGAGCTAGCGCTCGACGGCCCCACGCAGCAGAGCGCGCGCCGCCCGAAACAACAACCCATGGCTCGCGACGCGTGGCCGGCATAATCGCGATACCGCCCCGGCCGCGCAGGAGCGAACGAAAAACACGTCCGCTCCCCACGACAACCGAGGCCAAACTCCGGCTTAAGCCCGTCGGCCACGCAAAACGGGAGAGAACGAAAGAAGCTGCCGTTACATAGCAAACATACTTTACTCGAACTTTTCTATTTACCAACTTTCATACATAACTGACAATACAAAGCACGTGTACCCCTTTTATCCTGCTTTGCCATGTACAGTCGTCAAAAGTGTTAACAAGTACGAAGAAGCGGGTGCAGGCCTATGCACGCATCGGCAGGTTACGGTAGCGACCGGCGCGTCGTCGGCGGCTGATAATCGGTGCTCCCTATACTGACTTTCTGCACTCAGCAGCTTTAGCGCATGCGCCCAACCTCGATGATTACCCCGGGCGCTATAGCAAGCTGCCGCTCTGTAGGGTTGAAGCCGAGCTCGTGTTCATGATATTCCATATTTTGCTGAAGACGTCAGATGTAGCATGTACATACCCCTATTAAGCATCCTATTTAGTTTTTTGTTAGAGAACTCTTTAAGCCAAACTTCAACTCTTATTTCAGTTTTTCTCAATCACATGCGATCTACGCCTCGTCAGAGGTAGCGTTAACTTTTCGTCATATATTCGCGGTTTCATCGATTCAGGACCACGTTATGCCCACGTACTGAAATTCGCTATAGGATACATTTTTACACATTGTTAATGGAATGTCCTTTCACTTTATATACCACTCAGTCCACCACTTTGATTCCTTCGTAGCCTATATATCACCTGTGGGATTAAAATAACGGTTTAACTCAGGTGTGAAAGGCACGCTTGTTTCGCCACGTTGAAGCTGTTCTTCTCTGGACTGACCTGCTGCAGGAAGTATTTTTCCGAAGGTGTAGAGTAAACGTGCCGCTAATCTAGCATCGACTCAGCCCTGACCTTGCCGTCTTCTCTCTCACATTAATGACACACGTGGCTCTTCGGCGACTGTCGCGAACAACAACGCTGATCAGGTAATGCTGCCTTCCCCACCCTTCGTACGGCGCACGAGGGCAACACCTTCGGGACTTTGCGCTCCATGCGGGGTTGCTCCCACGCATTAGACAATAGATAGAAGCCATCTTACCGATACTTGCTCGCACTACAGTACTGTATAGGACCGGAGAATTCTTTCTCAAGGTGTTCGTGAAAACGCATAATAGACCTTGCCGTCAGGAAAAGAAAGTCGCAAATGCAACTCAGTAATCTTAAAAATGTCTTCGTCTATTAAAGGTCGAACAGCTTGCTCAATCAGTGCGAAAATTTCCAAATCAAGGTTATTGTGTAGTCCATGGCTGCCCGTTGTTACCAACATATCCCTGTATGCTTACGGCATGAATTACAGCTTCGAAATCCGGTCTAAGACACAGTCTTAGGCCTGATGCTCCAAATACCTGAATTGCTTCAGAGATACCCTTCGTTGTTAAAAATCGCTTGACTTATTACAGAAGTTCACACGGGCTTCCCTAAAAGACTCTTGGATAGCTTTTACGGCGGCGGGTATTGTTCTCCAAGCTATTTGCTGGCGTCAGTGGAGGTATGCATCAAAGGCATATTACTGTCATCTTCTCGGCTACGTATTTTCAAGGCACGCTTCCTTGGCGCAGCGAAATTGATCCGGATAGGAATAGAACTTTCTTAGAGGTACGACATTGTGTTTCTTATTTTCGCGCAGATTCCCTCTGGAAAACTCATGCATAGAAGTAGCCTGGGAAGAGGCGACATTTGTCTATGTGTACCCGTCCCACGGGGCAACCGTACAACCTCTATCGGGTGTTCTCACTTCGCCAACAAGCAGTAGGAGAAAACACCTTTCCCTGAACGACGCTCACGTCCAGACGCTTTATTGAACGCTGCCGGCCACACGTTCACAGGTGCGCCCAAAGCTATACTGCGCGGCGCGGGACGCTAGTGGCGATGCTAGCGCCGAGGGCGCTAGCGTCGGCGGCTTAGCCCTCCGCTCCACGCTCTCCTCCGCCCTTCTTTCGCGCACAGGACACAAACACCGTGCGGTCTGGGCGCGAGCGCTCAGTGGGTGCCGTGAAGCGCTCGCGCTTATGAAAGGAAGCTGGCGCTGCCGCGCAGGACGGAGAGACTCATTCCAGTGGACGCGTTCGTTTCTACTTCTTCATCGATACTGACTCCTGCTTTGCGACAAAAAGGCTCCACCATTTAGTTTACACGTCCGAAAATTTAAGATTATACTTTGACGGCTTGATGCGCCCGGAGAATATCGATTAGGAAGTTTCAGGAGTGTGGTGTCCGGCAAGAACTTTGGATACGTGTTTTGCGCCAGTGATTGGAGGATAAGCCACTTGTGCTTGTGTTCAGTGGGAGTGACTGGAAGTCTGCGGATCCTGAGGAAGATACGCGAATCGGAGACTTGCCCCGTTCTAGGAAGAAGTAAGCCTTCCAGAAAGTAAGATGGCATATCTTTTTTTTTCTTTTTTTGACGTCAGAGAGGCTAGCGTGAATTTATCCTGTGGAGCTAGGTGTGTCAGTGATGATCGCTTTTCTTTGTCGCTACTGATCATACTAATACGAGTAATCTCCATTTTATTCGGCGTGTTTAGTTGTGCATTGTGACATTGTGTTTCCCTAATTGTGTAAAAAAAAACAACCGATCGCAGTGCGTTTTAATTAATTGAAAATGAACGCCATAAAGCGCCTGAATTAAGAGCCGATTTTTGTTCGACCAAAGAAAGTTATCAGTCAACTGTTGCTTTATTTTTAAATAACTGCTGCAGAGATTTTCATCGTAGCGTGTTAGAAACACTGGGTTCGCGGCAATGCTGATTACCTAGAATTTATGTGGCCTACTATCCAAGAATTGATTTTTATGAAAAAAAATAATTTTTGAACTTTCTGTAGTTGGCAAGCAAGGCACAGCCGGTACCCTACCTTAGGCTGAAGTAATTCTTTCGCTCTGAGGCTTACGTAAAAAATCAGGTCGCCACTTTTCCAGATAATAAATTCAGTACTGTATTTATTATTAGCAGCAGTGCCAAAAAAAAACTACCATGAAAAAAAATGTCTCCGGAAATTCAGAGAATTTTCTAATAATGCGTGGCATTCTTATGCCGCTTGACTTGAGTGTGAGCTTTTTATAGCCAAATTTCTTGTTTTTTCTAAATCCTGTCCGACCAATTACCTGCATTTACGCTAACATACTGATTACAAGTGGAACTATCGCAAAACCTGCATTATTGTAGAAATGCAGGGCGTTTGGTTCGCCCTTTACCGAGATTTTTAAATATATTTTTTTCTTATTTTTTACCATTTCAACTTTTAGTTGGGCGACTTACCTCCATTTACGCCAATATAACGATTAAAGGTGGAACTTCCGCAAAATTTGTATTATTGTGGAAATGCAGGGCGTTGTACGGTCCAGGATTAGACGCGCTTTTGTATTTTTATTTTCTAATTTTCCAAATTTTCTTCGACCACTCATCTCCATTTACGCTATATAACGATTACATTCAGAACTTTTGCAAAATCTGCATTATTGTGGAAAAGCATGGCGTCACACGGTGCACCACTTTTGCGTGTTTTTAAAAAAATTCTATTATTTTTTTTATTGTTTCAAAATTGTTTCAATTTACGCGAATATAACGATTACCGATGGAACTTCCGCAAACTCTGCATTATTGTGGAAACGAAGGTCGTGTTATGAGTTGAGGTTGTACGGTTTTTATATTTTTCCTATTTTTTACTTTTAGAAATTTTGTTCCGCGAAGTATTACTAATTACGCTATTATAACTATTACATGTGGAACTTTCTCGAAATCCGAACATTTGTAGAAATACACGGTTCGCCATTTTTGCTGATTTTTGTATATTTTTGTATTTTTTATTTTCAAAATTTCGCTCGACCATTGGCGCTAATCTCCAGTTACGCTAATATAACGATTACACGTGGAAATTTAGCGAAATCTACGTTATTGTGGAAATGCAGGGCGTTATACCGTTTGCTAGTTGCTGTATTCTTTGAATATTTTTTTTGTGTGTCTTTCAAAATTTTGTTCGACAAGTTATCTCTATTTGGGCATATATATAACAATTGCAGCTGGAACTTTTGCGAAATCTGCATTCTTTGTACATGCAGGGCGTTACGCCCTTCACCATTTTCTTAAATTTGTTAATATTTTTCTCAATTTTTTAGTGTTTCGAAATTTTGTTCGACAAATTATCACCATTTACGGTAATATAACGATTGCATTTGAACTTTCTCGAAATCATCATTTTTGTGAAAGCTCGCGGTGCTACGCCGTTCGCCATTTTCATATTTTTTAAATTTTTCCTAATTTTTAGTGTTTCGAAATTTCTTTCTATAAATTGTCTCGTTTACGTAATTTAATAACCATTGCAGGTGAAACTTTCGCAAAATCTGCAGTACTGGGGAAATGCAGGGCGTTACACGGTTGGAGATTTTACGCCATTTATATATACATTTTTTTTGTTTTTTCGGAATTTCGTTCGACCAATTACTGAAATTTACGCTATTAACACGACTAGAGGTGGAACTTTTGTGGAATCTCCATTATTGTGGGTAAGGCGGACGTTACACGTTTCGCCTCTTTTTGCAATCTTTCTAGCCTTTTTTTTAGTTTTTCACAGTGTCGTGCGACCAGTTATCTCCATTTACGCTAGTTTAACGATTACGGCTTGAACTTCCGCGATATCTGCATTTTTGTGGAAATGCAGGGCATTACACGGTTCTGGCTGGGGGGTACTCGGAAAAGAACGCTACGCATTAAAACCAATCCTCTGTACATTGTCCTGCCAGGTATTGATGCACCGATGCAGTTGACAGTTAGCTCAGAACAAATAAAAACGCACAACAACAAACATCCTAATTTTTTTTATGTACCACCCCACCACATTTGTGTTCTCCCTCCTTTTTAGCCTTTTTAAGTTTTTTACGTTTCAGTGGAGGTAACGACAAATACTTGGTAATTGATGTCTCGACTCATCAATAAACATACACATGTTGTGGAACTTGTGCCATCTCAAAACATAATTTCGCTCAAAGAACCGTTGATATCGAACAAGCTTTTAATACTCCACGTGTTTATTATGCTACACGAAGAGCTGACGTGCATCTTTTCGCTATTTCGAAGAAAAAAATATTAACTGAAAAAAACTAAAATTGGCTGGCGTTTACTATGTTCCCTAATGCGATATTTTGTCGCAGCAGCAGTGCGCTGAGGCCCCACTCACGGCAGCGAGGATGAGCCTCTACGTCGGCGGTGCGAAGTGCGTCTGAGGAAGCCACTGCGAACTGTGTCTTAAGCGAACGCACATCATAGTCACGCGCCCGCCCCGCTCACGTTTTCGCCAAACGTCGCGGCGTCGAGCGCCTCGTGCGGGCACAGCATTCTGTCCCCTCCCCTCCCCCACCGCACACTTTCGGAGACTGCTGGCTGGCGCCGCTACGACTAACCAGCCTCCTCTCCCAATTTCGGGACACTCTCCTCCTTTGCTTTCTTTCATCGTTCGCTTTCTCTTTTCTTTCACTCGTCGGTCTTGCCATCGTTCACTCGGTTACGGTGGCGACGCGGCTCAGCCCAGAGACGGCCGCCAAAGGGCTGCGCCCTAAAAAATTTCTGAACACCGCTACAGTTCCATCAATGGTACGGTATTGTCATAGCACAAACACAGTCGCTCTAAGAAACGAATAACCCGTTTTTTTTTTTTTGCGTATGAGTTCGATAAGTTCACAACAGATAGTTACTGCTCACGTACACAATGAGTGGAACACTGAACTACATTTTTGTTTTGTGTTTCCATTCTCCTGTAAACGCCTATGCGTGACAGCGTATTCTCCACTTTCAATAAAACCTTCGGAAGAGTGGGTAGCGCTCTCCTTTTTCTTGGAACCCAGGAGGCAGGGAATTGCTTTATCGTGCCCAATATTCGTAGTTTACTTCTGCGATCGACTTGCGGGTGTCGTAATGTATTAGGGGACTCCATTTGCGTCGTTTCCCGTCTCTATCAATTACTCGTAATTGCGAGGAAGCGTGCCCAAAAGAAAAGATACACAAGACCAGTATTCCGTATTTAACCTCGGCGTTAATGCGCCATCATGGCTTCTGCAACGCTGCTCTTGAGAGTGCAAGAATAATTGGTGGAAGTTTGGCGAGATGCTTCCGTTTTTTTTCTAAAGCTCTTATTGACAGAAATAAACGGCTTAAGAACGCAACAGATGGATCGCTCGTGTTGTGTGTTTCTTAGCGCTTTAATCCGGCATTTATTGGGGCGAATCGAACAAAAATGAGGATAACATGTATATGTTCTCTGATAGCAAACTATAGCTATTAAGTGAGGCCAAATTTCCCACAACGACACCAGAAAAACTTAAAATTGTAAGTTCCAACTTTTGACATTAAAAAGAGCGTTTAGAATTCCTCTTTATCACACTTCCCTGTCTCACTGATTCAGAACACATCATAACCAAAGCAGTCCATGTGGGAGATCCGCTAAAAATTTGGAGCAATTGTAAACATTCAAACAATATCTTAAAACAGGTGGGTCGATTTTCTAAAGCTTGGAAGTTGATTATTTTTATTTTCGTTTTGCTCTTCCAAGTCGGTGGATAGAAACTTGACGTAGAAAGAAGAGCCCTACAAAGGAATAGGTGGAGTTTTTATGATTGAGGAGATTCTATTTTAAGTGGGTCACTTTGGGGAGCCATAATAGATTGTTTACCTCAAAGGAAATCTCCAGTTATCAAATTTCAACGACATGGAGGGGGTGGTAAGAAAAGATATTGAGTTACGTCGGCGGCTGAGAAAGCAAAAAATATGTCTGTACAACGCTAGCAAGCCACGCTAATATGTGTTTTCCTTTTAAAGCAGTGGCCGCACTTAATGAGACGCACTCGACTAACCAAGCCACAACGGCCACTCGTGCGTTCACCGCAACTTCCCTACATTTCAAGTGCATACCACTTGAGGGCGGCGTTTTGTCGTCGTAACTCGCTCGCTGGGCCCAAGTGGAGCCGGCGTTCCGTCGTAGCCGCTTCCTTCGTGGCGTAACCCAAAGGCTTCGAAATCCAAGCGGTTTATATAGTCATAAGCGCTGGAAACTCGTGAACCGCTGGAGCTTGTAATACATCTCCCCGTTGTTTCGCGCAAAGAATACTGCAGGTACATTTGAGGCAAAATATGCGTAAGTGTAAATGTAACGACTAATTGAAAATATACCATGGTACGCGCACACCGAACACTATTTCACTCAATATCATGTAATTAAAGTTAATCACTTATATGCCTTCAGATTGCTAGTCATGTATAAGAATGCAATATCAAGAAACGATGAATCATTTATTTCGATGCCTCAACTCACACGCCATGCCACTTCTTACAACGTGCGCCAGCGCCTGGCGTGGTTTCCGAACTAACTATCGCCCACAGTCATTGTGCTATACTTTACCACTGTATCTAAATTGTCTCGAGAGTAATAATATCTGCCTCCAAAACACTTCAAAGAAAAAAAATGTGTACGGTTCTTTACCTGTTCGAGACACTCTGAATTATCGTGATGAGACTAGATTAAACTCTTTGTCAAGCAGCAATCTGTACGAACAGCAAACCCCTTATGCTGTGTTTTAGGATTTTTATTCGCTTTTATGCTATGCCTTTCAAGCTAAATGCTATGCTTTTTATGCCTGTGTTAATTTTCCTTGTTCTCGTGAAAGTGTGTTTTGTGATTTTATTTTATCCTTCTGAGCGACCGGCATATTACAGAGATGTTACAATTGTGCTTTGGCCAATGTATGAAGTGAAATGTATATGAACGAAGCTGTTGGGTTGGGCGTATGGGGTCTTCAATCTGCGTTGTTTGCAGCTTTTTCCCATGCGTGCTATCTCTACTGTACCGCAAGAATAGAGAAATTAAGTTTCATTTCATAATTAACCGGCAGTGCCGGCGTTCATTTAGTTAGGAGCGCTCGTTGGGTTGGTTTTTACGATGGTAAGCGAAAAAAAGTGGCAGTGCAACGCCGGCACGTGCGGGAGGAAAAGTAAGCACAAAAAGAGCAGAACTCCCGCTGGCGCACTTTCAGGCAGGGGGCGCACGAGCACTGCGAAGGCGGGAAATTTGAATTGCATTGGGTGGTAGCAGTGAGGGGATAACGGCGCTACAGCCCATTATGGCGAATCACTGCTCTGCACTTCCGACATTGAGTGGAACGGCTTTAATTTTTCTTTTGTGGTTGGTTTCTCTAGCGCTGCGCGTATTGTTACTTGGTTTGTTATAAGGGCTTTCGATGCTTGGTTTTACCGCTTAGTATATGTTAGATATGTGCTTTGATTAAACATCGCTATTATGGCAAAGCAAACTGAACGAGGAATGGTCGCCTCAACGAATTTAAATTGTCTTGGATTCAAGAACAAAGGCGACATTCAACTCATTCTTAAGCTATCGTTTTAACGTGAAGAGGCAGCAATTAAAGCATACAGGATGACGAATAATTCTTATATAATCGCACATTGCATGAACCTCACAACTCAATGAGTTATACCCCCAAGCTGTATTGCTAAGTTAAGTGCCGCTAATATTTGTGTTGCCGTTTATTGTTTCTGGGTATATCGTGTTGCGGCATACGGAAGACAATAAAAGGCGGCCATGGTTCGACGTTTTTGTAACCATCTTTTTTCCTACGCCGTTATTATCCTTTTGCGCCTTTTACTTTTGGCAATGATGGGGATGAGCATTGTTAGTTCATATTCTGGCTTAGCGTTTTATAACCTGACCTTCTAGCCTAACGGAGCGCCAAGAAAGCTCCTGGTTCCGGTTGACGACGACCGAATTAAAGTGTGGCGGTAGAGTTAACGTCTTGCCGTCGCATACAAGCCTGCGCCCCCAGCAGCGCGAGCAACTCGCCTGTTATATGATGATTGTCTCATCATCACCATTTTAAGTGCAGAGCCCTTTAGGGGCTCGCCCTGTAGTCGTAGCTCGCAGTAACGGTCGATACCAAGCGACTGCCGGAATCAGGCGGCGCAGCAAGATAACGGACCCAAGTAGAGCCCGGCGTACCCGCCGTAGGGCGTCCCGCAGAGGCTTGGAAAACCAAGCGGTTTAAATAGTCATAACCGTACGAAACTCGTGAAACGCTGGCGCTTGTCATACATCTCCCCGCTGTTTAGCGCATAAAAAAACTGCAGGTACATTTTACGCAAAATATATGCAATTAATCGGCAGCACCCGCGTTTATTTAGTTTGGAACGCTCGTTGGGCTGGTTTTTGCGATAGGAAGAGAAAAAATTGGCCGCGTATCTGCCCCTTTGGCTGCAAATGTCGTCAAAAGACGATAGTCTTTGTAGGCCTTTGCCAAGGAAATGCCCCCCTTTGATTTCCCGCTCACCTCTCATGCTGTTCGTGTACCGTCGCGCTCATCCCAAGGTAAACACACTAAAGATTTGCTCAAGGCGATTTGAATTTACCGCGTTCCACTGATACAGGCCGGGTTCCGCGATGCCAGCGCTGCAGTATGGAGGAGACGCGCGTGAATCGAGGCGGCCGACTACAAGGTTTATATAGCCGCGTGGCCCTGCTCCACGTGCGTTCCAAGGAGAACGTGGAACCCAGCTAGTGGAACCTTTCGTTGCTAGTGGAACCTTTCGTGGCACTGCTGGGAATCTTGAATGTACCATAAAGAGGTAACGACGAAAGTTCATGCTCGAGCCGTGGACAAGATTTCTAAGCACCGGCCATACACAGCAAAAAAATAAAAATAAAAATAAAAATCCCAAATTTCAGTACTGCGCCTTTCTGTGGTCTTTTTCGGTGCGACTGTGCTCTGCTTGTTGTACCAGGCCCTACCTTCAAACTACGCCACACCCTTGTCGAGAGTCCCTGACGATGTCACTAATTTCGCAGCGACTTGCTTCACTCCATCAAAAAATGCCCACAGTACCTTCTGTCAACAGCTTGTGCCTTCGTGGCAAACAAAGGGATTGTGACTGCATATTGCGAACTCGCTTCGCGTCACGCACGAATTGGAACTCGCTGCTACTCTGTGTGGGTTTTAAAATGTACTGAGCGCGACTGTTAGTCATAGCGTTCACTGTGTGCTCCGGCCCATGAGAGTAGGATGAAATTATGCTCGTCTTTACTTCCATATTTCTCAATTTCAGTGGGAGGAACAGGACTAATATTTTAAATGCAGAGCATTTCTTAGCCTCGCCTCTTCCTGCGTCGGACGGCGTCCACAGCTCCGCGTCCGCATCAGGTGCCCCTCTCCTCCTTCCCTCCTCTCTCTCAACAGCAGCTGGCGCGCGCATGCGTCGTAGTCTGCCCGTTCGCTCCGTCGCGGTCTCGGCGTAACAGGTGCGTGATAGCAGCGCGGTGGGGCGTGGAAAGGCGCGCGCTGCTTGCGCATGCGCGCTCTCCCCCCCCCCCCCCCCCCCGTACTGCTCTCCCTCTACTGCGCGCGCTGCAAATATGAAGCGGCTAGCGGTCGCTCGTGCTTCAGTCACTGCGTTGCTTCTTCCTTCCTTGGTTGACGCTCGCTCCCACGTTTCCTCGCGTCTGCTACTCCAGCATCACGGAAGAAGCGATGGAAGCAACACTGCCTTCAACCAGTACTGAGGCCCCAATGCTCTGCATTTACTCGTGTTCCCCTCGCGGGAAGGCGCGGGAATTTTTTTTTCATATGTTACCTACTTTTAAGGGACCAATCGCTGAGAGGGTTGATTACAAATTATCTCAGGCATGTTTGAAGCCTAATCTCAGTCATGCACCCACCATGGTGGCTCAGTGGCTAAGGCATTGTGTTGCTCAGCACGAGGACGCGGGTTACATTTCCGGCCGCGGTGGCCGCTTTTCTGATGGAGGCGAAAAGTAAAAACGCTCGTGTGTACGAGATTTCGGCACACGTTAAAGATCACCAGGTGTTCAAAATTAATCCGGAGCCCTCCACTACGGGGCACCTCATCGCCTGCGTTGCGTCGGCGCGTTAAACCCTACAATTAATCATTCAAGCCTTTAAAGCGCCTCAAGTCCTTGCGTGTGCTTTGAAGCAAAGCGAAGGAACGAGTAGGAGCGTTAGTACAGCGCGAGAGCCGAGAGTGGAGAATGAACGATAGTACAATGAACGATAGAAGGGGGGATGACAGCACGCGCCGCGCATGCGCAGTGCGGAAACGCGGCGGAGTAATGGTGCGTGACTCGTCTGGTTTCTGTTTGCGTGTACGTATTGCAGGGCCTCCGTGATGATCAACGGTGAGATTCGAAAGACGCAGAAGATTGCAGCGAAGAATCGATACGCGTAAGACAACAGCAGCGAGAAAGATTCGGCGAGCCTGCGCAACGTAAAAGAAAGCTCGTTGAGGGAGGCCCTGGGGCAGAACTGCGAAAAAAAGTGTCAATGAACAACTAAAGATATTCAAAAGCATACATTTATGCGGAGTCTGGTGCGAGCACGCTAAATACAATTCGAGCGATCAATTTCGGCCTTCGTGCGACGGAAAAAAAAAAATAGGTCGGGTGAGCTTGAGCACTTGGACGGAATGGGCATCCGGTTACCCCAGAAAGTTTTGTGAAAACGCGGACAGACCTAGGATGTTTAGCACTCGCGAATGTATGCAAAGTGATCGGGTCAAGTGTTGCAATCAATTTAGAGTGCACTACCGTCTTCTTGAAGGCCGCTCCACGATTAACGTGAACGCCGGAGTGTAATCAGTTTATCATTTAGCAGATTTAATTTAGCGGCCTACAATGAAAGCCGTATATGGGTAGGCCGATATCAGAATTTGTAAGCATTACCATATTGTGTTCTGACTAAACTGAAGTACCGGTCAGAGCGCCTTCTGTTTTATTTATTGCTTTTTTTAGCTAGTGCTGAAACCCGTGCAGGGGTAAGCATGAGAGAAACAGACAATTACATCCGTAAAGAACTGATCGTACAAAATAAATGCGCAATTCTTAGACAAAAGAAGGGACACACAGTTTTGAGTTAAAAACTCTGAAGAATGTCTTCTAAAAACAGCAAAAATATTACAAACTGGTAGCGCCCTGCGGCGGAATGTCCGCACGATCAATCTGCGCGCGACGGCGCCCCTTTCATCCCGGATGAAAGGCTTCTGGAAGCGTATTTAATTCACCGCTGTTTGAAGCGTCTGCTCTCTTGCGACGACTGGCAGCTTCGCCATTGCGCGTGCGCTTGATGGGATGCGCGCTGACGCCGCCCAACGTCAATCGGTAAACGTGGGACGTTCGTACGCCACAATAACGCGGCGTTGACAGTTCGTTACGCGGGGTGGATTGTTATCGCCGCTCGTTCACAAAGTGTGATGGGGTTCCGCATTATTGGGTGCGTAGGCGATGAGAGAAAACATCCGGAGGGCGTCACGAACCCCTCGCCCTGCGAAATTAATTCAGCTTCGTTTTGTTCTCCTTTGCGTGTATGTCAAGAAGAAAACGAGCTTTCTGTTTTTATGAGGAGGAAATGACAAAGGAGGCGACTTGAATTTGCGGGAACTTTTTCTTTCGCCGTCGCTCACCCTTCACTCTGTCACTTCGTCGCCACTTTCATGCAGGAACCACATTAGCGTAGCATTTGCTAATGTCGGTGCGGACACAGTGATTCAGCCATTTCATTTTGTAAGGTGTGGGTTATGAGAAAAATTTATTTCCTTATAGTCGCACATTTATTTTGTCTTCTCAGGTCGCTCTGTACAATGTAGAAGTCGCTTCAAATACGTAATTGTGTGGGATGCCGAAATACATTGCTAATGTTTATGACGCAAAAGTAAACATCCGTTGAGAAGAGGTGTGAGATGGTGGACTGCTGTCCGAGCGAATCCTCTTTGTTGGATTCCGCTTAACAGAAAGCGATAAAGAAGGCAACTTGGTCAAACGTTTTCCCATTGCTGTTTGCGCTACATTTTTTTTATCTAGCTATTGCGGAAGTGCTTCAGTATCGAAGATTTCATTCTCCGGGGCAAGGAAAATCCATACCTAGTTCGTGAAGTGGGAATTGTTTTCTTGTGCGGGGGTGGTTTGAATTGTATTTATTTTCTATTGATGTGTTTACGTGTAGAATCTGAACGAGGGTCTGTTTGTTCTGTAACTGAGTACCCAAGGCACACTCTAGCATTCAAATCCAAACGTCATCAAGGTACCCTCTAAGAAATGCCGCAGGTGCGCTTCATCACAATGCCCCAAAACGACTAATCAGCCTAATCGTATTTGCGAATTTGGCGAATGGCTAGGCTTAGCATTACACTGAAGTGGAAAATAGAAATTGAGTTTCGACAACAGCGGAAGGCGTGCATGGGCGCCGTTGCTTGAGCGCAGTTTCTATTTTTTGCTATAATCGCGTGCTCGGTCTCGTCATTCGCAAAATTCGCACGTTTGGCCCCACTGATTGGTGGTTTTGGGGCGTTGTCATGAAGTCCACCTGCGGCGATTGCTTATAGTGTAGACAAACGATTTATGGAAGCGTTTTTACTCAGTATGGGACAGTGGCTAGTATGAAAAGCATTCCCCAACAGTGCACAAACTTAGGCGCTTAATACGGTTCCATGAAGCTTTTCTACAGGGGGTACACAATAGTCTGCACCAGGGGACCGCTTGGCAAAAACTGTCTCTGCGGACTCTAGATGCACGTCGCCTGCTGTCGAGACCGGCCCGTATGCGCGTCCTAGCTTAATCGCAGGCACGCACGTTTTCTCGCGTTGGCAGCCGCGCTACGATTGTCAGTAACGCGATACGGGGCGACGCCTTCGTAGCATCCCTTTCGCCGCGACGACCAGTCTACGGCCAGACGGGGCCAATTCGCCGGCTTTTGCGCGTGTCTTCATGTTCTGACTTATCGTCCCTCGGAAAGGCTAGTCTTCTATCTCGATGCGACCATTAGACATATAATAAGAAGGATAAGAATCGCGTGGAATGCATTCGGTAGCGTCCTCAGATAATGAATGCCAGCCTACCATTGGTGCTAAAGATGAAAGTGTATAACAGCTGCATCTTACGGTACTCACCTACGGGGCATAAACTTAATTGGAGGCTCACTAAGAGGGTCCAACTTAAGTTGAGGGTGACTCAGCGGGCAATGAAACGGTAGATGATGGGTGTAACATTGAGAGACACGAAGAGAGCGGAGTGGGTCAGGGAACAAACGGGGGTCGAGGACATATTAGTAGAAATTAAGAAGAAGAAATGGGCGTGGGCAGTGCATGTAATTCGAAACCAAGACAACCGTTTCTTGTTAAGGGTAACAGAAAGGATTCCTAGAGAAGGCAAGCGTGGCAGGGGGCGGCAGAAGGTGTAGATTGGCAGATGAGATCAAGAAGAATGCGGGGATAAATTGGTCGCAGTTGGCACAGGACCGGGCTAATTGCAGAATAATGGGAGAGGCCTTTGCCCTACAGTAGGCGTAGATAGGCTTGTGATGACAATTGGGTATAATTCCGGGTAACGATAGACCAACATGCAGCGAACACATACGCAAAAATCGGTGCAGTCAGCACGCACGCACGGCCTCAGATGTGTAATGTGAGGGCAAGGTACTGCACTAAGTCATCACACCATAGCGCGTTACTGACAATCGGCTCACGGCTGCTGAAAGCGAAAGAAAATTCTGTGCACACGAGTGAACAAGGATGCGCATGCGCGCTGTGCCGTTCTCCACTGTGCCTCCATAGTGCGCAGTTGCAGCTTTCGCCATAAATCACAGAAAATGTTCGCACTAAGTAATAAAGCAGCACCGTCAGCAACCCACTGCGACAAAATTCATCGAAGCTAGCGTGCAAGACCTGAATGGCGAAGCTGGTGTAGGTGAGCATTGCCGTACACATAGAGAAGTTTCATAGTATCATTGCTTATTTGCATAGTTGCCATGCAAGTAATCATTGTCATCTGCATCGAAGGGGTCGCCGTCTTCTTCGCGGCGAGTGGTGGACGCAAAGTCATCCTCAGCATTGTATACTTCCACCAGCCCTTCGTCATCGACTCTAGGCAGCGGTGTCGGAATGTGCAAGTCGTCTTGGAAAGGAGTAGCACACTAGTAGCCATGTCTTTCCATTACCCATAACGGCTTCTCGTTATTGTGGCGGCCGCGCTGACCTCTCCCCAGCAGGGTGTCTTTTCATCTATAGCATTAGCGCTGGAGTTCTTTTTTACATGCGCGGTAGCCCTTGATGACAGCACTAGAGTATTTTTTTTCTCAAGCAATTGCGCTATTCGGGGATTCGGTAACCGTCGCAAGGCACGCGCACACGAACGCAATTAATTTTCTCGCTCCTCGAGTTTTTTTTTCTAAGGCTACCGCGCGTGCCGGGGACGCTCGGCAGTCGCCGCGAAGCACGCGCTCACGGGCTTTCACATTTTCTTGGTGTTTTTTTCCTCTAACACCGAACTTACGGCTTGAACAACAGCTCCGCTGCTAAAAGACATGAAATAAAATGCGGCGAATCGTTATAGACAACAGTTGCTGCACAAGCGCAAAGTAAAAAGCCAATTGGCAGATCGAACCTTGTCCAAGCATTTCGAAGTAATTTTTAAAGAAGCTAACAAACTGCCACAGCTTCAACCTAATTATTAACAGGCACTTTTTTTATTACAAGGGGGACAGACCAGATTAATTATCTTCAACGCCACTAAGCGAGTCATATGCACTGTCCCCAGGATATTCGAAGCTTTTCTGCATGCAAAAACTGAAACGACTCCTTGTAAACCTTGCGAGAAGTGTCAGTGCAACGTATGCAAATATATACACATGATTATTGTGGCTGTAAGTATGCCTTCCTGTTTCAAATATTCTGGAAACGCGAACTTGAATTGCGACTCTCTCACTGAAATGTACTGGCTGAGTATTGCAGTATGAATTATTCAGTACACAGGTCACAGAAACAGGGCCTTCCGCAACAGCTGTAGCAACCATCGTGCACGTGCTCAGGCTCAGGCCAACACCTGTCCCCGCATTACAATTTCTAAAACCACCCGTTTGACTCCCTTCAAGCTACACTCGTTTAGGCTGTGTTTGTTTTTGGTACAAGGAAATGCAGGCAGCGGGAGTCACGCATAACGCATACAATAATTATTTCTAAAGCTGGAATAAATGTCGGTCATGGCTTATTGTCTCGATACCCACTCCTAAAAACCTAGCATGGTGATAACATTTACCGATACGGAGCACTTTAGGGTCCCGACTTTTCGTCGAAGTAAGTCCGCGGTCACGGTGTCCCACTACTTCACGCACACAGAGTCCGACGGCGTCACGCGCCCATGCAGAGGCTTTGAAAAGATACCCAATTGTCCCTCGGTTCAGCCTTCCGGCCAAAAGTTGAGGATACTTGTACAAGAAGCTTATATAGACAGAACCGTTCGAAATTCCTGGAACCGCTGGCAATGGTCATACTGATACATGTCCCCATTATTTAGCACAAAGAAAACTGCAGGTACATCTTAGGCAAACTGTATGTACTTTACCGGCAGTCCCCCCGTTCATTTAGGTAGGAATTCTCGTTGTATTGGTTTGGACATTAGTAAGCGAAAAAAATGCCGCCGAAGAAAAATGGACGCGTTCAAAATGGCGCAGAAAGGTTCCGGCACGTGACAGATGAAAGCAAGCACAAAAGGAACAGCACTCCCGCTCGTGCTGTTCCAGGCAGAACAAGAATCGGCGGGAAAATTGAATTGAATTGAATAAACCTCCGTTCAATTTATTAAGAGAGGAGTCGGACAGGGAGGGGAAGAGTGTGAGGGAAAGAGCGGAGAACTGCGCCACAGCCCCTCTGGCGAATCACTGCTCGGAACTTGACAGCTTTAACGTTAATAAGTGTAACTGCTTTAAGTTCTTTTAAAGACGAAAGTCTTTATTGGGCTACTTAAACGCAGAAATTTTGGTCTGTCTGTCTGTTCTGTTTGTCTGTCTTTCTGTCTGTCTGTCTGTCTGTCCGTGACTCGATTCAGCCACCCGACCAAAGTAATAAAAGCTGCGCAATAGTCTTATACTCACAACCAAATCAAAACGTCCCAGTCCAGGGTTAGTGTTCATACTTGTCAAAATTGTTGAACAAGAACAAGGCATTACTCAAATATAAAGCAGCAAATCAATGCATACGTGATGTTTGCAGTGTTCTTTTATTAAAAAATCGTGATTGCTTGTTTTTTGCGCAAATGAAATACTACATCAACGGCAGAAAATCGTCGCCTGCTGTTGCCCGCGCTACCTCCTGGCGGCATTTTAACAATCAAATGGCAACAGTAACAAAAGGTTCCACTGTGTAGGATTCACATTCCGCTTGGAACGCTCGTGGAGTAGGGATACGTGGTTCTGTAAACGTTGTAGTAAGGTGCTTCAATTCACGCGCGTCTCCGCTGTACGGCAGCGCTGGCATCGCGGCAGCAGACTTGGAGCAGTGGAACGCGGTAAATTTAAATTGACTTGAGCAAACCTGAAGCGTGTTATCTTGGGAGGAACGAGACGAAAGAGGGACAGCATGATAGGTGGGCGGGAAAGAGAAGGGAGACATGTACTTGGCCTCCAGTCGACTCCATTCGACTATCGCCTTTCAGCGATATTTGCAACAAAAGGAGCGATACGCCGCCATTTTGTTTTCCTTTCAGCCACTCCGCAACACAGGCGGATGTTAATAGCCGACATAACGCCGCAGCGCGCCCCTTGAATCCCTCGGAAACTTCCTTGGCTTCCGTGAGATACAAGAAAACTACAGATACAGGCACAAATACATATGCAGAGATACAGGCACCCAGGTTCCTGGAACAATGTCAGAGTGCCTCTCAATGCCACCCTCTGTGTGCGAGAAATGGAAACGCAGAAAATTTGAAATACCTGCAGTGTGTTCGTATTCTCAGACAATTTTTGCCTGCACAAGCCGAAGTTCCGTAGATCGTACGACTAACCAGGTTTCTGAATCCCCCTTATCAGTTGCTTAACTATAATATAATAACACATAAAAGCTTTTGTTCATCAGGGCTTGGTCATTTGATCTTTCTTGCGCGCTGTTTTCTGGACTACAAATTTTCGTCATTGCTGTTTTCCCGCTATGGTATTTGGAGTAGGATTGCCTTGAAATGTTATTGAGAGCCGTACACTTGTGGTTGTCTTCTCCTTCGAGCTGTTAATTTATTTTTCCAAGAATGTTTTCTTTTTGTACATTTTCTTGTTTCTTGAGTATGTGCGTGTGTGTGTTTCTGTGCGCTCGGGGTAACGAGGTTGTAAATTCGCATTGCGGTCTCCGAAAACCTCCTAAAAGTTGTGTTGACAATGCCAGCACAAGACACAAAGCATCCCTAAGTAAGTTATTCAGGTGAATAACCGTTTTTGCCATTTTGTTCGGCAGTCAAAGCTATCACATTCTCTCTCGATATATATATATATATTTATATTGTAAGGAAATGAGGGGCTCGTTCAGGAAATACAGAAAGATAGGTCGGCAGTCTACAACGCCAAAGGAGGCATAGGGGTGTGGTTAGGCTCTTTTTTTTACTAGGGGTAATGAAGTTAACATTTGTTTAAATATTCAGAAGAAAGAAAGAAAGAAAAACACGCGCCCAAAGTGACCTAACCCCCCACCCATCGGTCCCCGATCGGTTCCCACTCTGGGCGCGTGTTTTTCTTTCTTTCTTTCTTCCGAATATTTAAACAAATGTTAACTTCATTACCCCTAGTAAAAAAAAGCCTAACCACACCCCTATCCCCTATGCCTCCTTTGGCGTTGTACACTGCCGACCTATTTTTCTGTATATATATATATATATATATATATATATATATATATATATATATATATATATATATATATATATATATATATATATATATATATATATATATATATATATATATATGGGCGCGATATCAGCAATTGGCACAGTCGTCTATGCAAGGACAATTCCCCGTTGGGGAAATTCGTTGTGGTACACGCCCGACGACGAGAAGGCAGAAGAACCGCTTGGCGCACGGGCCGATCCTGTATCGCGTCGGACCTTGCTTGCTTAGCACGTAGAATCTCGGCTTCTCCGCAGCTCTTACTGCTCGTTAGTGGTCCAGTAAACCGCGCTTCAGTTTGGTGGAGTGTGCGGGTTCAATCCCAGCGTGACCGTACCTTCGCATCGCAAGACTCCGATACCACATCCTGGAGTTATGAAGCAGACGGCTACAGCCCGTGATGCAGCTGAACACCGACCGAGACACGGCACATTCCTCACCGCAGCCCATCATGTGTTCAGGTATGCTTCGCCAGCGAGACCCCCCTAACTTCGATGGAACGGATGACAATGACGTGGAGGAGTGGCTGTCGCAGTACGAACGAGTGAGCACGCACAACAGATGGGACGATCGCATGAAGCTTAATGACGTTGAGTTTCATTTAGGCCACCTAGCCAAGAAGTGGTTCCACAACAACGTAGCCACCACGGCTACCTGGGCTGAATTCAAAAACCGTGTTGTCGAGGTCTTCGGCCGTCCCGCCGTGCGGAAGCTTCTTGCTGAGCAGCGTCTCCGCACACGAGCACAGCGTCCTGGAGAGACCTTCACAAGTTATATCGAGGATGTTGTAGACCTATGCAACCGTGTTTATTCAGCTATGGCGGAAGCAGAGAAAATTAAGCACTTGATGAAAGGAATCGATGATGATGCTTTTCAGATGCTGTTAGCGAAAGATCTGCGAACCGTTGCTGACATCATCACCCAGTGCCGAAGCTACGAAGAACTCCGAAGGCAGAGGGCGCTTGCCCGGGGCTCTTCTGTCCAGGGAGAGCCGCTGTCGAGCTTGACTGAGGCGGGGGCCGACGCATCGTTGATGCCGCAGCTTCAACAGTTTGTTCGCGAAGAATTCGCTCGGCAAGTGCCACTTCTTACCCTGAAGCCTGGACTGGATCCACGATGCCACCGTTTGTTCCTGGCCCATCTCCACGATACGGAGTGTGTCCGCAGCCTACCGAAGTGACTCCTTCCGTTGTCTCGCAGCGCTTCGCTACATGATCAAGGAGCAGGTGGCTGAGGCACTGCCACCCACTCTGTATTATGCACCCCTCACGTATGCCGAAGCCATGGGGAGACCGGTACAGTCAGCTGGGACGTCTTTTCGGACCATGCCGCCAACCCCGCCACGCTCTGCGGAACGCAGGAATCCGCCACCGGTGGATCCGTGGCGCACGGCTGATAATCGCCCCATCTGTTTCGCCTGCCGACTTCCAGGCCATGTGGCCTGTTACTGCCGCCGCCGCATGTTCGCGATGAATGATGACGCTGCAAACCACACTTTTGGCTCTCCACACGGGTCTTCGCAGCTAATGACCGACGTGCCAGCCAGGTCGCCGTTACCTGCCTCCGGTTACAACGATTTCAGCCGTCGTGACGCCGATAGCCGCCGTTCAAGCTCCCCACGTCGCCGCTCACTATCGCCTATGCGACGTCGTTCAAGCCCAACTGAACAGGAAAACTAGCCGCCGCAGTTCCGGAGGGAAGAGCTGCGCGAGTTTCGAACTGTAAAAGGCCTACAAATGTAATCGACGTATCTATTGAGGGTGTATGTATAGTCGCACTAGTCGACACAGGCGCAGCCGTCTCCGTCATTACCGCCAATATTTGCCGCTCGCTTAGAAAAGTTACGACGCCGCTGCCGCAATTTTCGTTATGTACCGCAACTGCGCAACGTGTAAAACCTTTGGCAGCCTGCACGGCGCGTGTCACGATCCAGGACGTCGTGTACCCCGTTGAGTTCCTCGTGCTGCCATCCTGCTCCCATGACGTCATTTTAGGCTGGGACTTTTTATCTCGCCATCGCCCAATAATCGACTGCGCGCGTGCACAAGTAGAATTTGATTCTCCCTTGGACGCGCCTTACGCCGAACTTCAGTCCGCTGCCCCTACGAAGCTCACCGTGGCTTACGACACGGACATTCCTCCCCGCTCGGCTGCTCTCGTACCGCTCTGCTGCTCTTCCATTACCGACGCACCAGTTCTTTTTACGCCGTCGCGCTTATTTCTTCCCCGAAAATCGCTGTCCCTGCCATTCGCCCTACTGACAGTTCATGCTGGCACGAGCGCCATAGTAGTCAACAACGAGTCCTTGGAGCCCCTTCGTCTCCTGCACGGTGAGGTCCTTGGCTGCGTCGAAGTTATTGGGCCACAGCTTGTCACCGCCGTACCAGACGACTCTCCGTCATGGGTTCCAGTGGCTGGACTGAGTCCTGCCCCGTCAGCACCAGACCTGTCGCCTCCGGACATTGGCGCTTCGATCGATCCTGCCCTCAGATCAGACCAACGAGCGAGGCTCCTCTCTCTGCTATATCGGTTCCGCTCTTCTTTTGACGGCGCAAAGGCACCGCTGGGCCGAACATCTGCAGTTGCTCACTCCATTGACACCGGCTCGCATGCACCACTGCGCCAACGACCGTACCGTGTGTCGCCGAAGGAGCGCAGCACTATTGACGAACAGGTGAACGATATGCTCAAGCGGGGAGTAATTCGGCCCTCCAACAGTCCCTGAGCGTCTTCCGTGGTGCTTGTAACAAAAAAGGACGGTTCCATCCGCTCTTGCGTAGATTATCGCCGTCTGAACAGCATCACGCGGAAGGATGTCTATCCTTTACCACGGATCGACGATGCCCTTGACAGTTTACAAGGCGCCGAGTTTTTTTCTTCCCTTGATCTGCGGTCTGGATATTGGCAGGTACCCATGGCGGAGGCCGATCGCGCGAAAACGGCGTTCATCACTCCTGACGGCCTGTATGAATTTAAGGTGATGCCGTTTGGCCTCTGCAACGCTCCTGCCACGTTCGAGAGGATGATGGACACCATTTTGCGCGGCGTGCAGTGGAAAACGTGTCTCTGTTATTTCGATGACATAGTCATTTTTTGTCCCGACTTCAACACTCACTTGAGGCGCCTGGAGCAGGTTTTGACTTGCCTTGCCAATGTCAGATTGCAGCTCAACACGAAGAAATGCCACTTTGCGGCGCGAAAGTTGACCATACTGGGCCACGTTGTGTCGAAGGAGGGAATTCTTCCCGACGCCACCAAACTTCGCGCGGTCGCCGAGTTCCCTAAACCGACCACCATGAAGGCCCTACGGAGCTTTATTGGACTATGTTCATATTTCCGCCGCTTCATTCGCAACTTTGCCGCCATAATTGCGCCATTGACGGCGCTTCTCGGCAAGGAAAACGGTATTGGCGGTTGATCGAGGGATTGCGATGAAGCCTTCGCAAAGCTACGGCGACTCCTTACTTCCCCGCCTATTCTGCGACACTTTGACCCGACCGCGCCAGCAGAAATCCACACGGATGCCAGCGGCGCCGGAATCGGTGCAGTGCTTGCCCAACGAAAAGCTGGTTTTGATGATTATGTCGTCTCTTATGCCAGTCGTACGCTCACAAAAGCTTAGTTAAATTATTCGGTCACGGAAAAGGAGTGTTTGGCCATCGTATGGGTGCTTACAAACTTTCGACCATATTTGTACGGCCGTCCTTTTGACGTTGTGACGGACCATCACGCATTGTGCTGGTTGTCGTCGCTCAAAGACCCGTCTGGTGGCCTTGGTCGCTGGGCTCTGCGACTTCAAGAGCATGACATCCGTGCGCTGTACCGTTCCGGCCGGAAGCATTCAGACGCTGACGCTCTGTCTCGCTCCCCCCTACCGGCGGAAGACTCGTGCTCCGTTTCTGTTGATGCCGGCCTGTCGTCCCTCGACATCACGGACATGCCAGCTGAGCAGCGCAAGGACCCCTGGATTGCTTCGCTTATTGACTTCCTCTCTGGTGTGTCATCTGCTCAAGAATCGCGTCCGCTGCGCCGACAAGCTGCCCACTTTGCACTCCGCGACGAAATGCTCTTCAGGCGCAACTACCTATCAGGAGGTCGCAAATGGTTACTGGTAATACCTCGCCATTTGCGCGCGGCCGTATGCGCATCCTTCCACGCTGACCCCAGCTGCGCTCACGCCGGTGTGTTAAAAACGTATCAGCGGCTTCTCCTACGGTATTACTGGCGGGGAATGTACACGATCGTGCGCAAGTACATCCAGTCATGTATCAACTGTCAGCGGCGCAAATCCCCTCCTGCTCCCGCGGCGGGTCCGCTGCAGCCATTGCCGTGCCCCGAAAGACCGTTCGATCGCATTGGGATAGACCTTTACGGGCCCCTACCGTGCACAGCTGCTGGCAACCGTTGGGTCATTGTGGCAGTGGATCACCTTACGCGCTATGCAGAAACCGCTGCTCTAGCAACTGCCACGGCACGTGACGTCGCGTCCTTCCTGTTACGCCGTTTCATACTTCGCCATGGTGCTCCTCGAGAGCTGCTCAGTGACCGAGGTCGCGTCTTCCTGTCGGACGTCATCGAAGCCCTGCTGCGGGAATGTCGAATTGTTCACCGAACTACGTCGTCTTACCACCCGCAGACGAATGGACTCACACAACGATTTAACCGCACTTTGAGTGATATGCTTTCGATGTACGTGGCGTCGGACCATTCTGACTGGGACGTGATACTTCCCTTTGTCACGTACGCCTACAACACGGCTACGCAGACGACGACGGGATTCTCACCTTTTTAAATGCGAATGCATTTCTTAGTCGGGGGTTGTCGTGCTCCGTCGGCGTGCGCCTGCATTCCTCCAGCGCGAGCGCACGTGAGCGCGTGCCTCGCAGTTCTGCCTTCGTCGTCGTCGTCGTCGTCTCGGCGCGGCGGACCCGCGCCGCTACAGCAAGAGCACCAGCAAGAGACCTTCGTCCTTCTCTTCGTCCAGTCCAGTCTCGCGCTACCATTAGCAGGATTGACCGCGTCCCCACTGTAACAATAGACACCGCTACACTACCCCCTCTTCTGTGAGCATCGAATGCATTTCTTAGTCGGGGGTTGTCGTGCTCCGTCGGCGTGCGCCCGCAGGTGTTATCTTACCGCGCTCCTCCTCGCCCCTAGCAACAGCTGTGGCGCGCCTAGCAACCGGAGCAGGTGGTAGCTCGGGCGGGAGTAGCGGAGGGCAAGGGGAGAGGAGGAGCGCGCTCGGGCGTGTGAGGGCGCTCGCATCGCGGAACTCGGGCGGAGTAGCGGAGAGTGAGTGGAGAGGAGGAGCGCGCTCAGGCGTGTGAGGGCGCTCGCATCGCGGAGCTCGGCGGGAGAGAGAGCTCGCGCGCGGGGCGGGCGTGTTGCGCGGGTCTCTCTCTCCTCTCCGCGTACCCTCTCTCCGCTCGCTGCGCTCGGAAAAGTATATAAATGCAGTGGAGCGCACGCCTCTCTCCGTTACTGCTTGCCGCAGCGCACTCATCGGTGCACCCAATGCATTCGCATTTCCGCACGATCCCCTTCGGGGAGGTGGGGGGAGTTTTTTTTTTCCTGCTATACGGACGGGAGCCGGCGTGCACCCTTGACACAATTTTGCCGTATCGCCCAGGTCACACCGAGTTCGCACCCATTTCGGAAGTAGTCAAGCATGCCGAAGAGTGCCATCAGCTCGCCCGCTCGCTCACATCTGAACACCAGCAACACCAGAAGCATAATCTCGACGCTTCCACCGCGGCTCGCACCTATAGGCCTGATTCACTTGTCTGGTTTTGGGTACCATGCCCTACACCCGGTCTCTCACCGAAGCTTGTTGCAAAATATCATGAACCCTACAGAGTCGTCAAGCAAACATCACCAGTGAATTACCTCATCGAACCGGTTTCGCGCGCACCCGACCGACGACACCGTGGACGCGAGATAGTTCACGCCAACCGTCTGAAAGAGTATTACGATCCTGTGGTCTCCTCGTCCCCTTGAGTCGCCAGGATGGCTCCTTTTCCACCGGGGGCGAATATTGTAGCGTTGATTATGGACGCGATATCAGCAATTGGCACAGTCTTCTATGCAAGGACAGTTCCCCGTTGGGGATATTCATTGTGGTACACGCCCGACGACGAGAAGGCAGAAGAAGCGCTTGGCGCACGGGCCGATCCTGTATCGCGTCGGACCTTGCTTGCTTAGCACGTAGAATCTCGGCTTCTCCGCAGCTCTAACTGCTCGTTAGTGGTCCTATAAACCTCGCTTCAATATATATACTGTAGTCTTGCCCTTTAAATTCTACAATTTTTCTTAGTGGTTGACGTTTGTGTCGCCTTCGAGGACAAAATAGCGTTGCATCTCGACATCAGGCGCGAATACGTTTTTGTATAGGTGCGTTCTCCTTTCCTGCAGCAAATAAATTTACTCTGTAATAACGATAACAAAGGTGACAAGCGATCATTCCGGTAGATTCGGTAGGGTCTGCTATACGACTGCGGTTTCGGTTGTGCGACAGATTGGTGTTGGCAAGCTGAATTCACTTCCCACACCACCCCCCTCTTTTTGCCACCCCCCTTCCCTCTAACCACGGTTTTACTGCATTGATCCTTCTTTCCATGCAGCGTGTTTTCCACATACGCCAATGCCTCAAAGTGCTAACAACAACGCCGATTTGTTTTTCCAACGAAATAGCGCTATGACTATAAACCCAGCAGAAAGTTTGTTCACCGAGAAGATCTAAAAGTTTGTGAATGGCAGTCCTATTTGAGAACTAAGGTGAAGGCATATTTCATCGCAACGTAGATTTCCCAGGGGCGAAAACAGGCCATGAGCGTTTCGGCTTTCGTGCTTGAAGGGCAGGGGAGTTATAGCAAAACGTGATGAGGGTTCTGATGGCGCTTCTCAGCCTTCCGCCATGCCATTAAAGCGGAAAAAGCGAAACTGTCTGCAGTAAAGGCTATTGGCTTGTTTTTTTAGTGGTTTCTACAGTGAATCGTTATGTTTAAGGAGTAGGATTCACATCAGAATACGCGAAGAAACACAGAACTCGCGGAGAGAAGCCGTATAAAGTTAGGTGCACCATACAAATCGCAACCTTCTCCGAGCAGCAGCGGTTGTTTCGTTTCGGAGGCTACAAATGATAACACCTGCGCGTCTAGATTTTGGAGGAGTTTAAAGAGCTTCAGGTTGCATATTGCTCTGTAGCTGTCAAGAGCCCTGTGGAGCTTGGCAGCATAAAACCTCCACCAAGAAGGGAAGGCTTGACGTTTCACCGCTTCGCGGCATACTTAAAATGAATGTTCAGCGGGAGCGTCGTAACATCAACACATGAGACCAGTGCGCATCGCGAGGAACTGAAATTCGAACCTGTTAAAATATGTGGCTAAACATAAAAGATGGTAATACTTTAAGATATGTTATCCGCTTAGGGTGGGCTCAGGGTTACTACCATGAATGACGAGCGGCGGGGATATTACAAGAAATGCCACTACAAAGGAAAGATTTCTGAGTATAACGGGCTTGAAAACTTGACTGCCAAAAATCCTTTCCATCCGTATGCAACGTTCCGTACACAGGGAACACCGTGAAGAGATTTTTATTTTTCCAGTAGATTCGTGGTTACGATTTTAACCCAAAAACCCTAAATGTCTCGTGCAGCGAAAGAGCCTGAGCATCCGGCATGGCCGTCCGCAGCCGACCAACGGCTTCTCTGGCAGCCTCCATACTACAAGGCGTTTTATAGCGCGGGCTTCAACTCAGCAGTAGCGATAATTTGCTCCCTGGGAAGCGCTCTATAGAGCGAACCGTTCCATAGCAGGACCCTAAACTCTATAGTCAGAGGTGACCATCCACGTCAGTGCACCGCTGATCAAAGGAGCGGAAGATTACAGCTGAACTCCACATGGCGGCAGGAACTATCAGTGATGCGGCATCTAGTACACAGATCAAAGCCGTTCGAAAGCGTTAAGGTGAATCCCAAGTCAAATCGTGCCAAGCGGCACGATTGCAAAGCTTCTCGACTACGCGAGGTGTCCGAGGCGTGCATCTGGACATTTATGCTCTCATATTCAGAACCCGGAAGAACTACCAAGGTGTTTCCGAGTAGGAGTACTCGGAAGGAGCACTCATGTAGGAGTACAAGTAATAAATGAAGATTTTCTAGTCGACACAACTTTTGGCAATACGATTCCAAATTTTGACACAATGCGCTATTCATTGTTGCGGATAAGAGTAAATGATTTTGCTCGTAATCTCACACCACGCATTGACTTTGCCAAGTTAAGTTAAAAGCTACATATAAATGATTGGACTCGGTGATTTGACTTAAGGGATGAAGTCTTGTCACAAGGGTGTTGTGGAAGCCGACAAGCTGCGACTATCACTGCTTATGATTTTCGCCTAACTATTGAGCGTACGGCTCTGGTGGCACGCCGCCATTTTTACAGTGGCTAAAGTTCTCGTCGTCTCGGCCATTCGCTCGTTGGCGAATCTACGTAACGGTTATGCTTCGTGCCAAACTTCGTTTCACAAATATCTTACATAACCACTCTTCACGTTCGTTTATTTGCCGAAATTTCACAATAGCTGTGGAAGCATTTGAATCAGTTCGGACTCACACCACACTCCCTTCAATGCGTGCTAGCTTTTTAAACATTATTATTCACGCTCCCTGATTTGTTCATGCCAGTGATGTTATTTCCGGGTGCAACGCATTTTAAGCGCAGAGCAATTTAGGGGCTCGCCTTGACGTCGTAGCTCGCTCGCTGGATTCAAGTAGAGCTACACGGCGTTCCGCCGTAGCGGCAGTCATCGCGGCGTAACCTGGAGACTTCGAAAGCCAGCGGTTTACATAGTGATAAGCGTTGGAAACTCGTGAACCGCTGGAGCTTGTCATACATCTCCCCATTGTTTAGCGCCATGTGCAGCTTTCCCGCTCATGGCAGTCCTTTCAACAGTGATTACTCTGCAATTTTTTAGCGAAAGGAAAAGTTCTTTTGCACAGCTAATATTTGGGGTGTATTCTTGCTTTGTGCACAATTTCAAGTCGCGCACGTTGCGCGACTAGGTTTCTGAGCCATGGAAACTATCCCATAGGAATGCATGGGAAGTAAGATTTGACAGCGAATTACACAAACAAATAGTCAGAAACCTGAAATGTTCTTTTAGTGTTTTCATCTTCACGTTGACTTCTGGCTTTATGCCAAATATCACTTTCCTAAAGTGGTTTAGCTAGGTTCCTGAGAGGTCGGAATTTTGAGCGAGAAAGCTGGGTATGCAAAAAAAACTGTAGCTATATTTGAGGCAAAATATACGTAATTAACCGGCAGCGCCGGCATTCTTTTAGTTAGGAACGCTCGTTGGGTTGCTTTTTATTACTGTAAGCGAAAAAAAGTGGCAGTGCAACGCCGGCAAGTGCGGGAGGAAAAGCAAGCACAAAGGGCACGGAACTCCCGCCGGCGCAGTTTCAGGCAGGGGAAGCGCGAGCACTGCGAAGGCGGGAAATTTGATTGGCAATGGGTGGCATCAGTGGGTATCGCACCAGACCGGTATTCTGGAGGTCGTGGGTTCGGATCCCACCCGGCGGGCATTGTTTCACCACTTTCTTTCTGACTCAAAAAGTTCTTCATCTGTTTCTATAACCTACCACCTTCCGCCCTTTGCTCTCCGAGGTTTTCTTGACTGCCAACCCTTATTCTCTCTCTCTCTCTCTCTCTCTCTCTCTCTCTCTCTCTCTCTCTCTCTATATATATATATATATATATATATATATATATATATATATATATATATATATATATATATATATATATATATATATATATATATATATATATATATTATAACAGCTGAATAACGTGAGCAATCAACGTGAATGCAAACAATTCAGTTAGTTTAGATGGTTTTGTGAAATCCCTATCAGCAGGAAACATAAAAATACAGCCGGAGCATGGTTGCGTCACGGTCAGAGGTGATTTCGCAGCCCCAGCGTGCATCTCCCTCGAGGCCGCTCGAGAGCGCTCGCTACTATTTTTGTATAACTGGCGACCAGCGGCAAGAGACCCAGTCATATGCCGAAGGTGTTGCCTAGCAAGTGGAGAGAGGTAAAATCGAAACAAAATAAATGTACTTTAATAACAGCGTCCCATGAAGGGGGTTGGACTTGAAAAAAGAACCGAGCGGAATAAAAGAGAAAATTTCACCTTGTTCGGCCGGTTGACACGGCACCAGGAGAACAACCCATCATGCCTTTATATACACAATGGACGCGAAATGAAACGCCACGGCGTTGCTGGAAGAAGAGCCACTGAAACACTTCAACAAATTTCTTCAAGCGTATCGTCTATTCTTACACAACATATCCGATCGAATAGTCTAAAGGATGTGCCTCTCCCAGATTGTTTATTGGAGTGACGCAGCACTTTCAATAACGGTGGGGTGCATAGCTTACAGCCGGGTTTGGAAAGCGGCGTGCGCGATTGAAATATCGTACAATACCAGGTATCGTGAGTACCTTAAGCTAGCGAAGGGGGAACTTAAGCTAGGGGTAAGCTGGCGGAATTGCCTTCTGTCTCCCCGAAGGGACATTGGCATCGCGTCCATTCTTACAATAACCTTTGAAGGAAAAGCACGATAAACGACCCCCAAAAAGTGGGGTCGTTTCTCAACATCAAATAGAAGACATTTTGATGGATGGTAGATCGGGGTTTTGTGGCGATACAAGAGCCGCTTTCGCATGCCTGTCGAGCTTCGTGTTTCGACACAGGCTATTCCACCTTACTTGTCTTAGTTTTTATGCGGAGAACCAACCGACCCCCAGGCAGCGTCGTCCACTGGTTGTCTTTCAACTGGAGTGACATGATTTTACCACCGGTTAAAGAGGAACCACCGTTCGAACATCGCGGCTTTGAGGTATAGTGTTTGATATCTGCTAAAACGACCTGAGATTTCAGCTCCACAATACTGCGTGTTTTATTTTTCATTCACGCTATTCTTGACCAAGGATGTTTGAAATCAATACTACCACCAATCCTTCTGTAAAAAAGCAATGATTCGGTAGGTTTGATATTTGAAACGCTGTATGCAGCCAGCACCGTGTTCGGATTGGTCGTGTGCGCCGCGAAAGAAATGCCGCTTCTCTGCGGTACACGAAACAGAAACTGAAACCCCGGCATGGCTTCTCCGTAGGCAACTGCGAGATGGGACTCACTTTTTTTTTACATCTCCAAGATACTATTCTGCTGCGACCGAGGGTAGTTTCAGGTTCGCGCGCGAACTAACGTTAACGATCGAATGGAGACTGCTCCTAACTGCGTCATGAAATAAATATCAAGGGTGTCCACGTGGAAGGCCGAAAGGAGAAGGTATTCGATTGATGTGCACTATACGTAACTTTCTTGAGCGTGGGAACCCACTACTCACTCGAATGAATTCTTCGGCCCTGCGATTTAGTTTTTTTTCCATTCCGAATCTTAACCCAGCGCGAAGAAGGTATTAACTACTTATCTAGTATAAATATTGAATGCATAGATAGAAAGCCGGACAAGTTCTTGCAGCTGGTGCGTGTGTACTTGGTCTGTGAGATCTCTCTTTATCCAGAAGGAGCCCCCTAACGGCTGTATAAATAGTTAATGCCTACATGTTCCCCTTTTCGGCATACATGTTCTTTCTACTAAAGTTAAGGGGTATTGTTTTTCCTCTACTCTATCTTCTCAAACACCGGGTTAGCCATTTCTTGCATCCTTTTTTTTTTGTCCCGAAGTCAGAAGTAGGTCACAAACATGTCAGTGGGTCAGTGTTAGGTATCAATACAGACGTCCATTTTGCTTCCAAGTCCTGTTTCTATAGTGCCAATACGTAGTAGATCCTTCCATTTGTTTTTTAGTCAGCTAATCTGCATCAATATTTGTTTTGTCCTTCAATTTGTTTTTGTTCTGCACTAACTATTTTGCTCGCTAATAAGCCAGCTTGCAGCCTCTGGGTAATTGAAGCTACCAAAGCAGTTTACGAGCAGAAATACAGCCCTGCGAGTGGTCACGCCTATTCTCTTCTTTCGTAAAGATGTTTGTTTATTGTTATTATTCCAAAAGTGCCACCTTTATTCTAAAGCATTCATTTTTCTGGAAACGAGGGGTCAATCACAAAGTAGAACTAATTTTTTTTATGATATCTGACTGACACTATGCCAGCACATCTGTGTTTACGTTTGCTTGTCACAAGCACTACAAAATTATCTGTGCCACCTTACTGCTGAATTCACAACTAAAGTGAAGTAATTGTTGTGCTTCGAGTGAGAGTGACCTACCCCGTGTTAACCATTACAAAACCCTGCGGGCGCTGGAACAGATCTTTGGCTAAAATTATGGAGTAGAACAAATAGCATGTACAACACTCAGTGCCAGGAACGTCCCGGTAATGGTTATTATTACAGGTGGATGGTAGTGGCCTGGAGCTCAACGGCAAACTGTTGGTATATTAGGAGGCACTGAAATAGCAAGAAACACTTACCATGCCAGTAATAATGCAATGTAGAAAATTTAGCACACCCTATACATGCAATCAAAACCTCGCCACGAGCGCCAATTATTCCTTTTGCTCTATTTTTATTAAAATTACTTTCGCCTCGACATCCGTGCTGGCTATAAAATACGGATATAAAACACTAAGTATTGCACGCACCACACATTGAAGGATGAATTTCTTGGCCTGCGTCATCCTCCAACGTAAACCGAAACAACTTTGCCTTGCCACCTACATTGCACAGACGTCAGTCAGTATATCTTTAGGGCGGTGTGCTAATGTACTGTTAGCAGAGGACTCTGAAAACGAGCTCCAGCATTTCATCCTTCATTTGTTGTTGAAACGGCAAAAGCTATTCCTATCATCTAAACGTGCTTACGTGACCGCATACCTGCATTCGACCGGGGGAGGAGGTTGGCGCGTGCACGCTGAAGCGTAGAAAAAGAAATGTATTGACGCTTCCATTCTGAGCGCCTACCCGTGTTTTCTTGTTCGCCAAAACAGCGCGAACCAATATTGGAAGGTTTGTGGCTTGCTTAAAGTGACACTGCAACATTTCTTTCAACTTTTTTCGAAATTTCAAATGCATGCAGAACGTAGTAAAAAAAAAAAAAGATCCAGTACTTAGATTAAGGGGTCGCAAAGTACCTCAGACAAAAATTACTCCTCTATGCCGTTCAGAGAATTTAAAAACTTATTTAAAAAATGGTTATTTCTTTCGCGGTGTTGGCATTCTTCGACCGCTGGAATCACATCATTACAGCTGAGGACGCGGAAGTGGCCTGCGTTCCTTCAGTTGCAGCAACAAGCGCATTAGAGACCAACTTCCAAAAACAAAAAAGCCACCATATAAAAGTAGAAACGGAAGGCGTATCTGCTGCGACACGAAAATTATGAAGTGGCACTCCGTGCTTGCGAAAGCTCTAGCTTTCGCAGTGCCTCCACAGGAGAAGGAAAGCGTGAAACCGTTTATCGGAAGTGCTGCAGAGTCCCGTTAAGCAAGCCTTCTTCGCAAGCTACATCGTGCTGCGCGCATCATGCTTAGAACGTGCACGGTAACGACTTCTCTCGACAAAAAAAAGGAGATGTCCTGCGGATGTAATTCCCAGCTCTCGCAGAAAGTGTTGACGTAGTGCTGCGTCGTCGTTTATATCACAGCATAGAGGAATGCAAGTTTTTTCGTTGCGTTACTTATTCGCATCGGTCTGCGCGGACTACAGTCGTCATGTTGATCTTAATTACTTGGAATGGGTACTCAAAAACACCCTCCAGCATTGACACAAAACTCACGGCCTGTTTATTGACATTCCGAGCTTACGTCAATTACAATATGTCATAATGGTCCTCCCTTATACGTGCACTCGTCGGCTTCGTTTCGCCTTTACGTGTTGGGCGCTTGACGCACCAAAGCTATACCCGAGCGATGAGGTGTTGCCTACTGGACGGCGACGGATTAATTTAGACTACAGAAGGCTCGTTAAGGAGGGTGTCAACAAATCGAAAAAAAACGGGAGTTTTTGTTTTCACAGTGGAGCTGTTGCACATGCCGTAAGTTCGCCGTTGCAGGAAAAAATACCAAGAAAATGTGGAGTGCTCGTGGGCGTGTGCCTCGCGGTGACCAACGAGCGACCCCGCCACGCACAGTGGCTTTAGCAAAAAAAAATGGCGACAACGCCGAGGAGAGAGAAAATGCCGAACTCACGTGAGTGCGTGGATTTAGGAAAAAATTAACCCCCTCCCGCAGTGGCTTTCGGAAAAAATTACACCATCTTCCTGTAGGGGAACCCTGAGTAGTATGCAAAGCAGCCATGGGGTCGATGCAAGTGGCCATTAGTTTTCAGTTCCTCGTTTCCGTTAGGTTGAGGTACGAAGCTACCGTTATATTTTTTGTTTGGTGTCCATGGTAATTACGACTTTTCACTTACCGGAACTACGAAATGGGAAATTGCGTTGAGCCCATGGCTGTTTCGCATACTACTCAGGGTTCCCCTAAGGGAAGATGGTGTAATTTTATTCGAAGCGACGGGGCTGTGTCCTTACCTTGTCGTTGTTGCGCCGTCCACACCCCCACTGCGCATGCTCGGCTTGCTGACCGCCCGGTGGTGTCTTACCCTTTATTGGCTCCTGGAGCGACAGTGTTACCGGTGTCTTCCTGGGCGGGCCTGAGATGAGCCGAGCATGCGCAGTGGGGGTGTGGACGGCGCCACAACAAGGGAGGGACATAGCCCCGACCATGAGATGCTGGAGCGACACTGTTGCCTGTATCTTCCTGTGCCGGCACGGCACGAGCACGCTTCCCCTTAAAGGGCTCCTGGAGCGACAGTGTTGCCGGTGTTTTCCTGGGCCGGCACGAGAGAGAGAGAGAGAGAGAGAGAGAGAGAGAGAGAGAGAGAGAGAGAGAGAGAGAGAGAGAGAGAGAGAGAGAGAGAGAGAAAATTTTATTGGCCCTTTAGGCTAAGGCCTCCTCATTCCAGGGGGCCACTGGAATTCCTTGTTAGTTGGTCTTCCAGGGGTCTAGCCGGGAAGGCAGGGTGCCTATGGTCTTCCACGGGACGAGCCCGCTTCCCCTTAAAGGGCTTCCGTTGCCGGTGTCTTCCTGGACCGGCGGATGAATGGACGACGGACGACGGAACCTAGAGCAAGAGATGCTTTGCATCTAAAAGGGAATTGTGGCAACATTATCTCCGAACAACAAAGACGAGTCTTTGTGTCTGCATGCGCTCGTTCGTTTGTCCTCGCGTCATCCTGCACATGCCCGCGCTACCGTACGACAACCCTCGCTCGCAGCAGCGCATAAAATACACCCTGCGTGGGAGAGATCACCACAGCCGCCGCACTCTCCAGGAGCCATTAAGGATCAATGGAGACATGGCTACGAGTGTGCCAATCCTTTTCGAGACGACTTGCAGATCCCGCCGCCACTGCCTCGAGTCGATGACGAAGAGCTGGTGGAAGTCTACAGTGCTGAAGATCACTGTGCATCCACCACTCACCACAAAGAAGACGAGGACTTCTTCGATGCATGTGACGACGATTACTAGCACCGCAGCTGTGCAAATAAACAATGGTACTGAAACTAAGTATGTGTACGGCAATGCTCATCTACAAGGGCTTCGCCATTCGAGCCTTGCGCGTGAGTGCAGCCTTACGTGAATGGTTTTTTGCATCATAAGAAAGATGGACTCCACCGCAGGCATCGAATCGCGTCGTTGGGCTCAGCAGAACAACGCGTCACTCACGGCGCAACACCGGCGGGTGACCATAAGCTTACGTGAGTGCATCTCCTCCAGCGGTAGGATGAGGTGCGGTCATTACTTTCGCTTCAAATGATTTAAAGCCCCTCTTTTACGATGAATGGTATTCGCGAAAAGACGTGTCAGGTAAAAAAACTTATTATATAATGCCCGTATTTATTATGATAACTTTTCTTGATCAGCGGAAGCAATAGTTTTCATATTTTCATCCCGGAAGTATTCATACTACTGTCCGCAACGTTGGCGCTCTGAAACAAGAATAAACAAAGCGATGACATTCATCAAAGCTCTCTGACGGGATAGTTGGTCCGACATGATAAAATTCCGCTAAAAGGACCGGACGAACAGAAGAAGAGGACTGAGATTTGGGCGAGTTGGTGAACGTCCATCATTGAAAATCAGCGCGGAAAAAAAAAACATGTGCAAGCCGATAAGTGAGTGCGTTTTCTGTTTCTGTTTATTCCTTGTAAAAATTTACCGCCACGTGGGAGGCTGATCTATGCATATTACTAACGTTTACTTCAAAATAAATCAGTTGGGAGTGCAGCGCTGTCCTGTCTACTTCTCGTTCCTTTTTTGTGCTGTGTTTTTGCCGCGCTGATTTTCCATGATGAAACGAAGAAGACACACCACTGCGCAATGCGGTGTGTCCTCTTTTGTTCGTCCTGCCCTTTTACCGCAATTTTATTTCCATCATAAAGCGATGACTTCCTCCTACCGAACCTTCATTGCCGCCGTGTCTTAGATTGGGCGTTTTGGTGTTCCCGAACCTCGAGCTGTGTCACGCCTGGTCGCTTGTCTAGTGGTCTAACACAGCTCTTTTTTATCTCTCATGGTGCTATCTTCGTGCAATGGTATAGGTGAAGTGAGGACGTTATTGGTAAATAATTTAGTTTTTGGAGTCGGAAATAGAGAACACGTGCCCATTGAAAACAAGGAACAGTCTCCGCACCGTCATTAGTCTCGATAAATGTGATCATAAACATGAAAAATAAAAACGCCCGCGTTACGATATTCCGGCACACGTGCCAATTATACCGCAGCCGTCGTCTGCGGCAAACCTTAGCGCACAGGTGTATTTTCGGTGCAGAAACCACGATCTGATATTTTATTAGAGATATTTGGAAGTGCTGATCCTACTACACCCAAGTACGGCTTTCCACCGCTTCGACCAATAAGGTGACGACAGCGGTGTGCTGATATCTAAAAGCGCATATTCCGGGGTATGCGGTGCTGGTAGTCGAAAGGAAAATGCGAACTATTACGAAAATGAATCGATGCAGCATTACAATCAAGGGACCCTTAAGTCAAAATACAACTTGTTCTAGATTGATAGATTAGCTTACCGAGAACGCGAATATACCACTATTGCGCGTAGCTTTTTTTAAAAATAAAGTATAATATAGCAAAAACGTGAAGGCAGGTGCCCCGCCACTTGCGCCAGAAGTGGTTAAAACATCTGTCATGCTCAACGTCATGCTTTGAGTCATGTTTTCTGGCTGCCGCTGGATGGCGCTATTCGGCCATATACTTGAGGCTGCTGCGCCACTTTTTAAGGAAGCGTACGAGCTCTGCAAGAACGATGGGTTCGACGCCTACATTCGCGGTGTCTTGAATGGACAATATGATTTCTTCATAAAGCGTATACTGATCTCGGGTTCCATGAAGCAACATTTTGCTTAGTTATGCGGAGCTGCAAAGCGTGGGAGTTGGGTTATTAAGCACGACTGATTTGAACGAAACTGGTCACACGGTTCGGTACGGGGTAGCGTTGTAGTCGGGGCCGCTTTACTGCTATACATCGTCGCTGCCTCGCTTGCTTCCGGTTTATCATGAAGCAAACAGCGACGAACAGCGACGCTGTATGCGTCACCTTTAATTACCGTTTCATTGGCGATTTCTCAGCAATTAAGGCATCTTTCGGCACCAAATCAGCGCTAAAAGGGCTTGGTCAGTGTTTGGTTTTGAAACCAACTTGATGGTTGCGTTCAGTGTCCGTTTAATGACGATGAAGCCTGTAATTATACCAATTGATGACGGACACCGCGGTTCACGAAATAACGTACTAAACAGTTTTTGGAATGATACTATTTTGAACTACCTTGGATGGCATTTATGGGCAGGCGACACCCTTAATTGGTCATATAAGCTCACCATAACGGTTGCAAAAAAAAAGAAAGCAATTCCACTCAAGGCGAAAGCTGTCAAGTGAAGAGTAGGGATTCGCTAAAGGAGCTGTGGTGCCCTCTCTTGACTAATTTCAGTATCAGCCTGGCGATGAAACCGAACATAGTCAAGAGAGGTCACCGCAGCCGCTGGAATGACGTATAGAGACGGTGGATTGAGTTTTCATTGATTTGTGGTAATGTGGGATAATTGGTGGTAATTTTATTTTATAAATATTATTGTGTACTTATTGCGGCCTAGCAACTGCAGGCTCCGTGGCAACGACGCAGCGCACAGATCCCCCCGAACACTTTGCAAATGAGCAACGTGTGCCTGTGGGGTCCAATGGGATTGATATCGGCTTAGTAACGCGAGAGACCCAGGGTCGATCCCGGTCAGGGGAAGCGGTAATCTGTTCGAAGGCTCTGTGGGTTCGTTGTGGTGGTAGCTGCGTGGCTAGCAAGACCACAAGCGGGGCCCCTAAATTGCTCCGCAATTAAAAGCCGACGGCGTGCGTCCCCCAATTATATTGTTTTGTGACAGCAGAACAGATGAGACAATCCGTGAAGTGATCTAGTTACAAGGAGACGCGATCGGCGTGTAGTTACAGTATAAATGGTGGCCAAACACAGTTCGCGCTGGTTGACGTCAGCGGCTTCTTCGTCATTGTCGGTGGTGGGTAATGGAATCAATGGAGCATTCCCCCCCGACGTCCTGCTACACTATATTTCATTTCGGCACCGCTACAAATATTTATCAGTAGGTTGAGGGATGTCAATATAACAAAATAAAATGGCTATAAATATTCAGTACTACTATGACAAGGTGGACACTAGCAAAAACAGGGTAAAAATGCTCGTGGTTCAGTAAGAAGACATGATCAATTGTGCTTGGGTAGCTATCGTCTTACAAAAATTTCCTTCCACGAAATGCCTATCTAAAATAGACCAAGACACAGAAACTATTTGATATTGATAGTTCCTGAGGCGGAAGGTCGCACGTATAAAATTACTAACTAAGCAGTTTTTTGTTCTAGCGAACACTGTACAGGGCTGTGTCCTTCACTAAGTCCTGCTCGAGAAATGAAACACACGCTTGCGTATGCTTCGTCTTTCCTTCACTTAAAGGAGCCATGAAGAGAAAACACAAGTTTGGTTTATTCGAAAGATTGCCTCGTTAGAACCATAACGACACCACTTATAACGCAAACTTCGCTCAAATAAGCTACATAATTAGGAAAAACGGGAATGGTCATGCGACCCACCAGCTCATTTCCCGCAACAGAACCTATGCCGTCACATGGGCTAAGCTCTGCGATTGGTGGAGGCCGGCAAAAGCAAACGCATGTTAGGCAGGGCTTACAGTTTGCATAGCGAGCTAAATGCCCGTGAAACATACTGCACATTCTTTTTATGACAAAGAACGGTGGAGTAAACGGTTGAAGTTCCGAACGAACACGCAAGCGTGTGCGCCAATGCGTACGAAACAACCGCCTGGCCGAGCTCGACATCTCGCCGTCGCGCAGACGAATTTTCGGGTTCGAGGCGCTCTGACCTTTGAGGAAAAATGCCGTAAACACCGCGCATTGACGTTCGTATCTTTCTGGTCGAAGCAGAGAGCTCGCGCGAACGGCTTTCCATACACGACACCGGCCAACTGGCATAAGCGATACTGCTACTGAAGTTAAACTATTATTAACCGTAATAAAAATACGGCACATACGTACCAGTCTGTATTCGTCCGTGGCGACGGCGCTGACGAGGCAGCGGTGCCGACGGCAGCGGTGCCGACGGCAGGGCGTTCGTCTGTTGTGGCTATCGCGGAATGGTCGCTTTCCCGTCCACCGCGTATCCCACAACTCTTGCCGCTCGTGCACTTAGAAGCGTTGAGCGTTCAAGTGGTGTGAGGTTGTTAAATGCAAGCCGGAGCTCCTCGGCGAGAGTTTTGTTCTCCGGATCAGGCGATTCCATGACTAGGGCTGCGGGTGCACTAGGTTTTACTAGCATTTTTAAAATGGCCGCCGTCTCGGTCGACTCCCGCGTGTGGGTGCTATATGGAGTCGACATACTAAGTATCTGTTTCATGGACCGGCCCGTGTGACACCATTGCTCACGTCACCAAATGTGCAATTTTAGCGGGAGATTTAAAATTTTGGCTTAAATTGCCTTATTTCTCAGTGAATAAAGCATCATTTGCTTCCGGGAAAGCGCTTGGGGTACTATGAAACACCTAATCTTTCGAATAAAACAAACTTTTGTTTTCTCTTCATGGCTCCTTTAATCTTGGTCAATATTTACTTACACACGAATTTCTGGGTTTTCGCTTACCAGTTATTCAAATAGAATTTCTTTTCGTGTTCTTCTGGGTCAGCTGGTTGTATGAATTCACGACTCAGGGGCTGCGAGGTCAGTTGGTATGTTACATTAGCAGAATTTCGGAGGCTTGTTCTTAAAAGTGCCGTTAAAATTGCGTTTTTAGCAATAAAGCTAAACCTCGCTAGGGAGTGCGTTATAAAGGAGGGCTGCAGGTTCTTTTGTGCGAACTAAAAATGTTTAATGTGCACATGTGCTTCAATGTAGACATACCGCCATTTAGTATGTCGCTTCCACCAGAACAACAATCGTGTTTCTCTTGGAAACTGTTCCCGCTGAAGACAAACACCACTGTTGCGCAGATGATTCGTTGTTACCTTTTGATGTGACCTAGCTTAAAATACGACAAAGCAGCAAACACAAATAACCGCAAATGCCGCTCTCGAGTGGCTGCCACGAACAACTGGGTTGTAGAAAAGGGAAATAAATCATTGCTATAAAAACACACGCCACTGTAATTGACCTCGATAAAGTTTTCCCTAGAGATGAAAAACTAATCGAAGACATTGCGCTCTAACACGTTGTGACCGAATGGTATTGATTTACGCAGTTATTCTGCTTCTTTGTTTCGGAACCAATTTCGAGCTCTCACGAGGTAGCTACACGGATTGCGAAAGAGGAAAACGATTGATCTCATTTCTGTTTTCAATTTCAGCAAGCTACCTCTGTTGTATTGATTTTATGTAATCACCCCTGCTGCGGCCTTAACGAAATGTGTATTTGTTCAATATTTCTACTTTAACAGACGGCGAACGAGTACAGACGCTATTTTGTGTTTTTATTTCGCACAAGAACACCCCCGCTGTTGTGGAAATTGCTTCTACTCACAGGGAAGGCAAGTCTCTCTGCTCTGCTGAGTCGAGGATTTGGCATAGACACGGATTTCTTCAAAGCTCGGTTCTCAGGGTTTGCAGCGACAAACGGTACACTCGCGTCCCAATAAATGTTCGTACACTGAAGAAACACAAAAAAAAACAGGCACACAGGAACTTTCAACAGGGCAAGCAAATACCCAGAAGTGATGTGTTGTGTAGATACGCTTCACTACTCACACTTTCTTTTTACTTCAACACGCTGGTCTTCCACAATGGGGACCTACTTCTGAAGTCTTACTTAAGAAATTTGCTAATTTCTTCTTTTTGTATCATTACATTTGAGTTCAGCCATGAACTTACAACCCGTGACTGTTTTGATTGTTTTAGAGTGAAAGAGCTGTCACTTTACTGATATTGGTTTCGCGAGAGATTTCTGACGCCTCCTGCGTGAATCCAGTTTTGTAGAGCATCCTTCGTGAAGCCTCGCCCATGAAAGATTTTTTGCGAAGCCTTCTTTGTGAAGCGTCGCGAATGTTGTGTTCCCGAATTTCCTTGAGCTAAGGCTGATGCGCAAAAGATGAAGCGGGCGACGCGATCAGGATAGCCAGACGTTAGGTCTAAGGTTTAGCTGCTGTAAAGCTTGCTTTTATCGAAACTATCCGGAAACAAATTATATGAGAATTACTTTAGAATTTTTTCTAAGGACGTTATGCGTACTCGCCTTCATTCTATAAATGTATTAAGTCAACATGCTAAACTCAATGTAGTTATCCACCAATACAGCTTGCTGTTCTTCGCTCTTAACAGTAGAGAAAGGGCTCTTAAATTTTTAACGGGCTCTTATTCTTCCTTACTCAAAACATGCCACTGAGCGCAGTATTTCTCCTATACATTTTGTACTCGGACCAGGTCTGGCGAAAAGAGAATGATTAGAAATGGATACAATCTGATCCTTCTCATAAGGGGGATTATGGAACATTGGCTTCAACTCGCTTGTCAAAAGAAATAAGCGTCGCCTGCAAAATAAAAAATAGAGCCGTTCTACCGTGCGCTGTTTGCGTCAGTTGTGTATTCCGGATTCCGGGGTGCCGTGGCCGCAGGTAGCGACATCTTATGAATTCCTATCAAAACAAATGACGCAAAACTTTGTTGCTCAGAGCTGCACGCTTTCGTTCAAAATAACTTCAATGTTTGACTTTTCTGAATAAGCGTTCAAAATTAAATTATTTGTTTTGACAATGTTGTCATCTCCTGTATAGCTTTATGAAGGAAAACATGTCGGTGACGCCATCTGCTGGGGGCAGTTGGACTCCTAAGGTTAACTAGAATTCATGCTTACGCTAAATGTGTAGGCAGGAACTGAGTAAGACATGCGATAATTACGCAATAACCTACACTAGCTTTCTAAGCACGATTTTGAAGGCGTAAATGCTTTGATTGATTGATTGATTGATTGATTGTGGGGTTTAACGCGCCGACGCAACGCAGGCGATGAGGCGCGCCGCAGAGGAGGGCTCCGGATTAATTTTGACCACCTGGGGATCTTTAACGTGCGCCGAAATCTCGTACACACGGGCGTTTTTGCTTTTCGCCTCCATCAGAAAAGCGGCAGCCGCGGCCGGGAAACGAACCCGCGACTTCATGCTCAGGGCGTAAATGCTCAGCGCGAGCTCAGAAGCTTTTGTGAATTATTTGAGGCAGGCCAGGCTTAGCACGAGTAGGAACGGCCATAGGGCTCCTGCGCTGCCCAGGGGGAGCTGCGAAGCCGGATTCCGGGCAGTACTTCCGGGTAGCACAAAGCTGCGGGGGTCCCATTGGATGCCGTGCTGACAGAAGCAAAATGAGCTCGGTACTCCCGATTGTTTCTACACGGTCTCCAGCCTATCCCCGACGCGTCCTATCTCGCCCGGCTATCAACTTGGCATTAGGGAAAAAAGCTTTGCAGCGCTAAACACGTTTACAGCGTCGACGAAAGTGCTGGGACGGTGACGGCGCTCTGCCACTCGCAGACTCACCGATCGATGTTCGCATGACGTGAAATTTGAAGTGAAAGCTTCTTGTTTATACTACTGCGCTTAGTGGCAAGTACGTCTCAGCGCAAGCCGATCAAACAAGAAGAGTAACGCAATCGGAGATGATCGCGCGTAAAAGCCAACGAGTCTCGCGGACCGCAGGCTTGTCCGCTCCGGGGGAGTCATACTTTTGCGCACCTGCGCACATATGCGTGAATTTTCAATAAACACGGCTGGTTTGCGTCATCGTTACGAATACATATTGCAGCGCTAGTTTGCCGTTTTTTCCGTGGCTCAGTCACAAAATGCAGCGAGCGTCATAAGCGTTAAATATTTTTTGTGATTCTGAAAGTAGTGGCCGTAAAACAAAGTGGTCGGGCGAACTGAGTTGCCGTTGCGTTTTATTGATGCCCTCACCGTATTTAATTATGCTCTTGCATCATATATTCCAAGTTCGTTCTTAATAGACTAAAGTAAGGATAAGCAACATTTCAATTTGTAGTGCCGAGTTGCATGAAGTCGACACGGCGGAGGGCTGGATAGAAAATCGGGTGGGAGAGGAGCAAACTGCCAATAATATTTGACAATAATCTGGCGAAGTGTGAAGATGGGGGACAATGCAACTGGAAGCGATGAATTCTGATCTGTTATTGTCTCACCATCCAATCCCTTTTGAGGACAAAACTGGCGTGTCGGCGTTCATATTAGCGACGACCCCTGCACCAGAAGATAACCAACACAGTCACTGACGATCTTATGTAAATATTTGGCCCGTGCACCGTGTATGCGACTGTGTTATGTTTCACATCTAAGCAGGCAACGGACTTGAGATTCGGTGATTGTATCGCGTCCTTTAATTGCGCTCAATTCGTTTATTTGACGGTATTGCCTCACCTACTCGCTAATATACGTGTACCCGGCCGTTCGTAAACCGTGTGGCGTAAAATGTTAAGCAAGAATCGTTTAGTTTGCGAAAATACAAAACAAAATTTCCACTCGTTTTCGAGGATTTGCCAGGCCAGCAGCGTCCGCTGAATCGGCTGCGCTCATCGCGTCCGCTGGCATGCTCCTGCTGAAGCGACCATTTGCAGTTACCTCAGGCTCAGCAACGTTCTGTTTATGCTACTTGTGAACTTTCCTTTGTCGCCTCACGCAAGAAGAACGAGCGATAATTATCGTCGAGAAGTCCGACCTGGCGATACTGCCTTACGCCGCGACGATCACGACAGCTCGCTCAAAAAAAAAAAAAAAAAAAACGCCGATAAATCGGCTGGTTGTAGGGGATATTATTTTGTTTAGCCTCTGCAACTACTTTAAGGGCATTTCATTCGATATGCGCTCAAATAAACGCGCCAAAATGATATTAAATTAAGTACAACCAACTTTCTCTCTGGCATGCAATTGAAAACACATGGAGGGCGGTGAGGGTCGTCTGCTTATGTACTACCCAGATGCGTCGGTCACAAGGGGCGCTGCATGTCGCCAACACTCCACCGCAGGAGGCCTATTTTCCTCACCCATCTGAAAAAAAAAACGTCGCTTTTCGTACTGCTCACTATCATTGAACAAAAATAACATAGTAAGCAATGTCAACTAAGGTTAGTTTTATCGGCTTCACCAAGCATCCGGCGCCGAGCGCCCCGCATTTGCTGCAATGAGAAGCGCGAATACATTTCGGCGGCGCAGGGATCTCGGTGGCGCGTTAAAAGCTCTCTCGGTAAGTTGTCAGTCCGGTAACTACCGCGCTTGCGTAGACGACTCCCCCAATCACGTTACATGGTAACGTAAGCCCGGTAACGATATGCTAAATCTCGCGGCCAGCTTCCAGCAAAAACTAGGTAATGCATAATAGAAATATAAAACACCAACAAAACACAAAACACATCTATGTCGTGTTCCCTCGGGCCTCCTCTTTGTCGTATTTAATGCCTTCTGCTACGCCGTACCATAAACCTGGTAGGGTGACAACTCTAGAGCAAAATCAACCATTCTTACCGAATTAAAGGTTGCGGTCAACAGCGGAGCTGTCGTACCGGCCGTAAGTTCGCCGTTGCAGGAAAAAATACCAAGAAAATGCCGAGCTCTCCTGAGCGCCTGCCTCGCGCCGACCTCCGAGCGTCCTCGGCACGCAGTGGCTTTAGGAAACAAAAAACAAATACTCGTAAAAGCCGCGAGGAGTGAGAAAATGCCCAGCGCTCGTGAGCGCGTGCCTCGCGGTGACCGCTGAGTCGCCGGGTCGCGCAGTGTCTTTGGAAGAAAAAATCCTCCAGCGTTGTCATTATGCGCTAACGCGTATGTAAAAAAAAGTCCATCGTTAAGGCTAAATATTAAAAGACGCCTTGCTTGGGACAGGCAAACGCGGCCCCCGCGTTCTCTAGAAGCCATTATGTATAATTAGAGACATGGCTACGGGTGTGCCAATCCTTCCCGAGATGACTTGCAGATCCCACCAGCGCTGCCTCGAATCGATGGCGAAGAGGTGGTGGAAGTCTACAATGCTGAGGATGACTTTGCATCCACCCCTCGCCGCGAAGAAAAGGATGAACGCTTCGATGCATATGACGACAATTACTAGCACCGCAACTATGCAAATAACCAATGATACTGAAACCTAACTATGGGTCTGGCAATGCTCACCCACAACAGTTTCGCAATTCAATCTTTCGCGTGAATGCAAGATCCCCTGAATTGTTTTCCGGCTGTTTTGTGATTTTGTTAGAATCGTATTGTTGGGGCAATGATTTATTTAGAACCGCCTCTGTGTTCTCTATTTCGAGGAAATTCCAGTGTGTCTAATTTTCAGACTGAAGATATTTTCTTTATTTCCTTCATTTTCGCAGAGCAACTATATATGCGGAATATATTTCCGCTTATCTTTCTTCCACAAATTATATCACAGCGATTCGCCGTTCCGCCATACGTTCATTCAACCTGCTTCGTACATTTCCGCACGCGTTGAACATGATCGCAAAATAGAACCTATATTTTCTCACGCAAACAAAACACCAATACTCACCCCTTGTATTATCGATAACCGTGTGGGATGCTTTGCCTGCCAGCATTGTAACTTATACACAGCAATCATCTTTCCGGTCTGCATTATTTGCTTTCCTTGAATGCGTTGGACAGTCTTAGCTATTGCCACTGTTTTGCTGCTGTATAACGTGTCGTGCAGCTTTTTCAATGTGCTCGCCTGTGAAAACCTTGCTGTGTTCTTTTTTGCTTATTTTATTTGACCGACTGTGTATCCTGCGCATGTTTTCTTATCTTCTTCTTTTCTTGTTAAAAAATTGCTGTTGTCCCTGATTACTGTATAAACCCCCCTTATGTAATGCCCTAGAGGCCCTTAAGGTAAATAAATAAATAAATAAATAAATAAATAAATAAATAAATAAATAAATAAATAAATAAATAAATAAATAAATAAATAAATAAATAAATAAATAAATAAATAAACTTTGGAGAACGTCACTGGCTGTGGGTAAAGACCTGATTATTTAAAGAATGGCTTCAAACTCTATCTTGCAGAGTTTTAAAAAAGCGCCAATTCCTGAATTTTAGGGACAAATGCTGGCACAAATTGGAAAGTAAGAAATCGCACTTTTATCCGACTGTACATTGGCTTTGAGGGAGCAGGAGCCCCGCTAACAGCTATTACCAAAATTGCCGCGCGATAAGTAATCTCAGCTTACTTCAACGAGGCATAGCATTATCGTCAACGCACACAACTTGGTGTTGAATGGTGTTGTGAGAACCTGCGAACGCTAATGCAAGCCCACATGTCGTTAGCACGTGGCACTGACACGCTTATGGCGAAAGCTTTCGCTTGCACCATAACGATCATTACTCTATTGCGTACATAAAAAGTTATTTTGTTTTTATTACTTTCAGTGTAGAATTTGCCCATACCATTACGCCTCGACATGGGCGCATACATGTCTTCTCCGTGAGGCTCTCGGAATGGTTGCGCTTGTTTTTCGTAGTGGCCGTACTCCATATCGTAGTTACGCGCAATAAATTCTCCGGAAGTATTGGTCATTAGGGTACGAAGGAGCAAAACAAATGTATAATTTAGAACAAGCATTTTTTTTTTGCAATAAATCTTTGATGTGCCGTACTTCGCACTGTAGATTCTCGAATGGTCAAGTTTTTACTGTTTCTTCCGTAACACCTAACAATACATGGAACGGGTTTGGTGTCTAATTGTGATCGTTATGTAGAGGACTTCGGGGTGTTGGGAGAGAAAAACGCGAAAGGAAGTGAACAGACGACCGAAATGTAAAAAAAACAGCTTGAGGGGGACCACTTATTTTTCCTGTCTGGATGTCTGCTGGTTTCGTTCCCTCCCAAACCTCTTTTGCGCCGGTTTAGCTCTGAAGAGGGCAAGGTTTGCCGTAATTAAAACTACCATAATAGCGGTAGAAACTTGTCCGTGAAGCAAAAGTAAGCAAAACTTTACCATTTCGTCTAGTGCAAACCTGGTTTCCTAAAGGCTGCTTCAGGGTTAGAACAGGCAGTCTAGTTAGCAGCGCAGCCGTACTAATGGCCACAATTCATCAATGTTAGCCAACTTCTCTATTACTTGCGTCAGTGAAGGCCTAGCCGAACGCTTAGGGGAGAACTGTTTTGGGAATAAATGTCGCGTGTCTTTGTTTCACCATTCGGTTACCAGTTCTCTGAAGCCGCACGTAACTCGAGGTTAACGATGTAGGCGTTAATTTATGCAGATTCGCGGCAAGTTGCGCCACTTTGAAGAATAGGTTAGCGAAAATGTGAAATTGAGTCGGCAGAGCCAAAGGTTTGAAGCACTTGATGAAAGACGTCGTTTGATACGAGGTAGTTTTTTTCGTCTCTGTGCAGTATGAAAGAATCGGCGTGTCTGGTGTCTGACTCTGGAGCGTGATCACTCATTGACAAAGAATTTGGAAAAAATTACTAACACATTTTTAAAAAGAATGTGCGATAATTTGGGCAAAAAGAACATAATGTGACTCAAGGTTTCGTCAGCGTGTCTCGAAGCGGTAGATCCGAACCATCGAGCACTTGGGGTTCTGCTATTACAGCTCAAAATTATGAACAAATTGGCTGCATAGCAAAGAAGATACTTGGGTCGTATTATACATGCCGTACTCATTTTCAGTAGCAAAATAATTTGGTAAAGTGGCGTTATGTTAGGTATTCTGCATGAAGTAGTCAACGAGAAATCTTCGAGAATTTGCCGTAGCGCTTCTCCGAACCACCAAAAACACATTTTCCATAATTGAATACCTTTTTTCCTGTTTGAAAAGCACTGAGTATTCCACATATAAGGCTTTCACGGACCGGCCTGAAAGTATTATACCGGAACCGCAGTTATTTGTTGCTTTGTATCTTTTACAAACAAAAAGGGGTAAAGTGCTACTTACAGAATCGACAAGATTCAGCCATTGTTTCTGCCCTGAAATTGTAGGGAATTGCGAGGGCTGCATTTTTTTTACTGTGAAGCTCGCTTGGACTCACTGATAGCGGAGGTATAATCAAAATGCAATGCAGGAAAGCCCCCTTTACACAATGAGAAGACACGTGACGATGATGACGATGATGTTGTTGTTGTTGATGATGATGATGGTGGTGGTGGTGGTGGTGGTGATGAAACAAGAAGAAAACGCTTCCCGTGGTCGAAATCGAAACTGGGTCCCTGGTGTCATGAAGCCGACGTATATCCCTTTGCGCTAACATCGCGTTCGGGTCGCACAGCATTCCCTTTAGGTTCCTTGCGCGGGCGATGACTTTGGACTTTGGCTGAGTTGAAGTGGACGATGGTCTAACGACGACAATTAGTGGGGGGGCGCTCAAGTTTCTAATGAAAGGTTCGTTTGCTGCCATCTGGATTTGGACTTTGACTTGCTCGCAGATTGCACTTTGAGCGTTGACGCTCGCACTCTGACTGTCAGATGGTTTCCACTTTGATCGTTGACGCTTTCACATTGATTACAGGGGCTTTGACTTTGGCACTTCACCTTTTGACTTCCCTACGCAACAAGCTTTGCGTTTGAACCACCGTCACCATTAGACGAAGAGTATTCGAATTTTACAGCGAAGATGTTAGCCTTTAGTTGGTAGGTATATTTCTTGTCGTATACAAAACACCTAGGCAGTACCCAGCAGTTCTCGCCTATGACGTCGAGAACATGCGTCAGTCCAATCAGGCATACAGAATGGAGTTTAGTGTTCGTTTAAAACAAACCACAAAAGAATAACCGAAACTGCATTATGGATGATAAGGCGCCTGTGAACAATGGGACACCTACACCATCAGTTGCTAGTAAAGAATATGTTTTAAGATTATCTTTGAAGGCTAGTTAGGATTAGTGTCACTAAATAGAGCAGTTCTTGCCCAAGACACCGAGCGCATGCGTCAGGCGAGGCAGGACCCAGCATGTGCCGCCGGAGAAGTCGAGCACAAGCGACAAAACCGCCGAGAAGACGAGAAACATTTCATGCCCTCCCCATCAGAATTTGTAGTGGTTTGTAACAGCTTCGCTGGACATCCGCTTTCGCATGTTGTAATGGCGACCATTGTTTTTTACTTGGATTTGTGGGCAGTGCGTTTACGGGTTTCAGTAACGTGCTTGTATTATTTCTTTGAACTGTTGCACTTCAAGGCAAGCAAAATTATTTTGTTGAAATGTTTTGCGTTCGCATGTGCTATCCCGGATTTGGGGTTACAAAATTTTCCAAAAATGTGATATCTTTTGTGAATATATTGTAGCGCGATATTTGGGAGAGGGCTCCTTGACGCCGAGTGCTGAGGCATCTTGGAAAGCGTCAGCCGCTGCTGTAAAGAAGAAAATAAGCTGTCGACATGGTGGTTTACTGAAAGGCAATGAAAATAACGCTGTGTGCTCGTATAGGCCAGGTCCTCACGCACGGTGCGGCGAACGGCCTAAAGGCGACACCTGCGCGCAGGAATCGGCCATCGAAATTTGTTAAGGGTGCCCTGAACTGAGGGTACCTAATGCGGATGGTAGTTTTACAATAAAGCTTTATTAATTCATTCATTCAAACGGATCTCGTATCATGTAAGGCAATTTTTTAAGACGATAGTCTTTCTTGGGCTACTTAAACCCGGACATTTTGGTTGTCTGTCTGTCTGTCTGTCTGTCTGTCTGTCTGTCTGTCTGTCTGTCTGTCTGTCTGTCTGTCTCCGCGCAATAGTCTTGTATACTCATAACTAAATCTAAACGTCTAAGACCGGTTTATATGTTGGTACTTGTCAACATTGTTGAAGAAGAACAAGACAGTGCACAAATAGAAGAGGGACAGTTAATGCACAAGGGATATTTACCGTGTTCCTTTATAAAAAAAAATTCCCCCCATTTCCCCGAGGGGAAGAATGTGAAAGTGCGAATGCACGAGTTGAATTTGCGCGGTTCGGTAATGTTCGCGAAAGAGAGATCACACACACACACACACACAACTACAAAGAAAGAAAGATGCATTTATTCACAGACACCTATTTGTGTTGTCGTTGTACTTGATTGCTAGAGCGGATCTCAGCTTTGAAATTTCGTGTCAGTACTCCTTTAAGCAGGTGCATTAGCCCTTCTCACGCCCGATTCTTGGCCAATCCCCCACGTGGGTATGCGCCATGTCAGCGGCCAGGCAGCGCGCGCCCATCTCCCCCCGTTGCCAAGGAACACGAGGAGATTCCTGGCCAATCCCCCACGTGGGTATGTGCCATGTCAGCGGCCAGGCAGCGCGCGCCCATCTCCACGTGCGCGGACATCGCCGGTGGACGCAGGTTCAGGGTCGCTTAAGAAGTGCATTGCACTTAAAATTCATAAACGCTTGATTTCTGCGAAATGAAATACTACATCCACTGCAGAAAAAAATCACACTACAGAGAGAGAGAAACTCTTTATTAAAGAGGAAAATGCAGAGAGGTTTGCCGACATCAGTTCACCGGCATGCTACTCTGCGGGGAAAGGAGGAGAGGGAAAAAGGTAGTAGGTGTAGGGAAGGAGAGGAGAGTAGTAGTAGTGGAGAAAAAAATAAAATATGATCCTTCTTCAGGGTATTGAGTTCAAAGGTTCTTGAGATGGAGGAACGACTACAATTTCGTGGAAACACCAATGTCCTAGAGGAATTCGAATAGCGCAGACAAGATTTTGCGCTGAGCGGAGGGAGAGGGCCATGGTCCAAGTACCAATCTTAATGTCAGTGGTTCAGGGTGGATGCAATCAATTGTCTCCTGATGTCGCCAGCGCCACTATAGCTTCTGGCGGCACCTTAGAAAATCTAGCGGCAACAGTTACGAAAAATTTCACTAGATAGGTTCCACGTTCTGCATGGAACGCACGTGGAGTAGCGTAACGTGGATCTATAAACGTTGAAGTATGACGCCTCGATTCACGCGCGTCTCCACCGTACGGCAGCGCTGGCATCGAGGCGCCCGGCCTGGGTCAGCGAAACGCGGTAAATTTAAATTGACTTGAGCAAACCTTTAGCGTGTTTAGCTTGGGAGGAGCGCGACGCAAGAGGAACAACACGAGAAGTAAGTGGGGAAACGAAGGGAGGCATTTACTTGGCAAATGTCGACAGAGACTATCGTCTTTTGTCGACATTTGGAACGAAAAGAGCAGATACGCGCAATTTTTTTTTGTTGATAATGTTGCACAGTTTTGTAGGTATATAGGTCTTTCGTCGAAACAGTGAAATGTAAGTTCTCAGGATGCGGTAGTCTTTGTTGCTTCTTCTTTCTCCCCCTTTGTTTTTCGCAATCTTTGCTCTTTAAATGCCTGCGCACGATGCGTTTTGCGCGAACACTTTACGGATTGCTTATTTTCGGCTTTGTAGTTTTTAGACACTTTTCTGTATTATTGATCACCCGCGTGCTAGTACAGTAGACTGCAACACGTCAAAACCACATTTAAATGTCACGTGCATTCATGAGGTGACGCATACGTCAAGTCTGAGTCAAAGGGGCGTCAAAACTTTCGCAAAAAGGGAGTCCAATCAATCGTCAAACATTCAAAGGCCCAAATGGTGAAGGAAGAACGAACCCGTGCAGGGATTTTTCGCGCGCCAGGTAAACACATCTACGAACAATCTAAATGTGTACCAACAAGTGGTTTATAAGATAAAGGTATACGATTGTACTCCTTTTTCATAATCGGTGCGTGTATTGTCTTGTCAACAACCGCTACTTTTTCGAGATTTTAGAGTAGCCCTTTTGACACAATCGAAGCCCGGTTTCATGCGAGCGCTGTGTGTCCAGAAATATTATCAGAGCTTCTTTGTAGGCCAAGCGGTCTATGGGGAAATGCATTAGATTTTCACAGCACGCCATCGGTCACACAAAGAAAGCTTTCGCTTTAAAAACAACAGCCACAAAGGGCGAGTGCCGCAATCAGGGCATCTGTGCTGGTATAAGTGGGTGCTGTTGCTTCTTTAGGAGAGAACCACGTGTGTATAGTTGTTTCTGTGCGCATAGTACCATAAAATAGAGTGTCCTGTGACGGTAGAAGTGAGGATAGTTCTGGCATGAAAATAGGCTACCGCGATAAAAAAACGACATTTTTCTAATCCAGGCTTCGGAGGAAGCACGTATTCTACTATTGAGCACCTTTCGATAGCGGCATGATCAGGAAGGCAGCGTGGTTGTTATGCAATCAACGTTTTCTGAAATACTTCCGTGCCCTGAATCTTCCGTAAGCACTTGGATGACGAAATACAGGCGCCAGAGAGTGTTTTTCCCGCGCAATGGATCGGGAAGCTGCATTTAATTAATGGGGTCCGTCAACAGTGCGCGCTCGAGCGCTCTTTCTGGGAGGCACTCTAAGCCCTGCCGAGAAACCCATTCATCTGTACGTCACTTTAGGAGAGGCCGGAGCTCAAGTATTCAAGACGAACCTAGTTTGTCGACGTCCTCCAGCAAGTATTGTCGTGGAAATGTTGGCGTCGCGCGTGGGTTCCACGTGACTAGGTTCAGCTGTTCTGTTTAATGCGAAGCTGTATGTCTTCTGACCTCCACCCTCCCGGCCCTCCCCCCTCCGCCAGTTCTCACACCGGTGAAGCCGCTTTACTCGGCACCTCTTCTCCGGTCCTCGTCGCTGCCGTAGACGCCTCTTTCACAAGTTTTACACCTTACAGCTACCGATCCCTCTTTCAGAAGTTGCGCAATGGACTGATAGTGGCGCTAGCGCCATCATCAGTCGAACTTGTGGGCGTGCGTGCGTATGCGTGTGCGAGTCTGTTTGCGTGTGTCTGTTTGTGTGTGCCTGTGTACTTACGTGCATGAGTGCCCGTGCGTGTGTAGGTTACTGGGACACGCCGCGTGGCCCGCATGGCGTTGGGAACATCGACCTCCTTGTCGGCGCGACGGCCTAAGGGGCAACTGTATTTTTCTCAACATATGAAGGGTCTGCAAGATGTGGTTTGTGGTTTATTTTACGGTGACCCGATTGCCGTACATAATTACGAAGAAACGGAGTCGGAATATTTTATTCGGTACATCGCGGAACAGTGTTTATTTAAATTAGGAGTCGTTCTTATCGGGCGATACTAAATCCTGGATATTGCCTCATGAGTTCTCTATTATTATTTAAAAGTTCTCAGTTACGACTGAATGCTTTGACAGATAATCGAAGTTATTGCCTTTAAACCAAGTTTTAACCTTTCTTACCTGGCTCTGATGGTCTGCCGGAAAATTCCTAGAAATGTCTGCCAGGGCATACTCATTCGTGAGTACGCCCACCCAGCCCGATATAACCTTTCCAATATCTTCCAAATTCCAAGCTATATAATCTGAATCATATCACTAGAAATTTGGTGTCATGGAGGTGCTTGTATTTGTACCGACCATTACATGGGCCAGGATTACTATCAAGACTATAGGCGTTTTGAAGAGAACAGGCGCATAACAAATGTCCTTGTGTCATCTACCCTACGGCAAGCTGACGCCGCCACACAACAGCCGGCTGCCTCATCGTGGAACAAATACGCACTTCCGACATGGGTACACCAAATTTGAGGGAAAGAAGCGACAAAGTTAGGGGGAAATTTGGTTAGTTAGCCGCTCTACTGCCTGACTTGCTGTTTGGAGGTGTGGGGAGACGGGACAGAAAGAGTATAGAGAGCCAGGCGGACAAAGGCGAGAAAACAAAAGAGGTGGGTGCAGCATTAGTGCTATAGAAATTAGGCGCTGGACGCTTCAAGTAATTAGTTAGGCGGCAGCGTACAAGCAGCCAAATCTCATTTTGGGCTTATCACTGGAGGGTTCATTGTTCTTGGAGCTATAGCTATAGCCACCGAGAGACCCAGCTTATCCTTTTGTTGCGAGAGATGCAACTCCTTTGATGAAAACGCAGGTACTGATATAGAAACTCTTTTATGTGCATTCTTGTGTACATCTAGGGCTCCTACTCCAGCGCGGTCTTCCGTGTGGGTTGTCTCTATCCTAGTATACTTTAATTTTTAGACTCTGGTTGAGACGGACCCTCACGCAAGTCTAACCCTTCCTCATCAGGATAGTCAGCCGCTCCCACTGCTTCGCCTGAGGGATGGAAGAGGCCATGGCGCGTGGAGTTTGTCGTTGTCTCTAATATTCATCGGAAAGAAGAGTGCTCGCCACCGAGCTCAGCCGATTGTACGAGCAACCGATCATAGTAAAGACCAGCTTAGAACGTCAGTTTTTGTCATTCCTTCACAGAAGGCGACAAAAGCCCTTTTACGTTCCCTGAAAGACATAAATCTCCAGAGATGACTATAGGGCCCAAAAAGAGGCTTAAGTGCACGCGCATTGCCTCCGCTACCTCCAGCTTGTCATTTGTGTCATTTGTAGTCTCCTGTTTCCCCCTGACACTCCTTCCGCGGACCTGGGTAGCAAACCTCAAGTGGTTGGGCTAACATATCGCCCTTTGTGTTCGTCTTTCTCCTCAGGGGCTATAGATGTGAGGGGCTATAGATGTCAGGGGCTAGAGATTTTCTTCTACAGAGTAGCCTCCAGGCCAACCAAGTGTGAGTTAGCATTAATGACGGCAAGGAAAAGGAGAAAAATAAAGCCTTTTTTATGTAGTCCAGCAATAAATGGAAAGAAAAATTCGCAGCTGCATCTGGACTTCTCAGTACAGATGTTTGTATATTTTCCCTCAGCTTTAACGGATTTTTAACACAGAAGCTTTGGAGAACGTCACCGGGTGTGCGTGACGTTCACCTTAGCGCCATTTCAATTTCTGACGTACGTTTTGGAATGTCAATCTTACAGAGTTTCAATAGAGATTTTTAGGGATAAAACTTCGCTAAACTGTAGAGCAAAAAATCTCACTGTTATCCGGCTGTACCTTCCCTTTGAGGGACCAGGAGCTGCGCTAACAGCTATTATGAAATTTGCGGCGAGATAATTAAGCTCACATTACTTCAGTGAGGTATGGTTTTATTTTCAATGCATAGAACTCCACGTTGAATGGTGCTTTGAGAAACTGCGAATGCTAATGCTTGCACACATGTCGTTAGCACGTTGCACTGACACGTATGTCTGGATTGCTTTTTGTTGCACTATCATTATCGTGACTCCACTTCGGACATAAAAATTTATTTAGTTTTTATTACTCTCAGCGTACAAGTTGCGCGTACCATTACGCCTCGACAAGGGCGCATACATTTCTTCTACGTAAGGCTCTCGGAATGGTCGCTCTTGTTTTTTCTAGCAGTCGTACTCCATATCGCAGTCACACGCGATAAATTCTCCGGAAGTGTTGGTCATTACGGTACGGAGGAGCAAAACAAAGATTTAACATAGAACATGCACGCTGTTGCAATAAATCTCAGGTGTGCCTTACTTCGCACGTAGCACCTCGAATGGACAAGCTTTTATTTCTTTCTTTACCACCAAACAACGCACGTTACGGGTTCGGTGCCTAATGGTGATCGTTATGTACGGAACTTCCGGGATGTTGCTGGAGAAAAACGTAGGGCAGACTTAACAGGCGAGAGAGACGGAAAAAGACGTCTGTACTAGGGACAACTTTTTTGTATTTTGACGTCAGCTGACTTAGTTCACTCCGGGCACCCGTTTGTGTACTTTAGCAGCGAAGCGGACATAGTTTGCTGTGACTAGAACAAGCCAGGTAGTGCTAGAAAATCCTACGTAAAGCAAGAATAGGCAATACGTTTCGTCCGGTAAACTGCACGCCTGGTCCCATAAAGGCCACTGGAGGTTTAGTATAAAAAGTGTAGTTAGCAGCCCTGCCACCGTAATGGCCACAATCCATCAATCTTAGCGAACTTCCCTATTACTTGCGTAGGTGAATGGCTAGACGAACACATAGGAGGGAGCCGTTTACGGAATAAATGTCGCGTTTATACGTTGCGCCATACAGCGGGGTTCGAGTTCTTTGACGGAGCACTTAACTCAAGGCTAAACCGGCAGGCGTTAGCTTATTTACATTCGCCGCAGGTTGCACAGCGCAAGTAAGTCAGTGAAAATGCGAGCTTGAGCCAGCAGCGTAAGAAGGTTTCTAGGGCTTGCTGAGAGACGTAGTTTAAGGCGAAGCAGATCTTGTTGCTTCTGAGCCGTACGCATCTGGAGCATCATTACTTATCGCCATTGTTACGTTGACAAAGAATTTTCAAAAACTGAGGAGAAAAGGTTTGAGAGAAATTTGCGAAAACTCGGGCAAACTTAAAGGAGCCATGAAGAGAAAACACAAGTTTGGTTCATTCAAAAGATTGTCTCGTTAGAATCATACTGACACCACTTTTAACGTAAACTTCGCTCAAATAAGCTACATAATTAGGAAAAACGGGAATGGTCATGCGACCCACCAGCTCATTTCCCGCAACAGAACCTGTGATGTCACATGGGCTAAGCTCTGCGATTGGCGGAGGCTGGCAGAAGCAGACGCAAATTAGGTAGAGCTTACAAACTAGACGAACGAGCGATTTGCGCTTAAATTTAGGGCACATTCTTTACAAAGCAATAGGAATGATGGACAAACAGTGGAAGTTACGAAAGCACATGTAAACATTGAAGTACTGATGCGTTCTGCTGTTCGTACTGCGCACAGCATGCTTTGGTTTAGCTGCACAGCACTATGGGGCTTGGGGTTGTCTCAGACGACACTGGCCGATTGACGCAAGCAACGGTGTCTTACGTGACCCCATTTGTCGAGCGAGCACTGTTTCAGGGAACGAATATTTTCTCCAAGAACAAAAACAAGCCAGGTTTAATTGCGGGCAAAAACAAACCAAACGCTTGCCACGGTATGGTGGCGCCATCTAGGTTACGGAACGTAAAGAAACGTGGGAACAAACCAACACCGCTACAGGGTGGAGACAACCTTTGAACGATCCCGCGCCGCCGCAATTGGGCCAACGGGCTCAACGCGTTATTCTTTTCGTTTCCCACGAGACCTAGCAACGCGAAACAGACAATATGATTCAAACTTATTCAGTAAACCGCGTTGCGGCGATAATTTTAGCGCGGTTTTGACACAATGACTTGCTTCGGCGGCGAGCGAGCAACCGAACATGCCGGCACCAGCGTTACGTGTCTCTACCCTGTACGGCGGATGCGTGAATGAAGGCATGGAGGAAAGAAAAGAATGAAGGTACTCTAGGCTGCAGAGCGGTCGGTTCCCGTGATGTCACTTGGGACCACGAAAACGCACGATTGAGCGGGAAAATCAAAATTTTAACCTAAATTGCTTAATTTCTCAGTGAATAAAGCACCGTTTGTATCCGGAAAGCGCTGGGGGCACTATAAAACACGAAATCTTTCGAATAAAACCAACTTGCATTTTCTCTTCATGGCTCCTTTAATATGATATGGCCGAAGGTTCCACTATCGTCTCTCGAAACGGTAAATTAGGAGCCGTCAAGCACTGAAGATTCCGTTAGCCGTACGCAAAATTCAAAACACCTTGTCTGCGTAGTGAAGATTTCGGGTTGTACGATACATGCCGTAGTTAATATTCAGTAGAAAAAACAAGTTAGTCGCGTGGCGTTATGTTATGAATGCTGCAGTGATGAAGTATTCAACGAAGAAAATTGGGGAATTTGGCATAGCGCTTCTTCGAAGCACCGAGGACGCATTTTACACTGGTTAAGGCGTTCTTTCGTATGCGGAAACCCCTTAGTATTTGACATAAAGGCATGCACCGCACGATATGAACGTAGTATTCCGGCACCGCAATTATTTACTACTCTTCTTCTACAAGCAAAATTTGTAAAGCGCTACGTGCAGAATTCACATGATTCAGCCACTGTCTTCTGCCTTGAATTTCTAGGAAGATATAAGAGCTGCGTATTTGACATGGTGGTTACGGTCAGTGTGTTTTTTTAAGTAATTTACTTATTTTCTTTTAGGGGTGAACCACCTTAAGGCCGAGGCTTGTGCGACGTCCGGCGTCCGTGCTCATGGCACACCACCTTGTAAATCGAAACATCTGTGAGCAAAAGGTTCACAAAAGACTAACAAGAACAAAATGAAAGGTTCACAAAAGGTTAGAGAAGAGAGAGAGAGAGAGAGAGAGAGAGAGAGAGAGAGAGAGAGAGAGAGAGAGAGAGAGTGGTCCTGGATTTCCGTGCTGCGCATGCGCGAGGAGCGTTGGATTGCATTGAATTGGAGGTGAATTTGGATTGGATTGGATTGAATTGGATTGAAATGGATTGAATTGTATTAAATAGAATTGTATTGGATTGGGAATCATTTAGCAGCAGTAAGCACTCTCACGTGTGATTTACGGTAAGAACGATCATTAGTGCTTCGCCCACTCATCATGATTCACTTCGTGGAGATGCGTGAATTTTGTTTTTAACTGCTTTACTTTGAAAATAATACGCTCAAATGTTTTGCATTTGAATGCGCTATTCGGGTTTTGGGGATGCAAAAACGTTTAAAAAAGAACATTTTCCGGGAATATATCGTAACGCGACATTGGGGGGAAGGCTCAACGGCATTTTGGGGCGCATCAACCACTGCTGTAAAGCAGAAGCCTCTTGGTGCTGTGGTTTGCTGAAAGGCAACGAAAAGAGCGTTGTGCAATCGCACAGGCCACCTGTGTGCCGTGACGCTACCGCGAAGCTCTTCACCAGTTCTATATAGAGTTTAAGTTCATATTAACAGTAACCCGGCTTCGCGGCGCCAAATAAGATCCTGGGTGGGGGGCCAACTACCTGTACGCCAGCACCCGCTCTATTCCCCACGTAGCTTCGAGGTGGGAGCCGTATCGTCTGTGCAACGATGTGTGGTGAAAGAAAGAGAAGGTCACGACACCACTTAGTCCTTGTGTTTCCACTTAGTTGTCCTGGAACGACCCCCGGAAGATATGGTGCCGATGAGAAAGACTGTCCTATTCGGTTTGAGCACTCCAGTGTTTACAACATGTGGAATACGGCCGTCGTGCTGGCGGATAATATTTTCCTCAGTAAGGGCAGTTTGCGTTCTGATCAGAGACCTACGATCATTGCAACATCAGACCACCATTCCCTACGGCCACGGACATTGCTGACTTTTTCCTGCACGATGTGATCTGCGTGTCATAATGCATAGTTCTTTCTACCAACCGTAGGAAGCAACGTCAATAACCTGAGGCATTTAATCCTGCTCAATATAGCACAAAATGACCATTACCGGTCACCCTCAAAGCAACGGATTCATACAAAGGCGAAACAAAACGCTCACCGGTATGCTATCAATTTATCCGCCTTGGTTGATACGCCACCTGTTCACGAGAATTTCCCTTAATTCTTCCCGGCACAAAACTCCTGCGTAATCTCTTTTGTATCTTCTATGCAGCCGATTGCTGAGTTTACACACGGACATTCCCTTTTGTGAGTCGCCTTTAGGTACGTCGTTCTTTCAGTGAGCTAAGTGGTACTAGCAGAGTTCGTCTTTTGATAAAGGGTAGCAGCTGAAACAAAACAATGGACATTTCATCAACATTTTCTACAAGCACTCTGTCGAAAAATAAAATAAAGCGACCAATATTCACATGTCTTGATTCCCAGTAAAGAGCTGTACGAATTTTGTAAAACACGGGAGACTATTTCAAATAATCTTTCGCTGGTGATACCGACATAAAAGCAAATCATACAATTAAGTGACAGATAATTGTTCACTATTAGTTACTCAGAAACTCCGGCTATATTTAATTTCGTCTGCCAGACTGTTCATCAGTTGGGAAACGCAAATGTGACAATTAATAATTATGCCGCAAAGTTACCAATCAATCTGAAATTAATCCCGTCATATCTTGCTGAATTGCAAGTATAAAGACCGGCATAATTGACGTTTGGTTTGGGTGAGTGTATGCCGAGGTAGACCCACGCTAAAAACATTTTAACATTGCAAGATTGTGTACAGAAATTCATTCAAATGTAGAACCTAAAATTCAACCCTAAACAGAAGTTGGGGATCTGGCGTAGCAAATAAATATGATCGTAAGCGTATGTGTACGCCGAAGTAGGCCCACGCTAAAAACATTTTAACATTGCAAGGTTGTGTGCAGAAATGCATTCAAATCTAGAAACTAAACTTGGACCCTAAACACAAGTTAGGGTTCTAGCGTAGCAAAGAAATATGATGTAGGCGTTAGTCATTGCCTGTCCATTATTGAATAAACTTGGACGTCGAAGTTTCGCAACCATAACTGAGAATGCAGGGTCTCGACTTTTTTGTGAATATGCGGCTAACACTTTGGGCTTCGCATTTTGCCCTGCATTTCCCTGTAAACCACTACACCTTGTTAAGGTTACGCGTGTTCACACATAATTACAAACGCTTTAGTTGCGTGAGCTGAATGAAAGCCTATAATCGTACGTTAAATGCTGGCTGGCACACAACGGCACGATTTTTCACTTGAAGCTCAGGGCAAGACCGCATATGTATTCAAAGTTTACCGTTCGGTGTTCGCGTGCCTGCGAAGAGAAAAGTTCATCCCATTACTTGCTGTCCGCGGCACAAATAAAGAAAATGCGAGCACCATAATTTTCCAATATTCCGTTGCAAAGAAAAGCGGCGTGCGCAACATGGTGTTTTTTGGACATTTAGAGAGCACGAACTTGTAAGCATTGTAACCCATTGTAACTTGTAACCCTAAACACCCACCATTTCGTTATTAGGAGCAATCTTGGAGCACACGCTTGCTGTCAGTATGCTCCTGCAACGCATTTTTTAAGCAGTAGCGTATAGTAATAAAAGCTTACCCTTCTTTTGCCGAACAGCAGGAGAAGACTCCGAGAGTTCTCATTCGTATTTTCTACGAGCACTTTGTCTATCGCTTCCTCTCTGCTTTAGGGGGAATTTCTCTGTACTCATAGCGAACGATGAGCTAAAACAGCAAACTACAACACAACACAACAAAACAATTGAATTGCATCATAGACGACGGATGAACAAAACTTCGCAAATAATAGATAAAAAGGAAGGCCCTGCTCTAATTTCGGGAGTGCGTGGTGTTCGTAGAACCGCTGCGTTGGCGGTTACCGTCTAGGTATTAGCCTTCATGCATATGCGTATAAAGGTGTGAGTTTGGTTAGCGCTTTTGCATACGTTATACCTCACATTTTTCGTGCGTATTGCAACGCCTGTGAACTTGTATTATTTGCCTGCGGTATTTGCGGTAAAACGTGGGCAGGCTATCGGCGAAGTTTTGTGGTGACTTCAGCGGTGGTGTTATTGATGTTAAAATACATTAACGCCCCCAAATTTTTCGTGGTCAGGGAAACGCGCCTCCCTTATTTTACAGCGTGGAACACCGCACACCAAACAACCTGACCCATTATCTTGGATGTCTCAGGCTTATCTAGCAGCCCCTAGAAGAGAACGATGGCACTGTTGTTTTGGTGTAGCTACCAAGCTACGCAGCTACACTATGATCATTGCAAGATGGGGAACGGAGAGTTAGGAATCCACTTCTGTTCCACAAATTCATTCCTAAGTTAGGGCTACTTGGGAGTGAAGGCGTTTTAGTGGAGTGAGGTTCTGGGTATAATTAAACAGGGTTGTAATTTTTTTGTCCCATAGGCTTGGTCACAATGTGTTAAGCGGCTGTGCAAAAGGCTGTAGAGCGATGGCGCTAGCAGAGAAGGATGTGCCGTGTCATGGCTTCACACAGGTGTGTCCTGATCACTTTTCATCCTTGACGGCGGCAATATGTTTCATCCTGATTTATTCGCACAGTGTGGTAGATAGGCGATTAGTTGGTACTGCGATACGTGATTTTTCGCATGAACAACATAGTTCACTTAGCAGCCACTCAACACAGTGACTTCCTCTTTCTAGATTCTTAAATGACATACCTCAATCGCTTGAATTGTAAGTGACTTCTAGTGTTTCCAGCCAAACTCGGCCTATTTCTTACCCATTTCTTAGAAAGCACGCCAAAGCGACAAATGAAGAAGTTGAAACTGCATACGATTTAACCGAATTGTGTGAAGACATCTGTTCTGCAAGTTGTCTTGCAGACAAGAAAAATTACTGAACTCGAACCAATGAATGTCATTGCGCCTGTAACAAAAGTAACGTCGCTTGTTTGCAAACGCAAAACCTCACCCTCCAACAGACGCAAGAGGCTAAATTAAGGACACTGCTAGGATTATTGGTCTAGGTGAACCCTGTCTTTTATGTAACTGTAACACATTCGCGTTTAACCGTTTACGCTTTTTTTGGCCAGTTATCTATCCAGCTTCTTTATCGGAACACTGCTCAGCTTAGTTGTAAGCCAGTTGTTTTTTATCATAGCCGCTGCTCATAAGTAATGCGGAAAACGTAACGCAACTCCCACTACGTCTACGCTTCCACATTTAGCAACCGCTACTCGATCGATGTGCTCTATAACCTGAAGGGAATTACTTTATCACTCAGATACAAGTAACATGAAGTATCCGGTGTAATCCAGGTAGGAAGCCATAAAAAGTACTGGAAACGCAAGTGCGCATACTGAAGTGCATTGGGCCCTGTGTGACACAGAGGCTCACTATGGACGGCAAGAACAAGAACAGACCAAATGAAGCGCAAATAAAACGACAAGAACAGACAAAATATTCCGCTTCATTTTGTGTGTTCGTGTTCTCTGGTCCGTCGTACGTCTTTAGGTCACACTGGACGCATTACACTAGAATACGTTCAAAATCCAAGTTGCCAGCTCCCAGGCATTGCTTGTTACAAGGGCACCATCTATTGTGCGGCGTTTGATCGTACCTTTCAAGGATTAAAGCTTTGCTTGTGTGCCTGGACAAAAGTCGCTTTATTGAGAGTTGTTCTGCTGAAACGTATTGTCCCATTGAACTCAGTGTTCGCATGTTCGGGTTTGTTACTGACTCAAAGTAGTTTTAGCGCACTCCTCTGGTTAACTGAAGTGTCTTTATATAAATATGTAACCACACAAACCGCACTAACGAAAATTTTGTTGCATTCGTGATTTTGCAACACATTATCAAAACTAGTGTGAAGCCATACGTGAATAACACTTGGCTGTGTTTGTCTCTTCGCTTTCAGGAGGTACTCGAGGACCGAACTTCGAGGAGTGAAAACAAAGACAGGCCTAGAGTCCTTTGAATGCATCGTCTTCAAGTTCTGTTCCTGCTGGTTGCTCTCCGTGAATGTAAGTAGAGCATTTCAGCCTATGTGTTTCTTATTGGCTTATTCGTTATTTTGTTGAGAAATCTGAAAATTGTACGAGTTAAATGAAGCTGCAGATTCAGAAGTGACAGTATATAGACTTGGCCATAAATATGGTAATTAAAGCTGTAAAACCACGAAGAACACCTAAGCCCTTCTTGTGAGTAGCGAGTGCAACCGCTTTATAGTGCAATTTACGCCACTGACTATTCAGTTGAACGCCGCGGGGTGAGAGCGGTCTACGCCAGGCATGGTTCCCTAGATACCTGTGGAGTGCTCTGCCACCGTCCGAAAGATAGCCGACAAATTCGGGATAGAGGGAAGCTGTGGTTGGAGCTGAATGTTTATTCTGCGACTGCTTACTGAGCGACACCGGGGTTTCGGAGGCAGTGACGAATTTGGTTACTTAGTTTTTAAAATTATTAAATCTGTTACACTCAAGGTGAAAGATGTCCGAAGTGCGGTGCCGTGATTCGTCAGTGTTTTTCTTGTGTTCTTGTGAGTACCTTCGGTTTATGTTTTTTTTAATTTTCGTTCATTTCGTAACGAACGCCACCTTTATAACATTGCCTGATACAGACGCCGTCGCTCCTAACATCCCGCCGAGAGGGACTGCGGCTTTCTCTCTTGGCTACTTTCAGTATCAGCCTGGCCTTGATACCGAAGATAATCAAGACAGCGCTCTAGCCACAGAAAAGGCCCATAAAGAAACACTGGATTGAGTTTTCAAGAATTGAGGGTAACTAGTGCGTTAATTCCCAATGTTTTCTTATTTTATATTATTGTACACTTATTTGCGACTATCCACGATAGCATCTGTGGCTAGAGCGTAGCGCAAAGATCATCCCCGACACCTTTGCATAAGAGTAACGTGTGTCTCTGTGGCGCAATGGGATAGATATTAGCTTCGTAACGCGAGGGGCCCAGGTTAGATACCGACCAGGGGAAGCGGTTTTCTTTTCGAAGCCTATGTTAGAATGCATAACGCCATTGCTCCCCGGCCAGCTACGAAGAGGCGTAAGGCCCAAAAGCGCTCCGCACATAAAATTGGCAAATGCGGACCACTGCCTTGTGGCTCACTGCCCTAGAGAGGAAAGGCAGATTTAATGTGGGATATAAGTGACTGCCTGTGGCAGCATACTGTCGTCACTTGTTTAGTACAACGAGGTCATGACGTGCTTTACGGCTACACCTTTTGTCAACCGCGTGCTTAAAGGAGCCATGAAGACAAAATACAAGTTGAGTTTATTAGAAACACTGCTTAGTCCCGATAACAATGTACCAATTTCATCGCAATCTTCGAACAAATAACGGAGGTATTAAAGAAAACGTGTGAAGCAGTCGCGACCCACTAGCCAATTTCCCGCAACTTTTCTATGACGTCTCGAAACCTTGTTTCTGCGATTGGCGGCCGCCTGACCTGTCGCGACGACATATGACTGGATATCTGTAACGGGGCCTCTAGTTCCAGTTGACCGCATCACTTGAATGCTAACGTGCAGTTGACGCACTGAAAATTATGCGTTATTTTGGCCCGTATGACGTCATTCTTGCTCATAACACGTCACTGTGGCGCAAAATTTGACAGTTTTTAAATACTTCTTGCTTTTTTTGTTAAAAAAACATCTTTTGTGGCTGTAATGGAGCTGAGTGAGATACTGAATCCTAGTTCTTTCAAATTAAACAAAGTTGTATTTTCTCTTCATGGCTCCTTTAACTCGTACTACTCGCGTACAATCAAAGAAACTTTTGAGCGTTATGGTCCTGTCAACTGGCGATCCAAGTAAATGGGATTATCGTTGCATTGGCAGAAAGATTAGGTTCTCTAATTCGCTGTGGCCGTTTGTGTTTATCTTTGTGCCCTCTGCCAAAATTAAGGCACAAATCATTCATTGCAAAAAAATTGACGAAGCTTGCACTCGTAATGGCAAGCTGAAGAAACGGCACAGATGGCGGTCAACCTAGTTTCTTCCCACACTGACAACAGATACCAGAAGAGAAGGGCAAACCGAACCCTAGAAATGCAAAGCCGTTTTTTATGGCAATGCAGAGCAAAGATAATTAATGTATGTAGAGCGTTTATTCAGTAACACTCGTCGCCATCCCTTTCCTCGTCGTCTTCCGACGGCACAGCCGCGTGGGGCAAATCCTCTTACAGCGCGCCCTCGCATCGGTAGAAGTCCACTCAACGTGTGTATTGTGAATGAATAGCCTGACAGATTCGTCGGCGTTGTCTATGGCGGGGCGGGCTGTGGTGCGCCGGTCGCTACACGACGACGAAGGCGGGAGTTCCTCACGTGGCGCGAGCCTACGCTCAAGCGTGGACGACGACGGCCGCTGCTCACGAGGCGTACGTTTGGTATTTTCTTGCTAAAGCCACTTGGCGAAGGCCGTGCCGAGCGCCTCGCTTCAGGGTTTTTTTTAACAGAAGAGCTGTTACTGCTGGCCGTAAGTTCGCCAATTCAGAAAAAAAATACCAAGAAAATCCTGAGCCCTCATGAGCGCCTGCCTCACCGCGACCACTGAGTCTTTGGCTCGCGCAGTGGTTTAGCAAAAAAAAAAAGTCCAGTGCTGTTTCAAAGTGCTACCGCGCATCTAGACAACTCCAGTCCTAATGCAAAAGAAGAGACAGCGTGCTTGGGGCGGGTCACTGTGGCCCCCGAATTCTCTAAAAGCCATTATGAATAATTGTAGACATGGCTACGACTAGACCAATCCTTCCCGAGACGACTTGAAGATCCCGCCAATGCTGCCTCAACTCGATGACGACGAGCTGGTAGAAGTCTACAATGCTGAGGATGACTTTGAATCCACCACTCGCCGTGAAGAAGAAGGCGACCCCTCTGATGCGTATGACGACGATTACCAGCACCGCAACTATGCAAATAAACCATGATACTGAACCTTAACCACGTGTCCCGCACTGCTCACTTACAATAACTCCACCATTCAAGTCTTGTGCGTGAGCGAATGCTTCCCTGAAAATTTTTTTCGGTATATTTTTGGGAACGCCAACGGCCCAGCTGTTCTGTTGAAATGTCGGCCAAGAAGACAACAGGATAATATTTTAGTGAGCAAACGGTGTGGTGGTCGGAACCGCTTCCCCTGTGGGCGTAGTACCTCGAGCCACCTCGTAGTGCCCCTCAAGCCACTGGAGCCTCGAGTACCTCGTTGTGCCCCTGGTACCTGGCCGCTGTTCTGGCTCTAGAGAACAGGGTCTTTCGGTCCTCGAGCCGGCAGCTGGTCCGTGCGCCCGCCCACTGCCCATTAGTGGGCGGACGCATGGTGGGAAGGGAGGAATGGGATGTTTGTGCAGTACAAGCTGGGGTACAAGGTGGCTGGTTTGGTGCAGCAGGGGTATTTTGAGTAATACTGAGTCGGAAACATGGGGTGAAAGCCGGTTCCACGGGCGAAGTGTTCCTTGGTACTATTGAGTTTTTTTGTTTGTTTGGAAGGGGTACGGCGTGATGGACGGTTATGGTGCAGGGTATGTATGTTTGTGTGAGGCGATAGGTTAGAGCGCCTTGTCCGTGCTGCCGTCGACTTCGGAGAATGGCCGGGGTATCAGTGTACTGGCAGCGACCGGATTAGCCGCATTCCCTTCCAAGGACTCTCTTGTCTAGGGTCCATACAATGCGAGTTTCTGGCAGTGGACGAGTAAACTCGAAGATGCGGACGGCAGATTAGGATATGTGGCGTTGCTGGATTGGACGGCCAGCGGCATGAGAGTCGGGGGCGACTGTCAAGTATTCTGTACCTGAAGCTGCTGTTATGGCTACAGCTGTCCTTCGGCTGCTGTTACTTCTGAGGTACGTAGAGTGAGAAAGGTGGAGGTTTTGGTGAATGAAATAACGAAAGCGAATATGCAGAAGTCTTCTTTCCCGGTCTTTACTTTGTACCTTGTGTTGAGACAATGCAAACAAAACATCTTTATCATTTTATTGGAGGTGGAAAGAAGTAGTCGTCGAAAGAGATAGCGTGGATTTTACGTTGTAATAAATTGAACTCAAAGCAAAACGATTTGGGATGTACGTTTCCTTACACGTGTTAAATACGTCACAATTATCCTCACAATTATTCAGATTCAGCTCCTAAGTGCAACCATCACTTAGCTCACACTCATGATTTGGAGGCTGTCTATAGTGATGGAAAGATACTGATGACGATGACGACGGGAAGGCCCCGGACGTACGCATGTATGAATGGGAAAACGTTTTGAGAGCCTTATCAAGAGGGAATGGATTACGCAACAATATTATTAGCAGCACAATGTGATCATTTACTTGATCATTTACGTTTTCTAGCCCAAGAAGATCCCCTACTGGGAAAGATATTAGGAGACAGCACTTGAATTCAATGTGGATATTTTATGCCCTGTGGGTTCGACACCTACGTACTTGATGTATCAAACGAGAACAATCTCCAAGAGCTGTGATTATATATTTGATACATTTGGTTTTTCTAATTTTTGTGATTCGCTGTAATGAAATAACCTGTTAGCAGGTTATTTCGTCGCCGCGCTAGGTAATGTTTAAAATTGACAACAATAATTTGAACCGTTAATACGTTTCCTCTTCCGTTCCTTTCCACCTGTTCTATTCTGGTAATCAGCTTCGAGAGTGGTGCTTCCCAACGGAATGTCGCAAGACTGGGGTTTAATTACATCTTTACCTCAGGGACAGGAGGAAAAGCTGACGTAGCAAACGATTCACCGTTGCACACACTGGCATAAACCTTTGCTCTTACCGCTCTGAATGTTCCAGAAAGTGCGTTTGCTAAATTAGTTTTTCACAGTCCTGAGCTTACTTTGCTTCGCCCGTTTACGCTATAGTATGCTGGTAGGAACGAAATTGGGGAAGTAGGAGTTTTCTTAGCTGACGCAAGCGAGCTATCTGTTTTTCTGCTTGAAGAAACCCTAATAAAAAGCAGTCAATTAGATTTAAATTTATTAACAGTGAATTGTGCTATGCGCCATGCGCAATTTTGTACCGGAAGCCAAGATAATTGTTGGCGGTAGGGAAAAAACACCCCAAGACAAAGCCTCTAGAGTCCTAGCAGTAAAAAGTTACTTTCTTTTCTTTTCCTCTACCTTTATTCTCATTTTACCTTTAATTTCGATTGATTGTGTGCAAATCTACGAAATTCGAGGCTACCTTTCTATTGTATTATTGGACAGCGCGTTTCCCAGTACAAGATTGCCTACCCGCCATCTCCCGGAATAGCCTATAGTCGATGGACTTTTTGAGACATTCGGACCTTCCATTCGCCTAAACCGTCCAGATCGTCTGCATCGCATTCTTCATCAATTATTGCTCAAAGTCACTAAATTCAATGTTTGAAGGAATCTTGTTTGGTCGAGTGAGAGATTCATAGTTAAAAATTTGTTGTTGCCGGCGAAATGTTTATTAATAAATGTAATTACGTTTCCGCATCAATATGAAAGCCTTGGTTTTCCTACGGAAGCCGATGCTACGTTCTTTCCTTTTTAGTAGACCTTTGATCTGCTACCACAAATTTTTAACTATAAAATTCTCAAAATCTTATCAGTTATACTAGACCACTCAATTTATATCATATATTATTTATAGCATTGTGTGCAGTGGCTATATACTGAGTGGCACGTTGTGAGTGTTTGGCCCAATAGTTACGGCTTTGCTTGAAACAAAATAATATACGATCTCACGGCGTCTTTTGCTTTGCCTCGGAGCATTCTGAAGAGAAACTAAAACGTGGTTTTCAGCTTTTATTCCTTCACAAATATGTTCCCTGTAATGGCGTCCCGTTCCTGGTTGAAATAGCAAATGTTCAAACAACCTAACAGGAGGATTCGCTCGTGAATAACTTGAGCATTTGAAATTGTGGGCGCGTGCCTTGAATGATCGTCGAACTTTCCACAACACAAACACGAAGTGAAAGATACACACAAGCGAGCGCTTCTAACTGGTTTGGTTAAGCAGAAAACACTTCAAAACCATAGGAACCTACGCAAAACTATGCAAGAAACACTCTACAGCGCACGCAGCAACAGATGAATGTTTCTGAAATTTAGAGGTACGAGGAAGAGCTGAAGACGTCGCAACTTTCTATAGCGTTTCTTGAGACGTGTGCTGTTCTGTGGGAGGTTCAGGTGTGTTTTCACATCAAATAAAGCCAGACGTCAGAAGCGCTGTTGCGTGTGTATTTTGTGCAGTTACTGTTTGCACAGCGTATAGTTTTCTCCGCTGACTCACCGTGATGTGGAATGAAGGCTTAGCGTTTGACGTCACAACATTTGCTCCGTAGCTGTTCGAGCAGAAGCAGAACGGGTTTATGAACCAGGGTGCAACAATAAAGAAAAAAAAGCGCTTGGCAGTGTTAACAACACGAAACCGATAAATATGGTGAAAAGCAGCAGCAAACCAAACCATTGAACCTGCTTGAAGTTTTTATTCTAAAACAGCAACGCTAGCGTGGGTCAAAGTGTTATGCGTGTTTTATATGTCACATCGTTTTCAGCAATCCCTTGTTGGGACGTTGTCAATAACCGGAAGGACTACTGGCATGCGGGTAAAGAAATAAGATTACTGGGTGGACACCACGATGGCGCACCGGATTTAAAAACATTGGAGCATACCGCAACGAAAAAGGCTGCTTCGTGCGAAGCTTTTGCCACCTTGGAAAAAGGCACCTGCTATAGTGTTGCGATCCTGATCAGTAGTAGCACACGGTTTGAACGTCATTGCCCATCGTGAACAGTAGCGTAAATGGCAGTTCTGTTGTGGCTACAGGAGTGTTTGTCGTTGAGAAAATTCCCTTTGCCGTAACGACAAAAATGTGTGTCGTAACAACAGACGTCGTAAGAACAAGTTTTTAGTCGTACGACAGCAATTCGTGTTAGGTTTTTGCGGCATTCCTGTTGTGAGTTTGGACTGAGGACCCCTAAAGGTGTGGCGAAAACCTAGGGTTTTCGCTATCATATCAATTCCCATGCAGACGTGTCGAAATTATTTCTGGTGCCTCTTTGCTCTCACCAAATACCAGCACTGAGGTGTTTTATCTACCTCGCTTCAGTCGATTCGAATCTACTTTCAGTTCTTGAGTTAGATTTCTCCGTGTGTTTTACCACAATATTGTGCTCTCTCTTTCGTTTCATGTTCTCGATTGTGCATGTTTTCTTTCCACTGCAACCCCGATATGAAACATCCGGACGCAAAATTATGACACTAGAAAAATAATTTCGAGTCCGCAGCAAAAGAAGAGTGGCGAATTATTTGGCATCGTCGTTTCCTGACGATGACTAATATCTCGGATTGAAATCTAAGTCGTATTCGTTTAGTGTCCGTTTCGGGTCATGATGCGGTTACGGTTAAAGGGCCTCTGGAATGCAGAGAAACCGACGGCCTGAACACGCTTTGAAGTAAACGTCCTAGTTTTGCTGGTTTAGCTTTACATCCTTTTCATTTGCCTTTACCCAGTCAGGATTCGCTTGAAGCGTGCCCGTTTAAACAAAAGAAAAACTGGTAAAAACATCCCCAGTTGATGAAAATTCACTTAAACGGTCAGAATGTCTGAACTCCGAAGCTTTCGCTTGCGTAGGCCATTGTGAACTGCAGGTAACATACCTGCGTTGGCCATTGTGAGCTGCAGGTAACATGTTCCACCTTGGAAACATACACACGTGCATAAAGCAATACCTACGTAACCACCTGTGATCAGTGATGTTCCGTACTGTGGAGAAAATTCCCATTTCTAGGATCAAAAATTGCCTATATTTTAGCATCTGCCCCCGCAGGTTTGTCAAAAAATCCCTGCAAGTTTCCCTGCGTTCTCATGTTGCAGCTGATAGACCTTTACGTGGATTCCTGCTCGGTTTTCTGTTTTAGCCAGCGCCGACTATATCTACTTTACGTAGCCTTCCGCACACAGAATTATAGTTTCCGCTTGGACAAAATTTCACTAAATCTGCCACTCAGCAGCGTTTGACTATACATTTCACGTTTTGCACCGAACAGCATGCTTACATTGCAAGCTGAAGGTCTAAGTTAAAACTGCCCGTATAAAAAATAACAAGATATGCTTGGGTAACTGAAGTAACTTTAGAGCAGCGCAGGGACTACAGGCGCCATCTCTTGTTGACAGCACGCGGACTAAGGCGCACCCGAAATACTTTTTTATATACTGTGCAAGAATACATGCGAACAGGCCTCAGACCATCAGCCACCGCCGCTTCCGTGGTGCAGTCTACGTGGCACTGCCTGTGCCACAAAATACTGCAGATTAGGCTACATTGTATAGAGAAATCATCAAAATTTTGCGGCCAGTTCCAGTCTACCGATCCCTAGACATTGCGGGCTCGACAAGAAATGTTCTAAATCGGGTTAAAAAGGTAAGGGTTAAAGAAATTAAAAAGGGACAATATCTCTTTCTGAAGAAGTATTTTTTCCTCTATGCTCCCTCCTGTTTTATGAACTTGATTGAAAGCGATCTCGGATGCTTGCGGTAACACGACTGCGGATATTTGAACTTAAATTCGACGAAGTTTTAAAGGAACTTTGAAGAAAGTAAGTAATAAATGATGCGACGACAAGCATACAGAGGTAATTGTCTTTTGACTCAACGACTCCTAACATTCCCACCGTCTATTAAAGGTTCCATTTTTCTTGTTTGGCCAAAATTAGAGCCGAAAGTTCCCCGATCGGGACATCACCGCCTTTGATCAGAAGAACGTGCCCAACGAATATGCGCGCTTTTCCCAAGCCTCAAATACACCTTAAAGACATTCCGGTAGGAGAAACTGCGGAAGGAGATTGGCGACAGACATCGCAGCAACGCGCAATCGCAAAAACGTTTTCAATATCGTAACAGTGGAAGCACACATCCAATTGCCGTAGCGATGGCTCGCGACGAAATGTCAACGTTTTGGCGCATGTCTATAAATTCATAGTAAAACATCGAATTTCCCGCGGATTTCTCCTTTCGCTTCTTTTCATTTTATTATTGGTGCCGCAAGTTTCTCTAAAAGCTTCCTGGCTAATTACGAACCGATTCAGCATTATTTCCAACTTGGTTACCCAAGGTATTTATTCAAAGCAAACACGCTTTCCAATTACTGTGCACCGCAATATTCTCCAGGATTTCCAGAAAACCGTTTCCCAGTCGAATGCCGCAAGACTAGAAACTACAATTTCCGAATGGTGCAGTTTTTCTGTGGCTGCCGGGTAAATTGACGTCTCAAATAACTGACATTCACGCAATATTCCGCCCTCCTTTTTTGTTCTTAAAGTAACCGAGGCGCCCATTACTCCCAGTGGCGCATTCTAGGCAGTCGTCCAATTTACGCGTGGCGGCGGCTTGTGAGGCAATATCAACATTCTGGTTAATGGTTGCAGATTCACAATAAAACATCAGTATACCTGAAAATTTCTCCTCTCGCTTTTTTCCATACTTTTAATGATGACAAAACTTCCTCTATACGTCGAAGAAAACACATTAAATTTCGAAAGACGGGCAGAAATTTAGAAGACGCAAGAAACACGCGCTTTCTCGTGTGTCTTTTAAGTCTCCTTCCACCTTTCGCACATTTATAAGCTCTTTATCAAAATAGCAACTTATCAAACATGTTCTGTTGGAACAAATACGTCTGCTGAGGCAGCATAACAGCCTTTTGTATGGCGAAATAAACTTCCAGCAGGACAATAAACAGGAGTGAGTTGCCCCATAAAAAGATCCAAGTAATACAAATGGTAGAAATTAGTAAATTCACTATGGAAAATGCGTTCCTTGGTTACTAACACAACAAGAAAGGACGCCGGTACACTGCGTGACGGCCATGAATTTGGAAAGCCAATTTATCCCGCTGGCCCCCACAAAAATAACATTATCTGCAAACCGCAGTTTTGAGTCCTCCGACTTCCTACTGTGCAGGAGTATTCTGGAAAGTGCCCCGAATAGGTTACGGCAGGATTTAATGAAAATGCTTTAGTTTGCTTTACTAACTATACCTACCCAACTTAGCATTCCGTCCGAATCGGTTGGCACTAGTGGTAGCCCGGGAAGCTCTTATGCGCAAAGCGAAGTCGTGACTCTGAAGAAAGCGATATCAAGGGCGTGTCGTAAGAAACCCTGTCCAGAATGGTTCGAAGCGTCTGCGAGAATTCCTTGCCGGAGTCCCAAGAGAACTGCTGCGAGCACGCAAGGGAGCCCTCCGTACGCAAGGGAGCCCTCCGTATGGGTCCGAAGCTTACTGGACCCGTACGCGCAAGAGCTGATATTGTACGTGACATTGATTGTGTTCGTAGGTAGGAGACGCAATACTACTTTTCTCTTGGGTTACTTTACAGCGCTTTACCCAATAGAACCATTGCTGTCTGGCGTCCGCATAAATTGCCAACTGTGATGGTACTTTGACACAGTAGGGCCCCGTTCGTCTCAGCGGCGCCGGCTTATCTATATTGCAATCAGCTACCCCTTGTTGCTTATAATACGATCATTTATACTCGAGCATGTCATTGTGGCTCTAAGAGTAGCGGCGTGAGTTTTCTGGTGCATTTTGCAATAGGTTTAAAAAGCATCTGGCACTCTACGTTGACTGCAGTGGTTACGGCATCCCGTCAGACAAAACGAGCACGGCGTTCCCCATTTTGCCATAGTGTGCGGTGTCAAAGTTTTATTCGATATATTTACGAAGGCCTTCATCAAACTTTTGTCGCCGGTTGCGGGAATAAAAATTTTAGAATACCGTGACTCGAGTCTTTGGCCGTCTATGGCAAACGCCCTTGCTGTCGTGTTAGTTTACAGTGAGACTGGTCTTGACGAAAAACCGCAGCTCTGGTACGACAGCCGAAACAACCATCTAATCCCACACTTGGGCTATGAAGGAACTATAAGGGAACCAGAAATACCCAGGCAGAGTTCATAGAAAGAACACCGAATACTGACGTCAAAGGCAAGTTCGGAGAAATAAATCACAATAACGAACACTAGCGACATCTCCTTGCGAGGGATGCTGTATTGATTCTTGGCTTGTCGTTCGCTTGCACACGGTTTTCCGAGGGCCGTGTTGACACAGATAAGGTTCTCCGGGAAGAATGAATGCCAGTATTTTTAGCCTGTGGCCTCGACGTTAGCACTGGAGCTCTCGGGCTACGCTGTTTATGAGCTCTCCTGGCGTACTTCCGATAAATCCCGCTAAAACATTGTAAACAGCCGGAGGAAAGGCGCGGAGAAACGAGGATTACGAGCTTCTTGCCACGGAGACCCACGGAGTCAGCTAAAGCTTCAGGTTTAACATACCGGACTAAGTAAGAGGCCATGTTCGCGTGACCTTGTATGTACCTGATAAGTGCCGCACATTCAGGTGAATGACTTTTAACAGTAGAGCTGTTTAAGGTTTTAGTTCCGTCATCGAGCGCCAGGGAAAACGTAGCCCGAGTGCACGTGCGAATGTGCCTCGTGAGAAGCTCCCAGTGCCATTTAATCTTGTGCGTTGGCTTGTGCCACATGAGGAGCTCGCAAAATATGAAGAAACAATACCGAGCGCACAGGAGCTTGCGCCGCGTGAGGATCGCCCTGGGTCGGCCATCTCGAACTCCGAGAGCACTATGCCCAGCGTTCGTGGCGTGATCTCTCGCATGCTCTTCTACTCGCCAGTTCACGTACGTTCGTGCCTGAAGTGGGGAGCGCAGCGGCCGAGTTCGCGCTACAGACGCCGAGTTCGCGAAGCCGGTTGCCGCGGGCTCTAGTGCGTACTAAGCCAGTCGACTTTGGGAGAGATGTGTAAGTCTGCAGACAAAACGGTCATGGCCTGCCAGTTATGGAGAAGTTTAAGCCGCAGTTTGAAAATACATGTGAGGGGCAACAGCCGTGTCTCCGACGAAGGCAGAGGGGCCGCCAGTTCTGCTGCTTCTCCGGCCTTGCAGCACTAGTGCAAGGTGCGCCAATGTTTTACGTCTTAGATAAAACAAAAAAACATAGTAATAATAAAGGAACGCTGGGCTTACGTCTCATTTCCTACACTATCGTTAAAGGGGTCCTAAAAGGCATCTTGAGCACAATACATGAACTAGCGCAATCGTTAGGTTGGGTGGTCAACGTCATCTGTGCAAAGTACAACATTTTTACGCCTAGGGGAAAGCTCACACTTTTGTTGCAACCTTTGTTGCCGCGTTCCCGCCCTTTCCTGCGTGTTCTCGGGTTCCGCCATCTTCCGCGTGCACGTCATCGATTCTGCCATGTGCGTCACGAAGTAGAAATCCTGCAATTGGATATCTTTTTCTCCCACTTCCGGCGAAGAGAAGCGTCGTCTGCTCGCCGTAGACGGGTCCAGGCGGCACCTTTGGTTAATTAGCGCTTCCTGGAGCACGCTTAACGCTGTCGTGTTGGTATAGGTCTATATTTTTACTCTATTACCACGCTAGGCTAATGCGCATTGGCTAGGCTGACACGACGACGACACGACGGCGACGCGGACTTCCGAGGTGGCAGGCCGCCTTGTCACACGAGGGCGACACAAACACGTCGGCCGACCTAAAGTATGCGTGGTGTGGCTGGCTCGCTGACCGCAGACGCCGACGACGACCCATCGGCCGAACTGTCGTCGGGAATCGATTGAGAAGCAAAAACTGAGACCCGAGAACATTCGTGCCGCAATGAATGCGGCTGTGTTTTGTTAGTTCCTAGACAGCAATAAAAATAGTAAGGTTCATGAAGACCATACTGAACAACTATAGCGCTAATGCGATTCGTATTTCGGCCCACGGCGCTCCGGCCGTTCGCTTTGGCGAAAATTCGTTTCTCGGAGTTGCAAACTGCATATTCGCGTGCTAGCATCAACGCTTGTAGAAAATACTAGCTCAGTTAAGAGCAGAAGAGGAGTTACGGAATATTTATTAGGCAATATGGAATCAATATCAACGAAAGTTATGTGCGTGAATCCTAATAAAAAAGCACGGAGAGCCCTATTTTTCGGAGAGCGAAATCAGAGTCGCAGTTTGAACAGTGCTGTAGCTTGAAATCAGCTGCGGCGGGGCTTCATGGAACCTTACACGGCAACTGTTATTCAAGAAATATTCGGTTAGCCAGGCAGGAATTGTCCATTCGTCTGTGCATTGTCCGTCTTCGCATTGTCCACTGTGCGTTGCCCGTCTTGTGCATTGTTCGTCTTCGCAAGGGCCACTGTCTGCAACTTGTTTTTTTCTGGTCAAAAGGTGGTTCGTGAAGCAAACTATTCACGGTTCCCGTGTACAAGGGACTAAGTTGCATCGTATTTTTTGCTGTTTGTATTTGGAATTCAACATAGGAACCCACGAGCCGAAGTTCTCTTTTTTGAAAGTGAAGCTCGGAGGGCTCGGGCTATCGCAAATATACGTAAGGCAAATTGTTAATCGTTTTATGTTCTGCAGGGATTCAAATGACCCTTTATGCAAAGTTTTTTTCAAGTTGCACTTGCCAATGCTCTACCGCAGTTCCTCGTTTCTTCGTGCAGCGAGGAATGGCCTACATATAGAGGATATCTGAAAGAAGTAGTTGACGCAGTTAGATTCCTTTGTGTGCAGTTTCCTTTCGATATTCTCTCAAATTTTTACAGAAAAGGTTTGAAAAAAATCTGAAAGAAATTCTCTTTGCTGTAACTCTATACCGAGCAGTGTACTCGGCCGGCCGAGGACAGGATGTTTTGTCCAGGGTGAAAGCTATGGTAATCCCAGCCTATGTGAAAATCTTCTTTTTTAAATTGCACACCAACACATTACCTGTGAAAACATGGATGGAAGAGCGAGGTCCTTTTGTTGCTTGGAACAACTTGTGTGTCCTCTGTCAAAAACCTTAAACTATAGAACACGTGTTTATAGAGTGTTAGTATGCCATTTTCTTCTGGGACGTCCTGATGAGAACCCTAAAGAAGGAGTATCCGGTGACACCCTACGAAATCAGGTTCCTCAGTGTAAATAATGAAGACGATGTACCGCATCATATGATTATGCTTTTGGGATTGTATAGCATCTGGCGTTCTCGAATGGCGGTGCGCCATGCGGATGTGAATGCGCAAACTGTGAGCGCATATTTCAGGAATAAAGTGAACTATCTGTGTGAGTTGTACAAAGTGGAAAATCCTGACGCTGAAATCTTGCAAGTACTTCAAAAATTGACATAATTTGATGTTTATAGCACTTTCCGCCAACCAAAACATGGTAGGTGCTTTTTATTACATTGTTGACTTGCGAAAATGTTAAAAAAAGGACACGAAGAAAAAAATCAAATTAGAGGAAGCGCAACCCAGCTGGGGGCACATACCAGACACCCTTGTAACCATGAAACGCTTTTGACATAACCGCACCGGCCAAAGTGAATTGGTTGGTATTTCTTTTTGCCTTGAAGTGTTTGTATGCATAGCTCCTTGGTGTTTGTTGTTGTACCAAGCAGGTAATAACGAAAAAAAAAATATTTTATGGCGCAGTAAACTAGAGCCGCCCTGCCGCTCAATCAAAGTCACGGGTTCAAGTCCCGCGAGTGTGTTGCTTTTTCTTTTTTTTGTCTGCTTTCTAATTGGCATGGCATCGTATTCGCGACTCAAACAAAACTTTTTGGTTGAACTGTGGAACTAGCAAATCAAGCGTCAATGCGTCATGTAAGTTATAAGCACGATTTGTTCACTTTTAAACTCATGTTTAAATTGTAAAGGGATAATTGTACTGTCAGAGGACGAAAAACTGATGTGTCAGTATTTGAAAATAGGCAGGTCTTTACTCAGATTACGCATAGTATCCTCCCATCTACCTCAAACAATTAAGGGGTGAGAGGGGGGAATATAGGGCCGCAGCCGTCAACCCAAACGTCCACATATCGCAACAGGCAGCCCTGAGCACGTAAAAAATGAACGAGCAGCCTTTTTAGAGAGAAAATGGGCTTCAGGCCACCATGAGACAAACCGAGGGTTCAATGATTGAGGGTTTAATAATAACAATAATCTGGGGAGGGCGCAGGCCCTCACGGCCCGAAAACTGACACTACTCTTCCTAGACCGCTTTTAATATCGGTTACGTTGTACCTGTCTAAGAGTTGATAAGCACAGGGTCGCGTAGGGGTTTCCGGGAAAGTAAGGGGGAGAGAGGGGAAATGGAATGCACGAGGTACTCTAATAAAAATTAGCAGCGGCTTAGCTCAGCTCTGTTAGGATATATGTTCCGTGAGCTAAGGTTCAGGTGGTCATTCTTAGCTTTCCTGGTTGTCTAGGATTAGCTAGATTATCATGCTTACTGCTGCCTCAATGACACATACATGGTATACGCATTATGTGACACATGTATATTTATCAAGCGGCTCCGGCGCCGCGTCACCAATCACCCCAGAGCTAAGCTGCTTCCACAGGCGCAAGCCGGTGTTGCTGCGACGCATGAGCCATCGGTTGCACACCCGGCCACCCCTCGCATGATCATCAGGTGGACCGGGTTGCCACGTGCGGAGCGGATGTCGGCGAATACGCTGGGCGCGTGGTGTGTGTGAGAGACGCCGGGCAGCGACCGATGTTCTGTGCGCCGTATGACGTCACTGCTCCTCAGGCATGCGCAGCACGGCTCCCCAGGAGCCACGCGAAACTGCTCAACCTCGGCCAGTGTAGAAAGTCCTTGTGCCGTACCGTGCGACCTTCCCGCTGCTTTATGTGCGGATATAAACGTTTAAAACCGATCGGAATAACCGGAACGAATACTGCTACTGCCTGTGTACGCACGTACATGGCGTCGTCACAACACGACTAAGCTCGAGATTGGCGCGAGCGAGCAGCCAATTAATCAATATATTGACCGACGTCGGTTAGGAACGCTTGTACGTGCTCACTCTAACAAATTTTGGGCAGATTCTTTAGTCATTCGCGCAGATGGCTTGGTGGGCTAGTTGGTGGGGCATCATAAAGCGATTAGTCATTCGCTAACATATTTTAGACTCCCATAGGTACCAAGATATGTCACCGCCGCGAACGCGTGGTGACAGGGTTGTTCTATTTTCGCGTGATATTTCAACCTGGTGTGGAAGCGTAAAAGTCCCGCCCTATTCTTTCCCTGAGTTTTTGAAGCCGTAAGTGGAGTTCAGGATTCATAAGCAAAAAGATAAAAAAAACGCCCCAAACGGAATGCAGAAAGTCAGACGGCACCGTCTCAAAGCGATGCTGTGGCGCAGAATATCGCAGTAGCGGACGATGCTCGCAACCGAATGTTTCTGCCGACGTCAACGAGAATGGAGGCATCATGGGCAGTCACGCTCATGCGGGGCGAGGAGGTGGACGGAACCAGGGAGAATCGCGGTGCGGCCGAAAATGTCATGTTTTGATTTGCAATAACTTCAATAATACTCATCGCTTTATCAAAATCCTTGAAGGAGGGGATTACTAGGACATTGATTTACCTGAAAATGCCGACACCCATGTATCGGCGAAACCTCTTTCAGGGCCCCTTTAAAGCAATGACAGTTAGGCTAATTTCAGCAGTAGGCAGATTGTCGTTCTGACCCACTGCAGTGTGTTCCAAAAATTAATTCCGAGCCCTCCATACCGGCGCGCCTCATCGCCTGCGGTTTCTCGGCGCGTTAAACCGTTCAATCAGTCATCTGTACATTACCATTGCATTCATCATTTGTACATGGTCATAATCACAAGTCTCTAGCTGATGGATTAGCAATCTGAGGAGTACAGCAGGAAACCGTTCGATCTTCTGCCTCTCTGAAAGAAGACTCCGGTGACAATACAATACATGATTTACGTATCGTCAACAATCTTCGGATGAATTTCTTTTAATCTGTTTTGCTAACCAAGAAAAATAAATGTTTCAGTTCCCAATTATACGTGTATATGCAATACCGTATTCATCAGATGGGGTTCTGATGATCCTAAAGAGATTATACTTGTAAAAAAAAAACAGTAGTTGCGGGCTCATGAAGTAAGCACGCGACAGAAGAAAAGCCAACCTACGGCAGTGAGTTTTGTTTAACGCAACTTGCAGCGAACTTGGAACTAAGCAACTCCGTTTTAATAAACTAGTCCAGCAGGCGGCACTGTACAGCGAATTTGGTAACCACATTACGTTTGGTGTGTTTTGTGATGTCAGTTGTCGAGGGAAGCTCACTCTCCTAAATTGTTGAGCAATCAAAGGGAGCGCCTGCGTCACGGCTACCGCTTGCGTGCCTCGCACTGCAGTAGGCACAGATAATTGGACAACTTTCCGGCGTTGCAGTTCAGATATCTGGGGATCCGATAAATATACCTGCACTGTAAGAGTTATAATTATTGATTAGAAGCGCCGCTGTGCAGCGAAATCAACTTGGACGAGATTTAGAATCACTTCCGGAAAAGGTTTGCGTGTCGTCCTGCAATGAGAACGCATTAGTTATTCCAGGTACAATTCCGAGTACACGTAATTATGTTGGATTTCACCGTAAAGAATGCACGTCAGGGTCGTTTCACGCAGGGAAATGGCGGCACTTCGTGAAGTTTACGCCGAGTTGGCGCAACTCTAACATCACCATAATACTAATCACCGAACAACGAAACGAATTACGGAAAGCGAGGAACGTAAAATAACCAATGGAAACTTCCAGGTTTCTTGTCACACGGCTTTGTGATGTGGTTTTTCCAGCGCGGAGTGGGCCACCATCATGACACGTGCTGGCCTTCAATATGTGAAACACACCCGAATTATGTGTTTTGGGTTTTTAATGCGTAGCGTTTTTTGCCGAGTACCACCACAGCCAGGACCGTGTAACGCCCTGCAATTCCGCAAAAATGTAGATATAGCAGAAGTTCAACCTGTAATGGTTATAATAGCCTAAATAGAGAGATAACTGGCCGTAAATAAATTTGAAAAACCATTTCAAAAAATGTAAAAAAAAATACGGAAAAGGGCGAAAGGCGCAACCCCTGCATTTCCACATTAATGCAGATTTCGTGAAAGTTCCACCTGTAGTCGTTACAATAACGTAAATGAAGATAATTGGTCTAACGAAATTTTGAAAACTAGAAATAAGAAAAATATAAAAACTGAAAATGACAAAAGGTACAACAATAACTCAAATTTCATGGAAGTTTCACCTGTGATCGGTATAAAAGTGCAAATGGAGGTAATTAATCGAGAGAAATCTTGAAATACTAAAAAAATAAGGCAAATACAAAGAAATCGCGAATGATAGTGAACCGTGTGGCAACCTGCATTTCCCCAATGATACAGATTTCGCAGATGTTTCCGATGTAATCGTTATAATACCGGAAATGGAGATAATTGGTAGAATGAAATTTTTGACAAACTAAAAATAACAAAAATACAAAAGGAAAACCGTATGACTGCAATCCGTACAACGCCCTGCATTTCCGCAATATTGCCGATCTTGCGGAAGTTCCCCCTGTAATCTTAATATTAGCGCAAATGAAGGCAAACGTTCTAACAAAATTTGCAAACTTTATAAAAATAAGTAAGACAAAAAAATTAGGGAAAATGACGAACAACGAAATGCCCTGCATTTCCACAATAATGCAGATTTCGTAAAAAGTCAACCTGTAATCGTCATAATAGCATAAATAGGGATAATTGATTGGTCTCGATTTACAAAAACAACAAAAAAGTTGGCTATAAAGAACTCACAGTCAAGACAAGCGGCATAAGAATGCTAGGCATTAGAAGACAATTTTCTGAATTTCTGTTGAATTTTGTGTATACCCAAGCTGTGTGCCACCTTCATGCGTCCGCCCGCACATTTGGCGCCCATCATTTCTCCTTACACACCAAACTTCCAGCCTTCTGTGTTTCAAATGCATGTCCAGATCGCTATTGTCATTGCCCGCGTATTTCCGATAACACCCAATTTTCGAATATTAACTTTTAAAGCGAAACTTTCTGTGCATTACCGGTGACGTTGAACGCCAAAATGCGCCGCAGAAAAGCCAACCTTACACAATGGCAGGTAACGTGATGTTGATGTGAAATGCAAAGCTCTTTATGCCTCGCTTGTGCCGTTGTTTCGCCAAATGACAACTTACAGAATAGGTGTCCACAAAGGCACATCCAGCGCATCAAAATAAATATTAAAGCCGTTCCACTCAATGTGAAAGACGTGGGAAGTCCACAGCAGTGATTGGCGCCATAATGGGCTGTAGCGCCGTTATCCGCTCACTGCAACCACCGAATTTAAATCAAATGTCCCGCCTTCGCAGTGTTCGCGCGCCCCCTGCCTGAAACTGCGCCAGCGGGAATTCTGTTCCTTTTGTGCTTGATTTTCCTTCCGCACATGCCGGCGTTGCACTGCCATGTTTCTCGCTTACTATCGTAAAAACCAACCCAACGAGCGTTCCTAACTAAATGAACGCGGGCGATGCCGGTTAATTACGTATATTAGATGCGAAGGCATCTCATTCACTCGCCTTGCCCCTGCAGCCGGCGTCGTCGTCGGCGTCCACCCCTCCCCCATTCTCCTCGCCGCGCCAGCTGCGCTCTTCGCCGCTCACCCCCTCTCCTCTCCGATAGCGAACACTCGCGAGGGGCATTGGATTCGATTCGATTGGCTTGGCTTGGATTGGATTGGATTTGGATTGGATTGGATTAAAGTGGATTGTGTTGGATTGTGTTGGATTGTGTTGCGTCATAGCCGCGGCAGACGCACTGGCGCCGGCGCGTCCCCTCACCGTTATGCGCGCTATAAAACACGGTGCCTGCGCCGCTCCGCTCCATCGTTCCAGCGCCGTTCCTCCGCTGTCCAACGCTGCAACGTGAACCCCCTATGCATCGCATATACACAGGGGTTCCCGCGAGGGGAGGTGGGAGTTTTGTTTTGCCTCAAATGTACCCACAGTTTTCTTTGCGCTAAACAACGGGGAAATGTATGACAAGCGCCAGCGGTTCACGAGTTTCGAACGCTTATGACTAAACAGCTTGGCTTTCGAAGCCTCTGGGTTCCACCGCCACGACAGGCGCCACGACGGAACGCCGTGTTGCTCTACTTGGGGCCAGCCAGCGTGCTACGACGACAAGGCGCGGCACTAAAGTTCTCTGCACTTAAAAAGACGCCTCCCGTTGTTGGACTCGAACCTAGGTCCCTCGCATTATGAAGAGGACGTCTATCCGATCATGCCATTCGGACATCTTCGAAACAGTTTGGATTTTGGACGGCCTTGGATTCAGTTTGCATGAGAGAAAGCTTCCCGTTTCAATAATATTTCTCTTGAGAAAGTGTATTTGATTTTTTTAGAGGCGACTGCATCTCATTCACTCGCCTTGTCCCTCCATACGGCGTTGTTGTTGTCCGCCCACACCCCTCCCCCATTCTCCTCGCCGCGCGACCTGCGCTCTCCACCGCTATCCCCCTCTCCTCTCCGATAGCGAACACTCTCTCGCGAGGGGCATTGGATTGGCTTGGCTTGGCTTGGATTAGAATGGAATGGATTGACTTGGATTGGATTTGGATTGGATTGGATTAAAGTGGATTGTATTGGATTGTGTTGCGTCATAGCCGCGGTCGTTCCAGCACCGGCCAAAGAAATACAGAATACATAATACGCGTTCCTCACACGTTTCACGCAATTAGAGAATCAACCCAACGGAAACACCAAGTGAACCCCCAAGATGCGTCACATCTCTACAGGGTTCCCCTCTAGAGAAGGTGGGGTAATTTTTAATTCGGTGTGCTACAGGCCACGTTCCCCCTCCTTTTTTTATTCTTTTTCTTAACCCATGTGATACGTTGGGGTTAAGCAGGATTTGTACCATCTGTTCTTAGCTTCCAAGGAATGAGGTCCACCACTCTGTGAATTGGTTCATTCCGCCATTGTGATGCATGGCTAATCGGCCACCATAGCTTAATAAATATTCTCAGTCATCCGCCGCGGTTGATCAGTGGCTAAGGCGTTGTGCTGCTGAGCCCGAGGTCGCGGGTTCGATTCCCGGCAGCGGCGGCCGCTTTTCTGATGGAGGCGATAAGCGAAAACGGACGTGTGTACGAGATTTCGGCGCACGTTAACGATCCCCAGGTGGTCAAAATTAATCCGGAGCCCTCCACAACGACTAAGTAGTGCATTCAGTCAGCTTTGTAAATGAGAAAAATACATGAATTGATATTTTCTATCACACTCTCACCAGCACCTCCCGGCCGATTTAGAAATATGATGGGGCTAATCTTAATATCGCAGTGGCGATTTAGTTTTATTGCAAGTTCATTGGTTCGAAATGCCGGTGCAATGGCTTTAGTAACACGGAATTGGTCCAGATGCATCAACTACTCTGGTGTGCTTCGAGGGTAAAGTTAAGCGAACTTAAAGCTAATTTTCCGGCGCTTGCTTCCCGAGGGCTCACAATTTTCACCTCTCCTGGAACTATCCATAACACTATACAAACCCCCAGGAGAGTGCCTGCCCTCGCACGTCATCGCTCTTTCCGAAAACCTTCGCAGATTTTGGACGTCAAACGACCATTTCCCGACGTTCACCTACCTTTTCTGGTCGTCGAAACGTCGGAAAACTGCCTAGTTTTTACCCAAGCTTCCTTACGCTAACCGTAATTTTCCTAGCCTTATAACTACGAGGAGAGTGACTTGATCACTTCTGAGCTGTCAGCGAGAGAGTATAGGCCCCATAAAGAAAACTTTGACTTCTCTGCTTGTTTCCATTGACCGCGCATTACGCGCAAAACCAATTGCCAGGTATGTTTACCAACATCAAGGAGGGGCTCAAGTCAATTGAAAGAGAGAGTTATCGTATACTAGTGGTTCGTACAACGTATCGATTACGATCTTTCGCTCAGCCTCTCTGTCGAACGAGCGTAAGAAGGAAACCCAAACTAGCTGCCGAGTAATATTAAATTATCTTCGGTGCAGTACATAATGCTTGTGTGAGTTATTTTACCAGCCAAACACTCCATGAAATCGTCCGTTCACTTCCGCAACCTAATAAACAAAAAGTAGAAAAGAAGTCTTTCTGCTCGTGCTATGGCTACACATTAGGCCGAACTTGCCGGCGGTCGACGGAAAGATGCAAAACCTGACTTTCTCTGCTCACAACAATATCCCCGTTGTATGTTGCACAGTGAACGCCCATGCAACCTGTCTTTGAACGTTGTAGCTCAAAGATAACACTTTAGCCTTTGAAGCGTTGAGAGGGAACGTTCCGTTTCTGTGGCGCTGACGGCCAAAACACTCACAATGCAACAAGCGGTGTGTGCACTCCGAAAAATTCGTGAGTATTTTGTCAGATCCCCTCCGCCATCACCCCCCCCCCCCCCTTGGTGAAGCCTCTGGGGCTGTAGCACTAAATTCCATTCTCAAATAAGTTTTTACACACTTGTTAAAGTTTTTAAAGCGAAGTATCATTTGTCTCTCTTCCCTGTTTTCCTGGCGCTGCTGCTGCTGCTGCTTTCTGGGAGGGCGCGCCTCCGGGTTTTATCTTACTCCAGGTAATTGCTGGCCTCCACCTACCTAACCCGTCGACCGGGGGAGAGAATTGGGGGTGATTTGCACCAGATCACGGTGGCTTGCGCGTATGGCACCTTGCGACCAGGAAGCGGCTGGCGGCAGGGAAGCGACAGTTCATGCGTGTATCACGTTATCTCCGCTTGAAACTGGTAACATCAAAACAGCCTGCTGGCGAAAAGGGACATCTTCACCGTGTAAACCGCGAATTTAAACGCGTCGTTCCAGGAACCACATGGTTACGAGCATTCCTTCGCTACGGTTTCGTCGACGAGGAAAGCTGCGCCCGCCATAAGAAAAACGTGAAGGTGATGACGTCATTGTTCAAGCACAACATTGAACTTTCATTTATGTTCGTTGCCACCTCCGTGTGAGATCCATCATTTTTTTTTTATGTTTGAGGAACGTATTCCTTGTAGCACATTTTCTATATTAAACCTTCATGATTCTAACTCGTTCAAAGGCAACTCATGGCATTTTCATATCCCGAAGAAGACGATTTCGCGGACGACTAGGTTGGGGCGCTGTCGCAACCAGTCTCTTCGGTATCCCGCTCGAAGGAAGTTTTATAACTCAATATAGTGCCTATCAAAGATGTACCGCTTTCGCCTAAACCGTTTCAAAATTATTTGAAAAACTGTCCGTAATTCCGTACTGGAAATCCCAGGGAACTGCCGGAAGTACGAAAGAACCCATGCGAGGACAAAGCATAGTGACGCAAAAGGGTAAGCTCACATAGATAATCTCATTGGTGGTCTTCGAAAAGACGTTATTCCGAACTGTCATCACACTTACAATAGGGCAGCGTGTTACCCAATACAACGTACTCTGCCTGTCCTATTCTGTAACATATGAAGTTCGGTGGTACTTCGACGGAGCAAGCCCTCTTCTTGGTCGTTGTGCCTAAGGTCATTTTTATAGCAATGCTCTTCACTTGTTGCTCATAGTGCGAACAGTGGCAATCGAGCGTGCGGTTATGGCGCTTTGAGTAGTGACGCCATCGTCATGGGATATTTGGCAATCGGTATGATAGATGGTGTCCAGTAGTTGCAGGACGCCGTCGGACTAAATAGGCGGCACGATGTGCGCGACGTCCTCCCTGTTCCCCACAGTTTCGTGGAAGCAACGCAAGGAAAACGGGGTCTAAAAGTTTTACTTCATAACAAATGAAAGATCTTGAGTGAAAAGTTGTGACGTGAGTGGCTGAAAAGGCGGATTTTAGAGCGGCTTAACTTCAGCTTTTAGTCGTGGATGGCAAACAGCCTAGCACTCTCATTCGGGTGTAATTTTAGGTTTGACAAAAAAAGACTGACTGTTTATTTATCAAGGCCCAAGCTGAAACATTGACCAAAAAATAATATCTCCCACTCGGACGTGGGCGAAACTATACAAGAAGTAAATCCCGCGGGAGTGTTGCAATCATGAAGTCTGCAAATCGCGCAGAAGCAGCTAACCGAACCATTTACGAACAAACGCAAGCAAGACGCAATTTAAGGAAACTTGGGATGATTCTGGACTTGACGCTTTATTCCGTGGGTTTCCTGGTTACCGCGCGGACCGAGATAAGCTGCTTACTGAAAAATGAGTGCCTGGATTTTGAGCCCATGGTCAAGAAGTTATTACTGATGCCATTTTTAACAGCGGAGCCGTTGTTGCTGGCCGTAATGTGTGGCTGGTAATGCGCTAAAAATACCACGAAAATATCGAGCGCTCGTGAGCGCGTGCGTAGCGACGACGCCGACAATGCCAGGAACGCGCAGTGGCTTAGGCAAAGAAAAAATTCCGAAAACTTGGAGCAGCCAGAAAATGCCCTGAGCATGAGGTGACGGTTTCGATTCCCGGCCACGGTGGCCGCTTTTCTGATGGAGGCAAAAAGCAAGAATGCCCGTGTGTACGCGATTTCGGCGCACGTTAAAGATCCCCAGGTAGTCAAAATTAATCCGGAGCCCTCCACTACGGCGCGCCTCATCGCTTACGTTGCGTCGGCGCGATAACCCCTGCAATCAATCATCAATCAAATCAGCTAGAAAATACGGAGCGCTCGAGTGCGCGTGCCTCGCGGCTACGGCACACCGTTCGACGCTCGCGCAGTGGCTTTAGCAAAAAAACAAAGAAAGAAAGCTGGCGAGAACCCCCAGGAGCGCCTCACATTGCCTAGCAACCAACAACGCCACAGCTGGCGCAACACCTGCTCCCTGGAACCTCGACGCGGGCTCCAGGAACCATGCGCATGCACCGTGCATGTACTCGCCGCCGCTGCGCCCCAGCTGTGGTAAAGCGCTACCGCGCATGTAATGCTTGGCGTGAGATACACGACGATATCGATGCACACTACGATGACTACGACTAGCACAGCGCAAAGCAACGACGGAACATGTACATGAACAATTTTAAACTTCTACAAACTGGTGATGTGTCCTTCAGGGCTCACGGGCGCACGTAGGAGGAAATCCCGCAGCTTCACTATGGTTCAGGTCTTGCGCGACTTAGTGCAAGCTTCAACATTTTTTTTTAGTATTTGAGTATTTGATTTTTATTTCTTGTCAAAACAAGGGGGAGGCTGAGACTAAAGGCTGACGTGGCCTGACATGGGCCTCAGCCACCCCATTTACAGCGTACATAATAACAATGCTGTTCACAAATTTAAGCATGATAGCCTAATCGTAATAGAGAAATAGCACAAGGTAAAGTCATTACTACATTTTCCTATGTATTATACAAAGCATAGGTCTAAAATTCACAGAAGGATCACTGTGTAGACATCAACGCAGTAATTCGTACGATGAAGTTTCATCAGTTATTGCAGTTACACTAGTATGTCACAGTTACGTATGAATGTATTTTTGTTTGTAATTGTTTTTAATTTCTACCTTTAGGGGAACATGTGGACATATATTTCAAACCCTTAATTAAATATTAATATTGCAAGCGTTTTCCCTAAGTAACTTCTTTGACCTGTTTTTAAACGTACATTCACTGGCGTCGTAGTTTAATTTTTCTCCCAATTTATTTAATAACTCACTTGACTGGTAGAGGGAAGATTTCTCACCATAGTTCGTTCTAACTTTTGGAGTGTGCCGTATTGTATGCGTGACATGGTAGCCAGAAGATTTATTGTTAACTTGATTGTGGGTCTTTTGCTTATAAATGGTGTGCAGAACCTTCATGTAATGAATTTGGTCAGCTAGAAGCATTGAATATTCAGTAAATAAAGGACTTGTCCTCAAATCTGCGTAACAGCCATGATAATCTAAATATATGCGAAGAATTCTTTTTTGCAATTCAATGAGCCTGTTATAATTAGTTTTAGTTGCGGTCCCCCTCCCTTCCCCCCCGTCGAACAAAATCCCGTGGCATAGTTCCGAATAAATTAGAGCATTATATAAAATTTGTTTCAACCATAGTGGTACCAAATGGCCGATTCTATAAATGAGACCTATACTTTTATAGAGTTCGGTGGACAGGTGAGCACGCGTATTCCACGATAGTTGTTCTTGAAACCAAACCCCTAAGAACTTCTGTTCTGTCACTCGGTTTAACTTCGTTCCGTTGAATATAATCGTGATTTCTTTGTCGACGTTTTTATTACACGGCCCACGCAAAACGAGCTTGCGTGCCGTGGTAACAAGCTTTTAACTTATCTCCCGTAACGTCGTAAAAAGCTCAAGGAACCATCCCCTTGTGCAAACACCACAAAAGAGCTTGCTGCAAAGGTGTAGCATATAATTGGTTGGAAAGCTTTAGCTCTACCATGCCTAACCAAAAGAAAGGCCTTCTGTGGGAAAACTTTTGTTAGCAGGATAAAATAATATGGGTTTGGTGGGATGCCTCTCTTAACGTCTTAGTTAAAGGGGCCATGAAGACGCAATACAAGTTTGTTCATTTCAGGATAACTAGCCTTGAATAACTCACACAGCTAAATTCCAGCCACAAAAGACGTTTTATAGTAGCCGAAAAAACGCAAGAAATATGAAAAAGTCTCAAATTTCGTGCTGTGCTAACGTAATAAGGGCAGGAATGATGTATTATGGCGAAGCGCTAAAAAAAACGAAGCTTAGATTCCCGTTTTTTTCTCCTCCTTCTCGTCAGGGTGTTAACTGCTCTTGAAGTGCAGATTGATCCGACCGAACAAAACTATATACCCTTTCATTCGTAAACTTTGATTTAATCAGATCATGCTGTGGATTGTGTTACACATGCGTAGTTAGGTCGTCCTGTGCACTGTGCCAATCATATATCCGCTAGCACAGCCCAGTGGTAAAATGGTTGCTCACAGGACGAAGAAATTGCAAGGTCTATAGAAACGAACCGGACCCACCACAATCACCCAGGCATGCTTCTTGGCTGTGGCTTACGTCAGTGGCCGCTAATCGTGCGAACAAACTTCTGTGGCGCCATAGACTAATGGCCGAAAAGTGGCTGGGAGTCTCCACCGCTTCTTCCGTTTTAGGTGCTGAGTAGCTTAGGACCGCACAATGTCCGTCCTCGTCCGCACGTATGGCATTTACAATCGCAAAAAAATCGCACAGGAACCGGCAGGATTCCAGCCTGTGTCTGGTATACAGAATACAATGCCTAACCAGACAAAGTTGGTTTCAGTCGTCTTAATCATTGGGCTACGACCGTGAGAGTCAAACCGAGAGTCAAACGGCTTACTCCCTCGCCTGTAACAGTGCGGAGTACTTTAGGACCTCCCAATGTCCGTCCGCGTCCATCCGTGCGCACACCACCATCAAGCGAAATTCGATTTGAGCCGAGAGTTGCAGTTTCATTTAGGGAATAATCAAGGTGCAACTCACGGCTCAAATCGATTGACGGTTTGGACGAAAATCGCATGTCACTCGGGGAGCAACTTAGATGTCATTTCGAGCCACCGTACTTCGCACCCTCGCCATCATCCACGGAGTGGAGATGCCGCCATTTTTTAAGGTCTCGATTTTTTTCGACGTTCGAGATAAATTTGGTGCCACTGGTATCGGGACAAACCAGTGTTTCAAATGAACCAAAATTGTATTTTGTCTTCATGGTCCCACTCTAAAGGAGAAAAAAAAATTATTCACAGGTGATCCCGGACCTCATTTCTTGTTTCCTTTGTAACTGAAAAAAGCAATGCGTAGCTCAACGGCACTCAGCGCTATGCTGATATGGAGTCTGGCCTAGTTCAGTTCCCACAAGTTCCCACAAAGTTCCGACGATAAAATTCTTCTTTAAAATTGCCAACTATAGAAATTTCTCGTAGCACAGTACAATTTTCTGCATACACGGGACGCAAGGTGTTTTCAATAGTTCCGGCTGCCGCTAGACTGGAATCAGGAGAAATGTACGCAATCAAAGGGAACGTTCTATTACTCTTTACTTGCTTACGGTTCATGTCATTTTTATTTTCTTCTGTACGTATTTACATTTCCTTTTGTGGCAATGCATAATGTTCGGAAGCAAACATTTTATACTACCACAAATTGTTAGGAGACAGGCCTACATACCAGTAGTGTGCGATAGGCCAAAGCTTTATGGGGAATCCTCTCAACCTTGAGCATCCGAGTTCTTTGTTACAGCAAATGCCCCCATGAAGTCGCCGCACAGGTGGAAGCATTACTCCTCCGCTAGTTGTTGTCATCGCATGTGTTTAATCTAAACTCACCAGCATTCAAGGCGAATGACCCCTGCTGTATTCACCAATCCTCGAAGTGGAACTCCATGCAATTATTCAAATTATAAACTTGCTCATCTTCTACTTTCACTCCTCCATTCCTTCCCAAATACGCATCCTGGCGGCTTGATTCGAAGCTTCGCACATTGTAAAAAGATACCACATCGACCAATCCAATTGCCAACAAAGTCTTCCACCAGCTCTCTATCCTGAAATCTAACGGCCTTCATCTTCACATCGACTGGACACTGAGTGTCATTACTGGGGATAAAGGCCACCACGCGGATGCACAGGAGAACTGCAGCCAGGATCAAACGACAGAATGTTTACCTTTTTTGTACTTGTATTTTTACCGTTCGTCTTTTTACATTCTTCCACGGCAGCCTTAGATTTGCATAAAAAAGAGAAATAAGCCTCTTCAACAACAATAGGAGAGCATATCCTCTATATATCTGCAGCGGTCGAACTTGGCCACACCACTTTCTGACAAGATAGCGCCAGCGGTACAGCTCCTACAACAAGAAAATAGCTGCGGCTTAGATCAGCTAACCCTGATATACAAAGGGAAAGCTTGGTTTAGCCTGGTTAAGCCGACTTCCGGCGTTTTGCGAGCGGAACGGCTCGCTCTTCCTTAGCCTCCGATGCTAGCTTCTCCCCCTTGTTATTCCGGACCCCCTCCAGTGAAGCAGGTCGCCAGGCGGTATCCGAGGGGTGGTCGGACGCCACTCGCCGACGACGGCTCAAAGCTGCCCGCTTCCGCGCAACTCTCAGAGAAGACGTCCCGCCCACGGAGAAAGAAGAATAATTCTTGCTCCGTGGTCCCGGCCCAGGAGAGTCACGTGGTCAGGCGGCGAACAAGCTGCTGAGAGCGCATGCGCCGCCAAGCCGCCTGCGGGTGTGGCGGCTAGTGCACGCGGCGAGTCACCTGATGCGTTGCCACTTCTAAGGTGCAGCGGCGGTCAAGTTAAGGTCAAATTTCTGGCGTCTATGAAACTCGGCTCGACTAGGTTTGTAAAGCTTTGCTTTAAAAGACCGCATTAAAGCCCCTCCAACCGGCGCTAGCTGCCTACGTTTCCAAGAGAAGGCGAGAGTTCATATGCAAATATTTTGCCAAGGCTGGCCTTACCCCAGAGACATTCGGAAACTGGTACACCCCATCCCTGCCACTTCTATGTCCCTACGGCGCATCCCACCCACCAAACAGTCTTGAACACCTAATATCGCACTGTTGAAAACTTTAATGAAGGCGGGGAGACAGAAGACAGTTTTAGTTTCGCGTGCGTATAGAGTTCACGTACGCAAATGTGAAAAGTATACGTAGCCCACGCGCATGCACTTGGCAAATTCTTTTAGTTAGAAGTACGCGCCACACTGCGTGCGTAGGGCCTTTGGATGCACTCGCTTCCGCCCATAGCCGTGCATTACTCCTAGAGCCATCTCCTAGCACACACAAGATATTGCTCGTGATGTCGCGAGCCCGTTGCTAAGACGATGACAAACGCTTCTTCATCAGACTTCACAGCTGAAAAAGCGCTCTTCTATCTTGGAAACAAAAGCTGTTTGACGATTTAAACTTGAGGTGAGGGTAAGAATTCGCAAATTGAAGGCGACACCAACAGCTTACAACGAGATATCGCACTGAGGGATTAGCGACAGAGTTGTTTTTCCTGCGAAGCGGGAGGGCAGGGCTCCGCCATGTTGGTCAACTCTACGTACGTAAGCAACGTAATCCCCGCAACGTAAAAATTCCAATCTCACGTACGTCCGTTAGACTCACGTAGGCCCTCTGCGTTCTGAACATTGGTCACACGTGAAAATTATACGTACCTGGAGCTTCTACGTGCAACTAATACAGTCTAAATTATCGGATGAGGAAGGGCAGGGCGCTTTTTAGAGGCGACACATGAAACAAGAGTGAGAGGGACGCAGTGAGAGAGATGACGCAGTAGCCGCGCTTGCCGCCCTCGGCCTCACCCTTCAAAAGACGCTCCTCTTCGTTTTCATTCTGCCGACGCGCGGCCGGGTTAGAATGGTGGTGTCCGACGGTCGAGCACGGCCGTGGACGACGCTGCAGCGTTCGCGACACTGCCCCGGAAATCCGAGGTAACGGCTGGCGGAATCTCTGGTTTCATTCTTTGTAGAGACACGTGAGTGAATTCAAGTGACGTCGCATGGACAATTGTTGTGGGTGTCGTTTACAGCTTCGCTTTCCAACCACCTTCACACTGTGGATTGGAGCCAATTTTCTGCGTTCTCTTGCATCTTCTTTTGAGGCGTACTCCTGCGCGTAAACGTGGCCCATGGGATCAGCCGACTACTCGGAGTCTGCATGTCGTGGTCTAGAACGGCAGTACCGATAGCAAAACGTGCTCAGTGGTGCGATAGTGTAATCTCACTACCATCCCCGTGATCCCTTTCCCAATGCATCAGTTTCTTCTTCCATTACTACGAGGGAAAGCTTATAAAACCGCCCTTTGAAGCTCTCGTATACACTCCAAGCTTAAGCGTGTTTTCCTGTGCATGCGTTTAGCATGCTCAAATTACTCATTTAGGCCTCGCACACGTTTTGAAAGCGTAAGCTACGAATGCGTCAAACGTACTCCTAAGACGTAAGCGAGAACGCATTTGGTAGAATCCCTTTTAGAAAGCAAGACCTAATTTTCGGCTGGGGTACAGGGGATGCGTGTTGCTCTCGCAATCCTTAGCCCTTCGGATGGAAATTACAGTTCGAATTTCACGTATTTTTTCATCGCTGCTACTTTCTTAGCACAATCAGCGACCTTCAAAGCCATTGCTCGATGACTCCGAAGCTGAACGCGGGATTTTTCTGCGAATGGAATTTGTTGCTTTCACATTAAATCAGCGCGTGAAATCAGCTTGTGCCCGAAGCAAATCATGACTATGCTATAATAGCGCTACTTTTGACATGTCTGTTGCACGTGTGGCCTGCGTAAAAAAATGCACCATCAGTAAAGACAAATTATTGCCTCACTTTTAGAGAAAACCACTTGCCAGATAGGTTATTACAAACATTAGGAAGAAGCTCAAATGCCCACTCCATGTTCCCTTAGGCCCCGGTAGTTTGCCTCGAGAATGCGTGAGCATTCAGCTTCAGAGAAGGAGAAGTATCACGACAAAAAATTAGGAAAGCTTGCACTCACACCCAAAATTTTAATGGCGATGCTGTTGTAGGTGAGCATTGCCGGGCACACAGTTAACTTTCAGTATAATTTCTTATTTGCACAGTTGCGGTGCTAGTAATGGTCGCCATATGCATGAAAGAGGTCGTCGTCTTCTTCGCAACGAGAGCTGGATGCAAAGTCATCCTCAGCATTGTAGAATTCCACCGACTAAACTTGCGAAGCTTGCAATACGTTGCGCAACGCTTGAACCATAGCGAAGCTGTAGAATTTCTTTATACGTCAGCACTCTCGGTGACACTCCCCCACGTGTATCATGGTGTCTCAGTGCAGCAGGGTGTCCGGCATGCGAGTACCGAGCGGAAAAGCCTTCGTCGATGACGACGTTGCATCCTCTTATTCCGAATAGTGGTCAGGAAACACGACGAGGCCAACAGGTCCTCTCCTAGCGCAGCTGAAAACCTTCGAGGCTAGTGTGGAGGCCCCTTCTCTGCGAAGCCGCACACGAGGGGTGCCGACAACAGAACCACGGTAGCCAGCTTTTTCGAAGCAATACTTTTGTAACATGAATAAAACGCTAAGCGGTGTGTGCAATGTCTAGGCAGTGAAGATACGGGCAAATTGATCACACTTTTTACAATCAAGGATAAAACAAATATCTGCGCCTCAACGGTACTGTCATTGCCAGACCAATCCGAAACACGGTGTGACACGGGTAGAACTACAGCAATTTGTGAAAGGGTGATGCGCCAGGTTAGTTTCAGGGTGAAGGCGTTGCGCTGCTGAGCATGAGGACGCGGGTTCGATTCCCGGCCGCGGCGGCTGCTTTTCTGATGGAGGCGAGACGCAAAAACGCCCGTGTGTACGAGATTTCGGCGCAAGTTAAAGATCCCCAGGTGGTCGAAATTCATCTGGAGCCCTCCACAACGCCGCGCATAATCGCCTGCGTTGCGTCGGGGCGTTAAACCCTGCAATCAATCAATCAATCAATCAATCAATCAATCAATCAATCAATCAATCAATCAATCAATCAATCAATCAATCAATCAATCAAATGTACGTGAGCACTGCAGGGCACATCACCACACATGTGTACAAGTTTAAAATTGTTTATTTAGATGTTTCGTCGTTGCTTTGCATTGGGAAAATAGTAGCCACCATTAGATGCATCGATATCGTCGTGTTCCTCATGCCAAGCATTTCATGCTCGGTAGGGTGTGACGAGGGCGTTGGAGTTTGTTTTTTTATTTTGCTAAAACCACTGCGCGATCGGGGAACTCGGGGGTCACCGCGAGGCACGCGCTCACAAGCGCTCGTCATTTTCTTGGTATGTTTACATGCACACACGAACTTACGGCTTGTTCAGCAGCTCCGCTGTTAAAATTTAGGTTTGGTTAGTTGTAGCCAGTTGTTACGTAAACAAGCTTTGAAAAGCTTTAATACGTGGTAACAGACGACGGAAACATGCCTTAGCTTCCAAGGGCTGTAGTGTTTGTGCTGGCTTTGGATGCTGGAAACTATTTGAGTGCGCGAAGCCTGAAACACCCTTAAATATTTTCAGAAAGCCCTCCCACCGCAACTGTGCCATACTAACAACGGAATTTTTGGGGATGGCTGAGTACTCCGAGTTCTTATTTTAGCGTTGCCTGAGGCAACTGTTCCTTGATAGGATTACAGCAATGATTCATTTGAATTAAGTAGAATCAGTGAGGTAATTCCTTATCAAAGTGTACATCTGCGCTTCTCGGCTTCTTGTTAGCCCATCCCCATTGATTGATAGCCGCCGGTGCGTATCTGACATGTAAGACAAGGCTCAGTGGTGGTAATTACCGCAATGATCAAACCAGCGGGACCTTTTTCAATGTGTAACAGTTGTACATCTGGCACTTAGAAACCTTGATTTCTACAAAATATTCTCCTGCAGCGTATACAGGGTGGCTCCCTTGGCGTTGGGTTTTTTTAAACACTGATTGTAGATCAGATATCTGGTGTTTTCAAAAATATTTACAGCTTGCTTGCTGAAAAAGTTGGCGTTGATTGCCAAAGCTCGTTGTCCAGTAACTAACATTTAGGCTAAACTACCGTGTAGGCAGTGTACTTTGCTCACACAGCCATATTTTGCTCCCAATTATTGGCGATAATCACTTCAATTAAAATAAGAATACTTTTTGTTGAAACGCGATGCGGGGCAGCGAAGCCAGGAGGGAAATACGTTTTTCTGACAAAACACGCTAGCTCATTGAAAACATCCAAATTAGGCGACAAGCCCGCATTTCAGGTAAACTGGAAAATATCGAAAGCCATGGCGACTACGGGCAGTGCTCTGCAGGCACAACTCAGCGAACACGGAAAAGAAACTATTTTGGCACTGGGCGTCGTCGTACTTTCGGAGAAAATATTACATAAAAAAAACAGCCAGCCAAACAATGCTAGCTTTTTAAATTCTCGCAAGATATACTTCTTTCAGCATGTCAAACTCCGCACTAAACCCCTGCTGTTTGGTCGGAAAAATTTTTAACTGCAAACAAAACCTGTTACTGCACTATGCAATTGCGTCTCCCTTAAGAGTGGGAAGCAAGAAAGCGGAAGAAAAAGAAATAATATAAATTCAACATGCTTTCGTGCTTTGGGGAGAAAGAACCGACGATGGATGGTGAACGATTGATAGACCGAAGTGAATTGCCGTCAGGTTTGCCATGTCCTTAGAAGGAAAAGTCGCCGGGGAGTTTCCGAAAGTAGCCGCAAAAGTCGACACCTTAAAATGAATGTTTGAAAAGGAGCCAAAATATGTCGCCATTTTCAGCAAGGCGACGATAGCAAGTACTTTTTGATTACCTTAGCGGAAAAAGTGCACAAATTACGAGAGGTAGAAAACCGTATAACTAAATTTATTCGTTTGCGACGGTGCGAGGAAGCGACAGCGGTTGACGAATGTCTACAAAAAAGCTAAAATATGCAAGTTTAGGTAAAACACTTAAAGCATAAAAAGGACTTAAAACGGGCGGTCGCTGCGCACCATGGTTTACCACTTTCGCGGCCTATTTACATTCCCGTACCAGGTTTACATTTTTATACTCACTTCCCGCCACTCTGCATAAAATCTCAAGCACTTGAAAACTACTGAAGCATTGCACTTCAACTAACGGCGTTGCTGGAAGGCTTTCTCGCTATCCATTGTTCAGGTGCAGGACATTAAAAAGAGCAAGACAAATTTCTATTTGTGCAGTAAGTAGCGCTGTATGGTGGTGTCGTTGAGTGATTGATTCGTCTAGACTGAGGCATATCCCCGTCGTCTGCCGAAAAGTTTGTTCTGTTCCATTTGTTCGGTTTGTGTCGAGGGCTGAAAGGCACCGAGAAGTCATATAGTGTACTTTTTGTGGAAAGTGGGGCGTCGGAAGGGCCCGGAAATATATAAAATCACCAATGCTCAAAGGAGGCAGAAAGTCGACAAGTCGCCACACTGAAGTTTCCATCGGCATGAGTCTCGACAAGTCGCTGGTTTGGCGACAAATCACCAAACCTGGCAACCCTGATTGCCTTGTGTGTTTTTAGTAGAGCTTCAATTCCTCAGCTACCTCATTGCGAAACTTTCCGGTGTTCAGTCGGCACGTGGCTAAGCAATACCAGTGACCGGCATTGCAGGGGTTCTTGGAACGAGAAATCCCCTGCGGTCGCTGAGGAACCTTAGGGTAAATATTTGGTTATAGCGGAGGTCTGGGCGGCGAAATCTCGCGTGCCAAGCTACTGGCACGAAACACTTTCAGTGTGTGGCAGCGATATAGCTGCGCCCAGTGAATCCTCAGCACTGAAGCACCCGAGGCGGAAGCTGCCTTCCTCGGCAATCAACTTCAAGTCTTTGCTTTCGGCATTCCTGGAGACATCCGGACACTTCTGCAAACAATGCCCCCGCCTTCACGCCTCTGTGACACAAGAGTGGTTCCCGTAATGAGGTGCATAGAAAACCAAGCGAGGGTTCCAGGAAGCTACTCTGAGCTTCACCTGCAGTTCGGCAATTGACTGCCTAGTCCCGAAGACTTTCCTGATTGGCCCTTGAATAGCGGGAAGTGCTCGTTTCCGGGTATTCGATTTTATGCCTTGGAAGATTTACCGTCTGTCAGGCGTAATTGTGCGTTCTGGGTTCAACAATTGTCCTTTTTGGTCTGTTGTGCGAGCACTCAGTTCCAGTGTGAAGATTAATGAGACAGTGAGCGCTCCAACCCAAGAAGGACTGTAAGTCGGGCTCGTTGGTACTGGTTGGCAATAAAAAAAGAGTGCTAAGACGACGGTCTTAGAAAAAAAAGGGAGACAGGACACGCGCTGTCCTGTCTCTCTCCTTTTTTAAGTCCGTCGTCTTTGCGCTGTTAATCCATCATGAAGGTGTAACTCAAGTGCTGCATCCTAGCTGCTTTTAGGGATTATCTAATGGCAAAGCAAAAAGGGGTCCTGCGCCGTTATTTGTTGCGCACAGGTAGCCGATGTACTTGAAACAAATGTCTGAATAGTTATATAACGGGCATCCCGTTTAGAAAGATGTAAAATTGGTGCGGTTTTGCGCCACACATACCAGCAAGTTTCCTACCAAAACTTGCAGAACCATGCATGAATAGGTTCAGGAGTACAGAGTACATCCATTAGTGATTAGTCTGTTCTTTGTGACTTCCGAGTTTTAGCTGTGTGGAGGAAATCCGAGAAGTTTTTTTTTCTTTGGTTATGTTGCTGTTTTCTGGTTTTTATGGCCAGATATTTTCAGAGCAGCCCTTAAACACCCTACTTGAAGTAATGGGAATTTTTGACGGAAAACTGTTTACGCGAGGCACGTCTTAAAATGAGTAGTACTTACACAAGTACCGAAATTCCCCAACGCATAACTCCGCTTTGTTAACCTGGCTGGAGCAGCTGACACTTTTCGAACTCACAGTAGGACCCAGTAGATTTTTGTTTTTGTCAAAATTGAGTCACCAGTCGCCAATACCTGTCATGCGACCAAACTAGTGCATGCATGCTTGGCCGAAATTGTCACTTGTTTCAAATTTTCCGGACTACACTAAAAAGTACCTACGTAGGGAGATATATCAATTTTGCTATACGCAGACAATGTGCACGGTTGTACTATACAAGATTACTGTTTTCAACGTCACTCATTGTAACCTGGCGCTACTAGAGCGTGTATGGCCGTCACATTTTCAAAAGTCACACTCGCAATATTCTCCCGTATTACCCCCTTGGAGGTCTGCTCCCACATATGCGTACTGAAGCGTGTCGAAACACGATTTTTACGAAATTTGATATGCGGTATCGTGGTAGGACACTAGTTAATGCGCCCGGATTCTTACCTGAATGCTGCGGACTGTGCATAAGGTGCAGGCAACCTGCTCTAAACTATCTGTCTGCAGTCAGTGTTCCTTTATGCGGACGTCTTATACGCGTGTGTATGCAAATTGGCATATCGTCTGTGCGCGGACTGTATACCGAAATTATTGTAACGGTATAAGGAGCAGATACCTTTATTAGTAGGCTACAGGTAATAAACCTAGCGCGAAGAGTTAAGCTTTCATAAACACTATGCATGTCCAAACATTTTAGTTCTGGTTTGTAGCACTGTGGTTTGCTCGCAATTCAGAGCAAATGAAGTATGGATGCCTAAGGTGGCCTACACATGCCTCGATACGTTCGAAGCATTGATCAGATATCCCCATGCGCGATGCTGATTTCCCTTTTTAAATCGCTCTCACTACTGGCAAAGGCTCTACATTGATCATAAACTTCCTCCTAGAAGAAACTAACAAAAATACTCTGCTCGCCCTTTGGAACGATATTGAGACATCATACCGAACACCCGATTTCCAACTCGTATATTGTACCACAGCGCATCTGTAACGAGTGTTGTTCATTCAACATCGAGTTTTAATGATTTTAGGTTAACTCTAACCCAAAGTTCTCACTTCGCATTCACTCGGGACATATTTGAGAATCAACGATCTATGTAGGCCCTGTGACATCTTGGTCGTCATGCCTTGCTCGGCAACGCGCAAAAGTGGTACATTAGAATGTTTTTTAACCTGAATTAGACATTGATTTTAAAACATACGTGGAAATGCTCCTCCAATAAAGGCGCACCCAGCGGATTACGAGATAAAAACAACAACGAGATAAAAACAAAAACAAAAGAAGGGTAAAAAAAAACTATGTTCAATTAGTAACGACTAGGGTTACTCTGAGGGCTTACATACTGTTTTCGAGGAACGACAAAGAGTCAGAAAAAAAATTTACGGAGCGCAGGTTTCTAAAAGAACGCTGCTTTTAACAAGTACGGGTCGTCATGTTTTCAGGCTAACTAAACGTCTTACGGTCGTTGCGGATCTCTCTACATGCTAACAATTTGGCCGCCAATCTCGTTACTTCCTGCAAATGTCATCGAAAGACAACAGCCTTCTGCTACCCCTGCCTCCAAACCCTTCTTCTCTCCTCCCCTCCCGCGGTTCTCCCCTCTCGCTCGCCCCATAGTGGGTGCAATTGGACTTTTTTGTAGCGTAAGCTACACTGGCTGAAGTTGAGTGTTGAGCAGTTTCGCGCGGACCTTGAATGGCCGCGCTGCGCAAGCGCGAGGAGGATTTAATTGGATTTGATTTTACTTAATTTGGATTATATTGGATTGTATTGGATTGCATTGCAACTCAAATCCAGTTGGAGTACGGGTGGGTAGAGAATTGGGCCTGCACATTCGCCGGTATGCGCATTCCAAAGGAGTGACGTCATAGCCGCGGCAGACGCACTGGCGCCGGCGCGTGCCCAGCTGTGCGCCTCCATTGCGCAGTAGCCAATTATCACGCTGCGACGGAGCCGCTTGACAGCCGTTTCACGTGGCTCCTGGAGAGCCGTGCTGCGCATGCGCGAGGAGCAGTGACTGGACTGGGCTTGGCTGGACTGGACTTGACCGGACCGTACCGGACTGGATTGGACCGGATTGGACCGGGCCGGATTGGACTGCATTGGATTAGACTGGATTGGATTGAACTGGATTGGATTGGAAATCGTTTTGGCAGTAGTAAGCATGATAATCAGCTAATTCAAGACAACCAGGAAACCTAAGAATAACCAGCTGAACCTTAGCTCACGCTACGTATATCCTGGCAAAGGCGGGCTAAGCCACTGCTATTTTTTTTAGAATGCGCAGTTTACTGAAAGGCGATAGAAAAGTGCATAAAAACACCACAAACAAGGGTACCAAAGTCAGTTACTGTACCGGGACGCCCTATGAGTTAATACAGAGATAATAATTACAAAAAAAACATTGGCTGAAACTGCAACATTATAAGACGCTCAAAAAAAAAATAAAAAGGGGGAATACAGTTCACGTAAACAATCAAGAGGAAAAAGGTCACTGCTGACAAACAATATTGGAAAATTCAATTACCATTCGGAATAAATGAGCAAAAAAAGGTAGAAAAGACTAATCGACGGGACAAAAGTTTGTTTTTTAGGAACGGTTTAATTCCCGACACGATACTGCGTGAGCCGGGGATGCTCCGCGGTCGCCGCGAGAAACGTGCTCACGAGCACTCCGCAGTTTCCCACTCTTCGGGGTTCTAGCGAGTTTTTTTTTTTTTTTTTTTGCTAAAGCCACTTCGCATGCTGGGGACGCTCGGCGGTCACCGCAAAGCACGTGCTCACGAGCGCTGGGCGTTATTATGGTAATATTAACGCGTCACGCACCACATATTACGGCCAGCTACAGCAGCTCCGCTAATAAAAACTGAGTTATTTTTCTCCGTGTCACGGGAGGACCTGCTTTTTTCAGTAATTTATTTTCTCTGGCCAGTTTTCGGCAGCATTTTCTACCGTGCTCTTAGTAAAACGAATTGGTTGTCTATTTTTAATACGGGAACACCGCCACCGTCAGATACGTACTTAAGTTTTGCTTCACATTTGATTACTGATTTTTCTTTGTTGAAAAATTTCGACGTGCATTTGTACTCGCCTAGTATCAGTGGTTTGAAACTGTACTGCACTTGAAAAGTTGCTTTCAGCGTTTGGAGAGGTAGCTGAACAGACAGACAGACAGACAGACAGACAGACAGACAGACAGACAGACGGACGGGTGGACAGACGGATGAACGGACGGAAAGACGGACGGGTGGACAGACGCGCTGACGGACCGACGGGCGGACAGACAGACGGACGGAGAGACAAACGGACAGGCAGACGGACGGACGGACGGACGGACGGACGGACGGACGGACGGACGGACGGACGGACGGACAGGCAGACAGACAGACAGACAGACAGACAGACAGACAGACATACAGAAAGAGAGACAGACGAAAATTATCGCGACGGACGGACAGACAGACCGCTGAAATTATGGCGACGGGCCGACAGACAGAGCAATAAACAGACCGAAATTATCGCGTTTCAGTGGAACGACTTTCGTCTTTAAAAAGAAGTGCAGGCCCGTGGTGCTGCCATGTTTTGACGAGAATTGGGAACCTCAACGTCGCAGCGCCGTGGTGGGAGCACGAAACTTTCCAGGGGAAGGAAAGTGCAGTAAGGATTCTTGTAGACGGCGCAGGTGTTTGCTTCGACGTACGTGCTGTGGGCTAGCCCGACTATGTCGGGCCTTCGCCTCGCGTTAGCGCCAGTGTAAAGAAGGCGAGCTGGACGGAAGCGCTACGCACGCTTAGTGGCGGCGCCCTTCGAGCATCCGGTCGCACTTTCAAAGCATCTCGTGGGTACACAGAGTTTGCGGAACAGCTTATGCTTGAGCGCACACTGAACTCTTCGGCGAACATTTACTATGTAGACGTTTTTCGTGAGCTGAATGTTACCACACATCTTCTCAAGAGGACAAAGACGCTAAGGGATTTTCTTCACGATTTGTGAAGAACGGCACAGAAGGTTTACACGCACTGTAGACATGTTTGGGAAAGTACTTTAGTGATTTCCCGAGCCCACTTTTCTCGAGACTCGCCTGTGCTAACCTTGTATTGAGTCAAACCACAACAGAAAGATCACGCAGTATTTTTTTTTTTGCAGGTTTTGGCACTCAAAATTCTCGAAAAGAATGTATCGCTAATGTCAACGTCAGAAAACCACAGCAATCGGGCAAAATGGCTCATGTACTGGCCATGTTTTTGCAACTGCTGATATTGCCCGAGCGTCTGTTTCCTTTCTCAAAAACCCCGCATCCAGGGGCCACAAGCACGACAATTTCAGCTGGATAGGTTCTATTGTGTCTCTGGTTTCCAGTTCATTTAGCAAGAGTAGCCTTAACGAAATGATGCAGGGGCCTTCATAAAAAAAAACCGCCGCAGGTAAAGCGTACAAAATAGTCAAACGCAATAGCGTTGTCTTTTTTCAAAAGAACGATATTTTCTTAAGCTTCCCCAGACCCACTAGATATCGACTTGACATCTGCAAAGAGAAAGCTTTCATGGGAATTACAGCGCCCCTTACCCCCCATCCCCACTCGAAGGGAGTTTTAAATTAAATTATGTTAGTCTTTAGATGTAACAAGGGCTGTCCTATTACAACCTAAATCAGAACCTATTTAGCGCGAATATTCGACAAACGGCCACACATTGTCTAATTTCTGTCTAATTAGCTATGTCAACCGAAACATTAGGTCGGGGCTAATCTCAGGGCTTTAAATTTGGCAGAAAAGGAAACAAAATTCAGTAAACATTTCTGCCGCTTGAGAATGTATTTTCTTTGTAAAATAGTCAGCCAAAAACTGGCTGCCGATAACGTTACTCCCTAAGGTAAAATTTGAGCGCATCGCGAACTGCAGTGCTCTCAGTGACTCAGTGCTCTCGCTGCTGCGTATCGATCGCGTCTCCAGCGAACGCACGACAGCGCTCGCTACTCTGGCGCTATCTCGTAGCGCGTCGCCGGCGCAGAGCTTGTAGTTGTTACTCGTATTTGAACCTTTCACGGAAAAGTCACCTGGTTCGGATGAGCCACGCAAGTATGAGGATGACGTTGGACCAACGTGCAGTCATAGACAAATGAAACACGACCCGGAAAATATGAACCAGGACGAACGAATAGCGCGATTTCTTTCCATGTAAATCAGATTGACACGTGGCCTAATTACAGCAACAAAGTTGTGAAGTGTGGCTTTCTAAATATACCAATAGCGTGCCATTATTTTTCAATCCACGAACACTACTTTTCAATTTTGCATGTTCAGGATCATATCTTTGTGTTCGCATTTCATTTGTTCATCACTGTACGTGCAGCACGCCGCGCGTGCTGGGCTTCTGTGATGTTTGGGAACTTGAATGAACAAGACGCTTGCTTTCATGGATACCTGGTTTTGCGTCTCATCTTAGGGCGCCACTAGACACCAATGCGCCGTTTTCCCACACATCTTGTGCGGCCTCGGAATTTTTCTCTCCCCCCAAACTTTCGCCATACTTTTCTCCTCCGCTTTCCTGTTCGCTCTATCTCGTCTGCCTTCGGTGTCCTCTTCGTTCGCTCGGTTACAATGAAGGATGACGGCACCGTGAAGCCACAGAAGCAAGCGCTTAGGAGCTTGCGCTCTAGTTGGCAATACAAAACATGAAACCTTAAATATACACGCCGGTCGCAAGCTACCAGCAAAAAATGAAGATTTTGAAACCACAATTGAGAAAAAGTCCTTTAAGTTAGACTGAACTGATGTTGAAACCAGCAAGTAACCTCCTGGTCGCTGGGCTGCTGGGGTAAAGCGTTAGCGCCATATCTGCGAGCTCGCGCCAGCTCTCAAAGAATCGCGCCGATTGGACACGACCAGTTTTCTGGCCACCTTGTCAGTTGGAAGACCTTAGGGTGCCTTGATATGCCATACACAAGTGGCCGTGGAAATTGAGAAGGAACTTTATGGGGAGCGACCCGAGAAAATTTTGCTTCCGCTTTACGGCTGCGTCGAGCGCAGTAGCAGTTTTAGCGCCACCTGCTACACAGAATTTTTAACGGGCTAGTTTCTCAACTAGCCCTTACACGGGGCTTTCATTCATGAGCCAGCTGCTGAGGCAGTACCTACTGCGTGGTCTAAATAACTTGACCGAGCTGATATTTTCCTGTAGTTGCCTTTTACACAGCATAAGCTTAATATGCCGAGACGAAAGAGTTCAAAGCCGAGAAGTACAATGATGACAACCCTTTTGTACCACGACCTTGCCGTTAAAAGCAGGCATTTTAAAACATCATTAATATAAACGTAATAAGACACGCTTGAGGGTTGTTTCTCACGCGACAAAACAGTGTTTGCCGCTTGTAAAGGAGTAATATTTATCTCAATCGCAAACATACGCAGCTTAACGCTTTGGTCTTCCAAAAATTTAGATGTGAGGGCACATGTGGCCAGAGCGTCAATACATCATTTCTTTTGATACGCCTTTCCGAAGTCTCATCGAGCATGTTTCGGCGAAGATTTTCTTTCTTCAAAAGTGTTGAATATTCGGCCGGTTGATGCATCTGTATATGGACTGTTTTGTGGGTACGCACTGTTTTTCTGCCTTTCCTCAAGGACTCATGTGTGTTATTGCTTTCTCTAGTTCTCTGCGCGCCTTCGACTGCTTTAGAGTAACGATCTTTCTTTCTTTACTCAGCTTCTATTTTCTATCTTTTCATTTTGAGGGCTTATTGAAGAATTTTTTTTTCGCACTTCTGAGATCCGCATACGTTTTCTCAACCGTATTCAGATTTTACAGTGGTGGCTTAGAAAAGCGGCACATGATCTTGAAGCCTAAATTCCACAATCGCAAACCGCCCAAAGCCTTTTTGCTTGCTAAACAGGAAACAGCCGAAAGCTGAACGTCCGTTGGTGGCATTCAGATCCATCCGAGCGACACGTAATGGGCCCCTTCCCTTTATTTTTATGCGCAGTTCGTATTTCCTTACCCACATCCCTTCTGGCGCTCAAATCTTGTGTATCGTCGAAGGCCAGAGAGGACAGCTGTCACAGACATTGGCAGCTGCTCAACGTTCGGCCAAACGCACCCACTCGCGATAGTTTCGTGCATCACAGCAGCTCGTACAGACATAGGAAAGAAACTGGAAAAGCAGGCGATGTTAGGGGAACGCTGGTATCAATAGCTACGTACTGATTGAACGGAGGATGGTAGGTGCAGGCACCGTTTTAAAAAAAATGGTGTTAAGAACATGGCGCATGGTTCTAATGCCAAATAATTATAAGCAATTAGCCTCCTTTGAAACCTTGCATCTCGTGAGAGCTGACAAGAGCACAGATGTTGGCGTGTTTTAGGCTCCTAGATGCGCGCTCGTGCTTCCGACGGTTTGCAAAGTACTATAGCTGCCACAGTAGTGAACAAAACTTGTGGAAACCGCGCGGGTGCCCGAAGATGGCGCTTTCTTTTCGCCTAAATTTTCTGTCTCGCTGACGACTTCGCTTTATTAAAAAGGGTAAATACGTGCAAGCTGCGATTTGTATTCATTTTTACATTTCAATGGAAATAAAAAAAAACACAACTGTTGGTCTAGAAGAGTGCACAGCTTATTGCACTTTTGAAAAAGTGACTCCGTTTAACGCATATTTTAACAGGCGAATGGTTCGAAAATTATGTATTCAGGTGGAACGTATGCCGGAGATTCAAATTGTTACTTTTTACTAAACATGAGGCGATATAGGAGGCAGGGCCACAAAACGACAAAACGTAAAAATGCAGCGCTATTCCGTCGCCAAAATACTTATAAGAGGGATGGCGATGAAAGCTAAGTTTGAGAGGGCTGGCAGCATTGAAGCAGCTCTCATAATGATCAATATGCTAGTCGGTGGCTACACGAATACGGTAAAGAAGTCCAGAAATACCAGCACAGAAAAAAATCGCAAGCAGTTTCAGCTTTATGGGTGATATATAGCCGTGCCAAAAATTTAGATGTTTCAGAAAGTGGAGGCATGAGCACTCTGTGGCATCTTTCTTCGCGAGAAACTGAAGTCTAAGACTGTTTACTTCCATACTCCTGCACAATAAGGCTCCTTTCTAGCTCCGCACAAATCGCAGCGCTTATAAGAAGGATCGAACGGGCAGCAAACCTTTTGCAGGGAAGATTGGACGGGTTGAGGCATCCGTCCACACGTTGCTGGATTTGGATGCGTCTACAAAGTTTCTGTGTTTTTTTTTTTTTTTTGCAGAGACTTCTCAGTGTTGTATGTTGTGAAGCTTGAGAAACTTACCCAGTTCCCCCGCTTGGTCGCACTGCGGAGGATACCCAACATCTCTGACACCATAGAGGCTTCTACTCGGCACCGAACGCAAATATTGATGCCCACCTTACCTTATCATGCTCGGTCGTATTTGTGCTTGATCCCCTCACGTGGACAAAGTTCCTACTGACGCCTAGAGTGGAAGATGTCGGGGTAACTGCTTTTAAAAGGGGCGGCATGTTTACAAAAGGTTTTATCCTAAATAGTCTTTCTTTCGCTCTTTCGTTTTGAAAACAAACAAACCGTCCTACATTAAACTGTCATCCTTAAAAAAAAACGGCTCTAGTTCGACTCTGCGGTGCGCACTCGCGTTGTCAAAACAGGTGTGGCTGTTCACTACTCGGAAAGGGATGAGCTGAAGCAGGGAGATAAGTGCCAAATGGCGCCAAATAGCTGAGTGCACTGTGTCGAAGAAACTGTTATCGGCTCTATGCAGATTTATCCGTCATAAGCTCAAGCGAAAATTTCTTTTATTGAACAAGCAAATGTGGGCACTAAATCAAATAGTATCCGTAGCCGTTGTTTACATCTATACGATTCGTTCCACGCTGATGGGGGTTTTCGTATGGCGTTGTTCCCTTTAATGAGTCAAAATAGAACAATGTAACGTTTGATTTTACGTCGGTGGAGGAACCGCGTTTTCTAGTAGAACACCAGGGGTTCGCAAAATGGTACTGGTCGTATATTTGGCCAGATAATTATGACAGCTGGCAAGACAGAACAGAAGTGGCTAGCGATTTTTGGAGCACTCCTTTGGCATTCTCTTCGCTCTCCATTAAGTTAAGCTAACAGCGCGTTTGTCTCGTAGCAGAGGGAATCAGGCCAAACTGGCACGTGTATAGAAATATAAGCACTGCCACCTAGACGTGCTATATACCAAGTTGTATTAATTCCGAAAATAAATCAGTGTTAGTGCATTTGACAGCTCATGGTATCGCTGCTACGCATAGCAGACGAGCTTTTATTCGTTGCCGTACCGGCATGAACACCAAGAAACAAGGACAGTGAAGCACAGGGTTCAGTAAAATGACGCATCCGTCTGAAATGGGCACCCTCTCTTGACTACCACTCACCGGTCAGTTTGGCGAGACACTTGCACAGGAGAGGCAAGGTACATCAGAGCTGTCCAGGCCATGCTTGCCTAGTGTACGCGAGTTCGGTCGTCCACAAAATAGGATTGCTAATTATAACTACGACGAATTTTGCACTTTGTATCAACCGAAGGTCACCCTCATGCTTCTATAAGTTAGTGTGAGAACAAATTATGATGTCGCTTTTGTCATAAAGCGTAGACATCACTCGAAACAACCATTTTAAAGAAAATCTGAAAATTCTATGTGCCTGGCACTGTTTGTGTCGGCATTGCAGAACAACGAAAGTGCGCGCTTTGATTGCCCCTGCATTTAACGTAAGGAGTCTTTATTCTTAAAAGAGAAAGGACCAGATCTTAATCCTCTAGTTTGGGTTGCCTTGTCGATCAAGGAACACCCGCATGTTTTTGGTTTTGGTTTTTGATTTTGCTTTAGTGCTTCTAGAACCACTGCCGGGAGTGTCGCTGCCTGTTCACGGTGACGATGCAGCTGGTGGCTTGTGTCTAGCACGTTACAATTCATGGCTGATGCCATGCGCTCTTTACTTATATCGATTGTTCGAATCAATATAAGTGGTGGCATCGTTCTTCCTTACATTACAACAACAGCTGCGCACACATAAATAATCAAATGGGCTCCATATGAGTGACACCTCAGTGATATTCCGCCATTTTGTTCTTAGCTGGACGCCCATCTCCTTCTGGGCGTCAGGTCGGAGACCGCGAATTCGTCGCTTGGGCTTCTGGATCAAAGAGCCCAATTCTCTTCTCTTCTAAACAAAGTCCCTTACTTTACTACATCTACTGACCTCCTCCTTCTAAATGGTTTGCTTAAATTTTGTTTGCCAACCACTAAATTCTATAGTTTATTTGAGCTCTTGCACTCCTGTTTTAGATAAAAAAACATTGAAAAGATATAAATTATTTTCTTTCTCTCTTTTTGTTCCAAGGGCTTGGAAGGTCAGCCTCGGTCGTTGCTTCGGACTCTGTCTGCCCAAAGGGCCACTTTCCCTGCAAGACTGGCAAGGACTGCGTCTTGAGGCAGTTCATCTGCGACGGCCGCGCCGACTGCCCAGACAGTTCTGATGAACTCAGCTGCGGTGAGTTGCTCAAAGAAGCTTTAATCCCGTGCTCGGTTTCATTACTGTCTATTGTCGTTGCCACCGCTACCGCTGTCCACCTCACATCCAGGATTCACAGTGTAAAATCACAAGCTATTCGAACAATTAAGTATACCTGATGCCTTCATATTGTATTATGCGTGCTTAAGTGTTCAGTTTTTGCAGGTGCGTTAAAGTTTATTTCCAAGCCGAAATGAAGAACCTCCATGCACTAATTAAACACGATAAAGTACTAATTCGCAGTGTGTGTATGTGATTTATTCCCCTTGCATACAAAGAAACTGAGGGTTTTGCTTTGTTTTTAAATTGCTGCGTCAGTGAGCCTTTTTTTATGTGCTTTTTGGTCATGTTACCTTTCATCGGTTCTGGCCGAAGACTAATATTGAGATATTTTTAAAGGGCACAATTATACCTGCAGCTCAAATCACAGTAAGCTCAAAAGTTAACGTTCTTGACACTGAAACAGCTCACAAATGAGCACAAGTACTGCTTTCCCATTAACACATTCAAATTCCTGCAACAACCCGAATCACACTGGAAGGTGGAAACAATATATCGTTATGATTAGAGGAAGAAAGAAAAAGTAAATGTGGTTCACAGCATGTGGTTCCAGCAGAAACGGGTGGGTAAGTGGTCTTGGTTTCATTTCATTCGTTCAATGTGAAGATAATAATGCTGACACCTAAGTTCAGTTCTTACAGTGACACAACGGAAAGGTTAACCGACGGATATTCATTCTCTTTCTATCCGAAACGAATAGTTGGATTTCCTGAGCATTAACGCAAACTTTAATATTGGAATTACAGTTTTCATATACTTTCCCTAGCAAGGTTCTCTAACGACACCCGCGTAAACACGCAGCCGCCGCGCTGTTTTTAATCGGTCGAAAAAAAGAATAACCTTGCATATATGCTTGGTCAGGGGCCATGCATGATAGGTTGCATCATGTGGATATGGTCTTTCACGTGAAACTAAAAACGTATCCTTCCTACAATAAAGAGAGATTTACACAGCAGACCTAATTGCGTGTAGCCACGCTCCTACTCGTTCTTCGAACACAACTTTTGCAACCAGTGTTGGCACGGCCGTTATGTCCTAGTCATTGCAAGAAACTTTAGTGCGTGGCACTTAAGTGACCACCCCTGTGGTTTTTTACCTTCACTCATTAAAACAAGCCGAGTAACTCACCAACTTGTAACTAAAATAATCATTTCCCGCATGCCCGTCGCTAACTGTTTTATAACCACCATATCTCTAGTACAACCGGGTGAGTGGCCCCTGTACTAAGCATGTGGAGTCATGGAGAAAAGCGGTTTTTCTTGTTCATGGTTCCAGACATGGTTGTACATATTCCGGGAACTGCCCTTTCCTTTTTTTTCTTTCATGCCTTCTGCCCCTTTCTCCTGCTTTTCTTTCTTCCTTCTTTTGCTGTATCATTCGCGTATTCCTTTCTTTTAGGACAAAATTGTTAGCTGTTTCATAAAACGTATTAGGCGGGGTTCAGAGTGTTGTCGCAGCTGTGGTAATATATTTAAATAATGACGTCAATTGACGTCTCAGCCAACTGAACTGCGTGAAACGCCGTTTTTTACGTCCATAGAGCACGATATGGCTATTGCGTCGGTAGTCTGAACATAGCCTTAGGTAAAAGAAAGCGCACAGAAAATTACCAGATCACCATAACGGCTACCTGCAACACTTTTTACAAGTTTCTTCGAAATTTTAAATGCATGCAAAAAGTAGTCAAGCAACACATCGAGCACGTAGATTACAGGGTCGCAATGTACCTCAGATAAAAAACAGTTATATGCCTATCAGATAACTTAGAAACTAGTTCAAAAATTTGTTTCTCTTTCCCGGCCTTGGCGTTCCTCTACCTCTGGAATTATGTTAATACAGTGGTGTAGCGGCTATTGGCCCACTTTTCTTCAGTTGCAGCAATTACCGTATTCGATAGCCACTTAAAAAAAAAGCCATAAAGCAAAGCAGAGGTGGAAAGCGTATCTGCCGCGAAGAGCAAACCACGCCGTGCCGCTCCGCACTAGCGATAACAGTGGCTTTCCCAGTGCTTCCACACATGAAGCAAAGAGTGAACGCGCGTCTATCAGAAGTGTTGCAGAGTCCTTTTAAGCCCTCTTTATGAAGTAGTGAGTGCGGAAGAGTAAGTTTTCCAATTTCGGAACACGCACAAGTTCTCTCATTATTATCACCCGCAAATTTCCTGTTGTGCGTTTATCTTCTTTCGAGTACTGCACGCACGCACGCATTCACATCGCGAAGTAACGAGGCATTAAATGGGGACATTCCTGGCCATTAGCGTAATCTAATGGTGTAATCAGCATGCTCGTGTGCTGGTGCGCCGCGTAAAAGGCAGCTGGGTGTTTCATCAAGCAGCCGGGCACAGGCCCTTGAGTGTCGCCGTGCACGCGAAGCTGCTCGCGTGTGCACGCCCCTCCGCTTCCCCCTCCTGCGCGCGCATAAACGCGCGACCGCCGGTACTGTACGCGTGCGAAAGACACCGGCAAAAGCATTATCCCAACAGCCCTTCAACAGGAAAGCATCACAGAGCTTTCTGAAAGCGAAGCTTCCTACCTCTACCAGCCAAGGGTTCTGTCGCGATCGTTGGCGTCAACAGAAAACTTTCACTAGCAAATACTGGCACCGCCAGGAATCGAACCTCTACCGAATAGAGAAACGGAGCGAGTACCCGTTGTCTTACCAATTGAGCTATGAGCGCACGCAGAGACGAGGGGGAGACACACAATGTACTCCCCGAGCACAGCGGCGGGTTTACCCCCTGAGTTATCGCTGAATGCCACGGGATAGCGTCACGCGACCTCTCGCGGCGCTCTTTTTAGAGCCACGTGTGTGTATTCAACCGACGTCGCATAGGTAATAGTTGTGGAAGTCTTTTACAGCTTTGCTTTCCAACCACCGTCATAGAGTGGATTGGCGCGCAGTTTTTAGGCAGTCGGCCACATATTGTGTTCCGTGCTGCGACCATTGCGTGCGCCATCCGTCAGGTGTTATTTTGTATCCCTTGGGCGCCGGATTTTAAAGGGACACTGAAGTGATTTGTAAGCATTGCGGGATTACTAGCGCAAATTGTAGTTCGGAGTCCGTAGGCATTGTTTCGACCACTCTGGCCGCGTTTACGCGAATTTATTTAGTAGAAAAATCAATTCGAAAATGCTGTCCTCCTCTCTTTACGCTCGCCCATTTTCTGTGGCGTTTTCGTGTGACGTCAGCAGGAGATGAGCTGGAAAATGGCTGCGCTACTGCACGGTTCGCCGACCAGCCGACCTGCCGATCGAGTCAGTCGGCCCAGCGTTTCGTCCGCCGGCCGCCGACGGGTCGTCGCTATTCGCTCGCTCAATTGAAACTAAGCCACAACACCTTTGTGAATGAAAGAATGTGCCTTTCCTTACTTTGTTAGTTTGTACAATGTGTCAAACTCAGAGTCCGGGTCGCTCCACACAAGCGCTGCACAAGTGCACATGCGACGCTTCGCTGACTTTACGCTAGTAGGAAAATCTAAGGCCAATTGAAGGCGGGAGAAGAGTTAACGAAGTCAATGTAGGTACTAAGAAAATAAAATCACCTGAAACTTTTACCGTACAGCGAAAACTAGGGAGCAGGAAGCACTTTTTGCGCTGGGTAAACAAGCACAGCGGTCAGCAGCACGACCGCACATCTGCGAACGCTTTTCCGTCAAAGAAATGCAATTGGTAGACGTGATATATTGCGGAAGTTTGGGTGACACTTACTGCAGGAGTGATATACAACAAATAGTCACATAATGTACTTAAAATGCTTAAAATAAATAAAAGTGTAAACTGGTCATACATTATAAACCTTATATATCCAAACCGGCCATCGCCGGCTTGTGGCCTCGCGGTCTGAGGCGCTGGAATTTGTTTGGAAAGTCGCAAGTTCGAATCCCCGAGTGTACATGTTTTTTTTTTTGTAAGTTGATTTTTTCGTATGCGGCCGGTGTTTTCTGAACTGAGTTCACCATTTTTGGGCCGTAACGTTCACTGCTCCACGAGCGAGATCGCAGAACGCGCGCATACTGACAATGACGCGCTAGCGAGTTCTCGTTGGCGTGCTGTTGCCACAAGCACCGACTGCTTGCGGGCAGTGGGCCCAGGCCTGAATCAGCACACCCTTGGCCTGGTGCGAACTAGCGTTTTACGAACAGACATGAGTGAGGCAAGCTCCGAATATGCGGGAAAAGCGCATGGCATTTGAGAGTCTGCGGTGACGCGGAGGGCGTTCATCCACTGCGTAGGCCTCGTCTAGTGATTTCTACGATTTCAAGCCGCCCTGGGAGGTTTATCTGAGACATTTGACAGCCGACAACATGGCAGAAGCGCGGTAAGGCGATAATTGAGAAATCGAGAATGCCCATCCAACAACGCCATCAGATGTCAAGTATGTTGTTTTACAGAACGGAAACCGAAACCGAAACTTTTGATTGCTAACCTTGGGCATCGTCCAATCACGGTGCCCCCCCCTCCTGACGTCACAGCCTTTAGTTGGTGCGGCCGCCGCAAACCGCGCATAGTCGTTTTTCTTCTTTCGCGCTTTGTAAAATAATTACCGATTTGTCAACCGGATAAACGATGAATAGTGTGTTAATTTGAGCCAGTCTACACAGTGCAAGCAAAAACGGGAGCTTGACAAATTCACTTCAGTGTCCCTCTAAACCAACATAGTAAACTAATGCATTTACATTATTATTGCTTCTACAGGAAATTTAAATCCAAGCCGGGGAGCGCACGCCGTGAAAGAAAAAAAAAAGTGGCCGGGTATGTGCTCACTTCACTGCGAATGTCGTAGAAAAACTTCTACAATGTAGAATGTCTTCTTCTGCCCCTGCCATTTAAATACCTCTCTGTCCAGCCCACCTCTCGCGGTCTTCCTGGCCCTTCCCATACCCCTTGATAAACAAGGCGGTGTTTTCCTGAAGTCAATTCACATTTTCCGCGTTCTGCTGTTCGCACGATCTTCCTGAACCTTTTTTTACTGTCTACCCTGGAACAATGGCACGGACTCCAAACTCGGGCGAGTTCTCTTCGCACTTTTTGGTCCGAATATCGTTTTAAGCACTTTTTTTTTTTGGTTACCGCAAATGTCAAGCACACATTTCTTTTCAACTAAGGGACACTTTAAGCGCCAGTTCTGCGCCGATGTGCTGCTTCAAATGTGCGGAATATTTTCTTTTGTCTCACCAACGTTGTCAAGTATAAACTATGTTTCCAGATTTAGTGGCTTTGAATGGCTTAAGCTGTACAAACTTCTTGTTCAACAATTTTTTTAACTTTTCGCCGAATGGCTGAATCGAGGGTAAGGCAGTAGGCACACTGAGCGACCGACCGACCAAAATTTTCGGGTTTAATTTATTAATAATTTGGTTATTGATCCATAGTGTTAATACAGATATTGTCGGGTCAGCTCAAGCCAGAAAGGCTTATCGGGTTGTACCCGGAAGTCGGCGGCCGAAACAGGAGGCATATACATCAGTGCACGGCAATCCCGGCTGGTAGCTTAAAAAAAATGAAAATCCGACATAACACGCAGTACAGGAAGCATTTCACATTTCAAAACTGGTTTTCCACGGATAAATAATTTCAAGGATCGTTTTCCTTGCACAGCAGATATGGCATCAGGAAGTGACTTGAAGGTGGCGGGAACATAATGATTTCCAACAAAGCTTCCAAATCGGGTGAAGCATCTGGATACATCGAAGTGCATATGGTGTCGTAATTATCTTGCCGCTACGTGATTAACAAGGAAATCACTGCTACAGAAATGAGCACAAATCACTGTTTCTAAAAAGAAATTGTCAAAGGAAGGCAAGTGTAAGAATGAAAAGGGATTTCTGTCATTAGGAATATTGATATTATAGGCGACACTACGAAGCATTTTGTTTTTCAAAATGGAGTTGATTTTTTATTAACGCCACGTAGTTAAACAATGATAGTAAACAGTAATGGCATATCGTAAAGAACTCTAAACAAGTGCATAAACAACGTTTTCGTGGGTCGGGAATGTCGTAAGATGACGGGAGTTATAAAACATGCACGATAATCCCCTGACCTTACTTCCGATATTAGTCAAAGGCATATTCCAAGTCAAATCATAGTCAAAAGAGATCCCGAAACATTTTACACTGTTGGAATACAAGATCGGGGTGAAACTGCAAAAAACAGGAGTAGAATAGTGTAAAAAAGGGGTAGATTGAGTAAATTTTTTGTGCAGATTTCGAAAACATACGAGTTTGGTTTTTTGTGTGTTTACCGTGATGGAATTAACATCAAACCAGTTCATAACTGAATGCAGAGCTTCTTGAAGTACATTAATTACTTTACACTAAGCGGAGCGTGTCGACAAAAGAAGAGTATCATCAGCGTATTGAACTATACGGCAATATGTCACCACCAAAGGCTGATTGCATAAAGATAAAACAAAAGGGGCAATAGAACAGAACCTTGAGGCAAGCCAGATTTTAGCAATAATTTTGAACTAGAGTAATCCCCCACACGAATCATCTGAGTTCTGTTGTTCAAGTTGTCCTTTAAGAGTGCATTAAAAGAACCATGGAACCCCAGAAGATTTAATTTTTCCATCACGAGATTACGGTGTACGGAGTTAAATGCTTTGCTTACGTCAAGAAAGAGGGCACATGAAACCTCGTTATTTTCAAAGGCCGAAGACAGCAATTCAGGGATGTCCTCTAAGAGTGCAGTTGTGCATTTACCCGGAGTGAAGCCATTTTTTTCGCAATAGGACAGTAAACTTTTCTAAAAAACTGGTCATGGTTACGAGATTATGTTTTTCAATAATATGGAAAACTCTAGAAAGAATGGAAATGGGCCTGTAATTTTCAATTTTTTTAATGAACCTTCTGATGTAAAGGCTTTACGAGGGCAGTTTTTAGTTCCTTGGTAATATAAGAGTGTTCTATGAAACTCTTTATCATTTGCAGAAGTACTTCTTCCATACCAAATTATTACGCTGCAGTTCGTGATTAGTACCCCGGTAGCCCAAGAAAGGCTGACGTATTTAAGACACCAGCACCGCAGGAGGGTTCTGGCCTACGACGACAGAGCGCGCCAAAAAGAGAGCAATCAGCGTCAAACGAGGGTTCAGAGAAAGGGACGCGGACCAATAACCTTTCTATACGTCGCCTCGTGGGCAGGGAGCTCCATTCCACATCTCTCTGGGTGACGACACACCAGACCATAGTCGAGGACGGGTAAGACCGCGAAAGTACGCCTCGGCGGAGAAGACTGGAGCAGCTGTAAATGTCGCTCGTCGTAACCGCAGTCGAAAGGAAGTTGCGGTGATTGAAGCTGCGGCAGCGGCCCGACAAAAGGAACATGCGGGTTCCGTTGAAAGTGTGAAAGCAGATCGACGGAAGGTCCTACTAGGCAACTGACTTCACAGTCTCAAAAATAAGCAACCCTAAATTTCCTTATATTTTTGTTCCCTTCTTCAATTTTGGTTGTCGTTCTTTCTGCATCTCATCCGCTCCGAGAATCTCCGTTGGCATTCCTGCTTTTGTCGTGTTCTCCCCTATTTTGTCTGAGTCTGAATTTTGTTTCAAGATAGTCTGAGATCCCTCTTTTAACACCCAATTATTGCTAAACATTCGTGCTTCCTCCTTCCGGTCAGCCTTTCGTAATCCTTCTATTTAAAAAAAACTATCTTTTAACTTGTCCTTTACTGCTTATGACAATTCGCCGTGTCCTCGGTCTGTACTTGTTCCCATCATGTATCCTTCCACTGCCCTCAGCGCCACTGGTTTATCCTATTTTCAACTTTTCTATCCTTGTTTGTCTACCTGATTCTTCTATTCGCCATAAAAAGTCTCCATTTATTCTTGTGAATTATGCAACTTTTATTCGCGGTTTTTGTTCCGTTTATTTTCCAAATTTGTTTTGTTTAATCGGAAAACAGTGGATCCTCCCCTTTGGCAACGTGCCCGAGCAAAAGTACTTCGAAATCAAAACTTGCAGCCCTTCAACCATGTCTATGTAACTGCAGTGCGTAGTTCATCACCCGAAAAAACACAAACACGCAGCTTATTTGGCTTTTGTTTTGTGGGCACGTGTGCGTTGAAAAAGTAAACAATTTTGTACTGTTACCTAGCATTAGTATTACTTTAATTGGCTCGAGTTTTCAATGCCGGGAAGGTCACCCCCTGTTTTTCAGACAGGAGGACACACATTTCACCTCATTTTACTTTTGCTTCTACTTTAGCAAAGCTGGGATCAGGGCTCTGGCAGCGATAATCCGTTGATCCTTTCCAATTATCTGAATTCACCGGCAAACGAATTTGGCTTGATGGCTTCCAACATCGCGCGGATTATTTAAACTTTACTTAAACATGTCACAATGTTTCTCTGTATAATGGTGTGCTCTTGAAAGTATTTCATCAGGGGACATAAAAGTTTACTCTGGAACGACCACTTTAATGACCAAAAGCCGCTACTGTCTTTCTTTCTACGTTTGTAATCGACGCACAACTGCCGCTCTTTTCGAAAGCTACAACACGATTGGCTAGCATTCAGCTTGCGCTGGGCAAGGTAAGGGAACCACAGGCACAAAAGGGCCTAATTTTTGAGCTTCCCTGCCTTCCTGTCACACGAAAGTATGAAAAACAATATTGAAAATGTATAACAAAGTGGCTTCCACTGATATCAACGTTTTCAAATTAAAGTTACAGGTACAACAAGGGTGGAATGGTTTCAAAAAATTATTGGAAAGAAACAAAAGGGTGTCCGAAAGGGCCGTAAATAATGTGAACGCTTATGATGAATACAAACTGCTAAAAATACAACTACCGCCGTTGAAATGAAACCTCGAGGAAATGAATCCTGTAGCTTGAGTAGTGCCGACTAGTTATAATCAGCTTATAAATACGCTGCCAAGCTATAATCATTTGATAGTAATGTTGTTTCGCTCTTGTTCAACAGACCTGTAGCTAATACCAAGCACGAGATAATAAGAATAAAGCAAGACGAGGCATAATTTTAATCAGCTAAGGTGGAACTACTCAGTGGTGGAGTGTCCGTAACGCAGCGGCTATGGCAACGGATGTCCTTCGGGAAACATTACCAAGGACTCTTAAAAGCAGAACAACAGCACCAGACGCCTGCAGGAAATTGACTGGAGTTAAGCCTCTAATCTGGTGCGCTAGTTTCCGACTTGGCTTATCTGAATAGTAATTTCTGGAGAAGAAAATCTTATCTCTTTTACGTTGCAGCTAACATGCGAACTTCTTTCACTTACTCAAAGCAATCAGGTTTTCAGTATGTATTAAAACCACGATCGGGATTATAGATAGCGACCTGTCCATCGCAGCCGCCGACAATGGGAGCCAGCGTGCCAAGAAATGGCCGTGTAGGGAAGGCGGACGCCGTCAGGTTGGGCTAAGTTTAATCCCCAAACACGCCAGCTTCCCTTCGCTCCCAGTGGGGGAAGGTGGGGGAGGGGGCTGCGAATCATTCGCTTACATAAAAAGTAGTGGGCATACCAAAAAATGCCGATTGTACCGATCACTACCTATAATACCGGCAAGCAACGAGAATTCGCGGCTAAGTCTGTAACCTTTTGGTAGTTATACTAACGTCAACGTGCACAAGTAAACCACACTGCTACCAAATCCGCCTGCTCGACTGGCATTCTTTATTTTCGAGCATTTTCATTCATTAAACATGCGGAAACTTTGTGGGCTTTTGCTTTAAATCGAGGGGCTTTCTCTTGCCGTGAAGCTCGTCTATGAACGTGAAAATTTCATAGGAAAATCAGGAAAGGCTGGAATTTGTATAAACAACCTAACAGGGCCGTGCTGTGCGTGGAAGCGCCGTCATTCTTGCGGGAAAACATAATTTTTTCACAGCGAAGGGAGGAGTAATCATCGGCAACCTTTTCAGCGAATGTGGCGTTTTCACCATAACTGAAGAGCCAGCTTTGTAGGAGCTCCGTCGGGGTCGCTTACAAGCCCAAGAAACGGCCTACTGGGTATGGCAGCTGTTCCAACCAAGTAAATGCTTGCGGTGAGAACCGCCGTTATCTTTCTGATGTCTTTTTGAGTCACTGCCCCCCACCGAAGTGATCGAAACGTGCATGGGGAAAACACATGGGCTTTACCGTGCGCCTCCAGGGCCTGCAAAGCTGTATGCAAGCAATACCATCGCGTGCGCTGTGTTCACTGAACCTACGATGCAAAAATAAAGCCGCCCCCCTCAATGTGAAAGCTGTCGGAAGTGCAGAGCAGTTATTCGCCATAATGGGTTATACCGGCGTTATCCGCTTACTACTACCACCCCATGCAATTAAAATTTCCCGCCTTCGCAGTGCTCGCGCACCCCCGCCTGAAACTGCGCCAGCGAAAGATCTGTTGTCTTTGTGCTTTTCTCCCCGGACGTGCCGGCGTTGCACTGCCACATTTTGCGTTTACTATCGTAAAAACTAACCGAACGGGCATCCTTAACTAAAGGAACCCGGGCGCTGCCGGTTAACAACGTATATTTTCCCTCAAATGTATCGATAGTTTTCTTTGCGGTAAACAACGCGAAGATGTATGACAAGCGCCAGCGTTTCACGAGTTTCGAACTCTTATGACTATATAAACCACTTCGCTTTGAAATGAGGAATAAATGCAGCGCCAGCCGGTGCTGTGGCGTAGGAAAAAACTAAAAAAAAAATCAACAAAAATTGGGCACGTGTAGTCGGCGCCCATGCACTGGTTGATATCTATAAACCCGGGCGTGACCAAAACGTTCCATGTGTTAGGACCTTTATAGAGTATTCGTTGTATTACCGGCAATAAAATAATTTTTATCTGAATCAAACGTTTCATCCAAGTTTCTTTGATGCCTTGGAACATCCGAGCAAAGACGGAGGTCTATTGAACAGACGACTATTTAATGGGGGTTCTGTCGAAAGCAATTACTTTTATACCTAATCAAAAGAGCGCTCTGTGCATGACCGCATTCCAACTCACACCTGCCGCCACCTGCTGTTCTCTTTATTGGCACCGCGTCAAGCCGGAAGACATATTTTCTTTCGCATAAATGTTCCAATGCTGATAAATTTTTAAGGCAAAAGAAGGTCTTTGATGGCTCATCAAACGCGCAAAGCGATCATCGTCGCCGTCAGCGTTAACTTAAAATTGTATTAATACGGCCGCCGACCTAGAAAAAGAATTAATAAAACACATTCAGATCATACCAGGCCAAGGGCGTTATCACTTCATTAATTCGGCATTCCAGTGGAGGGAGAAAAACAATTAACCTGCTGCGTGTGGCGTGGAGGCGGACGTCACTGCACGTGAGTAGAAGAGGGTTACGTGCAGGTAATCTCTGCTTGTGGGGAAGCTGCCGTGTTAATTCCTTCCAATCTGCCAGTTGGAGAAATTCGAGCGAAAAGCTAGCACAAATTGAACACGTATCTGCTGGTTTGGTTACATATGTCGACGAAAGACGATAGTCGCCTGGCGCCCCCGGCAAGAAAATGCCTTCCTTCTCTTTCCCGCTCACCTTTCATGCTCCTCCTCTCCCGTCTCGCTCCTCGCCGGATAACACGCTAGCGGTTTGCTCAAGTCAATTTAAATTTACGGCGTTCTACTGCTCCAGGCCGGCTGCCTCGATGCCAGCGCTGCCGCACGGCGGAGACGTGCGTTAATCGGTGCACCCCACTTTAACGTTTATAGAACCACGTTCCCCTACTCACTGAGCGTTCCAAGCAGAACGTGGGACCTGCCTAGTAGAACGTTTCGTTACTGTTGCCGTTTGCTTTCTTAAATGGCCGCCAGGATCTATAGTAGCGCGGAGAAGAGCAGGCGACGGAGGGAATTTTTTTTCTAAAGTGGATGTCTTATTTCATTTACTATCGGAAAAAAACCATTGTAATCGAACACTGCAAATATCACTTATGTATTGATTTTCTGCCCCATATTTGTGTGATGCCTTGTTTTTATCCGACAATTTTGACAAGTACGAATATTGCCGCTGGAATTAGACGTTTCTATTTGGCTGTGGGTACAAACACTATTGCGCAGTTTGTGTTTCACTTCTGCTGGGTGGCTGTATCGAGTCATAGGCAGAAAAAAAGAGTCACAGACAGATAAAGAAACAGGCATACAGACAAACCAAAATTTCTGCATTTAAGTATCCCAGGGGAGATTATCGTCCTTAAAAACGACCGTGTGAAAAGAGACGCAGGCACGATGTTGCAGTGATGATATCTGATGATCCCTCCGCTTTTGCCTTCGAAGCACGTAAGCACGCAAGTGCCCCAGAAATTTTAATAAGTACAGAAGCAAACTACAATTCTAGGGTTGCCGGCGCTTTATAGTGTTGCGCCAATTAATCGCTAAAAATGCTCACGCCGTGTTTTTCACTCTGCGTTGCTGATTGAGGAGCTACACACTACGGCACATCGACATTGCCCACCAAAGTTTTCTCGCCTGGTCGAGACACATGCCGATAGCTTGAGACAACGGCATCTATTTATCTTGCGATGGAACGCACTCTTGATTGACGGCCTGCCTGCATACACGACGCACATCTTTAAAGTGGGACCATACACGATTACGCATCAAGTATTTTTAGGGAACTTCTATCGTATCTACCACACGTACAGCAGTAACATTTGGCTCACTTAGTTGTGGTCGACAAATACGAGGAGTATATGCAGTTTTTGATCATGGGCACTTGTTCAATTCCGGCCATGGTGGCTTCTTTTTAGATGGAAACAAAAATCAAGACAGAAAAAACGCCTGTTGGTCGACATTTTGGCGTCCAATAAAGATCGCCAGGAGGTCATGGTATTACGGAGCCCTTCATTTCGCCGCTTCTCACAGGTCAGGTGTAGTTAAACCGCTAAACATTTATATAAAATACTTGTAGAAAACAGTTTCCCTAGGGCTATGAACGTTAACGGAACTGCTGTACTATGAACACAACCATCTAACATTTATGTGCGCGGTCTGTAGAGGACGGGGGCGGCTGCACGTACGGTTATGCCAACGTGGCTGCGGCTTAGATTGATGTAGCGAGGTCCTGTGAGGCTACGAGAATTCTTTTTGAGGCGTCGGCAAGCCTTAGTAGTGATGGGAGGGTTGCAATCTGTGCTATGCTTGACAAAACTGTAGGTCCGTCTATTTTGGTGTTATCACCATGTCTGCAGTGCTATCACAGTACTCTGGACACTCAGCTAAAGTTCCTACGCCGGACTTTCCGAAAAAAGACTGCCTGAGGTACTATTTTGTACTGAGAAGCAGTGTACCTCTAACCAGCCAAAGAAATTTTCGTGTCCGAAAACTCCCAGGTTACTACTGGCGACACAAACAAACATCCCAGGCTACTATTGGCTACTGGCTACACCCAGGCTACACAAACTACTTGCACCGCCAGCGATCTGACCAGCGACTCTGACCAGCGACTCGCGCCCAATGTCTACGTGCCCACCCGTGGACAAGGGGAGATAGACGGTGCATTGGATTCAGCGTCTGAGAAGGGGAAGGGCGCTTTTTGGAGGCGACACATGAAACTAGAGTGAGGCATGTTTCATGGAATGCTTGCCCAGCGACATGCGCATGACGTCAGGTGCATTGCGCGAGGCGCGTGGCAAGAGCGCTTTATTCTTTTCACTACGCTACACGTGCGCGGCTGTAGCAAATTGTCTCACATCCTCCCCTTTCAAGGAGGGTTAGTGCTTGGAGTCCGATGGAGCCGCCTCTCTGGACCGGCTCGCCGCTGCACGAGCCCAGCTCCGCCGCCTCAGGCGCAGCTATAGTATGGACCTGGGGTCGTGTCGCTTCTCGTCCGTGTCGAAGTCGTGAAAGCTGTCGCCTTCCCTCGTGTCGTCGCGGTTTTTGTGCGAGCGTCTCCTCGCTGCTGCTTCTTGGCCGCCGCTGCGGGGTCCGACAGGAGAACCTGGGTCGACGCGGGTGGCGACTCGTCGCTCTGGGTGTAGTCTGAGAACTGGCTCATACGCGGCGGTCTGTGCTGCTGCGCTGATGGTCTGTGCTACTGCTCTGTGGATGCCAGGTCGCTAGTCGAGGTAAGGTCCATAGGCGAGGCAGAAGTGGTGAAACCAGAGGTTAGCTGGTTTCAGGACGAGGGTGGTTGGGTGTGCTGACGTGTCTTTGAGGCGGAGAGCAGTGGCCAGCACATTGCACTTCTGACACCATGTCGGATGGAACGCTCGCCCAGCGGCACGCGCATGACGTCAGGTGCATGGCGCGAGGCGTCACTACGCTACACGTGTGAGTGTAGCAGATTGCCCCACAAGGGGGAGGCTTGCCGCCCTCCTCCTGACATTTCGAAATACGCTCCTATCCGTTTTCTTTGTGCCGACGCTGCTGCATTCAGGACGCCGCCCCAAATTTTAGGTAATGGCTGGCACAGCCTCTGGTTTCGCTCTTTGTATAGCCAAGTGATGCCGAATGGGAATGGGTATGGGTATGATGCCGAATGGGTAATGATTGTGGGAGTCGTTTGCAGTTTCACAGTCCAACCACCTTCACAGCGTAGGTTAGAGCCAATTTGTTCTGTTTATTCAAAGTAGCCTCATGGCCCCAGGGGAATTATTGAGGAGAACTCTACCATTATTGAGGAGAACCTAACTTAAGCTACCCCAACAAAGGGGAAGTAATCCCCCACAGCAGCAAACCTAAATTATCCCTCAAAGTTATAATAGAAATTAAAGCTTTAACAATAAAGGCCGATCGACCGACCACCCTTGGTGTAACTAACAAAAAGCAGAACCCCTTCTCTTGTATGCCACGCATGCAATAGTTTCTCGGTGAAGTGGACGCTCAGCCAGCGGAGCAGATATTCCGCGACAGAGTTTCGCTTTTTGACGACGTCAAGAAAGTGCAAGAGTCTGTGACTGATTGCTTGCGACGCGTAGAACCATTATTACTCTGGACTAATTTTATTATGCAACGCCAGTCAGAAGAATCGCATGTTGGCAACGTATCAACTTCATGTTCTCCTGTGTTGTCTTGTGTTGGCTATTGTGATCACGGTGAAGCCTGGCCATTAAAGCGCAAACATATATGCCACGATGGCGCATGTTCTTCCCTGAGCCAACATAGGCCTAAAAAATCCCACTGCCTCCTACAGCACTCTAGACACTGGATGTCTTTATTGCAGATTGTGGAAATGTGCACTTTTTTGGTATGACGGGAGGTAGCTCAGTGCTTCTTCATTAATTTCGTCTTAAAGGTTTGTTTTCTTTTTTGTGTGTGTTCTTAAAGGCCTACGTCACGTTTCACGTGTTTTTGTGCATAACGTCAGCTTCTCATTAAGACAGAGGCGTTATCTTGCATCGCTGATGATGGAACTGGCAGTTTGCCCAATATTCACATAATTTTATGAATAACGAGCTTTGAACGCATTCCTTTTTTTTTATGCCCAGGTGACGAGCATGTACGGGTTTTCTTCGCTAACTACTTCAAGAAGAGACCGGACGAGGACAGGGAAAAAAGAAGCAAGAAATGCGGTAAGTGCAGTAATATTTCAAAACAAAAAGGTGGGGTAGTGAAAATCTCAATATGTTCTACAAATGGGGATCATTCTTCCTATATGGTATTGCTCAACAAGACGTGAAGGCACCTTCTATTATTCTTCAGAGGTTCTTCTTAACTCCTAGTACGCAATGTTTTGATAGCAAGAGGATTGCGCTATCAACGAGGAAGAAAAGTTGTAACGTGCACTTTAGCTGAATGCACTTTGACATATTTTCTCTGTAGCAGTTTATGGAATTTGAAGGTTTTTTCTGGTCTTTCAAAGAAAAAAAAAAGACTACCCGTGAGGCACAGTTCTTTTTCTGCGCTGATACGACAGCCACGACACATTTTCGAGGCAACACCAGAGTTTTGAATTTATGTTGCTAGCTGTATGTGTTTGCAATCCCACTTCTGGTAGCTACGCAGCGATACTTGGGCAAGCTAATATTAACGGGTATAACACATTGAGCAATCCGTAAAACCGCGTAAGTGTCCTCCAATCCCGTTATTCACTCCTTTTAGGTGTTGCGCGGTGCAAACTCGGAAAGTACTTCGCAGACTTTACACAGATCTACGGGAGAAAAGCCTAACGCTCTCGGTTCTCCAAGCGGCTTACGGCGTGAGGTACGGCGCATACGAAAAGCAAAGCCATTACTGGAGTTTTGTTTTGGGGTGGAGCCATCGTCGTGCTTCGCCCGAATACCAAGCTCTACCGAAGTCGCCTTAAGCGCAGCTTGCTTTGAGTTTTCGCTCTCGTAGCCAGCGATACTCCTGTAAACACGATGCAAGCGAAGACTGCTGCTGTTTTTTCTGGCGAAACTTCTGCGCTACCACGATAGCTCAGCTGAGTTTGTAAATTAAGAGCATGGTTCGCAAGAAAACCGGAAAGGTGAAAGCATGGAGCGTTATGTGCACACCGAAACGCCCCTTGCCCACACCGGCTGTGACCCCCGCCGCGTACACACCACGACCTGCACGCATGACTTGCGAAGGGGTGACTGGCGTCTGGGCGGCTTTGCTTTCGTGCGTGAACCGACGTAGGCCGCCGGAGGTGCAGCTTCTTGCCGCTCTCCCAAATCAAGTTGATGGCGAAATCAAAGTTACAGTTCAGAGAGCGTAGATGATGATACTATTGGGAAATTTTGTCAGGTGCCCTCAACCGCGCTGCTAGTGAAGGCGGTAGCCAAATATATGCTGCTATTTTGAGCTTAAATTTATTGGTGTAGACCAGACACACAGACGTAATTGTCCCGGTGTTCTAAAACCGCCACTGTACGCACCTACTCCTTAATTGATTCAAGAACCAACCTGCCTTCCCCGTCTTAAGAGGCGCACGTTTGATTTTGGGTATCTTAGTTCCTCAAAATAGCGCCGCAGCCGAGAACTTTAGCTTGCCGAGAAGCGTTGAGGGAAACCGTATTGCACATCTCATAATGGCCGAAAGTCATGCTTTTGATGTCCCCCAATATTTTTGGGAACCCAAAACCGGGGTTCCGCTACTCGAAATAGATATTGGAATGAGTGTGGCACATAATGATTTCTTCTTATTATGTTAATCTTTCTAAATTAGGCTAACGTAGAGAGCAGTGCCCATAAATGCAGTAATATATTGAGAGTGATAACCGATGATAGCGTTCGACGCGCTAAAAGTAGTCCTTACGTGCGGGTGGAGCACTTGCAAGTAGACTACAGTGGCCGCTGGCCAGAAAAAAAACATGCCTTTTTGAGCCTCGGTGTGTGCGTCCGTTACGCCAAAGCTTCCACACTTGCGGCTCGGGAACGTCGCGAGAAAGGGCGCGACGCGTGTCGCGCGATGAGGCTTGTTCACACCTGCAACGAGCGATGACGCGACTGCGCTTAGCCGAGCTGTAGCCTGACCTGTACGACTTCATTGGTCCTTCCGCCATTTGCACTAAAACAAAAACATGCTGCACTGGCGCGACACGAACAGGTAGAAATCCCTTTAGAACACACGCTACTAACCTGGAAGAGTGCCGCAAGTATTTCGCGTGGCGGGACGAGCCGAACATAACGAACTCAAGCAGACTATTTTCAACGTATTATTGCAGGAAGGAACACACACGCTTGCGTTCACGCCACAACACTCGCATCCCGGCCCGCCTTTGCAAAAATCCAGAAGAATGTATCACCAGGAATGGACCAAATCAGCAACAGAGCTCTGTCAAATATTGATGACAACTCCATATGTGCGCTCACGGGGTGCATGAACCATTGTTTGGAGACAGGCGCCATATCCTCAACATGAATAGAAGCCGAAGTCAGGCTTATCCCAAATCCGGGCAGAAATTCAAGCATAGAAAATCTGAGACCGATTTCTCTTACTTCATGTATTGGAAAGCTCATAGAGCATGTTGCTCTTAACAGACTACAGGGCTGCCTTGAAGAATCCCAACGCATGCCACACACAATGTTTGGTTTCCGGCCGCATAATTTAACTAAAGACATTCTCCTGCAAATTAAAGAAGATTTTCCGAGCAAAGCCAACAAGTTCACACCGAAGGCTATTTTGGCCCTCGACCTAAAGGGGGCGTTCGATAAAGTCAAGCACGAAGTCATCCTCCAAAACCTTAATAACCTTTTCTGCGGGGAGCCAATGTACGCTTATATTGGAGACTTCCTAACGGGTCGTGTGGCAGTCATTAAAGTTGGGGACATGAGTTCTCAACCCATCACGATTGGACGCAAGGGCACTCCGCAGGGGCCCGTGCTTTCCCCGATTCCCTTCAATATTGCCCTCATCAACATTCCAAGGCAACTGGACCAAATTACAGGTCTGCACCATGGAAAATATGCTGACGACATCATGATCCGGATAGGGGAAGACAAATTACAGCAGGCTGCAGGCGTTGTCCGAACCTATACCGCAAACTGTGGCCTCAAATGTTCCCCTCAGTAGTCAGAACTCCTACTGGTGCAGTAGAGACCTCGACTCAAGAACGGCACTACGACAAACATACGAAAAGAATTAAATGGGGTCCTCATCAAACCCTCACGCTCCATCAAAATACTGGGCATAATCCTTCAAGAAGATTGTTCCAACTCTCAGGCGATCCGCAAACTCGACTCTTCGATCAGTCAAATCCCCGCATGCTACGCCGTATCACAAACAAGAAGCACGGAATGAAAGAACAAGACACGATTCGCTTCGTACAAGCTTTCGTTGTATCAAGAATTGTCTGCATCGCTCCCTAGGCCATACTCAAAACTTCTGAACGCAATAAGTTGGACTCACTAATCAGGGAGGCCTACAAGCAAGCCCTCGGATTACCGATAAGCACATCGATTGAGAAATTGCTTTTGCTTGGACTCCAAAACACCATTCACGAGCACATAGAAGCCAACCTGACCACTCAGCGGCAACGACTCGCTACAACTCCAACTGGCCGTGACCTTCTGCGCCGTATCGGATATTCGGTAGTGAATTGGGGGCCTGCCATGAAAGACCTTTCAGAAGAAATCAGAGAAAACATTAGTTTCCCTCCTACCTCTAAACATGCACCCTCAGCACCATGAGGGCCTAAGAAGGGCCGGAGCCGAAAAAGTAGAGAGGACATATCTGCAAAAAAGCAGGGTGGTGTACGCAGACGCGGCAGACTACGCCCGAGAGTATGCTATGACGGCGGTGGTCACCGACACGGCGCGAACACTCACAAGCCTGACTGACACAAGCCTGGCACCAATACACTACAAGCGGAAGAAACCGCCATAGCGCTTGCCATCCCTCAAACTGAAGCCATGACAGTCATCTCAGACTCACAGGGATGATGCGGAAATTATATCAATGGACGAATTTCCAAAGCCACCCTTCCAATCCTCCAGCAAACCCTCCTAGGAGAAAGGTGACTATCGTCTGGACACCTTCCCACTCCAGTCTCCGTGGAAACCTCGTCGCTCACTCGAGTGCCCGAGAATTAGCCGGCCGGGCTCCACAACAAGATCAGCAGAGGGTTAACCAGCCGTTAGTCATGTACAGAAATATCACCTCAAGATTATAGGCTTTCCCGACAGATATACCCGCCAGGCTATAAATCCCTCACAAAATAGCAAGAAACCTCACTTAGGCAGCTACAGACCAATACTTTTCATTACCCCATCAGGCTTCACGCTATAATCCTTACAATGTATAGATCCACTTGCCCTCACTGTGGAGAGCTCTCAAACATATATCACATGGTGTGGGCTTGTCAACATAATAAAAATATAGACAGAATACGACGTCCAACTTTAGAGCAGCGGGAGTGACAGCTGGCCAGCTCTGATCCTGATCGTCAGCTTTGGCTGGTCGAGAGGGAGAAGGCGTCAGCAAGTTCTACTGGGGTCCTGGACTGAGGCCTCCACTCACAGCGCTCTTATTTGATAACAAAGTTTTCCTCCTGCTCCTGATGCACGTCGTACACGAGACAGGCAGTTAGGCGCTCTTGCTCACGCAGCGGCAAATTGCTGGCCGATACACAAGTACTCGGTAGTCTCGCACCGCCCACTTGGGACACAGTAGGGAATTCTCCCACCATATTTCAACTAGAAGTTTGGGGTGCAAGCCACGTTCACGCGCAGACGATGCAGCACTTCTTCTGTCCCTTTGTTTAGGCCGAGTGTAGAACGGAATTTGCAGAGAGGATCGGTCAATAACATGCAGAGGTGGGTATCTGCTAGTCTATAGGAAAGCCTATAGTCTGTTTTATGGAGAAATTTCAGTACAAGCTTGTAGCACTTATTGTTCTGCCCAAGCTGGTGCCTCTGGTTTCTGTACCCGGAGAAGAGCTTCTCTGAGTGCGCTGTATTGACCAGAAAGAATCCGGTGCAGCCAGGAGAGCCGGAGACTAGTGACAGCATATTTATTATGTTTAGTTATTTAAACAGCACTGACGCCCTAGCAGAAGAGGGGTTTTTGTGGTTCTGTTAGTAGCGATTTTTGCAAAGTGTTAATCTTAGTACACTGAACATTAAAGTGCACTAGCGCGTTTTCTGCATGTTCGGCTAGTTCGGCTGAGTAATCGCTTTACCTGGCCATAGATTAGGTACAAAGGCAAAAATGCTGTTTTGTGCACCTATCTCTTGGGAAAATCAAAGCGTTTTGGAATAAATTATGCTTGGAAAGGTGCCTGCACAATGACGCAACTTTGCTGTGAGACATCTACGCTTCGCTGGAATCAGTTGACCGGTGAATAAGTTTTGTAGCACTGGGGCTACAGAGGGTGTTTGTAGTGTCGTTGTTTTATGACGACCACGGATATGTTAGCGAGATGGCAGCACATCTTGATATTTCCTCTTGAGGAACAACTGCTAGGTTACAACGGTGACTATACGGGCGTATATATGAATACCATAGTTTAATATACTTGTCCTTTCCCGTATGGGGCCCGTGGTACCCAGTTTCAAAATGACCACAAATCATAAATCAAATATCAAATACTGTATGCTTGAAATGCTAGGGTTATATTGTAATATATATATACTACGATTAAACATATAAAATGGAAACACCCACAATGCCAATAGGTAAGGCTTATGCCTTGCCACTGTTTGAGCGATAATAGAACGCATTTAACGAAGAAAAACATCCGGAGAACCGGTACTTCAGCTGCTATTATTTAGGAAGTTTCCGGATTAATTCGAGTTCTTTCCTTTTTTAAACCTCCTCTTCACTGGAGTCATTCACACTAATGCTGAAAGCTAAATATAGAAGCTGCATATTTGCAAACGAAGCCTTCCGTATCCGCTGAGTTATTCTGCTCAGGGTGGGCGTGAGGATGACAGCCAAACCTTGCTCCGGGATTTCAGCTAATCTTGCCTTGATCCCTTAGCGTCGCGTGGGGACGACAGATAGGAAAGCAAACCCCTAACGAACGCTGCACCTCGGGCACAATGCCACGCCTTCGGCAAAGGCGAAGATAATCCAAACGTAAAAGAACCATACCAAGAAGCCCGCATAACTTTTCTCCACCACGTCTCACACAGCAGGCATAGCAAGCCACCGTAAAAGCAAATCTGACAGCGCACTCTGCCTTAATCATCCTGCTGTGCTTACTACCAAGGAACTTAGCGAAGGAACCATTTGCCCCTGCAGCTGTCACGGCAAGAAAGTTTTAAGGCATACTCAGCGAAGGATAAAGCCTCAGCTCTTGAAATCCCTCTCGGATGACTGTTGATAGGGCAACCAGAAGGATTCGTTCCCCTACACGCCAATAACAGCGTGCACTGGAACTACTCCCGACAAACAAAGCGCCAGTGTACGACTGGCTGGATGGGTAGGCATGGCACAAAGTGCATGAAGAAGACATAAAAACACGATAAAAAAATGCATCGAATGGAGGGGAGCACATTTTTGTCTACCGGACGTCGGATGGTTTCTTCTGGGTGTTACTTGTGATGGTGGTGGGTGCTTAAGGCAAGAGCCTCAAGTACTCTAATGCGTTAAAAGGCGGCGTTGTGGTTTTGTTGTACTTGTTGTCGTCACTGTGGCCCTGTGCAAAAAATGGGCGCCGCTGTGAGAAGCAAAAAAAAAAAAAAAAACAGGCGTTTTTAGCGGAAAAACGCAAGATATGTTCAAAAATTTTCAATTTCGCGCTGAAGTGACGTCACAGTGACGTCACAGAAAAATCATCGGAAAGTGTATGGGGAGTCCAGCCCAGCGTCCCCGGTGCACGTTTGTCAAGCCAAGCATACCCACTTAGGGAGATTGGCCAAGATTGGCCAAAAAGGATCTCCAGCGTTCGCCGTTATCGTGGAAACATGTGCTCGGAACGGGAAAGACTCCAGCGTTCGTCTTAATCATGACAACACTTCATCGAAACCTCCAAGGTGATGTCCAATGATTATCACTTAAAAAAACGGCGTCATGCAGTAAATTGTTGTAAGCCCCTTTTATATCAAGAAATGTCGTTTCAAATCGCGCGCCATCAGCCACAAAGGGTTCGCACAACATCCGACAGATGGCGACGAGTGTACTGGCCAGAAGGAAGACGCAGTGAAACATCCCCCTCGCGAGAGGCACGATCAAATGAAGAGCATTTCCGGGGGCGCCCGACGTTAAGTAGTTTACGTTAAGTTAATGTTGTTGCACATGTGGCAACTGCTGACGAGAAAGCGCTCGTCAGCAGTAATTTGAATGAGTCAACGATATAAGGCGCGTTAGTAGCGTCCCATTCTGTGTCGGCTTTGTGGCGCAGTGGGTAAAGCACCATATACATTGCGTTCCGCCCGCGGGGTCGAGGGATCGATACCAGGCGCCGGATAGTATTTCTTTTATATATAGTAGGGACAACGACGGTGCGGACTACGGACGTCAACGCGGGTGACATCGTGAGTTACTGAAATGCTCTGCATTTAAAACACATTTTATTTCGTATGGGTATTGAAGCTAAGTTGTCAGAGTAGGGGTCAAGTGCATCACTTCGGCGCTAAATCAGCGCGTTGCCAGCGGGGAAACAAGAGTACGCGTAGTGCGTGCGTCGCTGACGTCCCATCACGTGACAGATGAATATTACGGCACGTGAGTAGGGCAGATGCACGCGGGCTTTGGAGAACTACAATCCTGGGGAAGGTGGCTCGTGGAGTGTCAGCGAACCGCGCGTAAAATTAACTCGGGTTAGCGGACGAAGAAACGAAAGTGAACGGACGCAAATACGATGTTATAGTATAGAAGTATTTGAGAAGTGCTGCCACTCCTAAAAAAATATCTGGACGCCAGCGCCCAATTTCTCAGTGATCTGTAGCTACAAAATGAAGTGCCCGACTGACGGACGGAATGACTGATTCATCAATGCCCAGCCAAAACTGGTGGACCGAGACACAAGGAACATCGGGAGTACATTTCTATAACGGCGTAGGAATTCGCACAGGTGGGATTTTCCAAATTTATGCCCGTAACGGAGGAAAAGGGAGGCAATGTGTTTTCGTAAGTTCGCGATTATTTCGCTCACCCGTGAAGATATCGAAGTTCTTTTTGCTGATATCCGTACCCCATAAGAATCTCTAAATATTAATTTTACGGTTCTGCCTAACCAACCCTAATGGCGAGAATCTGCATTTCGGAGCACATTGGGTGTTTTTATAAAGGCTCCCTGTGAAATGTTTCATTACTTGGTACATCCAAGTGGTTATTGCTGACACATTAGACTCATACAAATGCACAAAGCCAATTTTGAGGATTTCGCCCTGCGACGCAGCTAAACGTGCGAGGAGGATTTTTTAAAATTATACCACGGCCGGACTTAAAAGGCCCAAGAGGTGATGTAAACTTCCAGCCAAACTGCTGGCTGTACAAACTTCGCATTGACAAGCCCATTTCTGTTAATGTCAAAGGCCTCAATATGGCTGACTTTTTACAAAATTGCCCCACTAAGGGAGAGAAAATGCCTCAAAACTGTTCCACGTGGTTTTTTTTTATTTTGTCGAAGGCCCGTTGAGATGTCGAACAAGTTTTTGTTGATATTAGTAACCGATACAACGGTCTAAAAACTGTTTTACAAGATTTTTAGAACATCCATGTAATAAGGAGAATCGTGATTTTAGAAAAATAACCATTTTTTAAACGACTGTCTCGATGACTATTGAGCCCATTGATATATCACATTAATTTTTGCTTATAAGCGCTACCCAGAAAATATTACTACCCATAAACCAATTTGAGGTTTTTGTACCAACAGACGTAATAAGAGGGCAGTGGCATTTTTTTTAATTACACCAAATTGGAATTGGAATCCAGTTCAATTTTCCCGCGTAGCGTAGCGCGTGTCATCTGTTGGCTATGTCTGCAACCACATGCCTCCCATAGGATCCCTTGTTATTTATTGTAAAACTGTGACTAACGGGCATCCTTCACACCTAGCAGATAATACTTTGCATGAGTAAGTAGTCCCTTCAGAACCCCATCTTGGTACAGATTGTTTCGAAGTAGTGCGAATAAAGCCGGTATTCGAGCCGTTTCCCATAACCGTACGCCTCCGGTAGGAGCCCGTGTATTGAGAGTACGCAGGAGTTCCTAATTCTGTATAGCTGCTCGGCGAACTCTATGATTAGGAAAAAGAAGAGATACCTCAACACGTGTTTTTCCGATCAGGGTAATCAGTACAGTGGGCCACCCAGGTATCTTCGCGTACTACCGGTAGCGCCATACGTATTGATCTTTGGCGACGTTCGGTACTTCGTCGCACCACTTTGCCATGAAAACGCCATACCAAGCAGTGCCTCCCTGACAGGATTGCGGACAGACGTCAGCGGTTTCCTCGGGGTGACAGGCCGCCTAATGGCATTACAATGGGATCGAATCCTCTCCACGGGACGCGGCAGGCTAGAATGGCGGGAAAAGATCGCTCATGGCCTCCGACGTATCTCATCATATTGACACACACAGCAGGCTTGTAAGCTCATCTTAACGCGCACTTCCTGCTCTCAGCTTGCTTCGAACTGTCAGCTATAAATAAACTCTCCGGTATCACCCGATCACACAAAAATGTTCCCGCGTGTGCTGCAAAAACACATATAATGCCTTATTTCTTAAAAACAGTGCCGTTGGTGCTTTTGAATGGGCCTTTAGTACGGCCAAGGTCACCATTAGAATGAACGTTGCAGGGGCGTACCCTTACAAAAATGGGTTCTGAATTTCTGTTGACGTTTCATTGAGTTCTCATTGATTCAACGGAAAATCAACAGAAACTCAATGTTCATTGAGTTTACACATTGAGAACACAACGGAATTTTCGTTGTGGTCCGCACAATGATTTTTCTATTGTGGAGTTCTTGTTGACTTTTTGTTGTATTTTCAGTGACTCATGGTGATTATTTGTGAAACTCAATGTTCATTGAGTTTACACATTGAGAACACAACGGAATTTTCGTTGTGGTCCGCACAATGATTTTTCTATTGTGGAGTTCTTGTTGACTTTTTGTTGTATTTTCAGTGACTCATGGTGATTATTTGTGAAACTCAATGTTCATTGAGTTTACACATTGAGAACACAACGGAATTTTTGTTGTGGTCCGCACAATGATTTTTCTATTGTGGAGTTCTTGTTGACTTTTTGTTGTATTTTCAGTGACTCATGGTGATTATTTGTGGGCAAGTCATCAGCAACTGATGCCAAATACTATCTGCATGCTTCTTCGACATGGACAGCCACGTGCACTAAAACTTTAATACCCACTGTCCTGGATGTATGAGCCTAATTAGGCAGCATCTTAGCATATTTTTGTGCAGTGTGAGTGTATTAAATAAGTTGCATTTTTCAAGGAAGTTGCATTTTGTACAGGTAGCCAGCTTTCACAATGCAACTCTCAGCGCTTTCTTGTACATATGGCAACATATCCATACGACATGCATGATATCATAACGATTTCGAGATGTCTTCAATATCACAAAGATTTCAACGAAAATCACATAACTTTTACGGCATGTTGTCGACACCTTATGAATTCAACGACATTTCGTTGTCCTCAACATCATGAAGGTCCAATATCGCAAAGATTTCAACGACTTGTCGAATAAGTATAACGACATGTCTTTAATGATAAGGACTTCTACTAGATGTCGATATACTGCAAGATTATAAAGGTCTGATATCGTAAAGAGTCAAACAACATGTCGAAGATCAACAACATGTTCATGATATAAAGATTTCAACGATGAGTCCTAGACGTTCTGCAACATGTCTTCAAGGTATTCTTACAACATGTCACATATCGCACAAATCAGCGCGTCATGTCTGATGCTTTGTGTAACATCTCGCAGACAATATATGTTCTGCCTTGTCAGCATTGGAAGCATACAAAGTACAAGATACAGCACAAGGTAAAGTACAGTACAAACTCTGATAACTTGCACTTTCAGTGTGATCGAACAAAATTCAAATTCTTGTTTATACTGTTGTTTTATCAATGTTTCTAGAGTGCATATTTCAATTTCAGCCATTCAGTTAACCCATAAAATTCACTTGTCCATACTACAAAATATCCGCTGCTTCACCATTAGCTAAAAATTTGTCTCCAGATATCATTAAACAGCAGCGTCTATATCTGGTATAGACGCTAGACGAAAACGTTTGCGTTCTGATTTTTCCCTTCTAGACGGACGATAGCATAACGACAACGATGTCAAGATATGCTTTGACTCATACCACGGCAAGCACAATCGTTTGTTGCTGAAGCCTCGGTTGCTCTTCGTCAACAACAAACTGAATCGGCCGGACAGTTTTTTTCGATTGCGTGTTTCCATTTCTGCGCAGGCCGGCGGGGGCGGCCCATGTTACATCTTTTTCGCTCGTCGCTGCCGCCCACAGTACCTAGTTTTGCTGCACTTATTACGTCGCCGCCACCACATGCTTCGGTCTCTTTAATATTGCCTTGCATTATCCCCAACTTGTTACAAACTCAGAGGTTTTCGCTGCTGTATGCGCCTGACATGCCAGGAGTGACATCGCTTGTAGTTTTAGCGCGATGTTGCTTGTCTGCAAGATCGGTGCGTGACAAACAAGCGTTACCAACGCCACAACGGCCACAATTCCAACGGCGCATGCCATTTCCTTCGTGGCTACCGTGGCTTGCGAAGAAAAGATCGCGGGTGACCCAGGGTGACCTGCGATAGCTTTGCTTGAGTCAAATAAGGGAGCTCCGGCTCAATCGCTCGGAGTACTAACAATGTGACCTCGTCTGCAAGATCGGTGCGTGAGAAACAAGCGTTAGAACTGCCAGAATTCCAAAAATGCAGCATTGACTAGACACAAACGACAATTTTCATTGCCGGCTTACGTAGTTATACAATCATTTTAGACATTCGCTGAAGTTCCTGTGTATGGCCGAGTGGTTACGTTTTCGATTACTGTTTTGAGGGTCCGTAGTTCGAATCCTCGTCGGATGTTTTTTTTTTTTTTTTTTATGAAGGTTTTATTACCTCTTCTTTTTTAAAACCATAGTAAGCGCCTGTTCCTTGCTTTCAATCACACCGACGTTTGCCACCCTCTTCCTAAACCCAAAGTAGTTCGTTTTCTCGCACCTCCTCTGTAGAGAAACCCGCCCTGAAAACAAAACCAAAACTAACTTTAAAACCTTTACAATTTAAGTATATATGTCAGTTAGTTTACTGTTATTCGCTTTTGCGTTTAAAAACCTCAAATTTAAGTTATAAACACTTTTAATACTTTAAAAGCAGGAAGTTAATTACCAATAACACAATTTTCGTCAAACACAGAAATGCCGCTATTGCAGTCTGGCAACTATCACTCCCTTTTTGTGTGTTTGTTTATGGAGTTGGTTTTGTGCGGAGTGGTAGCTGGGGCGATTTGTTCAGTTTTATCTATTTCAAGCTTAAATCATAGTTATAAAAGCTTTATAGGGTGACGATCATCGCCTCAACGATCATCGCGCGTCAAAGGTGGATGACATTGCGTCCGAACAAAGTGTCGGTGTCCTTGAAGGGCAAGACGAGCGTGAAGAAGGATTTTAGGCGGGAAACGTCGTTTCTGCTGGGGTGAGTACGCATTTTTTTGTTTTTCTGTTCTTGTTCGGAACGAGTTCTGGTGCTTATGGGTCAGTTATTCGGTAGACCCCCATCTCATTTGCTCTCAGAGCCTATGCGATATAGCATACTTGTTTGGCGCCTTGGATTTACCAGTCTACCGTTTCCGCAGCCGTCAGCATCAATTTACGCTGAAGCTAGACCTTTGTTGCGATGCTCGCGCTGTAGAACGCGGCAGCTAATTATTTGACATCACGCAAGGCTCTTAAACACCGGGGCGTTTGTTTGTTATGTGTCTCTCAAACAGTGCCTTTGCGGCGACTGTTAATTCCGTGCAGTGCGCTTCGCAGCTATTACGCTCGCGAGACCGGCTGCCGCCGTCGCGACCCGTCTCGTGGTCTTCGGGCCGCGATATGCGTCGTGGTATGCGTGCCGTACTCGTGAAGCTCACATTCACATACGTGGAAATTGAAGGTGAAATGCGCGCGCGTGGTCTCGCAGGGGCGCCTGCCCACTCAACTCTATTTATATTGGAGAATCGAACTTGCAAAGGCAAGCTAGGCATTGAAATGGAGGAGCCTCAACTAGTACACACCAGTTCCGATTGAAAGCTAGCGATGCATATGGGCTGCTAGCAAGCGTTCCATGCAAATTAGCATAGCAGTGAGCTTTGCATATATCAGGCATACCCCACTCACAGAACCTGCGTGCCTAATAAATACATTACTCTGACCTAAATTTCAGTTTGGGTGTTGCGGGAATGTTCTTATTAGGGCCTTGGAGGTTACTCATTAACGATTAATAATCTGCTTAATGTAAGCATTCGTGGTTTGTGTGTGCTTTTCTTGTATTTCATCAAGTGCCACCACACTCACAGATTATGCACTTTCAGGTGCTGCTGCTGGCTGTCCGGGTTGGCTGGCTGGCTTTCAGTCCAGTTTCAAAGGCTTTGCCAGGGCCCTCCGTGGCCAACTGACACTGCACCTGCTGTACCCAAGTACTGCCTGGCCTTTCCTTGGTGCTGGGTACGCTTTGCCGCCAGGAATAGTCAATCCTTCATCCATCATCTGGCCGCTTGGACCACCCGTTCAGAAGCCAGCGCATTTGCTCAACGCATCAGTCCAGGCACCGCTGCCACATCAGTGCACCCACTGATTATGTACTTTCAGGTTAGTTATTTCATGTTGGAACCTGTCATAATGTATACCTGTTAGCAGTGCTCTAGCCCCTGGTTATTTGAAAGTTTCATGAAGCAGTGTTGTGCATTTTGAGTGTGTCATTGCTTAGCAGGGATATTGAAGCGAATCTGGGGCCAATGGCTAAACTGCAAGAATAGAAATTGAACTGACTTTGAAGCAAGTATCCGTATGTAATCAAGCCAAGCAAACATTTAGGATTTTCGATATTGTTTTGAATTTGCAATACAGACTGGTGTGGAGCTACTTTCCATTTTAAGTAAGCTTACAATATTATCTACTTCAGATCATACTGTTATTAATCACACTATACCGAAAAGTACATACCGCAGTCTGTAGATTTTGTCGGCACTTTTTTCGCAGTCTCTCATGACAGGCACTATTCTCAGTGATTGGAGGATAGCCGAGGTAGCACCAGTCTTTAAATCAGGGACGGTACTTCACCATTAAATTTTCCTAACAAGCACCATACGCAGGGAACATTTCATCCACTCTCAAGTTGCTAATTATTTATAATATCACATTCGAATATCAGCACGGTTTTCACAAGGGTTACTTGAGAATTTTTCGCGTACCCAAGCTGCAGCATAAGTGTCTGATTGATTTTCGATGGCTTCCCGTCGATGAAACGGACCAAACATACCTCCAAAGAACAGAAACGTGCGATAAGGATTGAGCATGAGGGTGATTAAACAGCGCTTCCAAAAGCAGCGTACCACCGGGCTCATTCTGGCAAATTTGCCAGGCTCTAAGTCTGCGATTTAGCGCAACGACCCATTTACGGTGACACTCAAGCGACGCAGGAAATTTGTGCAGCCAATAGACTCCGCACATGCAGACACTTGTTTTGTCATGGTGCACTTCGCACGGTTCTTGCATGAGCACTTTGTGCTTACGCTGATTGTTGGTGCAGCCAGTAACGACGTAATCACGCCTGCCCGGACAAGTAGCTTCTGAACATCGCCAAGTAAAAGGCAATGATGGCAATTTTCCCAGAATTCCGAAAATAAACATCAATTGAGGATAAAAAGGTCAGGCGTCCTGCTGGCAGGACTTTGTCCTCACAGGCAATGCCTGTCAGGACAAAGTGGTGTGGACTGGCCCGCCACCTTAGTGGGTTAGGAACAGAATTGATGGGCGAACGGGACACCTCTTGGAAGAATTAAACGTTCTCCTTAGGCACTGCTAAACTTGTTGCTGCTGAAATGCCAAATAAATGACACCGATTTTCGATGCCGTTCGGTGCGTCTGATATTCACGCATGGCACGGAGCAACAGCGTGGGACTCAGCGTCGTCTGCTCGCCCCGCAGTCCGAAAGAATTGGTGGCGCCCAGTGCAGGATGGAAATTGTTGTCTATCATGTCTGCTATAAAATATGCCCATGTGGTTGAGATTTCGGCGCATGTAAAGATGCGCAGGTTGTCAAAATTAATACGGAGCCCTCTACTATGGCTCACCTCACAGTCTGTGTAGCGTTGGTGCATTAAACCCGAGAATCAATCAATTATAATTTATGCTTCATCTACATTGAAAAGAAAACACTTGAAAATCTTTGTCCCCCAGGTAGAATCTCTGTCACCGCCACTGTATGTAATTTTATTGCACTCTTACCTCGCAGTCGTTTCCACCCAGATCCTGTGCATAATCGCTCAGCATTGGAAGCTCAGGCGGAGGATGGTCATGCGCTCAACATACCAGAACACTGTCACTAGAGCACCTCTCAAACTCTCGTACTCCTCAAGAAGTGCGCAGCATGCCTGGGGGGGCACAGTAAAAACAGTGCCTCTTATCACACGCCACCACCACATGAAATATCGTTGCAGCTTTAAGTGCATAAATTTTCCTAATTCGAACTACAGTCATTTGAAGCAATGAAAAAAAAATAAGGCAATCAGCGCGCGGAGATGACACAGACAGTGCAAAATTACCTTATCTGAGCCGCTGTCCGCACCTGTCCAATTGTCACGCTGTGCTAGCATTCATCGTGCAGCCTGCTTCGTGTCTGTGGTTGTAGGAGGCGTGAACAGCGCAGTGCGGAATTTCGAACCAAAAACAATGCTGGGTATCCCTTACGACAAGGCATTCGCAAACCCACAATCCTGCAGAAAGAACACCAGCCACACAAAAAGTTCCTGCTAGCACCACGCCGCAAACCACATTTCGCGTATGACCCTCGTGCACTGCTAGCCAATGAAAAAATGAAGGAGCAAATTGGCCTAGTTGTAACTAGGGTTCACTCTTTTCAATTTAAATAATTTAAAAAATCAATAACAGTCTGCTCATTTTATTTTGCTGAATCGGGTGCTAAAAAAAGGTCAGTTTTTTATGGATAGTTGCATGAGTCAGGGCAAGGCATCGTACTGCCTACTTTGTGTGCATTACAGCCATCTGACTATTTTAGCCACATAACCTTTCATCCAGATTGACCTAACAGCACCCAAATGGTTTTTTTGGCCTTTCTACCACAAAGCAATACACCCACGGTGTACTGCAGTGGGCACTTGGCAAACACTTTAATGAATTCTTGAAACGCTTGTTTAAACAAGCCGAAAGCATGTTGAGGTATGCATGTTCACCCATAAAAACTAAAAATATACATTTAAATTAAATCTATTCGAAAAGAATTTTTAGTGGATCAATGCCAAAATCTGTAAATGAATTACCGTAATATTCTGAGAAATTGTTCATGGGTACTCAAACTCTTCATTGTCTCGATCCTGGAGTTCATGTTGGTTCAACTGTTTCGGTTTTATTTTCTGCTCGCAGGTTGACATTGGGGGCGGTGTGCTAATTGAGAAGGGGTACCTGGATCAGCTGGTGCATGCGTGTGCGAGTGGCCCTGGCAAATTTGCCAGGGCTCTTTTGCGCCATGTCTTCACTCCGGAGGAGCTCAAGGGGAAAACTCTCTTTGGAGGGAAAGGCAAAGCCCAGGGCGACACTCCTACAAAGCCAGGGTTGGACCCCGTGCGGGTGAAGGCTGTGGTCGGTGAGTGCACATGATTTGCATTTAGAGTGCCAAGAACAAAGCTGTCATCTTTGTCAACTTGTAGCTAATCACCCGTTTTTCTTCATGTGCACAGTGAGATCAGTGCATCCCATTTATGCTTTTTGGGAAAGTGTCTATTTTTGCACACTTTTATTACTAATTCTGAGAACTTGCTGAACACGTTTTCATTTTTTATAGTAAATCATAAATTCATTCTATCTCTTGCAGGCTACACGGGCCAGAAGTTTCCAGGTGTGAGCGCCGGTTACATAAAAAATAACCTATCATCGCTTTTGAATCGGGAAATAAAGTAAAAAGTGCACGCTGAACACCTTGTTTTTCTTTTTGCATGTCTGCATGAGGCAGAATTTTTAGTCACATGACATGCACTACTGCCACACCATAAACTCGTGTATTGGTGGTGCGATAAAATGTAGATTCTTGTTCAACCTACAATGATCGCAAAAACCTTTGAAAGAAATCGCAGCAGAAACACATTGAGCATTCGTGTAAAACTCAACAACATATCAACAGAAACGCATGGGGCACTCGTAAAAATCTCAACAAAATATCAACAGAAACGCATGCGGCACTCGTAAAAATCTCAACAAAATATCAACAGAAACACATTGGGCACTCATAAAAACCTCGACAAAATATCAATACGAAATTCAGTGGAGACTCAACGGAAAGGCAACAGAAACTCAATGGGAATTCGACGTAAGAAATTCAACGGAAAATCAATGAAACCACGGTGGCCACTTTTCCTGAAAAACTCAACAAATCCTCAACACAATCTCAACAGAAATTCTTTGGATACTCAGCAATGTTTGTTGAGTGAATTCAACAAAATTTCTTATGAAACTCAACAATCATTTTTGTAAGGGTAGGCGGGGTTTCACACGTGGAGGGGTGGAGAAGGTGGCGCAGGACCTCAAAAAAGGGAGAGATAGTACATGAAAGGCACAGAAAAAAGGCACGGAAAAAATTCAAAGCCCATTCGCTTAGCGACAAGGACTGTTGCAACGAGAAGCTTGCTTCCGACGCAAACCGAATCGCATCAAAGTCCAATCTCGGGAGACTTTGGTGATGAGGATGTCATTCAAGTGTTTGGGCGCACCTAGTGTCACTCGATAAGGTTACAGAGTATCGGCACTCTTTTCTGCTCTTGTTCCGTGCCGCCGCCATGACCATCGGTCAGTTCGCATCACGGGGCACTTGTTTACACTGCGACGGTTCATAGGCGCTGCCATTTTGTTGCTTGTGCATTTTCATTCGGTAAACTGTGGAAGACTTAGCTTGTCCTCCCTGCTCTGCGGCTGCGCGCGACTAACGTTGTTTCGAATACGAATCAAAGATAACGCGCGTAGCAGCATATCAGCAGCTGAAGTGCGTACGAAGATGCCGTTCTGCTGTATCTTCGGCAGTGTTGTTAACAAACGCCCCGGTAGAAGTTAGCGGCGAGGCGATTGATTGATTGATTGTAGAGTTTAACGCGCCGACGCAACGCAGGCGATGAGGCGCGCCGTAGTGGAGGGCTCCGGATTAATTTTGACCACCTGGGGATCTTTATCGTGCGCCGAAATCTCGTACACACGGCGTTTTTGCTTTTCGCCTCCATCAGAAAAGCGGCCGCCGCGGCCGGGAATCGAACCCGCGACCTCGTGCTCAGCAGCGCAACGCCTTAGCCACTGAGCCACCGCGGCGGGTAAAGCGGCGAGGCGGTAGAAGCGACAATCTGGCAACACTGATAAACACCAAAATGGCCGCCGTTGCTGACTTGCGTGCCTCAGTGGCGCTACTCTTTTAGCTTATCTAGTGACAATAGGCCCACCGACTCGCGGGTATTGGCCAGGGATGAAGTGCTGACGGTGCACCTGAGCCTGAAGTGACTTTGTGGAAACCCTTTGTACAATTTGGCTTTCCTGCAGTGTGTTTTGAGCGTAACAATGTGGAGTTTGGACTTTGATTTGCGACCTTGAAGTCATTGGCTTTCGACCGGACAAAGTTTCGCGTTTCAACCAACTTTCACTTCACCCACATTCATCATCTTTTGTCGTCAGAGAAAGTTGGCTTTCCCGCAGTGCGTTTTAGCGCGACATCCGACGCCATATGCCAGACAAACAACGCTACGCCTTGACCCGCCGCGGTGGCTCAGTGGCTAAGGCGTTGCGCTGCTGAGCACGAGGTCGCGGGTTCGATTCCCGGCCGCGGCGGCCGCTTTTCTGATGGAGGCGAAAAGCAAAAACGCCCGTGTGTACGAGATTTCGGCGCACGTTAAAGATCCCCAGGTGGTCAAAATTAATCCGGAGCCCTCCACTACGGCGCGCCTCATCGCCTGCGTTGCGTCGGCGCGTTAAACCCCACAATCAATCAATCATCAATCAACGCTACGCCTTAAAAAACAAGCACGTTTGAGCAAGAAATCATTTCTCAATGAAAATTCAAAAATCCGGTGGTCCTAGTCGTACCATTCTTAACATTCCGAGTGTTCTGGTCATTATTGGTTTTATTTGAAAATAATTATTTCCGCATTGCGGGAAAATGCAGTGTCATCTGCGCCGACGCATAAAGTAGTAAAGACACGTTAAAAATTTACCCTTTCTTCCAAAAGAAAGTCGAGAGAACCGCGAAAGCGCACTAACGTTAAAAAAATTACTCCCACCTCCCCTCGCGGGAACCTCTGTGTAGATGCGACGCAAAGGGGGTTCCGTTGTTGTTTCCGTTAGGTTGATTCTCCCATCGCGTGAAACGTGCCGTAAACCCCCTGCCGCGGCTATGACGCAACGTGGTGCGGCTATGACGCAACACAATCCAACACAATCCACTTCAATCCAATCCAATCCAAGTCCAATCCAATTCAATCCAATCCAAACCAATCCAATCCAAACCAATCCTATCCAAATCCAAATCCAATCCAAGCCAAGCCAAGCCAATCCAATCCAATGCCCCTCGCGAGAGAGTGTTCGCTATCGGAGAGGAGAAGGGGCGAGCGGCGGAGAGCGCAGCTCTTGCGGCGAGGAGAATGGGGGAGGGGTGTGGACGGACAACGACAACGCCGTATGGAGGGACAAGGCGAGTGAATGAGATGCCGTCGCATAGTAGTAGTAGTAGTACAAACGTTTATTTGCCATAAATGGTAAAGGAGCGGAGGATGATCTCCTGCGTTGGTCTTGAGGTGATCGCCCGCTTTGGTTGGCGTCCCTAGTCCGGGATGCCATGGCCTGCCGCAGCACGAAGAGCCCGGTTCACCAGACCACGCTGGTTCTCCAGGACCGCGCTGGTCAGCACGGCCTCCCACTGCTCAGGTGATGGCGCCAGGACCTCCGGTAGTTCCTTGACGCCCTTACACTCCCACACCATGTGGTATAGGGTGTTGGGCGTTCCGCTGCAGAACTGGCAATCGAAGCTGTATAATGTGGGGTACATCATATGCAATTGTGTGGCATGTGGGAAGGAATTTGTCTGAAGTCTTCGTAGCTGTGTTGATTCTTCTCTGGTCTAAAAAAAATTACTCCCACCTCCCTTCGCGGGAACCCCTGTGTAGATGCGACGCATAGGGGGTTCAGTTGTTGTTTCCATTAGGTTGATTCTCCCATCGCGTGAAACGTGCCGTGAACCCCCTGCCGCGGCTATGACGCAACGTGGCGCGGCTATGACGCAACACAATCCAACACAATCCATTGATTGATTGTAGGGTTTCACGCGCCGAAGCAACGCAGGCGATGAGGTGCGCCGTAGTGGAGGGCTCCGGATTAATTTTGACCACCTGGGGATCTTTAACGTGCGCCGAAATCTCGTACACAAGGGCATTTCTGCTTTTCGCCTCCATCATAAAAGCGACCGCCGCGACCGGGAATCGAACCCTTGACCTCGTGCTCAGCAGCGCAACGCCTTAGCCATTGAGCCACCGCGGCGGGTCCAACACAATCCACTTTATTCCAATCCAATCCAAATCCAATCCAATCCAAGCCAAGCCAAACCAAGCCAAGCCAAGCCAAGCCAATCGAATCCAATTCAATGCCCCTCGCGAGAGAGTGTTCGCTATCGGAGAGGAGAGAGGGTGAGCTGCGGAGAGCGCAGCTCGCGCGGCGAGGAGAATGGGGGAGGGGTGTGGACTTACAACGACAACGCCGTATGGAGTGACAAGGCGAGTGAATGAGGTGCCGTCGCATCTAAAAGTCCGTCAGAAGCTTCGCTGAAAGTGCGTACAACCTTCGCTACAATTGCGTCCAATCTACCGACAGACGTTAAAATCAGAAACGAAGAACGAGCCCGTGCGACGACTTTTCGCGCACTATGTAAACGCCTCAAAGAATGTATCTACGTGGATACCGATACGTAGTTTCTCAGGTAAAGTTATGCGATCGTAGTCGTCCTTCTTGACCCATGCGTGAATTGTCTTGTCTAGAACCGTTTCTTTTTCGCGATTTTCGACTAACCCTTCTGACGCAATGGAAGCCCGGTATCAGGCACGCGCCATGTCTCCAGAGATCTTATGAGAGCTTTTCGGTCGGCCAACCGGTCTAGGGGAAATGCATTCGTTTTTTGACCGTACGCAATCGGTCCTGATAAGAAAGCTGTCGCTTCAAAAGGATAGAAGAGACTTCAGACATAGGGAGATTCCTGTATTCAAAGAGAACGAATAGGGTTGAAAAGAACATTTGTGAGAGTCTGGTCGGGACGGGGATCAAATTCCGGTGTTCAGTGATGGGGGCGATCGCAGTACCTCTGTGCCACCGCTGCTGATGTTGGCCTCTGACCAAAGGTGTGCCTGCAGCGTGCGTCATTGCTCAACGGTGTTGCCCAGAAGGTGCGTCACTGAGTAGACGACAACGCAATCGATGGGGAGGTAGACGCGCTGCCTCGAGCTCGTCATTTGCTCTTCGTTTTTCATCGGTGCTGTGGCTACTGCGATGGACTCTTGTCACCGCTTCATTAGTGTACAAAAATGCATCAGCAGTCCCATTCTGGGAAGTTGGCTGACTAGTGAGGCTGTATGAGCCGTAACTAGAGTATTATTGTAAGTCTACAGTTACATCCCAATTTAGATCAGTTCTTTTCAACAGCGGAGCTGTTGTAGCTGGCCTTGACATGTGGCACGTAACGCGTTAAAAATATCAAGAAAATGCCGAGGGCTCGTGAGCACGCGCTTCGCGATGACCACCGAGCGTCCCCACCGTGCGCAGTGGATTAAGCAAAATAAAAAAAAATTAGCAGTGGCTTATCTCGGCTATGCCAGGATATGCGTAGCATGAGCTAAGGTTCAGCAATTCAATCCAATCCAATCCAATTTAGTCCAGTCCAGTCTAGTCCAGTCCAGTCCGGTCCAGTCCAGTCCAGTCCAGTCCAGTCCAGTCCAGTTACTGCTCCTCGCGCATGCGGAGCACGGTTCTCCAGGAGCCGCGCGAAGCGTCTATCAAGCGGCTCCGGCGAAGCGTCAGACTTGGCTACTGCGCAAAAGAGGCGCACAGCTTGGCACGCGCCGGCGCCAGTATATCTGCAGCGGCTATGACGTCAATTTCTGGAATGCGTAGACAGGTGAATGTGCAGACCCAATTCTCTACACACCCGTACACCAATTGGATAAGATTTATAATCCAATCCAATAAAATCTAATTTAATCCAAATCCAATCCAAGCCAAGCTAGCCCAAGCTAAGCCAAGTCAAGCCAATCCAATTCATTCCAGTGCTCCTCGCGCTTGCGCAGCACGGCCCTTGAGGGTACACGCGAAACTGCTCGACCACGGCCAGTGTTGCTTACGCTACAAAAAACTGGCGATAACCTCGAGGAGCGGCTCGCGTTGCCTATAAACCAAGAGTGCCACAGTTGGCGCAACACCTCCACGGAACCTCGACGCGACTTCAGGAACGCCGCGCATGCGTCGTGCAGGTACGCGCCGCCGCTCCGCCCCCGCTGTCGTGAAGCGCGGCCGCGCATGGGATGCTTGGCATGAGGAGCACAATGATATCGATGCATATGACGATGACTACTACTAGCACAGCGCAAAGTAACGGCGGAACATGTAAATAAGCAAATTGAAACTTGTACAAATGCGTGGCGATGTCTTCTCAGTGCTCACGTGGAAATAAATCCTGCAGCTTCGCTATGGTTCAAGCCTTGGACGACTTGGCGCAAGCTTCGCAAGTTGTTTTGTCTTTTTTCTGGCCGAAGCGTTGTCGCCGTCTCAACGCCGTTCTTTCGCATGGCGTCGCGGCTACTCTCTTCCTCCCGCGAGCACGGCACCATTCTGCTTTCTGAGCTGCCGGCCCAGTGTAAGAATATTTAGGTGTTGACACCCTGCGGCCGCCGCGGCGCAAAACGCGGCCAGGGAATCTCCTGGACAGGCCCGACGTCGACAGTTTTCCGATGAAGTGGGTAAATAGGACACATTTTGACTTGCTTCTGGATAATAATAATGTGACATTTGATGTAATATGTTCGGTATACAATATTTGGTGCGCAAAAAAAAGAGTTTATTTTGAACCGCGAGAAAAAGCTATCTGCATGTCCTATACTTGCGAATACGAACGTTTTATAAATGCTAGTGTGTACTGATTAACTGGATGGTCTGTATGTTCGCGGAAACGCACTACAAAAAACGTCGTCACTGGTAGTTAGTTCTCTAAAGTTTGACGTGGTAACAGCGAAAATAAGAAGACTACGGCGAGAAAGAGAATACGGGACGAACGTTAAATGTACGTATATAGCTTGACCGTAACGTCACCACCACCCTTTCTTGTGCACTGCTTGTCCAACCAACGCCGCCTTTATAAACATTTCCTAACGCGTTGCGCGCTTTTCAATTGGAAGGGTAGGGACGCTTAGTTGAGGCTCTCATCCGCTACGTGGCGCGCGGCGGCGGACATCTCGCCTTACGTCACTGCTCGTGAGTGGCGATCGCTGCACCCACTTCTACGACGTGTGCCTGTCAGTTTGCCTGCTGGGTTTCAAGAGCCGTTTCGCTCACATCTTAGCCGCGACGGGGCGACAGTTCTGGGGCGCACTGGGGATCTCGTTCAACGTGTCGCTCGGTTCATACTTGCTGCATTTTCCCAAAGATAACTGATGCAGACGGAAAATAAATAGTGTAATAAAACATTAATTATCGGGTAGACAAATAGCGAACAGAAAAACGATATTTTCGGATGGAGCAGGCATTATTTTACTGTTATTATTACTGCCCTTATTATCTGTGGACGATTTAGGGAAGAAAAAAATTGGCCGCGTATCTGCTCCTTTCGTTGCAAATGCCGACAAAAGACGATAGTCTTTATCGGCTTTTGCGAAATAAATGCCTCCCTCCGCTTTCCCGCTCACCTCTCATGTTGTTCCTCTTGCGCCGCGCTCCTCCCAAGGTAAAGACGCCGAAGGTTTGTTTAAATCATTTTAAATTTCCCGCGTTCCACTGCTCCAAACCGGGTGTCTCGATGCGAACGCTGCAGTACGGCGAAGACGCGCGTTAATCGAGGAGCCCTACTTCAGCGTTTATAGAACCGCGTTTCCCTACTCCACGTGCGTTGCAAGCAGAACGTGTAACCTATCTAGTGGAACCTTCCGTAACTGTTGCCGGTTGATTTCTTAAAATGGCGCCAGAAGCTATAGTGGCGCGGGCGACAGCAGGCGACGGCGGAGTGAATTCTTTTTCTGCAGTTGATAAGGTATTTAATTTCGCAAATTCAAGCATGTTTGATTTTTTTATAAAAGAATATTGCAAATATCCCTTCTGTATTGATTTGGTGTCTCATATTTGCGTAACGTCTTGTTCTTCTTCAACAATGTTGACAAGTATGAACATTACACCGGACATAGACGGGTAGATTTAGCTGTGACTATATAAGACTATTGCGCAGGCATTGTTTTGCTTTGGCCGGGTGGCTGAATCGGGTCACAGACAGACAGACGGACAGACGGACTAAAATTTCTGGGTTTAAGTAGCCCAAGAAAGACTATCGTCTTAAAAATTGGTGCACATTTTTAAAGACGATAGTCTTTCTTGGGCTACTTAAACCCAGAAATTTTGGTCTGTCTGTATGTCTGTCTGTCCGTCTGTCTGTCTGTGACTCGATTCAGCCACCCGGCCAAAGTAAAACAACGCCTGCGCAGTAGTGGTATATAGTCACAGCTAAATGTGCCCGTCTAAGTCTGGTGTAATGTTCATACTTGTCAATATTGTTGAAGAACAACAAGACATTACGCATATATAATACAACAAATTAATGCAGAAGTGATATTTGCAGCGTTCCTTTATAAAAAATCGTACATGTTTGATTTTGGCGAGATTAAATACTTCATCAACTGAAGAAAAAAATATCACTCCGCCGTCGCCTGCTGTCGCCCGCGCCATATAGCTCCTGGCGGCATTTGAAGAAATCAAGTGGCAAGAGTTGCGAAAGGTTCCACTAGATAGGTTCCACGTTCGGCTTGGAACGCACGTGGACGAGGGAAACGCGGTTCTATAAACGTTGAAGTAGGGCGCCTCGATTCACATGCGTCTTCGCCGTACGGCAGCGTTGGCATCGAGACACCTGGTTTGGAGAAGTGGAACGCGGGAAATTTAAGATCATTTAAGCAAACCTTTGGCGTCTTTACCTTGGGAGGAGCGCGACGCAAGAGGAACAACATGAGAGGTGAGCGGGAAAGCGAAGGGATGCATTTACTTGGCAAAAGTCGATAAAGACTATCGTCTTTTGACGACATTTGCAACGAAAGGAGCAGATAAGCGGCCAATGTTTTGGTTCAGGCACTCACTTCTATAAGCGGCCAATTTTTTTGTTCAGGCACTCACTTCTAGTATTACTTTACAAAAATATCACGTGCTTGTAAATTTCACCAGAGTATAGAAAACAACAGGATAAGCAGCTGATCGTCCCGCCACGCTGTCCGGGCGCTTTTACAGTACAGTCCTCAATTTTAATAGTGGGTACCGGTGCGGAGTGCGAACAGCGGAGACAAAAAACAAGGCCGAAATGCGGAGGGGACAGAGGGGGCATGCCCCTCTCGGACAATTTCGGAGCCCGTGATCCAAGTAGATAAGCGCCCAAAGCCGGCAGCAGCCTGCGGCAGCACAAGTGATTTTGCTGCGAGGCAAAGACGGTTTTATCAGCGGCAGACCAAGACAGGCAGGCATGGTGAAAAAGAAGAAGGCGTAGGAGCGCCGTCTGGGGTACGATAAATAATCTGTCATCTATTTTGCATAGTTTCCCAGAAGTGGCGCTCGCCGGCGGACATAAAAGCACGCAGGAAGGCTATGGAGCGGGAAAGGGTAGGAGAGAGCGACAGGACAGTGGCTGTTTGGCCATTTTTCGCTCACGTGTTACGCAATGCAACGCCGCCTGTATAAACATTGCCTATCGCGTGAGCGAAAAATGGGCAAACAGCCACTCTCCTGCTGCTCTCTCCTTCCCTTCCCCGCTCTGTAGCCTTCCTGCGTGCTTTTATGTCCGCCGGCGAGCGCCACTTCTGGGAAACTATGCAAAATAGATGACAGATTATTTATCGTACCCCAGACGGCGCTCCTACGCCTTCTTCTTTTTCACCATGCCTGCCTGTCTTGGTCTGTCGCTGATGAAACCGTCTTTGCCTCGCAGCAAAATCACTTGTTCTGCCGCAGGCTGATTCCCGCTTGGCGCGCTTATCTACTTGGATCACGGGCTCCGAAATTGTCTGAGTGGGGAGTCCCCCCTCTGTCCCCTCAGCATTTCGGCCTTGTTTTGTCTCCGCTGTTCGCACTCCGCACCGGTACCCACTTTTAAAATTGAGGACTGTACTGTAAAAGCGCCCGGACAGCGTGGCGGACCCCTGAGCTGCTTATTCTTTTGTTTTCTATAACCTTCTGAAATTTACAAGCACGTGATATTTTGGAAAGTAATGGTAGAAGTGAGCGCCTGAAGAAAAAAATGTGCACGCAATTTTTTTTCCCGTAAATCCTCCGGATAGAAAAACATCAGTAAAATAACGGCTGCACCATCCAAAAATATCGCTTTTCCGTTCACTATTTATCTACCGCACAATTAATTTAATGTGTTCTTACATTATTTCAGTTCCGCCTCCGTCAGATATCTTTGGAGAAATGCCGCAAGTATGAAGCGAGCGACACGTTGAAAGAGATCCCCAGTGCGCCCCAGAACTATCGCCCCGTCGCGGCTAAGATGTGAGCGAAACGGCTCTTGAAACCCAACAGGCAGGCTGACAGATATACATCGTAGACGTGGGTGCAGCGTTCGCGACTCACGAGCAGTGAGGTGAGGCGAGATGTCCGCCGGCGCGCGCCATATAAAGGATGAGTGAATGAACGAAGCGTCCCTACCCTTCCCGTTGAAAGGCGTGCGACGCGTCAGGCAATGTTTATACAGGCGGCGTTGGCTTGCCGCTTCCTTAGAGCTGCTCCAGATAAGAGCACCAGATAAGTTCACTTCCTTTCGCCGGCGACGTGGTTCATCAACATGGCAGCTATCGTGACGTAAGTGTAAGCTATGTATACGTTATTACATGACTGGATGAATCCACCACAAAACGTGTCAGAAAATACACCACAAGTGCGCTTACAATAACGCGCCAAATTTTTTTAATTCACATCCATCCCAACCGGCTCCTGGGTCCTGGAAGGTTGGCACCAATGTTAAAACTTGTAAAAAACGTGAAACAGAAGAACGCTGCCAATGAAAGTATGCCACTTGCTTCGTCCAGAGTGAGGAGAATTTGGTCTGGAAGATGCATTTATGGTGCAGAATATTCTACATTAGCCAGGCTGGCTGCTGCGTCAATGATGGACTAAGGGAGCTCCGTGCTGTGGCTGTGTTGGCTGCAGGACGCGTGGGTGACAATTGCCGGCGGTGCAGATGCTCGCCTGCTTTCCAGGGTACGCTTGTCCAGCACAGTTTTTTTCTCGCAGATAAAAAGAGAAAGTAGTGAAGCTTTGTGCATTCTTGTCCTAGGGTAAAAAGTGCGCGTAACGGCACAAAAAGGAGTACGAAAGACGAGAAAAGGCGGAAGAAATGAGCGCTAACCGTACATGCTGCGTTGCGTGAGATAATAAACCCAACACAAGACATTGGCAGAAACCAACCACAAGTGCGCTTACAAATGCCGCGCCGAATATTCCATTCCGTTACCCGTAAGAGGAATACGCACGCAAGCACGCCCCGCGCGGCCTTCACGAGTGCAAGCACACTTGTATCTGTTTTCTGTGCATGCCTTGTGGTGGGTGTATTCTGTCATGTAATAAAGTAATTCAAGTCTAGTGTTCTCCACACCTGCTGCTTCTCGTCCTCCGTCTGCCCCTCTGTTACAATGTATAATTGAAGCAAAGTCCACCTTCCTTCCTGAAGCGAGGTTCCTTAAACGAGTTTCCCTTTTCGGTAGTTCATTACCCGGCCCGTTGCTTTTCTAGAATCGTAACGTGTAACGTACACACAATATTTACTTGGGGATAACGTGCGGGGTCACATTGTACCTTACGTTTGAATCCTAGCAACCCCCTTCCCAACCTCCGTAAAAATAGCAAATCGCAACAGCGGGCTGCGAAACACGCCCCCACCAAATTTTCTCCCGAAATCACAAAAACAAAAAACAAATTGCACGCAGCTGCTCTTCATGGCGGGTTTTATAGCTCCGCAGGCATTCCGAAAAAAAAACTTGCCGTTATCCCTCCTCTGAACAAAGTTGCCGGACCTAAGTAACGAGCGGCGTAAAGCATACGCAAACACGCGCATACGTACACGTAAAATAACAGGAGTCAGGAACTTTTTCGAAGTAAACCAGTTTATTTCACCCTAGCCACGAGTCGGTGTTTCTTGGGATGTCCGAGCAAAGGTAGCTGTGGTGGAGCCCTTTTTTTTGCAATTTAACGGGCTGCTGGTAGCTACTCGGGTAGGGAACTAGGTTTTGGCGCCGACACTTTTATGGCCTCGTCCTTCTTTTTCAATTTGCGCATGTCGTAAAAGTTACAATACCGGCAGCTTTATTTAGGGGGAAAAAAGTGGTACGGCGAAAACCGTGCTTTCACCTGTTTTATTTTGTCGTGATGGTCACGCATTGGTTTCTGTTGGCGGGAACGTATGGCGGAACGTGTTTCTTTTTTGTTGAGGTTAACGAGTTTGGCGTTTAATTAACTTTTGTTAACTCCTAGAGCCCTGTTGAAAGGAAAAGAGAAATAATCACCTGTCGCGACATGCTCTTTTCCTGCGCACCAAGGCTAAAGAACAAGTGTTGATCTAGAGGGGTCACTGCGTGATAGAAATCTAGTCTCCGTTCCTTGAACTGTAGCCGCTCTATTGGGCCCTCTTATTGACTAATTAGCCACCACGGAGGGGCAGGCTTACGTTCTATGCCTTGTATACTTGCTTCTGTGTCGTTTAATTTTGCTTGTTTTATTATATTAGCGGCCTGCTAGGCTCTCGTTAGGTCTCCTTAGAACAAGATAAAAGCGAAGCCTTAGTTTTAAAAGCATCAGCTAATTGGCCCCTTTAATTAGGTCTTTCTTACTGATCCTCACAATACTGGAAGTGACAACACTTCGCAGAAGAGCGTTTTTTGTTCGAGCAATTCAATGATTTCAAACGAAGGACGTTTTATGAGAGCAAATTTTGAAAATGTGTTCATTCTGTACTTTATGTTGCAAGCGATTCCCGGGTCGGCAACGTACGCGAAGTCTTAAGGTTGTTTACTACTGAACAGCACGTTTTCTTAACAGCGCAAGGTTCTCCGTTAATGATAACTGAATCACGGTTATATTCAAACCCTTTGTATTGGCCGTCAAGAGAGCGAAAACGGGTTCACAACGTAATTCTACTTTACTAAATTTAGTTACCACCGTTTTGTACTTGAAAGTTATAGAGGCATCCGAAACTTCCGAACTCTTAGTGTTACTTTAACACCATTACTCTTCCCTCAAGGATACGTAGCTCAGTAACTATGGTAAGTACCATGGGCCCGAGCCTAACTCGGCGTTTGAGCACAAGATGTTTGACGACTTAGTTACCGTGCATTGCCCTACGCATTGCAGGGCCAAGGAGCACGCAAGTTCAAAAGAAAACTGTTTAATTCTTTTGAACAGGCAGCACTTCCAAACCTCGCCTAAGCAATTAATTAGACAAAGCGTGTGGCCAGTACTGCCAGTCGCATACAAAGGGCACAGAGCACAGCCTCAATCGATTAAGATCTGATTGTGAGCTCGTTGCTCTTCGGCGCTTCTTCCTTTAGCAGCCTCATCGCGAAAAGACTGCTGCCCGCTCGGGGGAGGGGGGTACTCGAACTTAGTTGCGCTTACCTAGGCGATTGTTCACTCGGGGTGAACACGTCCTGAAGGGCTCCGCTTTGTTTACCAGCTACGCTAATTTATCTACTCTGTGAAGCACTGCTTCGAACGAAGCGTGTGTTCGGGACAACATGTCGGACAGTGAATGTTTCGAACTAAGGGAACAATTGTTTTCCCCCTAAGAGTTATGATGTCTCATTTCTTTATGGACCCAGTTTGGAAGCTCAGCAGCTTTACGCTTCGATTAATTCCTTTCAGTATTGCACCCTACTACTTTAAGGTATTTTTTATTGTTAGAGAGCGCCAAGAAGTACAATTAAAATTTATGAATACCATGTTATTCCATGTTGCACTTGAAGTTAGTATTACGTTTGGTCGCAAAAGAAACAGATGTTTGATTATGCCGCGTGGAACGTATTAGAGAAATGAGCTAGCCGAGAAATGAGCTGGCCAGACACTCGACTTCCAAAAGGCGCAATCCCCCACAGTGGGCATGTGCCATGGTTGTGCGGCAGCCTGGCTATCCGTCGAGGAAGAAGAAGACGCTCTGGTGGACTGGCGTGTGCACGAGCTGAAAGACCTAGCTGCATGTCCCAATTTGCCTTCCAAATTATCGGCCAATAGAGACACATTCGTTTACTAGTTGTGAATAAGCGTTTTCCTTGCTCCGCAACATCTGTAGTGGAGGTGCGGGGTAACAATATTCTGAACCCTAGAGTAGAGATCTCTGACCAATAGGAAAGCTTAGTTCCCAAAGATTGCTCAATCTTCTAAGGTCTTGCAAACACGTAAACAAAGCCGGCATGTTTATGTAAACTCAGTGGACTTTTATCCTGCAGTTTTTTTTACCGGTATTTTGGCGGTTAAATTAGAATCTAAGTGAAAAGAAAGCGCGTAAATTCTTTATTCTATGGGTTGATATTCGGTGATTCAATGTTGCTGAGAAATAGGGGTATTGCACGCAGGGTTGCTGAAGACATTACTGTTGTGATTACAGTGCAATTTTTTAACTACTGATGGCATATTGGCACAGTCTAATCGGTCCATGTGCGTCTCCGCCCTCCAGTGACAAGTGATATTGCCACCCTCCTTGTACTGCCTCTCCGCCCCCTCAAAGAGGGAGGAATGAGATGAGGCCTCTCATTCCCTACAGATGTTAATCAAGAGGGTGTTCAGACGACTATTTTGAGGACGATAGTCTTTCTTGGGCTACTTAAACGCACAAATTTCTGTCTGTCTGTCTGTCTGTCTGTCTGTCTGTCTGTGACTCGATTCATCCACCCGGCCAAAGTGAAACGGAAGCTGCGCAATAGTCTCATATACCCACCGCCAAATCTAAACGTTCAAGTCTGGTGTCAATGTTCATACTTGTCCAGATTGTTGGACAAGAACAACACACTACGGAAATACAAGGCAGAAAATGAATACATGAGTGATGTTTGCAGTGTTCCTTTATTAAAAAATTCACGGATGCCTGGTTTTTGCGATAGTAAATGAAATACAGTAATCCCTTGTTATAACGAAGTCTCTTTACTCGAAATATCCCTTTATTCGAAATTTCTTCCGCTCCCAACCCAAACACATGCATTTTAGGCCGCATTACTCAAAGCGCACGAAGAGCTTGACCTGCTTACAGCGGAGTGGGGAGGGGAGGCGTCGCCGAGCGGCGGCGACTCAGCGGCCAGTCAGGCTGTAAACATGGCCCGCCAACGCAAGCTGGTGTTTCCCCGATGATTGTCCCGAGCCTGTCATGCCCGATAGGGCCATTGAATTTTGTCCCTGGACGAGATGGTGCACGAACACCGACACTCGGTCCATAGAACAAGCAGTGGCATCGATAACAGGGCGCCAAAAAAACTCTTCTGTCGCAAACTTGACGGCTGCAGAGCTCTGAAAAAAAAAATACTCAGTGATCATGCAAAGCCCCTAGGACAAAACCCGTCGGTTTTCATGCCTGTGCTGATGAATAATGTTTTAGCTGAACAAACACAACCTCACACTGAGCCGCTGCGTTTGATGCGCTTTCCAGCGCAAAACGCTCGCAGCTTGCCTGGACGCCAGCACGCCCCCTATAAAGTGGCCACTGCCACTGCCACTTTTATGTGCGGGGATCGCAGCGTCATTTCAATGCTTGGCCAAATTGGAGCAGGGGTTGCTCGCGCCCAGCAAGAACTTGAAACAGCCAAAGCTCACTTCTTGTTTTGCACCTAATTAAGTTTTGCTTCACCGAATACATTGTGTTTTGATCCCTCACAGCTGTTGTGGAATTAAAGCTCAAAGGCTTCAGCCTTTCTCGAGTTGTCGCTTATATTGAAACACTGCTTACAACAAATTTTTTGACAGTCCCGCTGACTTCGTTATAACGAGATATTACGTTACTAGGTCAACTGCAGAAAACCGTCGCCTGCTGTTGCCAGCGCTACAGTAGGTCCTGGCGGCATTTAAGAAATCAAACGGTAAACGCAATGAAAGGTTCCACTATTTTGCTCCCTCTGCAACCCTTCTCCAATCACAGCGGTGGACGTCATCTGCGTATCGAGCATCCGTTGAATACATATGTCCTTACGAGAACTTACTGAACATTGAGAGAAAAACTCATTGAGGTTTTCCTTACAGGGCGTACCGATCCCTAATTTCGAGCAACGACTAAGAGGCGCTTACGAACTAATCATTGCCGCCGTTTTTATTATTGTGTGATTTATTACACTCCGATGGTAGGGTTTGAAACCCGCCTAATCGCAAATACTGTCCATTACTACATTTGATATTATCTCGTTATCGGTAAATCAATGGTTAACAATAAAAACATTAGGAGCCTCTTGGAATGCATCTTTAGAAGTATGTAGGTCAACGTTCTTCTCCGGGAAATAGGATTTAACTCACCTTCCGGCAGACCGCGAATAACTCCGAATACCAGGTTTTCCTCGTTCCTTGAAGTTAATGGGCAACCTTTGTGGGACATTTTCACCGATGACAAATGACCCCACGTGTTCCCTAATGGCCCGTTTCGCCGTGCACGTGGATGTATGCAGCTGAGTCGAAACGTACACTCTGTTCCATTCTACGTCATCCACCATGATTTATATCGCTATTACCTGTCGACCCGGCGTATATTTACGAGGCGTGAATGTGGACGGCGATGTCTTATCGAACATTCTGAGCCCACTGGGGAAATTAACGCACGTTGTCGATCATCAAGATTCCACAATGGCTACTCAATGTTCACCGACCTGTGAAGCAATGGCGGCATTGGGGTGTGGATTCAAAGTTGTGGTTTGGGTCTTCCGCATAATCAGTGCACCAAGAAGGATAATCAGTTCGTTTGTTCTTTGAAGTTCAACACCGTCAAGCATCTAAACCACACAACTGTGAGTGTCATATCAGCGGTAATTTCTTTTTTACATTCATAAATATCGTTGATGAAGGGTAGCGTCAGATAGAACCCCGTTGTTCGGCTTCCATAGTGATTGAGTTTCGCCTCTCTAAACTGGGAAGAAATATAAACATTACTGGTTTTGAGGATCAAGGTTGTTTGTTTTATGAGTCTTCGGATAACCTTGCATGTGGAGCACTTAGATGAAAGCACGTATCGTAATATTGTGCGTTGACAACGGAAGTGTGATAGCTTCGTGAAGTGAGCGCACACATGGCGCGTCGCTTTGAAAAGGAACTTCAGCCTTCCAAGTTTCTGGAGCAAGATTGATGAAATGAAACTCTTCCTCCAACTTTTCATGTCTCCGCATCGCTGGTCCGAGAGGAAATGAATTCACCTTGTGCCTCCCGTTGCTGCGGGCAATCCCACTGTTTGGTATGCAGGTAGGCGCCCGAGATGAGGGCGACGCAACGGCATCTAGATTGTTAGACGTACTTCTTTGCAATAAATATTTTGAAGAAAAAGCCGCCGAAACCGGGAAATGAGAAAAGCAACCGGCGCCGACGCGCGTTTAATCTAAAGTGCAACAAAAACTGGAGTCTTTACGCAGGCTGTCATAACTTGAAAGCAATAAACCACAAACCAAAGCTAACTCTGGGCCGTTAGAAGCCGTGTGTTGAAAATTGCGCGCATTTAGTTGTAGCATATCTAATGGGAACAATGCGATTATTATAGCTTTAATACACTCTAGAAGAATCGAAGTATGATTTTAAAGTATGACGTGCTGTACAGGCAATAAAGCTGGCTAGAGCACCTTTCGTTGCGTCCCGAGAAGCACTCAAGAATGAACTTTGAGGGGTGACCTTTATGAGGGAGCATTAAATTCAACCTGTGTCTTTCATTCTAAATCATAAACGCTACCTTATGGCTTTTATGCGTTCATGCTAAAACATGAAAAACTTTCTCACTCTGAAGGTTCCCGTTGAGGATGAATGACACAGCTGAAACACCCTTCTGTTCAAACAATGGTGCACACACTTTCTCGTGACGTGCAACGCTGCTAGGCAACGTTTCTATGCCGGTGTGTGAAGCTTCTCAATCAAGAAGGCAAAGGATGAGAATGCCACGAGAGCATGAAAACGCTCTCAACACCCAAGAGCGTCGATGAGCGGCGTTGCGGACACGCGCGTTCTAAGCGCGTTTTCTGCTTCCGTGCCTATCCATACGCAGCTCAACCGCTCGGTCGCTCCAAAAATAACACAGGAAAGAAAATAATTGATGCAGACAATCCGAGGATAATTAGACAAACAATGGCGGCAGAAATTAGTGACAGCGCTATCACGGCAAATAGGGGTTGACTTCTTGGAACGATTTTTCTCTATTTCTTTCATGCGGGTCGAAAAGGACTTGTGAGATCCTTTAGTAAAACAAGCTCAAAGGCCCACTTTTTCACCATACACTGTGAAACCAATTATCATGAAGGTTCGCGTACTGATGGCATCTTATTTAAAGCTCTTTGTATAATAAAGGCATCTTATTTAAAGACATACTAGAAACGCGTTAGAACTATCGGCCTCTCCCAGTGCTTCAGAGCAGAGGACGGAAACCATTTGAGCCCGGCACGGAGCAGGGGCAGATGAAAAATCGTGTAGGGGAAGGGGATATTTGTAAAAAATGAAAAAAGAGAGAATGGACAATAATTATCAATAATTAACAGTAATCTGGCTAAGTGGGAAGATGGGGGACCAATGCCAACTGGAAGCGATCAATTCTCTGTTCTTTTCTCCCGTCTAACACAATTTGAGGTCAAAACTGGCGTGACGGCCTTCAGATAGGATGTGGCAGGGGAGAGAGGGGGGGGGGGGTGGTGGGGGCTTTGATGACGTGCTTGAGGCCGCAGAATACTGCCCCGCGGGCCGCAAGTTGCCGATCCCTGCTTTAGAGCACCAGACTACGGGGAAAAGAGCAAGATGATTCAATTACGGAAAATTACAAACCCACTGTTGCTAAACAGTTTGCACACCTTTATTTTCCGACGTCAAAGATTGTAGGAGAAAAGGGATATGCTCAACTCGGAATAAAAGGAGCATCAGGCGCGTAGAAAGCGTGGCCCATTGCCCATCGCCATTATTCACAAATATTGGAAGTGTAAACAAATTTTTTTTCTCATTCATGCGAAACTTGGAAGTTCCCGCTTATATATTATTTCTGTGCCCGGCAAGGATCCGCAGGTAGTCTGCGTTAAGCGGTAGCCCCCGCGAGTGAAACCGAAACTCGATTCTTTCTGAAACGATCACATCGCGGCTGATGGCACCGCACCTACTTTAAGGGAACACGGCATAGTGGAAGAGCAATTACTCTGTGATCTAGATTTCAAGCATGACATCAACGAGAGCGAACAGAGGGACAAAATAAAAATATTCCCGACTTTTTCTATTTTTATCGAAGCGTGCCGCAGAGAGAGAGAGAGAGAGAGAAAGAGAGAGAGAGAGAGAGAGAGAGAGAGAGAGAGAAAGAGAAGAGAGAGAGAGAGAGAGAGAGAGAGAGAGAGAGAGAGAGAGAGAGGAGAGAGAGAGAGAGAGAGAGAGAGAGAGAGAGAGAGAGAGAGAGAGAGAGAGAGAGAGAGAGCGAAGGCTCTGTATGTGAACTGGTGAGGTCAGCCCTGCTAGGGACAAGGCTTGCTACACCAGATGGGGGTGGGGGGATGACTCCCTTGATGAGTGGTGAATATTAGACATTAGGGTTACAGCAGGATAAAGACAAACAAGGAACGTTGAAAAAAGAGAGAAAGTAAAAACAAGAGAATGCTGCCACCAGAGTCCGGATATAAAAATACATTGAAAAGAGAATCGTTAATGTAAACACTGAAACAAAATGAAAAGTGAACGACGCGAAAAAAAGAGTAGCAACACCAACCCAAGGAAAATAAATATATGAACGTCAGTGACACCACACAAGCGAAGTAAATAGATGAACGCCACAGTGCGAAAGAGTAGATACGCGACACACTTGCTCTGTATGTGATCTAGAGTAACTTGTCTAGTGCAGTGTTTCGTAGGAATGTGGCCTTTTAAAGTCAAGCGCAACGGAGCGTGGGTGCCTTACTTTTTTCTTTAGACGCAAAAAAGCCGGCCACTTCGGGTGGGCTCTCGGTGTACGGATAAGTCTAACTTAAATGTTTTGTAAGGAGACAGGATGCTTCTCTCAGAGAGGCAGGGGATCGAGCGGTGGCCTGCTTTACTTGCAAGATTTGGACTCAACAACCAAGCGACTTGGATGATGATTATCTACAAAGGGTGATTGTAATGGGTATGTACAGGTGAGAGATTGACCACACCGGTGGACGGTGGACGGCCAAACTCTGGGGTAGTTCCACGAAGCATTTTAGTCTACCAGTGGACCAGTAAGCGCTCACATTTCGCAGATTTTTATGATTTCCAAAACGTAGCACAATCTCTGTTCCTGGTAGCTACCGGGTCGCGGCAGCGCTCCCAGCTCCGTACACGAACGCTCGCAGAGGAACATTCATGAGCGCCAATCACATATATTATGAAACCAGTTGCGTCATCCCTCTCTCTATTCCGGGTTGCTGAAAGTGAAATATAAGCTGATTTTTCACGGTTTTCAGCAGGTAGTGCACCGTTGATTTATTGGCTACCTTTAGCAAGCCGATAGGTCTTGCTTTTTACCGAGGAGGGAATCCAACTGGGAGTTTTACAGCGGGGCTGTATTAGTCGATACTCACCTAGATTTTAAGGTCCATGCCGCAAAACTCCATAGCAAGAGGCAAAGCAAATCTGCCAGGAATGGGTTGGCTCCTTGAGTAGCAGTGGGAAATCCAAGAAATCACCTAAGGCTACCTCAGACCGCCTTTTAGGGGGAAATGAAGCAAACCAGTAAGGCTTCTGCTGAATGCTGAGGTGGCAAGAAGAAAGCTAGGAAGCGGGCAATAAGTAGCAGCCACGAAGCGATGCAGGCACAACGCCAGTGAACTTGAGGAGCACAAAGCTGCGTTCGCGAAATTTCGGTGGCACTTTCGCGGCAAACATTTTGAAACCGCCCGGCAGTAAAAAAAAGCCAAGGGTGCGGCGACCGCCCAGCGCCCCGGCGCACGTTTGTACAACCAAACATACCCACTTAGGGAGATTTTCAGGGATTGCCCAAAAAATCTCCAGCGTTCGCCGCAAGCGTGGCAACACTTGCTCGGAACGAGAAAGAGACGTCATAGCGTACGCACTCCAAGGTGATGTCCAATGATTATCACATAAAAAAGATGAGTAAAGCTCACACTTATAGCGACAATGACGGAGTAAAGCTTGTTGCGGCCGCGAGGAGGAAGAAAACCGACTTCAATCGTGGACTTAAACCATCGTGATGGTCGTGAAGGCTGCGTACAGCTTCGCTACCTTCACGTCTTACGCGTTAATGTGAGCTTCCTACATTTTTTCCCCGAAAGGCTGATGTTCCAACGTGAAAAAGTGCGGAACATGCAAAGATTACATAATACGTGCTGATATGCCGCGGTTCCGTACGACAAACGGAACGTACCACAAACATAGTACTGAAAATGCGGAGAGCTAATTTTAAGAATTGACGAAAGGAGGAAGGTCCGCTTGTTTTTGAGGATTCCTTTTCAAAATCAACTCTAGTATGATCAGGCCTGTAAATGCAGACATAAAAGTTCACAGACTTACGGACGCGGGTCGAACATCGCTAGTGATAGTTAAACATGAGAGATCAAACGCAAGGGAGCGTGCTCAGCGGAAAAATACGTGTGTTTACACAGCCAACAAAATGAGATGTGTCGAAAGACTTTGACGTCAAGCAAGAATACTCCCGGAGTCGCAAGAAGTCAGAGACTTAATTAATGTTTTTCCACTGTCAGCACGTTTCTTCAGTCCCTGTGATTACACATACCTTTATTAAACGAAAGTGAAGAAACATAACCATCCTCAATTCACTTCAGCAAAGCACACATCGCCGGCGAGAAAGTATTGTTACGGCGCAGATGCATAGCCTAACTTAGGGATGAAAATATGGCTGTTAGTTTACCTGTCCAAGGCAAACATATGCTCCTACCAAGTATGGCTACGACTGTTTGATCAGCTCTTCTCGCATGGGAATATATTCGCTGGGTTCAAGAGTCTGGAGTCCAAAAAGTTCTATGTTTCTTATTCTCGTTTAGGTGTAAGACATAAACAGTGATTAAAATCGCTGCGGCAAAAACCTTCCCGTCGTACTAAACGATAACCAACTTGCACAGCAACCCGCCTTCTCCACCTACAACCCCTAGACAAAAACAATAGCTTCTTCCGCCTTGTCCTTTTAGTCGTGATGAACGAAAGCATCGCAGGAACCAGGCAATCTACCCCTTTTGTCTGGTTCCGCGAACACAATGTTGGTCGTACTAACCCCACTGTATTTACAAGATGAAAGGCGTGCGGTTGCTATCATCATGAACAAACACTTGTAGGTTCAGAAATAACACGTGGATGAGTTTTATAAGGCAAGGTTTTTTCTTCCATGTTGTGCAGATTGGGTGCACCCGGGCTGCCGTTGCATATATCGAAGCTTCTTCTGCGAAAATACTGGCCTCAAGGCACTGCCACCCGCAGTTCCACCCAACGCTATCGATCTGTAAGTATCACCATGTCGGACATTGCTGTTGCCATTGATTGAATAGCGTTATATAGCGTTATACATTGCTAACAGCGGTTTGCAGTATTTCGTGCACTGGTTAAATTAGTCTTCGAAGGACACCTGCACCATTCAGCCGAATATAAAGCGCCTGTCCAAAAAAAAATAACCATTCAAGGTAGTTACTGACGTGTAATCGTTACGAAAAAGGCGATATCTTTTATTTGAAAGGTCCCAATTCTCAACCTGAACTAAAAGAATTCACAGTAACCGAATAACAGTAAACTTTTAGTTGCTCCTAGTTTTTCCAGAACTTAGACGGCAAACCTGTGTATGTATCGCAGCCCGTGTAATATATCTTTCAGAGCCTGCTAATACATGACAAACACCGTCTCCTGTAATAAAGCCTCGTTATGAAGCCTGGTCAGATGGAATTACAAAGCACCACCGCTTAGCGAAATATTATTTCTAACGCTCTTTTAAAAGGTGTATCTATTCTTAACAATTTTTCGCGCAATATTTACTACGCGAATTTAGCCTGCTGTGCTTCTCGCACGTCCATGCGTAGGTTTGACAGAAACTCTCGTTTGTTAGTATTGTCTTTGTTACGAAATATCTAAGATGGACGTAGTGCAACTTCAAATCAAATCTTTGGCCCCGTAACTTATGCGAACGCAATTTTATATAGTGAAGTTGTAGTGCGTTGTGTTATACTATCGAGCTCAGTAGGCGTGAGCTTAAATTTGGTATGATTGTACCGTAAGTACCCTGCTATAGTTACCTCAAAGACGAATGGTTTAAAAAGAACTAACTGTGCCCTTCCGCAAAATGGGCATATTAATCATGTCGGGGTCATTACTGAAGCTCCCCGGTAAACATAAATTCGAGAACTCCAAATGTACTTACTGAGCCTAATTTGGCTTGTTTCTTATACAATTCGGGAACATAAAAGTGGTGATGTTTTGGCCTTGTTAGAGTTTACTGCATTTTTGTTGCGTTGGTTCAACCTACAGGGATAGTGTCCTTGTTTCTGCGGCGCTTCTTACGCAATAGTGACTTTAGGCTTCTGCCTTTCTGCTGCCGCCGATGAAGTAACTGAATACTTTTGAAACATATGCGCGTGTCCGTATTTTAAAGGCTCATGGAAACTGCAAGGCTGACTCGCAAATGCAAATATCACGGGGCCTTATTATGTAGTGGTATTGTTTAGAGGCTATATCATGTATTTGGTGCATTATCAGAACACACAGTCATCAATTCGCATATAAAAGACCTCAGTTCACGACCGCTGAAAATGTCCATCCCGGTCATTTTAGGGGTGTTTTTTTTCTTGTAGCAAACTCAATTACCTGCTGCTTCTGTGCCTTCTGTGGAGCTTGAATTGAGTAGGAAGCTCCAGAAAATCCACCCCAAAGACATGTTCTGGGTAGAAACACGGCATCTGCAACGTGAAATCTAGCTTTACGCCCGATCAATCCATTTAAAATAGTGCTTCATACCTTATAATTTGGCAACATCGTCCGGTCTGTTCCCGCCGTGTTCTGAGGGAGCCGCCACACTTCAGGCATGGTGTCGGGCAGAGAGTACATAAAGCGTGATGCGCAAGCCGTTGTCACCGAGGTTTTATGGGTGGCTTCGGTTTCTGCTAGGTTTATCCATGCAGCTCACATGCTCACGTACGATAGAAATGATGCTGTCAAACCACATTCCCACTGACAGCAAAAGTGTAAACTCACCTTCAGCTTTCAACTGAGCACAACTCGGTCATTAAAAGCGATCTATTGAGGATCACCTGAGTCTTAATGGGTGGGGAAATAGAGACAATTGCGAGAAGGGGATGTTGACTTCTGATCGGAGGTTCTTAGATAAGGTCGGCAAAGTACTTCGGAATACTAAATTTGGGTGGAGATTTATGATTTCGTCGGTTAAAGGAACCGTGCTGCCCATTTTTCAATCTTTTTCGAAATCCTGATTACTTGCATAACGTAGTCAAGCAGCACATCTAGTCTTTAGATTAAAGGGTCGCAAAGTACCTCAGCCAGAAATTTCGACTCTATAACCATCAAATGTCTTGGAAACTTGCTGAAAAGATTTTGCTTTCTTTACCTGTGTTGGCGTTCTTCAACCGCTCTAATTACGTCATTACAGCGGTGTATCGGCTATTGGCAGGCTTCCCTTCAAATTCAGCAATGAACATATTCGATGGCCACTTTAAGAAAAATGCCACAAAATCAAAAGCTGGAACTGCAGGCGTATGTGCTGCGATAAGCGAAGCACGCAGTGCTGCTCCGTGCTGACGATAACCATAGCTTTCGCACTGCTTCCGTACGAGAAGGAAAGAAGGAAAGCGTTTATGAGAAGCATAGCGGTGTTTGTTTAAATACACGAAGAAGACCTCAATGTTTTTGTAAACCAGATGCAAGAAAACATATTCGTGCGTGCGATGAGGGAGGCAGCTAGAGAAAACCACGTACAACTTGCCTAGTCGTTTTATAGGTGTGATGGTTGTTCGTCTTCCCTTCTGATCCTTAAATCACTTAGAAAAACGCGGTTTGATTTCCAGCCGGTATTAAAATGTATTCTTTTTGAATATAAGAACGCTGAGTGCTGTTCCCGACTCAAGCCAGGTGTTTCTAGACTTTCTGGGTAGCAAAGTTGGAAGGTGCCACGATGGTCAGAGCACACGAAAACCCTGTGGACAAGGAAGAAAGGTTATGGTGCGAGCGCTGTCTAAGAACTGAATGTTTTATTAAGAAGATACATGCTATCTAAAAAAAAACAGGGGGCGCTCGAAGAAAATTGCTGGTCGTTACGACTCGAATGTCGTGTTCCTAGGTGGCAAGAGGTTGGGGAGTGTGTGGACACGTATAAACAGAAGGGTGGAAGAAGAAGGAGCAGCTATGGGGGTGGTAAGGGCTGCATAATGCACGCTACGTGTTTCATCGATCGTGTCTGTGGAGTTGTATACTTCATTCCTCTCTATCCATGCGGTGGCAAGTATATTGGCCAGGCAGGACGATGCCTAAACGTATTTTTAGGCGAACATGCGGGGTCTCTCAAGGACGTACCATTCTTGCACATATTCTGCCACTTCCGGAAGTGCGGCGGCGCTCTCAAGTTTAATTAGACAGTAGTTGTGATAAGCCAAAGCCAGCGAACGCGGGAAATCGTCGAAGCATATCAAATTTACAAAAGCACAGGGACGTGCGTGAGCCACACTTCCATTGCGCAAACGGATGTCGAGGTGGGTTTAGCGGGTAGGTCCTTTGTATGAGTGTGTCAGTTCACTTTTTTAGATTTTTTTTTGTTATTTCGTGGATTGTCTCGGCTCTGCGCAAAGAGATCTGTGCGCATGGCGGATGATAAGCCCCCCCCCCCCCCCCTTTCCCCTAAATATCACCAGTCTTCCTAATCAAAATTTCAGTCGTTAGACAGCGCTCGTGCCGTCACTTCTCTTCCTGTTCCGTGTTTTTCGTCTGCGCTGGCCACCATGACTTTTCGTGATTGTTATAACAAAGCCGCACAAAAAATACAAACAATTTTAAGAAGCACAAAATGATGGTGCCGAATAAGAAAAGCAAAAAGAGTTCACAAACACAGCGCTTCAAGCTTTTGAATGGTGTTTGAAATATATGCAATCTCACTTCAGAGACTGTAGCGTAGCTATAGGTTGTATGGGAGCAGTCGGCTTCGAAAAAATGTTAATGTTTTTGCCCCACGTGGGCCGAGCCAAAAAAAGGAGAAGGGAGAAACCGCCTGCTGGTTCGCGTGCTTTTGTCACCACCGTTAAATCTCCACGTTTATAGTGATGTGCGTCGGCATGACGATTATACAGTCACAAAGCTGCTCAAATTAAGGCACACGGGAACGAACGAAGAGTGCACGTTAGTTATAGTTTACGGTGAAATACTGAGGATAAATTTCGAATTGTCCAGAACAAGATTGTGATGACAATTAGGAACAGTCACCACAAAAATCGTTAATTGAATCTTTATCAACTGCTTCCCGAGAGCACTGCGGCGTAAGTGGCATTGATAAAAATACTCATGCACAATCAACAGTCTGCTGTTCCTTGTGGAACCTAGCAAATGCCCCACCAAGGTCTTCACACCAGGAATAATGGCCAGGCTATCAGTTGTTTCTAGACACACAGATCTTGGGAACAATTTCATAGACAATTTCTCTGAATTGTAGTTATAAAGTTCTTAGAAAGCCCAAGTCACTAAGACCCTTCTATCAATAAATTTTGCAAGGCATTACGAGAATTGAACGTTTGCATACAGAGAGAAGCAATGTTCCGGGATTGGGTCTCTGCAGTGCAATGACATCTGTCAAGTTGCTCATTGCAGAACATAGGAGTCAAAAGGACGCGTCTCTAATTGAATGTCATATCACAGGGAAAGAGAGGAGCAGTCTAGAATAAATAATTCAACAAATTTTCGGAAGCCTGCTCTCCAAGTATGAAAGAAATGGCGGACGGTTCTGCACTGATTTTTTGCCGACAAATGAAATCATCGAAGCGGATACACGGTCCTCTCTCGATAATTCGAAGCCGGTTACTTATAATTTTAGGTTAATTGAAAGACGTGCTTGCCCCGGCAGTTTTACAGGCAAATAAATAGGAGACATTGCCCGATAATTTGAAGTTGGAACTCGAGATATCAGTTCATTAGAAGTTAGTTTGAATAAAAAGCATTGAGGTGACCGTCAGTTTCGGGTAGAATTAAAAATTTTAAGCGCCAAAACACCGCTGTGCTCTGCACTATGCTGCCGCCATTGCAACTGCGACAGGGCACTGGACAGGTCGCAGTCGATAAATCGGCAAGTTAGCTGAGACTAGCGGCAGCGTACGCATCCCCTTTTCCGTTTTCAACTTCTTTTTTTCGCACAGCGCCCTGTGTGGAGTTTGCGTGGTGGATGCTTCATGCTTCGAATTTAAGCCTCAACTATCAGGGCAAGCCGTGTCGTACGCTCGAATTGGCGACGACAGTCGAGATTCGGAACAAAATCAAGAAAGAACCCGTCTTGCGGACAAACAACAATGCTGTTCCTGTGCCTTTGTTCAATTGAAAATTCGGTTAATTCGAAGTTTTCTGCTGTCCCTGCGGACTTCGTATAAGCGGGAGCCGACAATGGTTTCTTGAGGTAATGTAAGGATTGTTTGAAGTGAATGCGATGGATAAGCATTTTCTCATTCCACTGCGTGCAGCGACCTCTCAGGAAACACTTTTACAACGTTGCGAACCAGCGACTTCCCGTTCATGCCATACTTGGAGACGCTGTAAGTATTCTGTATTTCAAGCCTCACTGCTCAAACTTCAAAGGACCAAACTATTTCTTATAGCGCAATGCTTCCTCACTTATAGGTCTTTGTCTTCCTCAAAAGTGAAAGAACTGACACGGAACGTGTTCGGGAATCTGCCAAGGTTGAAAGACGCGTAAGTATGACAGGATAAACAAATTAATACGGTTAGGGAGATGAAACTCCTGGAGTGCGTAACCAGAAACGTCAGTGACGAATTGAAAGAAAAAGAATTGTTATTCGCAGGTTCATTGTATCCCCGTGCACAATTGACGACAGAAGTCTTCTTGGCTCAAAGGAAAATAAGATCAACCGTCAATTTGTTTCCAAGTTGTATGAGAGTAACGATACCGACAATTAAGAAATTACGCAACAGCCCTGCGTTACAGCAATGAAAAAGTGCACGCAATCAATCTGTTACCGTGCACAATAGAGATTATATGGTTTTCTTCAGGCTTGTTGAAAGGGCCAAGCACAATTCACGTCTTCAGTAGATTTTAACGGTGCAGTCTAACCGTTCCCTCCTATGGTATACATGAAGTGGTATAATGTTTTTCAATATTTTGGACACAGCTAGAATTACCAAACCCCCATGGGAAGCCTCATGCGTAAAACACTAGCACCTTGCCTTAGCACTTTCGGTACATCAAATTTCAGAATTTTTTATTTGCTCCTCGTATTATTGCGGAAAGAATAATTCTGCATTGCGGGTTGATTTTTACAGCTTGTTATCAAGTGTGGTTAGGGTTTATTCTAAATCCCCAAGAACTGTTTGACTAAAGTGGAAACAACACGACGTGTTGCATCACCCTTTAGTTACGCGACTCTTAGAGTAATCCAAACAACTATGAAGTAGTTAATTTTGGGGTGCTGGTTTTGGTTCTTCACAAATCTACGTAAAGATCAGCATCCTCATGGCTATATCTTATTCCGGGTTAAGTGAAGGAGAGGATCTAAAGGACGAGCAGATATTCGATCAACTTCCTCGTGTAAGAACAGATGCTACACAAAGTAGGAGATTACGAGATTACACAAATTACGAGATTACGAGATTAAAGTATTGGTTGGCATCGGCGTTTCCTCACTGTGGATCATCTATCCTACAATGAACAGGTACCTGCTGGATAACAACATTTCATGTCTTCAGGACTACACCTTTGAAGGCAGTACAGAACTGGAAAACCTGTGAGTACAAGTGCGCTATCCAGAGCGGCCTTTGGAGAGGGGAAAACAAGCTGGCAAGCTTTTCCACGCCTGCCCTATTTGTTGTACGTTTTGTTATCACACTGCTATGATGATGACTGTTCTGACTAATTTAGTTTGCTTTCTATATGAGGCCTTGCATACACAATCAATAAAGCACCCAGAACAAAAAACAAAAACAAAAGTGGTTTTCATAGTACCGAACTTTCTGCGTGTTTCAGCACACACTCTTGTATCGCACGCGCGCGCGAGTTGCTAACTCAGAAAAAAACCAGCCCGGCTTATTGCTTGCATGGTCGACTAGCACTTAATTAAAGCAATATTCAAATTTTACTACTACGCCTGGAGTTCGAGAACTTCGGGCCAAGCTTAACTGGGTATTAAAATGCCCGCCAACATAAAACTTACTTTTATGGCTGGATGATGTCATAAAGCACGCTTTATATCACAAAACTTCCAACAGGAAATTATGGCTACTGGCATGGGCGTCGCATGATACCAGTCGTAATAATATTTCCGTCTTTTCCCGGCAGACGCGGTACCGCTTATTTAATGTCTCGGTATTTCCGGAATAAACGTCTCTTATGGCACCCTTATTTATATTCCTGGCACCACACAGCGGTTAGAGCGTGAGTGGAAAAAGGCTAGCTAATGCAGTCAGCTGGGTGGCACTGTAAAACTGAATTTTAAGCCTGCTTTTGAGCAGACATACGAAAAATTTAGGGCACAATTTTTTTATTCTTTAGTTATCATGGCATTGTATTCCGTATAATCTCCTTATTGGGAAAGATTTTGCGCATTACGAAGAGGCCTGGCGTGCGGCTGGCATTGTATTCCGTTGAATCTCCGCATTGGGAAATATTTTTCGCATTACCAAAAGCCCCGGAGTGCGGTTTGCATTGTATTCCGTCGACTCTCAACATTGGGAAAGATTTTGCGCATAACCAAAAGCCCTGGGGCGCGGTATATTATTCAACGTGAGTGGGCACCGTGAGCGAGTCAACAAAATCAACACTTTATACTTCACTATGGCGTTTCAATGATTTAATAAGGCTATACGAATCTGCAATAGCTAAAGTTCGCGCTTTCCGTTTTACTCCTGTTGCTTGGAAAATATGGTGAACAAATGAGAATACTGCGCAACACAAACAATTGTAATGTTCATGAAAGTCACCGTACGAGAAAGAATAATACAGCACAAACAATTGTAAAGTTCATGAAAGTCACCGTACGAAAAAGAATAATACTGTGAATAATAATAACAGCAATATCGACTTAATTCCACCTCGCGGAAAACTTAACAACAATCCGAACCTGTCGAAGCCAACAAAGAGGCCTGGGAAACTAGTCCGTGTAAATCAGTCAGCAAAACAACGATGACATTACAGCAATAAATAAAAACGATAGGTGGCCTGGTAACCAGTATTAGTATTGATCAAACATCAGGGGAGCATCAAATCAAAACTGCTGACGATTAAACAGTATTCGTCAAGAAAAATTTTAAACGTACGTAAGAACTTGCGTAATCGGCGCTCAGGCACGACTGAGTAAATTTCATAACTTTAATTTAAATGTAGACCGATAATTTCCGGTGACATAAGCACATTTTTGTTTCCTGACTTTTTAGAACAGCGAGGCACCTTGCAGTGCAGTCCTCTTTTTAAGATGCCGGAGATTGCTAAGTAAAACTTGAAATACAAAATGTAAAAATGAAATTATTGCTTCAATAAACACAGGGGTAAGTGAAAAGGAGGCGACAGGCAAAAATAAATTATCACTTGCCTGCACTTCAAAGTATGGAGAGATACTTTTACCCTATTTTTCAAGATGCGGTCAATACGGCACTGCGAGAGGTTGGAACAAAAAGTGTGCAGTAAGCCATATCCGAGAGACCTGACAACATGATTTTAATTTTTGGGAGAAAGATTGCGAGAAAAGATTTCATGTTAGCGACAGCAACGCAGTGCACCCTAATCTTTTAATAAATACCAAACGTTTGGTTCGATACCCATCGCCATAAAAAATACACCTACATGCATCATGGTGTCGACGTACTCTACAGGGGAACTTGACAATGGGTGACAGGTATGACCACAGAAAAAGTGGTTCGATGTAGGTGTGTTATGTTCAGACTAACCCTCAAACGCACCCGTTTTATTTTTGTTGTTCACCGCAAAGCAATTCTATGTTCAACTTCATTTTCAGCGTCTTGTCACACAACGCTATCCGGGATATATCATTGGAAGCATTCAGCGGTCTGGAGAATCTCATGATTCTGTAAGTTAAAACTCTGCTTTCATCTACCTTCTTTTTTGTAGCCAAGATTTTCCGTCGATACGAAGAAAAACGTGCAAGAAAACACAACTGTTTAATATACTTTCACCTCGATTATGATTCTTCGTGCTACTTTACTGCATTAAAACAGCAAGCACCTTGTGCTTAAGACTCCAAGCTTTCCGTTATCTACAACGTATATCGCACAATCAAAAAAGAACAAGCTGTTTCAGTCAACTAGAATATCAAAAGGGCTGTGTTTGAGCAACATTTTGCATGGACGACAGTCGCTGTTCTCGTCCAGCAGAGCTGTCAAATATTTTCAGAATTTTCGTGGCGCCTTTTCTAGCCGGTTAGAAGGACTTTTGATCGAACACACAGGATAAACGTAATTCTAGATAGGTTAGATTCGCTTGGGAGGGTTCTTGTTAAAATAATTGTGAGGAAAAGATTACGTGGCATTTCATTAAATTAGTAATAAAATAATTCGGTTGGCAAAACAGGAAAACTGTTACCTCTGCCAATTTTGGGGCGCTTGTTGAATTCTATGGTTGTATCCCCTTTTTTTGTTCTCGTTGTGGCTGTAAGACTGTGATGAAAACTATAAAATAACAAGCCCACTAAAACCAACTTGCAGGGATCTGAGGAAGTGCGCCTTACAAAGACTACACCCGAAACTTTTTCGACACCTCGACGCCTTGACAAGCCTGTGAGTAGCACTTTCTCTTACTTTGGAAGTTGAAGCATGCACACTGCGAACTTTTTGTTGCTCCAGGGCCTTTAGCTAATAAAGTGGTGCGGATAAGCTACTAGGTAATTTTTTCGCTATATTTTTATCACTATCGTATCGCACGTTGGTACAGTACTGTTTCAGACTATTAGACTCTATGAAGTCAAAATTCAGAGTGCGGTGAAACTAAATTAATGTACAGCACTCAATATTGCCAATGCAGCAACAATCAACGTTCACACACATGGAGCAATAAAATCTACAGCGCATTGTCCGGCAATTATCTTCCGCTGGTAAAACTATGTACTCTGTAACACTTGCTGCAAATATAACCATAGTTGATGTTAAAAAAAATACGTCTTTTAATTAAGTATGGTTACCCTTGAATCTCACGAAAAAGAAATTCGCCAAGTGTACAAACTGTGTGCGTATTCCGACTAATCTCTCCGGGCCAATCGCAGACGCTTACGTACTTTGCTTTATCCTGTGACATTAACTAGTACAAGGATGACTTGACGCCCCGACAAAGGTCCCCTCCCACCACCTGTTAGTGACTTCACAGTCGACCACCCGTTTGGTAAATTATAAAATTTGTGTAGGAATCAGAACATTGTGGCAAGGCTACATTTTGATGGACCACACCATTTTGAACTGGCTAAATTACTTCGGCCGCAAAACCACGTCCGGGATATACAACACAACTCAAAAAGCCTCACTCTTTTTGAAGTGACCCCAAGCAAACAGGTCGCAGCAGTAGTTTCATTTGGCAGGTCTGGCAAACAGTGCTTGCACGGCCTGTCATCCATTCAGCCTGTCATCCAATACACAACTACATAGCAGTTTGGCATTGATTTTATCCTACTGCAAACCAGGCTTCCGGCTTGCTAAAGACGCCTGTCTTCCTGCAAATCAAGTTTATTCGATACTACGTTTGTACAAAACCATCAGAAGCTCATAATTTGTTTCCGTAGCAAACGAGCAGCTACCTTCTTCATTTCCAATTGCGAAGTTGACATATGCCGCAAAGTTTTAATCATTAACAGTGTAACAGAACCCTAAGTGGTTTTGTGGTATTTGGTGGGTTGAAACACGAATCAGTATTTTTGTGTTTTAATTCGTGTGATAAAGCTGCAATCCTTGCACCAACCGAGTTCGCGAAGCTGGAAGCGAAATCTGAGAGAACGTTTAGACACATCAGAGGAAAATTACTAATAAACAAGCTGTTAAATCTCTAATATTGCTAGAAAATGTGAAAATTCAGCATCATAGCTTCATCATCATCAGCCTATCTACACCCACTGCAGGGCAAAGGCCTCTCCCATTACCCTTTAATTATCCCGGTCCTGTGCTAACCTCGACAAATTTATCCCGGCAAACTTCTTGATCCCATCTGCCCATCTAACTTTCTGCCTCCCCCTGCCACGCTTGCCTTCTCTAGGAATCCACTCTGTTACCCTTAATAACCAACGGTTATCTTGCCTTCGCATTTCATGCCCTGCCCACACCCATTTCTTCGTAATTTCTACTAATAAGTCCTTTATACGCGTTTGTTCTCTGACCCACTCCTCTCTCTTCTTGTCCCTTAATGTTACACCTATCATCTTTCGTTAGATTGCTCATTGCTCATTGCCCATTGCTCCTTGCTCATTGCTCTTTGAGCAACGAGCAATAGCTTTTCCACTACTTAAATTGTGTATTAGGGGCCTCGCTGCGTCATTTTTTTCCTCCACTGAGCGAGAAGCAAAACGCAAGCGCCAAGAAATGCAATCTTACACGCAAATTTATGAATTTTTTTCCTGTATTAGATAAAGATGAGCCACATGTAGTTGCACGAGTGAGGTTCGGTCAACGTAGTTTATAAATATAACCAAACCACTCTTTTTGTGTTCTTATTGCGATCTGAGTTTTCTATTCCCATTTTGATTGTTCCTACTGTCTCATTGGAATTGTCTTCAAATTCCTAGAGCTTTCGTTCTAATTTTATTTCGTTCGTGCTGGTCGACAAACAGCCCTTGCAGTATTTGTTTAAGGGAAAGTGCAAGAAATGAAGTAAGCTCGCACTAACGTGTAAGCCTTGAAAGTAGCGAAGCTGCACGCAACCTTCACAAACATCATACCGGTTTAACTCCATGATTGTACCACCATTGCTGCTTCTCCGCTGCCGCAATGACCTTTACTCCATATTTGTTACTATAAGCACCAGCTTCTTTCCTTTTTTTTTGGAAGTGATAATCAATGGGGATGACCTTGGAAGGCCTTACGCTATGACGTGTCTTTCTCTTTCCAAGCAAGTATTATCGCGATTACGGCGAACACGAGTTTATTTTTTCACCAAACTTGGCCAATCTTCCTACGTGGGCATGCTAGGATTGGCAAACGGGCGCAGGGGACGCTGGGCTGTCGCCGCCAGGCACACACACACGAGTGCTCGGTATTTCCTGCATTTTATTAACTGCCGAGTGGTCGCCGCGATGAACGCACTCACGTGCAGAAGGCTTTTCTTGTCATTTGTAACTGCGGACACGAAACTCTGACAATTTGCTAAAAAGCTTCGCTGTTAACGAGCGATCACAGTATACACACTGCGTGGTGGGATAAAAGTAGCAGAGATTGACAATGGCTAATTCTCGGTTTTGGTTCTATTGCAAAGTCGACTTCGAATATGACGTGCATATAAACAAGATGTCAAAGTCTGGTTCACTGAACACGTGGCTTCCTGTCTAAATACGTTCTGTTGTTTTCGATTCCATGGCTGGTTCGGTGCTTGGCTGGGCGAATATTGTGCTTGGACAACTCGTATTGCCGAGCAAGTGTAGGCGGCATTCGATTACATTAAGTCAATGCTCGCTAAACGATCTAGGAACCTTACGACATCAAAGCCATCAGAGCCCGATAGTCAAAAATACGTTTGGAAGTCTAACTCAAACTCTTATAGATGCAGTGAATGGTACTAAGTAATAGTACAGATGCCGATCATAAAGTAAAACTTCATTGAAGATCTCTGAGAGCGACAGGGAACGTTTCTGTTTCTTTGTGCGAGACAAGAACTGCTCCAGGGATGAAAGAAACCGTACGTACTTGAACTTAATGCGTTGTTTGTGGTAAGAATAAGTCCCATGGGCACTATTGAGCCCCCGCCAAGTCCTCCATATAATCCAGTGGCAGTGGCAGCAGCTCACTTGTGTAAAATTTTCTAGCGTCAGTTGCCTGCTTCTAATAGCAAATGCTTGACGTGGGCGAAGCTTTACTACCCAACTTAGGTATGAACTTAAGTGCAACTGCATTGCAGAGATAGGTAAAGTAGTTTGCACTATGCAGTACGCCGTGAGCCAATCGATGACTTCCGCAATAACGAGGACCACACTGCCCGAAGTTGTTGACTACCAGAAAAAATTCTGGACAAACCCCTCAAGATCCTCAAGAGGGCATCCATGACTGAAGGAACGAAAGCGAGCCCCCAGCCATCCCCTACCTATTATACATAACTCATCAATCGATTGATCAATCGATCGATGGATCAATCAAACAACCAATCCATCAATCAATCAATAAACCAAACAAGCAATCAATCAATCAATCAATCAATCAATCAATCAATCAATCAATCAATCAATCAATCAATCAATCAATAAATAAATCAATAAATAACTAAATGAATCTCCCGCTGACAACGCGAAACGTACGTCCCTCTCAATAGGAGTCAGACTTCAAAGCGGTTGAGAACTCTCGGCATTGCTTCCTTCTGTGGGGCTTGACAGGAAGTCCCTTTTATTTTTATACCACAATATCACCGCTTTTGCAAAATAACTCGGCTTTCGAGGTGCGTGAGTATAGCGACAACCGGGAACATGTGCCATCCTTTCTAGTACTCTACGAATTAGGGCGAAAGCCTTAAATGTGTATTTTTCAAGTATGCGCGTTCTGGGAGGCCGTAAATCGTAAGGGTCAAAAAATAGGAGCGCGAGCTGGGGATAACGCACCATAAAGGGGAAATATGGGTGCTGGAGAAGCGTCCAATGAGGGCCCTGAGAAACGACGATAGAGCGTGGCATCGTAGGAGTATAAGACGCTGACGCACGTGCAATACGAGCTGCATTGAGAGTCGAACGTGCCGACTGGGGTGAACAGGACACTACTGGCAATGGTTCGTTAGCAAGCTGAACCAGCATCGGCGGCTTCTTGCGATGGCTATGGAGTGGAACGAACTTCAGGGGGAGCTGTCCAGGATGGGGTCAGGAGGCGACGGGTGCGGCTGTAGAGTTGCGCAGGAAGTTGAAGAGCCAATCAAAAGAATTTGGACGAACTAAGCTTTCGCCTTCACGTGCTGAGAAAGTTCTAAGCATGCCCAATAATGTTCTAACCGTGAACAATATCACTCTAACTTCGCTCTAGCTTACTCCGAAGCAGCGGGTTTTCTGCAACCAGTGAGTGCTGCGTGGTTCCTTGAAGTACCAAACAGTGCAGATGGTTCTTTTTACTGGAACACATTGAGGAATTACAATATCAGATAATTGGGTATACATTGATGCAACTCCGCATTGTCCACAGGTTTGTTCGGTCAACATGAATTTCAACTTGAAATGTGCGCAACAAGAAAGTGACGCCCAGCACAGAGCTGGATTTGAAACAAATCAAGGGACATGGGGCAAAATTTGCTACTCTGAGCACGTGGTCGCGGGTTCGATTCCCGGCCGCGGCGGCCGCTTTTGTGATGGAGGCAAAAAGCAAAAACGCCCGTGTGTACGAGCTTTCGGCGAACGTTAAATATCCCCAGGAGGTTAAAATTAACGCCCGTGTGTACGAGATTTCGGCGAACGTTAAAGATCCCCAGGAGGTTAAAATTAATCCAGAGCACTCCACTGTGGCGCACCTCATCGCCTGCGCTGCGTCGGTGCTTTAAACCCTATAATCAATCCATCAATGAAAATTTGCTACTGATACTACAAAGAAAGCTTGTTTGGAGGCTCTCGCTAGGGTGCGACGTATAATGTGTTTAACTATAAATGATAGCTACTCATTTTTTTTTCGTTTATACGAAAAAAAATGTTTCGGACATTTTTATTCACTATTAAAGGTCACGGTAATCAATCTTTATTAAACGTTATAAGTTCCGTAAGGCGCAAGGTATTAGTGAGCTTGCCCAGTTCTTTTTTTTTTTTTTTTGTTCGAGCATAATTGTATTAGTATAGCAGCAGCAAATGCCCATATTGCGAGTTTTGTTGCCCCGTTCGTTGCTGTCGCCTCTTAATTATTTTCTTTGTAATTCTGCAACCATTCTTTAGCCTCTAAACAATATGAGTCACGTACAACTCACATATCTTGATCTCAAAACCACAGCTTTTGCAAAGTACAAAGATGAACGGAATAAATAGATAAATAATGAAGAAAATATTTATATTCCCAAGCATTTTATTAGAAGGCCAAAATTTTTAACTTTACCATAGGATAATCGACACCGCAAAGACTCCCTTCGTTTCAGGTAGGTACATCCGTTCGGCTTTTACTTCAGTATCGCATCACAGGACGCAATCGCTGGCTACTTGTTCATTTCAGCCGCTATGAATTGTTTACGTGGTATTTTATCTGGTGCGTGTGATCCAAAAGTAAAGGGAACACGCAGGCAGAGGCGAAACTGGGCAAAACTGCATAACAGCGAGATCTATGAGTAGATACGCCACAGAGAGTGACCATGCGTTGACCAATCCGGCTGTCTCATTTGGATGTTCTCACGCTCTCCATACCACCGCCTGCACCGAACGTTCTTTGTTTATCTTTCGGAGCCCCTGTGCTTTTGCGTATTGCACATTGTGCCTGTACTGGAATCGAGTGATCGCACTAAGTTATTGTAACCATGACCTTGTGAATACGAAAAACGGTAGGGTTTATGCACACCGTAGCTGCATCTGCAAAAATAGATGCAGCATATTGAGTGACTACGATTTCGCTTAGGCCCTCTGGGGTCTTGGTCTTCCGCTGATATTTCGACACACAGGCATTTTTTTACTTTTTTCTTTAAAGAAAATGGCGTAGCTTCCACTAAGCCGCGGAAGACTTGAACCATTCCGAAGCCGGAGGATTTATTTCTATATAAGCACTGAAGGACACACCACCACGCATTGCATTAGGTTTGAAATTGTTTATTTACATGTTCCGTCGTCGCTTTACAGTGTTGTAGTAGTACTCATCGTCATATCCATCTGTGTCGTCGTCTTCTTCATTTTATAAACGTGGGAAACAGAGCGAATAAACCGTACGCCGAGTAGAACACCCACACACGGCGCTGTGTGTTCTACTCTGTGTGTGCATCGCGTTTATTCGCGCTGTTTTCCACGTTTTTAACATGAACCCACCAGCAGACTTACGTACCATTTTGTCTTCCTAATCCATGAATGGCGAACCCGAACCATTTTGTCCCTAGGCTTTCAGGTTTTCTGTGAATACGAATGCGTCAGCACGCGCTAGAACCAGCGGCAACCGGCTTCGCGAACTGGGCGTCTGTAGCGCGAGCTGTCTTGTGCTCCTGCGTAGACGCACCAACGCACGTGAATTGTTCTCTTGATCTTTTTAGAGAGCCTCGCGCAAGCCTGGACGCCGCCTTGCTCTCCTCGTGCGACGCGTGCTCACGTGCACGGTAATCGGTGGGAGTTACTATGACCGAGTTTTTTGATGACGCCGCTTACCGCAAACATTACGGCCAGCAATAACAGCTCCGCTGTTGAAAAACGGCCGCACCAGTCGGGACTGAACCCGCTTCACCGGGTTCAGCACCACAACGCCTTAGCAACTGAACCAAGATGATTGTTTGAGGAGGATGAGGCGACTGATAGCGATGACTGCCGCGAATAACATCACGATGTCGTAGTTCCGAGTGAGTTGCGACTGCCCGTCTCTCAACTTACATTTTATTTCCTCGTGTTGTCCGCAGGTGGCTTGATGAAAATTCGATCGAAAGTTTGCATCCGGAAACCTTCGCCCCGCTCAAGAACCTGGAAATACTGTGAGTGGCTCCGCGGGAAAAACAATACGTTTACCATAACGTGACCATTGTTATTGTCAGAGAAACTTCAGAAGAAGTGTCACGTACGCAATAAGTCACGCCTGTTTTCAGGTCGATAACGAGAAACCATCTTTCCCGACTGTCGTCGCCTTGTTTCAGCGGTCTCGGAATGCTGATCACGCTGTGAGTACATGACTCTCTTTTATCGTAGCAGAATGCGCCATAACGCAGTTAGGCCCCTTCTACGGAAAGCGAATTACTTAAGCGTTTTGAGCCCGGTCTGTAATATCAATGCTAAACCCGTTTGTCATCCTTTTCGGCTCACACGATTACAAATATGTTTCTCCCTTCTTGATAATTAAATACGTTGCTGCAGCTTACCTGGGTATCTCATGCTTGGCTTAAACGTGAGCAGAAACATACGCATCTTTAATTTGCCGTCATTTTTTTTTCTGCATCGTTCCTCGCAGTTATTCCCGTTTTCTCTTGCGGCGGCGTGCTGCCTCACGTTAATATTTCATTACCGATTGGGTCGGACACACGTGCAGTGCGTAAATGAAATTGGCTGACGACTTCAAGTCGATTTTCAAAATGCTGTTACGCGTGTTACGAGGTACCTGTAGCCGGTGGAAATGTAACAGAATTATTTCTGGTGTATTCCAGTGCCATTGGGGCGGCCAGCAGGTCAGTTGCTGCGTGTACAATTCAATAATGCAAAGGACGAGCAGAAGAATTAAGAATTCATCGATGTAAACACTTGGCGTTAATGCTATATTGGAGCGCACCTGTTGACCGATTTCGTGAAGATCTAATAAGCTCATTCATTATTTATGCAATACATACTGCGGTTCGCAAGGCGTAGCTGAAGGATCGCGGGTTTGCAAACATATTAGCGTAAGAGAGATCAGATATTGAGTTTTAGATAACAAGCAAAATTAAATAGCGACATGTCCATACGGGCAGGATATCAAATGCAAACACTGTTCTTTGTGGATAACGCTTTGAAATGGAGCTCCTTTGGGACACATTGCACGAAAAATAACGCGGCCATATCGGTTTTTTTATGATTTCGGTGCTTGCTGAAGGCTTAGGCTATGTCGAGCTGACGGATAAATAAACAAAATTAAGCATCAAGAGCAAATTGTTGGTTCAGCGAGAAAGTTCAATCGAACATACTCTCTTGTAAACGAGACCTCAGTGTCACTTGGCTCATTTTTGAAGCTAGGTTGATATTCGCGGCACTGCACAAGAAATCCAGGCCCCGAATATTTGCAAAGCGCCATACACCAGCTATTCGCACAGCCTGTCCTAGATACCCAGCTCGTAGTTTGAAGACTCCAAGGCCATGATCGGATGACTTTTGTGTATCATTTCAGGAACCTGGCCTACAACAAGATTCGAAACCTGGACGAACCGTTCATCGGCCTAGACGAGCTACTCAACCTGTGCGTACATACACATATAATGAATTATCTGTTTGTAAGCTTGGAAAAATTGATTTTGTGTCTGAGGAAAGTTGTGAGAGAGTGTTCGATTGGTTTTACGACTGCGTGGAAATCTGACCTTAGCACCCGCGACATTTTTTTCTCGACAGTATTCAAGCTGTTCCTATGACTGATTACGAAGTCTCGTAAGAGTCACTGAGCAAGCGTCTTCAACGGACTCTTATACTGAGCAAAGTATTTACCGTCAAAACTTCTTTGCAGATATCACGAATCCATGATACCCATTCATGGCGTTTATTGTTTTCAGAAGAAAGCGGTAGACCATAGTATCAAACAACGTTATTCTACCAATATATTCCTCAAACACTGGGAACAGCCATTGCTAACAAAGTATTCTGAATGTGTAAGACAAGAGAAAACGATTCAGAGCCTCAAACATTTGCTTCGATGCCTTTTTTGTGGGAGTGCGGCACCTGTTTTGTAGCTTTCAGCAGACAACTAAAAGTCTGTTATAGGTAGCAGAGCCAATTCTCATTATTTTCATCGCTACACTAACGGGAAGGTGGCAGATAATTGCTCCCATTTTACAAAACAAGGTGAAATCAAAAGTGAGATCTAAATATTTCGTTCAGGATATTGTTACTCGGTAACATACTATCTTTAGGATCTGTAAATTATTGGTGGGGAACTCTGTTTACGCACTATTTTTTTCTTTTTCGCATTTTTGCTTTCAGGGACTTAGAAGGAAACCTGATTGACGACATTCCTTTAGACACCTTCTGGCCATTGAAGAGGCTGCAGTCATTGTGAGTGCGGCCACCTTCTAGTTATAAAATAATGAATGTTTATAGCACTACTCTTCGGGTCAGAATGGTTAACTGCACTTTACCAATCGAAAATTCACAATGAAACTAAACTAAACACCTTACTACAATCACTCAGTCATGTTTCTTGGCGATAACGCTGATCGGCCCCTGCCAATCGCACAAGCAAGATTTTATGACGTGGTATAATAGTTCCCGGAAAAGTCAGTGGGGTGTCCTCACAGCTTGACGTGTTTTCAATGATATCTCGACAAGTGACCGAAAAAAATTGGTATCATTGTTATGGAGACAAAGCAGGCTTTGCAATGCACCAAATTTCCATATTCTTTTCATAACGCCCTCAGGCGTACTTTCAAAGGGAAGTTTTGTGTCCTTTCTGGTTGTTTTGTTATGTTTGTGCACACATTTATGGTCCTAGCGTGTTGCTCCGGCCAACTGTTCCCGTCGGTGTTCCTGTTCTTGTAGCTTTTGTTCATTACTGGTATTTTTAGTTTCAGGTGTACCCATTCTGTGTATAGCGATGTTATATCAAGGGACGTTTTTTTTTCTTCAAGGAATATGAAGAAGAACCCATTTCGAACAAGTTCACCGCAGGTCTTCGCACCGCTTCAAAACCTGACGCACATGTAAGCAGTAATTTGTCTACTTAGCTTCTTCTTTCAATGGCTGGTAATTTCCTTGATAAGGTTTTCAACGGCAATGCTTAAACCGTCATAATTCATTCGATGCGATTCAAGTGTACGGCATCAGTAACAAATTTCATAGGTAAGTGTCGTGACATCATTGACTGCAATCTCAACTAATGCACATAATGAATGGGGCAATTGTTTATTCAGTACCACTTACAACGAAAGAGAACATGCATTACAATGTTTTAGAGTTAGTCGGTGGCATGTCCAGCTTAGAATTGATTACTCATCAGCGCCTTCTTTCAGTTCGATGAAGAAATCTGTCTTTTTGTCGAACTTATTGGAATGAATGCACACTGCAGATGCATTAATGCACCTATTCCTTTAATGTTCTTCGTAAGATTTACAAGAAACTATTGTTTTAGTCAGGAAACACCACCCTCACAAAAATTTAATTGTATTGGTTTCTCCAGCGTTTCCGAAATATCTGCGTCGTCTTGCATCTTCTGAGTCAGCAGACACAAATGTTAAGAACTTAAATGTTAAATCATTATTTACGCTTTCCTTTCACTTTGTTTGACGCTTGTATAACCCGCAGAAGAAAAGTCCTTTGTCAGTGACAACGGAATTATCAAATACAGCTCTGCCTAGAATAGGCATATTTTGCAAATATTTGGCCAAGCTTCCCCCACTTCAAACAAAATTAGGCGACTTTTTGTTTCATTTCGCTATTTATTCCCTGTTATTTTTCTAACCAATATTTATATGTATACATTTATAGCGATTGTGTTAACTTTGTCAGCTATGCAATTTTGTGGAGATAGGCCGCATTACACTGTTAGCTTTGGAGCGTTCGGCAAAGAGGGCTTACGCACCAAGAAATAACGCATGAGACATCTTCGACGACTTTCGGTATGGTGATATAAATATTGTTGAGGTTGTGCGGCCAACTTGTGTTGATACGTGCGTTGTTGTTCGGTTCAACTATCACTGCCACTTATTATCCAATTATAGAAAAATACTCCCCCCCCCCCCCCCCGTAATCGTCTGGACGTTTGGTTGTGTTTGTCCTTTGTCGAGCAACGTTTTTAAGCAAAAAAAAAAGCACAACACAAGAACAGAGAGGCTAACACATGGGCGATATCATTGCTCGACTGTTTTACTACTACAGTCGTTAAATAATTTTTCCCATCAATATTAATTCCTATGGCGGAAAAGTAAATATAAATAACGACTCTTCTACCTGAGGGTTTTATCATATCCGCAAACTAAAGCAAACCAACCCATGAGTATTATATTAACATTGTCGTTGTTCACACTTGTGAAGCCATCAGAATCTTTCGACGCACACTTTTGTGTCTTAAACTCACTTAGTAGTGCACCATTGCAGCGGTCAGCTCCAAGCATCAAACTAAAATGTTTATTTGTGCTTTCGCACACTTGTGTTTTTGTTTCCCTAACCTGCAGGAAAGAGGTTTAATTTCGTGATTTTGCTACGTGTAGCTGAATAAAAAAATAAAAATTGCATAATATAGCAGCCGTAAGTTTAATGTCATTGTTAAAGTTTGTTGTGACATTTGTACAACGTGTATTTGAAAACAAGAGTGGCTGTGTTCTTACAAATTCTCTTGTAGCATTCTCTCTCTGTTCATTTGCCTTGTGTGTAAACAGGTATAGACTTATGCCGTAAACTTCTGTCTTGATAGCATCGTGTTTAGGCCCTGCGTTTTAGTGACTGCATAATGAGCCTCCAACTACATGCGAACGTCATTACGGGCAAAGCCTGACAGGGTACTACAGCGAAATTTGATCGGTTACTGACGCTTAAATCTTCACAGCAGCAAGATTTGTTGTCGGTCTAGCTGGCCTCATACTGGAACAGCGATGGGACTAGCGAACAAAAAGATGACACGCAGAAAGAAAGACTTGCGCTCTTCCTGTGACCTTTCTTTCTGTGTGTCGTCTTTTTGGGGGCTATTCTCATAGCTTTTCAAATCTTCGTAAGAGTTTCTGACTGGCTGGAAGACCGTTGCCATCGCTTTGCAAAGTAAAAAGAAGAAATTACATATCTACGTACCAAATAAGCATATGGAATTTTCAAATCGCTTAAATGACTTCAACGAGTGAGTTTCCGATGCACGCACGTGTCCTTGCCTGATGCATTGGGCCAACCATTTCCCCACGTGGCAATCCCACCTGGGAAAATGGTTGGCCGCTTACGGCACGTGGTGCTTTTAACTGCGGTGGGACTCAAAAATGCTGCCGTAAAATAATATTTATGTTTTGTTTTGTCCCGACAAGAACCTGCGCGCAGTTATGATTTTCCGGAGTCTGCACACAGTCCTCGTATCGCCGGCCCTACTCGCTTAGACATTCCTCGAATAATCGTGTGTTATCGCTTCCCATAACCCACAATGCGCGATGGTTTTGGAACCCAACGGCTGCGGGTATAGACGATGCCCAGACAAACGCTGCTGCATGCGATTCGCCGGCTCTCGACTATAAAGTTTGCCTGTTTGATTGCTTCTGCTACGTTTCTTCTCGACGATATATACGGGAGCAGAACTTCGCACCACTAAATTTTATTGGTTGAAGTGCCTTCACATGGCACGGAGCGGGTTAGTTTACTGACTGTGTTTGTTCTTGCGAATTTAGCTCATGAATATGCTGCCGACGGAACGCCGGGAAGGCAATAAAGTAAAAATAAACTAGAGAGCCTGCGAATGGAATGGCGCAGCTCTCGGCCACGATTTTTAAAGCTCAAAACGCGCTGGTTTCTCAACAGCCGCGAGCTACCGACTGCAAAAAGAAACAAACAGGGGACCATACGAGCAAGTCTCAGGCCATTGGGGTTTACGATAAGAACTTCTGTTCTGGCTCTGCAAAAAGAACGCCACGCACACTGTCGCTCATACATAAAACGCAAGCGCGTTTTGTGCTGCACCGTAAATCGCATGCCTATCTGAATTACTCTTTTCTGTGCGTCGTGTCGCTTCTTTGCCGTTTTTCGCAGCTACTTGAGCGACTTCAGCATGTGTTCGTTGGTGCTCCACGTTCGGGTGTGCGAACCTCGTGGGGACGGCATCAGCAGCCTTGCGCACCTTCTCGACAACGTGGTGCTGCGGGTGTCCGTCTGGGTGGTGGCAATCGTGGCCTGCGCCGGAAACCTCCTAGTGCTTGTCGGAAGAGTCATGTTCCGAGAGCACAACGAGGTGAGGATGGCCCGGGGGAGTTTCAACGCACCGCGATGTGCTGCACTTTTTGTAAAGGTTCCCACACTTCCGTGGAGAGTTTTGTATTCCGTTCACTTCGTTTTAAGCCCCTGTTTGATTCGAAAATTTTAATTTGTGCACGAGCGTTCTTGGTCATGCATCAATGTTCCGAATGAATTTGCGCGTCTTTACTTTGCGGTGTGGTACCTTTAGCTGGATTTGGGCTGGCATGTAAGTTCAACCAAATGTTCTGTGGTGAGAAAGAAATACCCTATAACACAAGTGCGCTGGGGTTTGAACGTGCAATGTAAGAGATTTGTGTCTTTAAGCCAGACATTTCGATCACACGTGTGTATGTAACGGCGCATCATCATGTTCGCAAATACCTCCAGCATTCACACAGAACGCTGATGATGGTGTTAGCGATTGCGATGGGTTTGAGACATCTGTGTGCGTAGATATTAGCAAGCGTGCGTAGATATTAACACAGAATGCTAAAGATAGCGTTAATGATTGCGATGGGTTGTCTTAAATCTGTGTATGCACCAGCGTGCCTCACTGCACCTCATCATCTCCCGCAGTTGTCATATCCATCTCTATACTTGCAACCGCGCTTTGAACGAAAAACAATTTCCCAAATCCCCACCTAAAGATCTTCAACCAGCGCTCACGTATGTCTTCCAGCATTAGGAAAACCCCATCTCCACCGCTAGCCTTCCACTTAATTTGTCTGTATGCGACGAACTATGTTATTATCACACAGTGATACGTAGGCCCGGTACTGGCGATGTATTTTCCCCACGTGTGTACATTCATACGTCAAAAAATAAGCTGTACGGTCTAATATACTTGACCTTGATAGGTCCTCCCTGGTAGCGCACTGGCTAAGAAAAAAAAAACAGTGTTTAAACCAGTTTGGCCGCCGACCAGGCACCAACCAATTTTTTTAATCGTTTATTAAAGTACCTGTTCTTGTAGCATTATACAATATTTTTGTTTTTTAAGTTATCAAACTGTTAGCATCACTTTACCCACTATAATCCCACTTCTATTTTCCCGTAGTATTAATTCGTAAGCTTTTTCGTAAAATTTTTCTCTTGCACAATCTTCGCGTTCTCCGAGCGCTCGAATTACGCCATTACAGCTATGCAGCTGCCATTGATCGGCTTCATTTTAGCTGCAGAAATGAACAGTCGATGGCCAGTTATAAAAAAAATGGCCACAAAAGTAAAGCAGAATCAAAAGGCGGATCTGGGACGACGAGCAAATCACGCGGAGCCGCTCCTTGCTAGCGATAACTACAGCTTCCACAATGCTCCCAGACGCGAAGGAAAGAGTGAAAGCGTTTATCGGAACTGTTTCAGACTCCCTTTAAGCCGAAAGCCTTAAGTACCCTGTACTGCGAAAAAATCATGCTCCCCTTTGTCAAATGACGACGATGGTTGAACGGGATGCTTTCTCGTGACGGGTTCTTTGCTTGTCGTCTAAGTGTTCCAAACCGCCTGAACGTGTCGAAATGGAGCCGGAGAGACGCCGGATCCATAACGCGAGAGACTCCAGTTCTATTCCGGGTATCAGAAGGGATTTTCTTCACTCCAACGTTTCCGCGTTGCAGATGACTTCATTGAGAAACATAAAGCTTCGCTTTGGAACCATCGTTATTTTTGCTCGTTAGATGAAATAACAGCGTCGACCAACCGGCAAAGAGCAAACTAAAAATGCTTTTAAGTTTATAAGAGATTTGCCCCCGAGCCTTCAGAGCGGAATGTGAGTTCTTTATCACCGCGCTAAGGATATGCGACGACAGTCGGGTAACCAAAGTTATATTAAGCGTGTTTTCACGAGAGATCAGACACGCGTGTCCGGTGGACATCTTTGATTTCGACCACAATTTTATATATAGTGCCTTGAGCACACGGCAAAACCTATCTGAAGTTATTCTGAAGAAACAAACTTTCCCTTCCACACACACACAAAAAAAATCAGAATGTCGGCTCGGGTCCCTGGCGCGTCGAGCGGCTCACGGGAGATTTGAAGCTTCTACCGCTGTAAAACAAAAAATACTGCAGCGATCGCCCGAGCTCGTCTTATGTAAATACTTTGCATACTCTCAAATAATTTACCGCATTCGTGGCTGGCATGCAGAGGGAAGTTTTGTAATAAAAAGTCCCAATATGTTGACGACGGTCAACTACTAGGATGTCGACGAAAGATGATAGTCGACTGGCGCCCCTGCCAAGTAAATGCCTTCCTTCGCTTTGCAGCTCACCTCCCACGCCCTTCCTCTCCTTTCTCGTTCTCAACAAGATAACACGCTAGAGGGTTCCTCAAGTCAATTTAAATTTATCGCTTTCCACTGCGCTAAGTCGGTTGCCTCGATGCCAGCCCTGCCGTGCGGCGGAGACGCGCGTGAATCGGGGCACCCTACTACAACGTTTATAGAACCGCGTTGCCTTACTACACGAGCGTTCCAAGCGGAACGTGGAACCTATCTAATCGAACCTTTCGTTGCTGTTCCTGTTTGATTTCTTAAATGCCGCGAGGAGCTATTGCAGCGCGGGCAACAGCAGCCGACGGTTTTCTGTCCTTGATGTAGTATTCAATTCGTTATCGGAAAAACCAAGCACCGATGCATTTTGAATCAAGAAACACTGCAAATATCACTTATGTATTGATTTTCTCCCTTATATTTGCGTACTGTCTTGTTCCTGTTTAACAATGTTGACAAGTATGAACATTACACCGGACTCAGACGTTTAGATTGGGCTATGGGTATGTAAGACTATTGCGCAGATTTTGTTTCACTTGGGCGGGTGGATGAATCGAGTCGTAGACAGACAGAGAAACCAAAATTTTTGCGTTTTAGAATCCCAATAAAGACTATCATCTTTAATAGAAAACTGATCAAGCGTGGATACTCCCAAAGCATTTTCGGCGATTTTCCTACGACGTCCAGAATCTTGTTTGTGCGATAGGTGACCGCTGACTTATGCCACCGCCAAGTTAATGGGAATTGGTAGTGGGGCCACTAGTTCTTTTTGATCGTACCACTGTATTGCTAAGGTGCAGTTAACACTCCTGTAACTACGCTTTCGTGTCGGCCTTTTTACGTCAATACTGCCCATATGGCGTCACAGGAATTCATAATTTGAGTTTTTGAATTTTAAATACGCTTTTTTGATTACATATTGCCTTTCGCGGCTGAAATGAATCTGAGGGAGTTTCCGAAACCTAGTTACTTCAAACTAAGCAAAGCCGTCTGTTTTCTGTGTGGCTCCTTTAAACCTAAGCAAAGTTCACCCCTTGGAGACTAACGAGGTTCCCTTCTTTGCGGTTCTCGCGCACAGGTTCACTCCTTCTACATTAAGAACCTCGCCCTGGCCGACCTCCTGATGGGCGTGTACTTGCTCATCATAGCGGCGCACGACGTGCGCTTCCGCGGCGAGTACATCCGGCACGACTTCCGCTGGCGTCGTTCCTGGAGCTGCAACGCGTGCGGCCTGCTTTCGACCGTGAGCAGCGAGGCGTCCGTGTTCACACTGACCGTGATCACGGTGGACCGCTTCGTCTCTATCCTCTATCCGCTCTCCATCAAGAAACGCACGCGCCGATCCGCCTTCTGCTGCATGCTGTGCGTCTGGCTCACCACCACGCTCATGGCGGCAGTGCCCATGCTTCGGCCGGACTACTACGGCGAGGACTTCTACGGGAGCAACGGCGTCTGCCTGCCCCTCCACATACACGATCCAGGCACCAAAGGTATGGACACTGTTGCGGACATGTATCCCTCAAACGCTATTATGTTTGGTAAAAGAAGTCCTGAAATGTTTGACTACGAACAAACGCTCGCTGATTCCTTTACTAGATGGCCGTGTTCGCCTAAGTGGCCCTATTATCCTTAAGCATGTTATTACGACCAGAAAAAGCTGTCACGCCTGTATGGCTCCGTGATTACCCTCTTCAAGTTTACCGATCATGTAATCTTTCCCCGTCTGACCAAGTAAAGCAGTAGGCCAACCTTTCGGGATGCCAATGAAGCAATTAATGTTCAGTGCACCATCAGCGAACCGGGTAGGATACCTGAACGTTGAAGAGCACAGTAATTTTTGCGCAGCTGTTTCTATAACCAAGACCGCCTACCTAAAAACGCGGCCCTGAAAACGGCCGAAAACGAAAGGTGAGAATGAGACCGTTGCCGCATTATCTTTGCTACCAACGGACCTACTACGCTAGAGATTTTCAGCAATCATATCTCAGTAACCAAAATTTAAGCTATCGCACATTTACTAATAACAAACATGATTGGAGGGAAGCAAAAAGTAAGTTTCGGCTGCATTTCCTGGACTAACGCACATGATGGGCGCACAAAATATGTGCCATCATCAATCTGTTTTATTTTTTCGGAGGCACTGCAGATGTAAGACCATTTGGCGTCAAGTTAAATTAGCAGAAAAAGCGTAAATACCATCATGACTAGAATAGTTTTTGGAGCTGTTTAGGCGCGAAGGTAAACGTCTGCAAGAAGCTACAGGACTGGTGGCTGTCCGGTCCTATCTTGTGAACGTTTACCTTAGCGCCTCAACCTCTCCAAAATGCCTCCAAACCAACTAGCCCAACTACTAGTCCTCGTCTAGTTGACTCGTTGAGCGTAAAGCGTGGCATAGAATGCACCATTACCGGTACGTTATGCACGTTTCTCGTTCTCTTCTCTTACCAGGTTGGGAGTACTCGGCATTCGTCTTCTGCACGGTGAACAGCATCGCCTTCAGCTTCATCGCGTACGCGTACCTCAGCATGTTCGTCACGATCACGCGCTCCAACGTGGGACTGCGCTCAACGCAACAATTGCACGACCGCGCCATCGCCAAGCGCTTCGCCTTCATCGTCGGCACAGATGTCCTGTGTTGGATGCCGATCGTCATTATCAAGATCATCGCAATCGCAGGTGGGTCCTGCTATATCCCGCCTTTATATCGGCAGCAATCGGTAGAAGTTGTAAAAGCAAGGAAACGTGTGAACACTTCGCTCATAGTGGTTTGGGGTTCTGTTTTGTATCACACCTCAATTCCGACTACTCACCTGGAATTATTACACAATATAAAGATCTTCACAGCAAAACTAATCGACTTTACGCCGCTTACGTTACCATTATACAGAATTCGTAATACGCCCTATTTTTAAGTATTATTTAATATTTGTAATATTACCAATATTTATTACATTATTATACAGTATATTGTTTTAATATTAAATAATTCATTATTTTGTAGCTATAATTTAAGCTTTTTTTTATTCAAGCTGCGTATTCAACGAGCTTCCATGGCCTAGTTTAGCAAACCCTTCATAATTCTTTTCAGTTTTTTTATGAGTGCTTCTATCATATCTATTGAATCGCAACATTTAGGTATTGTAATGATAGGGGTAATTTATTCCAGAAACCTTGACGCCGTTCTCGTCTTATTTTGATGCACCTTGAAACATAGTCTTCTTTGAGAATCATGTATTATTAATCAATAATTATAATCAACTAATCAACGAAAAGAAGAAAAGGAGGCGTGGAACGTACATACGCGCTCGCACTAGTGGTTTATTGCTTTGCTTCATCGTACGGCCATTTCTAACCTCAGATATTTGCAACCAAATCTGAATAAAACCTCTCTAGAAACATAATGCCGTGTTTCCCTCTCCAAACTCCTGCCTTCTTTGTTCCTCTTGAGAGCACGGTCAAGTTGTTTCCACATCCTATTAGTGCTAAACAATCTCAGGAGTACTGTTTCTTCCTACGATGTAGGAGCCTTGTCCAATCATTTTAAGAAAGACACAGTACGTACACCTTTTCCTTTCCTGAGCGTGAAGAAACTAATGGCCACTATATTGTACCCTGCTTTCCTTGTTGATTTATTTCTACTGCTAGAGATAGCAATCCTTTTAACTCTAGCTCTTGACCGGCCATATCGTCCAACTCCAAGTTAGTCTCCAGTTATGGCCTGTATCAACCTCACATAGGCTAACCCAATTGATTCGATAACACACACATGCATTGTTCCGCGAGCGGAGTTTGGCTGCAAGCACTAGGTGCTTGTATTAGAAGTGTACTCCATTTCAGCACAGCAGAAAAATGCCTCCGGGGCCATTGGCTCCCTGAAAGACAAATCAATATCATGCAGTAAAAGGCAATTAAAAAGCAATAAAAAACACCATGAACAGCGGCAACATAGATTTAATTTCCTTCTAGCTCGTCCAGTTGGAAATCGTGTTACGACCGCGGATGGGCTCTGAGATGTGGAGATCGAAGTTATAGTACCATTTCGACCGGAATTACTGACGACTGGTAGATATAACTGAACGCGTACTTGAGCAGGCGGTATTCGAAGCTCATATATTCGTAACAGTTTCTTACGAAGTTTTTGTCGATGTGGTGACATCGTTACATTTGTGGAAGGTTCGGTCGCTAAGGAGTTGCGAACCTTGAAACCGGAAGAAGTTCAACTGCAGACGCTTCTGGCACTGAAGCTACTTGGCACGATAATTACAGCTGTTGTCAGTTGGTTCCGCGGGGAAAAAACACCGCGACTTTGGTAAAATTGCATTCGATGTTTAACCCCCGTGAACTTTTACGTGCTTTTTTTTTTGTTTTTGCTGCATGAATCAAACGAGCTGTGACACCAATTCTTGGGTATACTAGTATTCTGCAGTCCGTTTCACGGCTAACGAGAATACCCTGGCTGAACTGGAAACGAATCCCGTTGCGTGGAACCACGGCCGCTCGATGGAAACTAGTTTCCATCGAGCGGCCGTGCGTGGAACATATGTATATTTTATCTTAATATCGTTCGAACAGAACCGCAAGGAAGTTGCTGCCAGAAAGTGAAGATCAGCGTGATGTCTGCCCGTACAAATTAATACACGGTGCAGGAGCCGCGCGCCTCCGACGTATAACAACAATTCATGACTTAAGTTCCTCAGCGCGGCTCTGCGAACTGGGACATGTCGCTGGCTTAGGTCACGGAACGCTTCATGGTGGAACAACTACCTATGTCCCCGCTCGCCTGAACTGAATTCTCAGGAAAAACCAAGTTTCACATGCGGGAAACGAGCTGATAATAAGAACTAGAATCACAAAAAAGCCGTCGTTCGCGCTGCCAGTTGCTGTTGTTGAACACGTTTATTTCACATTTTTATGTCAATCTAAGTGAGAGAATAAAAAATGAGAGTAAAAAAAGAAGAACGGTAAACATAAAAATACAAAGAAGGTAAACGATCTGTCGTTTGACCACTGGCTTCGGCCGTGACGGGCTTTAGTTCCGGCAGTGTGTCCGAGCCGGGAACCGGTGGCACGAGCTTCTGGGTCGTGCATAAACTGGTGTAACGACCGCCAAACTCGTTAGCGACCGCTGCAGTTGTATCCGGGTGTGGTGTAGCCCAGCTCTGAAAGGAATTCGGCTTTATCTCACTCGGGAGTGAGGCCAGAGCCCGAGCTCTGGGAGCCGAGTACAACGGGCAGAACCACTGCAGCTGCTCCAGGTCGGCCCAGGTGCCGCATGGGCTGCACGGTCCAGTTTCGAGCTGGTCCAGAGAAGGGCTGCTTTCCTTGCTTGGGAAGCGCTGCAAAATGTAGGGGGTAAGAGTGGTGCTAGTCTGTACCCGCCGGAGCTTAACTTGCTGCCAGCGGGTAGCATTCTTGCGAAGAAGTGGAAGGATGTTAAGTAAATTGCGTGCGCTGCATAGATAGTTGCGTCGGGGCTGCTGGCTGAAATACGTTATTGCCAGATCTACCCACTCATGGTGCGTTATCACGTAGCCGGATAACCGGTTGGGAAATCGCCCGGGTGGTTTCGACTGCGCGGAGAGAAGTAATTCGCGCGCCAGTCAGTGGGCCGGATCGCTACGAGAAAAAATGGTCTTGAAATTCCCACCGCGATAGTAGGCCTAAACACCATAAAGTAGCTAGGCGAGGGGAAACTTGGCTGCTCTAAATGATTTGAAACCGCCGCCTCATGGGAATTGCTCAATAGTGGCGCAATATGTGACGCCCTGCGGCACAATACGATGCTTGGCGACATGATGAAGCAGCAACTATCACCCGGTAGCATGAGGGGAGGATATTTGTTGGCGCGATGGTCACTACAACTCGAGCCAAGCGTTTTGACATCTGCGCCAGGAGGTGACGTTGTGGCGAACTTCTGTTACGCGCATCGTCGGGAATCCACTCAATGAAAGCTGAGCCTTACGGTTTTCATTACATTCTGTGTGATTTTCAATTGAAAACACTACTACGCTACATTGTTCAAGGTCATTCATCGCGTAGAAAATGACCTTCACCCCAGGAGCGCAGGCTCCGCCTGTCACCACCTTCATCACCATCATTCCGGTAGCAGCAAATAAGCAATAAAGAAAGTGCACACAACATGTAACACGAAATGGTTAACAGTCAGTTCGTTATCGAACTCATACGGGGACAGAGATCCCGCATCAAAAAAAAAAAAGAAGAAAGAAAAATAGAGCATATAAGACGAAGCGGGTAACAATCAGAGGTTGCTAGTAACCAATCTCTAAATTTAAGCGGAACCTGTTCCCTGACAATAGCATTCGTCAATCGGTTCCAGTCTTCAACGAGTGTAGGGAGGAATGATTGATTGATTGCGTTACTATAGCCAAACAGACGCTGAGTACTCATGGAAAATAATAAGCGTCTTATCGCTTACTCTCTGGGAGCTTCGCCACTGCACTACGACGTGACTAGGCGAGGGTGAAATGGCTGCTTGGCCTGTGCTTGAACGCTCAGCGCTAGCTGGACCGCCTGTACGTGCGCTTCAGGGCAAGAAAACCACGTGACTAGCCGAGGGTCTAACGGCTGCTTTGCAGGCGCTTGGTCCCATAGTCCCGCCGTCAATGTCGTGCCGGCTGGTCGGTCTGCGCGTTCCCTTCAGCGGAAGCGAAATGATGAATACGATCGTCCAGTATATATATCTAAAGGGCAGGTTGCAAAACCTTGAGCAAAGGCAAATTAGCGTAAAAATTCCCCGCATTTCCCCGAGGGGAAGAATGTGAAAGTGCGAATGCACGAGTTGAATTTGCGCGGTTCGGTAATGTTCGCGAAAGAGAGATCACACGCACACACACAACTACAAAGAAAGAAAGATGCATTTATTCACAGACACCTATTTGTGTTGTCGTTGTACTTGATTGCTAGAGCGGATCTCAGCTTTGAAATTTCGTGTCAGTACTCCTTTAAGCAGGTGCATTAGCCCTTCTCACGCCCGATTTTTGGCCAATCCCCCACGTGGGTATGTGCCATGTCAGCGGCCAGGAAGCGCGCGCCCATCTCCCGCCGTTTCTAAGGAAGACGAGGAGATTCCTGGCCAATCCCCCACGTGGGTATGTGCCATGTCAGCGGCCAGGCTTCGCGCGCCCATCTCCACGTGCGCGGACATCGCCGGTGGACGCAGGTTCAGGGTCGCTTAAGAAGTGCATTGCACTGAAAACACTCTGTGCATACTCTTTGCTGTCTCTCGTAATATCTACGCTTAGATATGGTAAGCCAGAGCCATTGTTACCAACTGTTGAAAGTGTTTTCATTGATGACCAGTGAGCATCAATCAAAGCGAAAACAATACAGCACAACAATTTAATGTCAGTACTCTTTGAGTTTCACCGTAGTGGGCATTGAATAAAATAAATAATTAGCGTACCAAGAAAGTAAGGTTTTAAACAATGGCATGATGATGATGATGATGGTAAGATTTAACGCTACGACGCAACGCACGCGATGAGGCGCGCCGTAGTGGAGGGCTCCGGAATAATGTTGACCACCTGGGGATCTTTAACGTGCGGCGAAAACTTGTACACACGGGCGTTTTCGCTTTCGCCTCCATCAGAAAAGCGGCCGCCGCGGCCGGAAATCGAACCCGTGACCTCGGGCTCAGCAGCGCAACGCCTTAGCCACTGAGCCACCACGGCGGGTCAGTCAGTTGGAAGACCTACAGTTTCAAATTTCGCGCCTTGTCACCGCTTTATGGTTCAAAGTGGGCGCTCACTGTCTCTGTTCCGAATTGCCACCCCGACAGGGATCCACATCGACGAGACCCTGTACGCGTGGGTGGCCGTGTTCCTGCTTCCGGTGAACTCGGCGCTCAACCCGGTGCTGTACACGCTGACAACGCGGCTCTTCAAGCAGCAGCTCCACTGCTTCCTGGCCAAGCTCCGCGAGTGCCGGCGAGCCTCGGCGGAGCGGCACTCGGCGCAGTCCTGGACCTCGCTGCCATACAACAGGAGCTTCAAGCGCCCTTTTCCTTCCACAAGCTCTGACGTGAGCGCCCCAGTACGCCTCTTCGTGCTCACTACGTGTGCCCCGCTTAGTGTTGTCACCGCTTGGTGTTGTCACTTAGTGTTGTTCCAGCACAGCCTTCCGTATTCCTGCCTGAAGGTGCCAGGAAGATAAAAAATTACACCATCTTCCCGGAGGGGAACCCTGAGTAGTATTCGAAGCAGCCATGGGGTCGACTGGAGTTCCCATTAGTTTTCAGTTCGTCGTTTCCGTGGACGTTCAGCTTCGCGTGCCTTCGTTGTATCAGTAGCTTCTTGACGTTGTTTGAATGAGTGAAGGACATAAGGCGCATTCGTAGCGAATGCTCCCGTCTCGGTTTGTAGCGCAGTGGGAAGAGCGCCACGTACCTCCCGTTGCGGCCAGAAAGTCGCGGGATCGAAACTGGGCGCCGCCTAACTATTTCTTTTTATAGTGGACTGTGCTGACGTCAGCCCGAACGCTGACGGGGCTGAAGAGACGCGCATGCGCAGTACAGTGCAGACAACCACAACAAGGGAGGGAGGGACACAGCCCCGAGCATGAGATGCTCTGCATCTAAAAAAGCTGCACTTTGGTAGCTCACACGCTGCCATTAAATGGAAGACAGATGTTTAAAAAACACTAGAAATATTGTCAAGCTTTAAACGTTCGCGCTACAGTCATGTATTATGGGCAGAAGTAACGTAATACTGGTCAGCACTAAAGACGTAGTTACAGTGTGCTAACTGCGGGTTGTATTTCATGGAAACGATGAAACTGAACTGGACGGAAATCTTCAGTCGTACTTCTTGACGGTAGCTTAAGACGGCGGCCGACAATTGCGGAAACAAGATTAAGATTCTTTGACGTCATAGAGATATTGCTGAAAAGTGGCTGAGAAATCGGCACTGGTACATGTGTTTGATAATTTCTGAGAAGTTTACGAAAAAATTGGTACTCTTGTTATGGGCACAAAACTACCTTTTCATAAACCAAACTTGTATCAGAGTGCTTCTATGCTTTCGAGGGATGCTGCGTGTATTTTACCTTCATGGCCGCTATAAAAAAGGAAAGTTAATCTAATAGTTCAATACTCCTAATTAGAGCTAAATCAGCATGATGAGTCGGGCGAGTTTGTTGACTCGCAATTAACAAATCACTGCCCCGTATGTGTTTGTAGCGTACGCTTACAAGGTAAAAAAGTATTTTTTTATTACACAAAAACGAATTAACACGTGAGCTGGTCAAAGCATTGCACATTGTAAAGAGAGATAACAGCGTTATTCAACCCTCACAGTCACTGTGACAAACAAAAAATAGCCTATCTTGGCGTAACCTAGATCATTGTGTTGTCGCTGACTACCTATCATTTGTATTTTATTTTGCCTAATCACGCGACAGCATCTGCCATGTGTATCGCTATTTCTTTTTGTACCAGTTAAGTAACCCATTGCTTTATATCAAAATATTCAAAAGCTAAGTGGCAGATTGGTACTTCAAATTTGCCCCTAAAACCATTTCTTGGCGCATCGGTGTCTCCAGGTTCTGTACGCGGTTTTCTCGGTGTAACGTTTACCGTATTTATTACCAAGTTAAGTTTCTGTAGGATCGCAGAGTTTAATTAGTTGCAATCATTTTTTCTTGACCGAGCTCAAGATCTCGGGTGTCTTTGACCAGATCTCAGTATTCGGATCACGGAGACGACGAAACAAGGCGCATTTGCCAGAACGTCGGTTTTTTCAACTGTCAGGGGCCTGGGAACCATCCTCAGCTGATAGAGGGGACGCTGACATGAGTTTCCGGTACAAGTTGCAAGTCTTAAACTCATTAGAGTTGTGCCACAATGCGATGGAGAGTTCGGACACGTCTCCCCATCCAGCACTGGTCTACGCCGGAAGAGGGGCAGCGGAGGGATAGCGGTTCACCCGAAGTGTTTCCGCACAGCTTTTCACGTCTAACATCAACAATTGGTGCCTTGCAAGCTACGCACCTTCCATATCTTGATTCCATGTCTGCTCTGAACATGAGAAACACGCAGTTTGGAATTTTCCCAGCGAAAAAAACAAACAAAGACCGCAATCAAAAGATTATGTGCATTGCGTTCCAAGGGTTTGTTTTATTGGGTTCTTTATTCCTTGCGTTTTTAGTTCTTTTTCTTCTTTGGGTTTTGTTTACTCTTGTATTTCTGATTTTATCTGGCTCACATTTTTCGTTTTGAGGGGTACAGCACAGCCTTCCTAAACAAAATCGTGCGTACACTACTGCCACTAACATGGGAAACGGGGAGCGGGGGTTATTATGAGACTGCTATTTCTGGCGGTGGTAAAATTAGTATGATTAATTTATTGTTTGTTAATCTATGTACAAAGGTTAGATGGCATTACCTGTACCGCCAGCTATTTTGAAATAACGCTGAAAAGAAAAAAGGCAAAAGAAAAGAAACGGAGACAAAGAGGGAGATAGATTAACTAGTCCTTACGGATAAGGTATTGGGGGTGGAGGAAGCACAAAGGGACGCCGCGCCTGCAAGGGCCTGTGAGGTGGTCAAGCCTTGGCCTGACTCAGCTGGGTCGCGCAACATCTGCTCCCAGAGGTGAGGGGAGGGAAGGAGCGTGATAGTGTGGCGCAATTGCTGCATTTCTTGGCGCATTTGGCGCGTTTGGCGCATTTCGTCGCACCTTTTAGGGAAAGGGGGAGGGGGCATGGGGGGGGGGGGTGAAGCAGAGATTCGCTTGCCCACCGGGCAGGAAAATCCGCGAAAGTCGGAAAGTTTGAGGGCATTGAGGGCGCCACGCGCTTCCAAGGATGTCTTGTCGGTTTCTGCCTGAGCATAAGTAGTGGGGCGGTGGGAAGGGTACAAACATCGGGAGCATTTTGCAGGGTCGTTATTGGGTGCCGGGATTACGCTGGTGGTCATCCAAGGCATTGGGAGTGCCGCACGTGGTGTATCTGGGGGGAGCCTGGCTGTTTGTGCATGCATCTGGGTGATTGCTAGGGCGCTAGCACATGCTGCAGTCCTCCATTTTTCGGCACAGTGAGCGATAGCGGTACAGAGCGGCACGATGACGAATCCAGAACGGGACCCGAGTGCCGTTGAATAAGATTTCCGCAATATTAGAGGAATGTACACGCTTGGCGTCGAGGAATTGGAATTCGGGATTGAAGTTGCAGATAGTGTCCAGAGTTAGCGCTGGTGTACCGTCAGGGGAGATAGTGAAGATGAGGCCACACACAGGGTTAGTTGGGTAAGACACGTGGGCACTGACGGTGTAGACCTTGTTGCCAAGCAGTAAGCCTTCAAGGTTTTCGTATGCTCGAGCACGGTCCTCGGATAAAGTGCTGACGAGGATAAAGTTGGCCGTTGGTTGAATACGAATCAGATCGTCTGGAGTGAGCGGGAGGGAAGATTGTATCTGGATGGAGTCGGCTAGTACGGGTGCGGAGATCGTAGTCAAGGCCAGACAGCCTCGTGGCCTAAGAACGATCTTGATATCAGTCGCCGGTAAGGGCGCCACTGGCAAGCATTTGCGGGAGATGGCCTTCCTCGCTATGGGCCGGGGGAAGGTGGAGAACGTTCCGGGGCTAAAGTCCCATAGTTTAAAGCCGATTTCATGATAAAGATGATTGCTTCTTTAGAATGTGGTCCCACTTGGGGGTAGCGAGCTCCACCGGGCCTACATCCTCTCCCGCGACTGCATATTCCATGCGGGTGTCGGTGCGCTGAACAGGGATGTTCGAATCTGAGGCGCCGAACATAGCGAACGCTGTCGAGGGGAATGCCATCGAATAGAAACTTGAAACCGAGGCCACACGTAGCTGGCGTAGGCGTAATGCGCCTGCGCAGTGGACAGGCACGCGTGCACAGTAGCGGTCGGCGGGCCGGCGCGTCGCGAAGTTGACGAAATCGTGTTAACCCTAATTAGCATGGTGGCGGCGTGGTCGACCACGTATGTCTTCTTCAGGTAAGTAAGAGTGGTCGTAAATTCCAGAACACTACTGCCATTGGTGCAGGGAGGTTAATGTCGTGCACCGTGACGTTGGCAGATGGTGAACTACAGGAATAATTGAAACATGAGTAATAGCGGACCCGATACAGAGAGCGCCCAACCAGCTCGGCCGCCCAGTGGCGAATCCAAAAGATACGAAAGATCATGTACGGTGCCCTCACGCATGTCACAGTTTTACAGCGAAGCTTTACTAGGTCGGGCTTTCACACATCTTAAGGGTCGTCACATCAAGTTCCTCGAGGTTTCAGGCGCCTTTGAATCGCGAATCGTTCCATCGTGCGAGACATTCCATAGCACGCGCTTTGACTCAGCAATAGGAGAAAAAATGAGCAAAAGCGCAACGTGCAAAGGACAGATCGAAGCTATTGGTAAGCGAAAGCCGAAATATTTCATTGGATGCTTTCTGATTCAGAGCCTTCGGCTTACTCAGACAATTTTCGGATCAGGGGTTATGCTCAGAAACACTACCAGTGCCGTGGTCGGGGTCGGTGATTCCAGTCTAGATGCGTCGAAGGTTGAACACGCAGTGCTTTACACGTTTCGTGTTGGGGACAGTTGCCCTGGGAGGCCCCGCTGATCGAGCCCGACCGACCTCCCAGCGGCATCAATGCATCGATTTGACATTACTCAAGAATGCTTCTGCGGGTGCGAGTATGCCTATCAGTGTATGTATATCATAGAGACAACAAAGTAATTGTGGGCGTTGTTACTGAGTTACAATAACTTTCCAGCACCGATGCTCACCCACACTCACAGTTTCGAACATCCAAAGACGTTTTTTTTTTTCAATTTTGAACTCCTCACTTTGTATATTTGTTTCGCGTGTTTTATTCACTTTTTTCGGTTCTGTTGCTTTATTCTCTCCCCCCTCCCCCCCCCCAAAAAAAAAAAAGAAGATCATCCCTACGCCAACGCCATTGGTGGAATAAAAGTTGGGTTAAACTTTATTCATAACAACAAATTTTAGCCTGCATGTGGGCTGAACACGGCATTTAGATGCAAGACAAGCACATTAGTCCGTAATTCAGTGCTTTTGAGAATCAACCACGACGAACACCCCTTCGGGCGCAAGTGCGCTGGCTTTCCTAAATTGGACGCCTTCAGTACTTAACATATATTGAAAACTATGTCCAAGCTTACGGACGCTTGATGTTCTGCTACTTTTTACTGTCTTGAAAGAGCCGCCTGCAGTGTTGTAAGCGTGAGCAACGCTTCAATTTTGGGAAACTGATCTCATTTCGTGCTTCATGTTTCTTTTTTCTCTACATGGGAAGCATGCGGAAAATCTAATCAACCCAGGAAAGTGATTTATAGAGCCAGATCTTTACTGCACGTAAAACGCTAGACGTGAGGCTGTGGTAACACGGCGTTTACATTCGTGGGTTTTTACAAGCTCCGTGGAGAACAACATCGATCGCTTGGGCAGGTTGCCTAAATGGATTTTTTTTTCATTCTTCCATGCTCCGTTCGGGAAAATTCAGAGAGGTGTAGGGGAATTTCTAAAATAACGCATCTTCAACTTGTCTAGAAAGAAAGATCAAAGTAGCAAGAAAGAAACGTTTTAGCCAAATCCTTATACATGATCGCCGCGAAAGCCTGTCTCCCCTAGATAAACCACAAAATCCCACACAGCAGGCAGTAAGGAAAGGAAAGAAAATATAAAAAAGCCAGGTAACAACGTCGTCGTGCATGGCACGGTCCATTGAATTTCGTTTTCTTTCAACGTATAAAATAAGGACGCCCTACTTACTTTCCAGCTTATATTGATCAAATATTTTAAAGCACACTTACTCCTCAAATTGCCTCTACTCTGCAACAGAAAAAAAGAAACATAGGGGCACTGTTCCCTCGCAGAAAAATTGCTCCACCATCGATTAGTAGTTAGTAAGAGACCCTCCGGGTACATTTTAAAATGGTAAGTGCAACCCAACAAAAGCCAAAATCTTTTTACCATGCCCGACAGGAGGAAATTGAGTCATAGTTCGGCATAAAATTCTTTTTTTTGCGTTACACTAAGCTATCAATACAGAAAACGTTATATGCACCCTTTTGAAATATACCGGTATGGAGAAATTCCCCTTCAGATAAATTGGTTAATGTACTTTCCACAATATAAAAATAAAATGTACAGGAAAGATTTCAAAAGAAGTTTTGAATAAGTTTTTCTTTTTTGTTTAACTTATGTTGCTACGCGTTTGGGTGCTGGTGGTTTGAGTTGAATGGCCATCGTCATGGGGACCTTAGCGTACAACTATGGATATACAATACAATAGGTGAGTCAATAAACTTACCCCCTTTTTTTCCCGCAGTTGGCATGGAATTCCAGGTTGTTTTTTGGCTTTTCGTCGAATCTTCGCAATAGCCAGGACAACTTCATGTCACAAACAATTTTGAAACAGCCCTAGGGCATTCCAAGAAGTTCTTATTCTACCGACCTAGTCTTCTGTTTCTCTTTGTTCCAGCGTAAACGCAAGGACGCTTTCAGCCTGAGTTTCACCTATACCTGTATTCGGGCGATTTCATCGTTCCCGAGGCTGCGCAGCGCAAGATATATCTTTTCCTGAATGCATCTCCGTTATTGTTCCCGGCTAACTACACAAATTAAAAGTTTGAAACTCTTCACAGACGTCTTGGTTTTGAGTTCCTTAGCTCGGTCAACAACACTGGCCTCAGGCGAACCTGCATTGTTACTTTTAGCTGGTGCCTAACGCGAGTTTAGTTTAATAAAGCGGCAAATAATGCGGCTGACGTCAAGAGAACAGCCTAGCTGCACAGCGGAGTTTTCGTAGGAAAATCTCGCTGCGCCTGGGCCATAAGGAAGCTCGAAGGCGCGGATGCTAAAACGTCATTCTGGAGCTCTATAAAGGTAATATATTGCGCCGGTTGCTAGGGTACGAGATTGCCCTTGCAGCACTTCGAGTCTTCTTCTAAACGAACGAAATAGAATAAGAATAGTGAAGCGGTATTACTTTTCTGCCATCGCTTCGACTTGCGAGAGAAGTCGCGAAGATTGCACTGCCCCATTTGCAGAGAAAACAAATAGAAACCATTGTTCTGTTCTTCTGAAAGTGAGCTACGACGGGATTTCCTGAACAGGTGAATATGTGAGAAACAGAATAATACCCCCTTCGAAAACAAGAAAAAAATATTGGTACTAGTACATGGCACAATTTAACCTTTCCGGTGCACAGCAAAGCACACGAGAAATCTTGCTCCGCGAATATAACTTTAAATTGCTGTTGATATTAAATTGTAATACTGCAAGCCCGTTTTCTACAGACAAAGGTGACGTGTTTTCAGGTCTGCTTACTCTCCAAGCACTCGTGCTGTGTAGTTTATTGCTATTTGCTCAACTTGCCAGTTCGCTACAAAGAAAGCCTCTGTAGGAATCAAACTAATACCACTACAACCGTTTCGCCAAACGCGCCAGAATGAACCTGCGCGCAAAAAAAAAAGCTAAAGCCAATACACCCCAATATATGATCTAGAAATAAAAATAAAGTAAACAATGGTCTATATACAAGCACAAAATAAATGGCATCATTGATGTCATCGGAGCTAAGAAACTCACGGGTGTGAGTTCTGTTTTTAGAATATCCGGGTCAATCGACATCCCTGTCGTGCCAGAAAGGAGTGGTAAAGTGGAATGTAAACGCCAGCGAGTCCTACGGTGCAATAAAGCATATTCTGAAGACTTCACAATAAATTTCCCAAGCAGGTCGGTTCTTTCAAAGTAACACCAATGCAGCTCGCCTTTCTGGAAAGCTTCTGTTTTTCAGAACCACACCTTATGACTCCTAACCACACAAAGGGCGGTTTTTGAAGCTTTTTAAAAGCTGGTTGGTTAGGCACTCGTCTTGTAGTGTTGTGCAGTGATGCATTCTGGGCATTTTATATGTGACGTAGTTTTCCGCGGGCATGAGGTGCGTGTTTCTATCTGTGTGTTGTCGGACGAAGCATTGCGAGAAGGGACTGCTTCTGAGTTTGTTCCCCGTTGGCATTAGCGAAATAAAAATGACCACCACCAATTTGCAGGGAAATCAGAGAGGCCCAGCAAAGATTGGGCAAAAACGCATTTACGTCTGTTTCGCTGCCTCAAGCGCCTTGGGCACAAATATGGCGGCGTCTGGTTCGAACACTGAAACCGAATTCATTTCGCATAGACAGCGAAAATTCTGTGCAGCCATACTTGTAGGCTTCAGCGGTATACGAGTTTACGATAATTGTTGTTGCACCTGAAAAATTAAACCCAGTTCCACCTAGTGTGAAAGTTGCTGAAACAGACGAGCTGGGGTTCTCGTGAGTCGGATTGAACGCAAATCCCAGCCGCCGGGCAAATTCAACAGCTCGCGCAAATAAATTGCCAGCTAAACGTCAACGGGCGGACCCGCTCTCCCTTCTGCTTCCCCTAGCGGGAGGAAGAAGAACCCGCCCATGCGAGAGCACTTTCGCCCTCTATGAGTGGGTCTGGGAACCTGTTCCTACCGCTGCGTGACGTATGACCGACAGCAGACGGACAAAAAGGCTCGACTTGCAACAGCTTCACTGTTAAAAACACACTCATTGAAGGCATTCAGTCACTGACCTAAAAGTTGAAGTTAACGGCGTCAAACGACGGATGGGTATATTACCGCGCTCATGGACGATCAGTATTCGATAAGATGCAGAGGAGCACAGGCGCTTACTTACGTACAGTTTTTTTTTAATTTGTGAATAACACGTTGAGAAACTCGACCAAGCAGATAGACATATCCTCAAAATTTTGGTTGTATTTCCCATACAGTGAAGCAGGTCCTTTCGCTGGCGGTAGCGCTCAGCGGTTGCCCCCTTAACGCCTACGTTATTTTTCATTCCTTGGGTGCAGCTCACGATTGGACCTCTAAGGCCGGTGTCACCGCAAGGATTTGACTGCGTACACAGCCCTGCGCGACTTCCCCCAACTTGCGCGCACAATGGACACCACGCCAAGGCCCTCCATCGGCACGAAGACTTTGTGTAGGGAGAGAGGCGTCGCTAAGGAGGAGCAGCACCACGCGACGCTTGTGAGTTTGCCACCAGGCGGCTCTTGGCAAATGGACAGGCGACAATGCTAACGCTTTAGATCGGAGTGTCCGAAGTGCTAATGTCGCATTTCTTGAAGCAATATTTTCATCTCATTTCTCACATGTTGCGTTTCTGACAGTTTTCTGCAATCTTGCCTGGTACGAAGCAGTTAAAACTTTTTGTCAACGTTTTCAGGGAGGTATGCACGGAAGTTTTAAACTCATTGCTAGTCACACAATCAGGCATGCAGTGACGTTGAGTGCAGAAACAGACCTACGGGAAACTTCCTGCAAGCTGTGTCTCTGCAGAGCGGATTGGCGTAGCGAAAGAGGACCCCTCACTACGTAGTGAAGGGCCCTTGTGATTTTTTAAAAATTTGCGTTCGTACAAAAAGGCTGCAGCTTGCAACAATGAGTACAAACTTAATCTGAAATTATACACGAAGACAGAATACTGATTACAAGTTGGAAAAACTGATTGAATTATCAGCGCACTTTTTCTTTCCTAAACAATATAACAGTGTGTTGTGTTTTGTTCTAGGCCTTGAATTTTGCGATCTTACAAAAAAATGCGTGCTGAGTGAACCTTTTCTTGCTTTTTAGTGCTGCGGCCTACCATGACTTGGTATTGAAGCGCCTACGAACTCTGAAGACGGGACAAATACCGGAACGACGAGTCTACATACGGCGAAAAAATCTCGATCACTGCCTCTGCCAAGCCCTCCTCAGTCGTGTGGCGGGAAGAAGACAGGCCGTTACGTCACCTGGACATTTTCGAGCCCCGGCCTGGGGCTCCACAGTGCAGGCTGCAGCGGTCTGGGTTTGTTGTGAAACGGGTGCTAAATTTATTTTCTTTCGCGAGTGCGGAAGCACTCGTAGCGTGCCTGTCGGTATTTTTGTTTGTTCATAAAAGAACGTCACTCGAGGGTTGTACAAATGCGCTGCGGTATACACGTAACAAAATACAGCGGGGCCTATTTACTCATACTACCAAGCCAAACAGGCTCTATTTTGAGGTTAACATATCTTTATTGTCCACGCGCGGGAATTCGACCATTGCGGGAACCGCACGTTTAGTTGTATCAGCCAGGAGGTCTGGAAACGAACAAATTACGACGTTTCTTTACATGTACATAGGCGGTTATATTTTTATATTTCCTTGCTCTTTAGTTTTGAAGTGTGACTTAGCATACTGCTGAAAGCACCGATATATTTAACGCCTTCTTCAGCGTTGTATTGAAGCGGTCAGCTACAGCGCAACAAGGAGCATGGCCAGAAGAAGCTACAAACAAACTTCTTCACGTAGCTTTGCGCTGGGCCTTTACCGGGTAAATTTCTTTGGTTTTCAAGGTGATAGTATTTGGCAGGGCTGTACACGGTGCGCAAAAGACCGAAAACGGTGGTTCCGTTGATGTTAAGAAGGTGGTGTGTTTCCGAGGCATTCTGGCAAAGGTGGTTTTGACATTGCAATTTGTGTTCGCCGTCGCAGATGTCTCTCAAAACGATCGGAAAAAGCTAAAGGAAGAATAACCCACGTGTAATTTAGCGGAATCCGAGTGCAAGATGTATTTCATACCCCATTATTGTTTCTGTCGATGCTGCGGCAATATAGTGGGGGTTTGTAAAAACTGAATTTACTGTGTTCAAGGAAACGTACGCACCATCAATTCGAATGGCAAAGCCGCCGGCCTACAACTACTGCGAAGAGAACTGTATTGTACGAATTTGAGCTTTGGGCCTTGCCATAAACAAAAAAAAAATCCTTCTCGGAAGTGCACATGTAGCTTCACTATTTCATGCTATTTTCATCTGTGTATATATCACTACGGTTGTTCCATCACGCTTCATTCAAATTCGATGTGTGATATTACGTACAACACGTGTCGACCTTTTACTCTTTGGTGATCGACCACACGCTCAAGAAATGTAGTGTGTCTCGTATAGTAGTAACACGTCACTCATTTATTTCCTTTGAGTCGGTGCTTTCCGGTATTTTTATATATAAGCAATAACCAGTGGTGACTAACCTTGACGTTTGTCGTTGACTTTGCGTCTCTGTGTGCGGATTTATTCGTTGTGGTGTACGTCATGCCTATCATCATCATTATCGTCGTCGTCGTCAGTCTACTTGTGCCCCCCGCCGGACGAAATTCTCGGTGGTATCATATGTGGTGTACATATCCCTACCATAGCATTGTTTTGCTGCTCATGGCAATACATTTCGTTCGCACAGTCAAAGCACTCGCCAAGCACAATAAAAGGCATGATGTCTACGATGTCCACGACTCTGCGTATCGTTACGTTTTCTTTCGCATCCTGCTACTCACTCTCACAAGGTGGCGAACAAGGAAGAGTAAGGAACAACAACTGTTCAAGGCTTTCACGCGCTTTTTCATGCCACTAGGGTTGCAGCGGTCTGCTACTAGGGCTACATTCTACGGGAAGAGCAGATGTAGAGGCTCCCCCTTCTTCCGTAGTGGTTGGACTCTTGGCGTGAACAAGCAGTAAACGGAAGGCAGCGCATGCGCATCGCGCTCGTTGCCACGAAAGTAATGCCATCGATCTACTGGCACGTACGGAATATTAAAGAAATCTTTAAAAGAGAAGTAAGCATGGACAGAAGAAACGCCGCCGAAAGAAAAACAGTGTTATCACGGTGACGTAACTCCAGCATTGGCGAACTAGGCAGACAGCTTACCTTCAATTGGTTATCATCGGTTCAGAAAAATCAGTGATATGATATTAAAAAATCATGTTCAAAGGGTAAAGTTGGGTTGTGGCTTCAGCGCGCGCTGCTAAGCACAAAGTCGCAGGTTACACTCATAGTCCTTGCCGATTTATATCTTTTGGGAAGACATTGGATAAAATTGCCGGTGTGAACAACTTTCAGTGATCCCAAATTTCAGAGTCAAGCGCGCTCACACGCTTCCAGGGTGTTTGGTTTCGCGGAAACAGGGAATAGCAGCGAAGACGATGTCTAAAAATAGCAATGTGTGACCTTGGCATCAAGCGCCTCACCATGCGTGCTACAGCACCCGTGCCGGTACTCCGCTTGTACCCTTAACGATTATCACATCGGCCATTTTACTGCTTTAACGACACATTACCGCAAGCACGCACTTCATGTTGCTTCCGCGTTCATTAGCAGGTTCTCTGAAGTCACTTCGAGCCCAAGCTTTCGCTCTAGTGCATCTTACGCCGTTGTGTTGTATATTTGCTATTTTCTTTGAACTGCAGCCGTGTGGGCTCTAGGGCTCAGGGGCGGACACGGGACATTATTCTCGATTTCACCCTCCGAAGAGTCATTGGCAATCAACAAAAAAACAAGAAAAATAATTCAGCCTCCGACTAAAGGCCATACCACGGCGAGGAGAGCTGAAGGCAATCAATATTTTCGACAGAAATGAGGCTGCGCACATCGTTACAATTTTCTGGTAGCAGGCAAGCTTTTGACGTTATCAGCATTTTTTTCGGAGTTCGTATGGGTGATCCCATCGTAGCATTTCCAATCCTTGCTTGAAGTGGGCAAAGTACACAAATACAAGAAAAATAGCATCCCTCCGAGGAACGCTAGGCAAGGGAAATATTGAAAAGAATCTATTTATACCCGGTTCTTAATGCCAGGGTCATATTACCGGCGGTATGTAGGCCGATAAGTGAACATTCACCGTATGGACGACGTGTCCTGTGTTACAGTGGAATCTGGTTGCATGCTGGCCGCTCAAAGCTCTTGCAATTCTTCCCCAAAGTATGAGCAGTGCCAAGTTATGAGGAAGGACAGAGACCAGAGCCCGCGCGAGTTGATGGAAGCGCACAAAATACCCAGCAGCGACCCCGATTGTGTAAGTAATTCATTTCCACTATTTGCCAAGAAAGTGTTTAATGAAGTGTAACTTTATATACAGCATGGGCGGTCAAGAGCATTATAATGATTAGGTGAGTGCTTTTGCATGTTAAGTTTGCCTTTCGATTTGCTTTTGTGATGTCCAACAGCAGCTGTTTCATTTCGATTGCATTGGGCTGAACTGTTTTCAGACAGTGGAACTTGTATGTCCACCAGGCACACAGCAATATCCCCGCACAAAGTTCAGCTACGTCGCACCCTAAATTCATGCAGGATCATGTAGACCATGAAAACGAACGAAATCAGTGCAGGCAATATAAATGACCCAAAGTTTTTCGTCACCACATGCTGTAAACAGTAGACTCTGGTTTTTCAGGGACTACAAAGTCAGTTTTCGTGAAAGTGACAGCCATCAACAGTTAAGCGTAGCCATGCAGATGCAGCAAAAAAGACGTAGATTTTACCTAAGGACGCCCAATATTTGAAAGTATTTCATGTTTTTTGATGGCGTGGTTTCGGTAAGCGTGCTCCTATAAATGAAAAACCGTGGTACGTGGGCTCAGCTCAACTCCCCAAGATTCGCGCGGGTTTGATAAAATTGAGAGTAGCAGAAACGTAAGATCAATCGTTGTTGTCGCCGCCATTTACTCTGCCCGCCACCTAGGCCTCAGCAAGACTTATTTAACGAAACCTTGCGACACACGGAACAAACATTTCCGAAAACGTTTTGCCTATATATTCCGTTATTTGTAATCAAATAAGGAGTTGTTTGCGCGTGTCCCGTCTTTTCTTCCCATTGTCCGTGTGTCGCGCTGTTTCGTTAAATGACGTACTAACTTGCCCAACTACAAAGCCCTGCTCAGAAAGACGTAACGAATTAGGATGCAGCAGCCCTTTTAATCTTTATGTTCGGAACTTGCCGCAATTGAAGAGGCACTTTCTCCTGTGTTTGGAATTGCTTGACTGCCCTAAGAAAACATAGTGAATCCTACCGATTACATACGAGCTGTTTAGCCACTTCTCTTGATAGCTGGAAGCTGTACGTTGTCCCAGAAGATTCACGTTCGTGCAGTGCAGATTGATCATGCAATGCAAGTTGAGACGATTCCGCATGAATATGTGCCACCTCACTACATGGCATACTTGGGAACGCAGCTAGCAGGCTCCGTTGAGTCGTCTTCTCTTCTCAGTGATGCCAGCTTCCTTCTAATGAGCGAGAAACACTTCCAGTGACGCACAGGTTGTCACCATTTTGCGCGTCCGCATGTGAAGGGGAGGTTAAGTTAAGGATGTTTGGGTGAAGGGGACCACACTCCTGTCCTAACATCCTCTGGCCTCACTTTCGAGGTTCTTTTGGTTCTTTAACGAACCCTGGATGCCCAGTTTCTCATCGCTGCATTCCCAAGCCGACCATTACGACGTGTTGTCGCCCTGTCTCACCTTGCGTACGACGAGAATACGACACCTTGCGGCGACAAGCTGCTATGAAGACGGCCTGTTTTCCGGCACTGAGTGTACAGCAGGGACCCACCCCTGTTCACTTCTGAAGTTCCTTCTTTAAGGTAACCTCTATGCGTTCGCCTGATAACCTTCCCTCCTCATCATCTGCGCATTCACCTTAAAGGAGCACTGACACGAAAATTTTATGTTACACCTTTATTGCTTTTATCGATGCTTAATGGTCTGGCGAACCTGAAACAGCACTTCAAATACTTCAGTTCGCGATAGTTAATTACATTGAACGGCTTGAAAATCGTTTGTTTCAAATTCCCGCGTTTTCCTCCCGAACGGCGCATATGACAGCCTCCCGGTTTGACGTCACCGCTTTGTGCGGACGTCACCGGCGCCCGCTTGAGAGGGTGTTGCGCCCGCTCGCCGCTCGTGGGGCAGCGCGCGTGAAGTGACGTCACGAGTTTTTGGCGAGCGCTGTCGCGTCACTTCTTTTTCCTCTCCTGGAGTGATGTCACGCTGATGTCCATTTGCTGAGTGCCGCTCCGCGCGCTTCTCCGTCGGCGCGATAAATGCGATCCAATTGAACTATGTTCTTCGCGTCGCAGGCCGCTCATATTTCAGCCAGGGTATTCTGTTGAGTGAAGGAAGCGAACTGTGCAATAATATTAACGCCGAAAATTGGTGTCAGTGCTCCTTTAAAGGGGCACTGACACAAAAATTTAGCATCTTGTTTTTTTCGTTGCGATAAGTAGCTAGTGACCTACTTATAACCTGTAGAAACCTCATTTGCTTCAGCGTGCGACGGTTGTTTAATTAGAGGGATTTTAAATGCGGCCAGTCGCAGTTTCGGTTTCAGCGAGTGCCGCGAAACGGTGGATTTTGTGGATTTTGTGTGAACAAAGCTGACCACGTGACCGTCGGAGGGATATCACAGAGCAGAGCCGCCGTAGCACTGTCGAATCCGCATCGACGGCAGTTTCTGCGAATGCCCCCACGTACTGATCTCGTGAGGCGCTTAATTAAAAAGCGACCGCGGATGTGACGCAGCCGTTGCGAGTGCAAATGCTACCGCGGCTAAAGACGACGCGCGACGCTCGAGACGGTGGGTGGCAAGACGCGCGCTGGGAGCAGCCGGCCGGTCTGCCTACAGGTCCGCCTACAGATGTGTTCGGCTCAGCACTGCGGCGGATATTCGAGTGCCGCTCTCGTAAGCGGTGCAGATGACAATTTTTAATGCAACCCGCCATCGCACCATTAACTCCTTTCTCATGTAAGCCACTATGGTCGGGACTTGGGGCAATTTCGTGCAGCGGTAACAAGCTATCACTCGAGCTACCTGCGCCGGCCTGGGCCACTTCGCGGCCGTGGCCGCCGCCTGCACAGCGACCGTGCGGCTAGCTCATTGAGCTTTTCGTGCCTCCGGCGCGTTTTCGCATCCAATGGTAATAAACAGTAATAGAAACAGTGCCTGGAATCGCTGTAGGACTTTGGTCGCGGCCAGCTGCCCGATGAGCTTACGAAATCACGGCGCCTCCGCCGCCAACGATCGGGTCGTTCGTTCTCGAGAGCAGAAGCTCCGCCCTCCGGCCCTCCGATTGGAGCGGCGAGCCGGGCGAGCCCGCGTAAAACGCCGGTAGTGCGGAAGCGGCAAACACAAACTCGTGACGTGTTTGGATGTTGTTTATTTACAATTGCGCGTGGTCCTCTGCTGGCTGCTCGGTTGCGTTTCGCACACTTCAAAATTGATTTTAAATATGTTCTAGGCTGTATTCGCCGCTGATATTTTGCAGATGATGTATATGTGTTCCCACCAATCTAACTCCGACGTTATCTCGCCTTCAAAATTTTGTGTCAGTGCCCCTTTAATTTACGCCATGTCGAAAGATAAACGCTGTTCAAAATCTGCATCCTTACAGTTAAAGAGAAGAACCATAGGTAGTTTTGGCGATCCCATTATGATGCCATCAACTCGAAGGACAATTTTTACGCTCTCGACTAACCTTGTTCGCCAGCTGTTACCACGCCGTTAAGACAGTTACGGTTGCAAACTAGGAATTTTTCTAAGGAGAGCTTCAGCTCCTATCTGTCAATCCTTCAAAGGTGCTAGCATTTATCATGACGCATTACCTGCACTTTAAATGACTCGGGACACAAGGACAAGCAAAGGACAAAAGCAGCGGGGACTTCCAACTGAGTGTTAAAGTGCAAAAACGTTATATACATGTACGATATTGCAACAAAAAGCAACACCAAATCCGATAAACAACAGATAAAAACGCAGTACACTTATTTAGTCCGCCTTTGGCAAGGTGGGTCACTACGTGGTTCGTTCAAGTAGGCAAGTTCCTTCGCGGTGAGAGAGATGGAATCCACATTGGCACGAAGTCATCACCGGACCGTATCCAGACTCCATGAAGCTCTCCGACAGCGTCATCCCCGTTCGCTTTGCTCAAGTTAGAATGTTCTCTCTCTATGTATCACTCGTCCGCTTCAATTTTTCCTCGGATTTACTGACTACCATATCTGCTCAAGCTGGCAGCCTCAGGGTACCCTCAACATTTACTGATCTCTGTATCGAAAGGCATACATAAAAAATCAGAGTAGAAACTACTACCAATGACGTGCATCGACTCAGCTAACAGGCAAAAGAGAATGAAACGACCGTGGTGCTTTTATTATTTACGGGGTTTCCAATGGCATAAAGCCACAGAAAAGCGGGTGAAGGTGCGCGTAGCACTTTCCGCGCCAGACGAATTGTTAAGGCTGCAGGGTTTGCTCGGCGACATTAAGCAGCCTCGAGGATGGAAGACCAAGCATCAGTATCCATATGTAAAGCGTATTGAGGGTATCGTTTGCAGGCTTCCTCTTTAAAAAATTGCGCGTATTTCCGCAGTGTGGTAGCGCATGCCAAGCGAGAATACTGATCGAAAACGGCGCACTTTTTGCATATAACAGCGATGACGTACATGTACGTCATTGACCATTTTGAAGGTGTTAGCCGGGGACGTACATGCACGTCATTGACCCTGAAGGGTTAATGGATTAAGTGTTATGTAGGCCAGAGCAGCCGGTTCATAAATGATCGCTTGCGGGAGCATGACTGAAATGTGAAAGGAGGCCAGACAGGGTAGTGGGCATCTTAGCGTAAGAAGGGTGGGTGCGAACCAAAGTTAAATGAAATTACACCATCTTCCCGTGGAGAACCCTGATGAGGATGCGAAGCATCATGGGGGTTCCCTGTGGTTCCATTCTTTTGCCGTTATGTTGAGTGATCTGGTGTTTAGTAGCGCCAGAGGGAATTCCACGTCCGGGTCCACACCGGTGGCAACAACAAGTACTGTTGTGTTACGGTGAGTAGGCAGTGGTTCTCGAGGCGCCAAAACTCGTCCATCATGTTCATGTCGGTGTTGTCGTCTCTGTGGTAGAATCGGTAGTCTCCGTCAGCGTTGGTGAGGTAAAGGTTGTTGACGTTGGTGCACCGGCTGAGAGCAAGGTACACGCCCTCCTCTTCGCAGCTTTGTCTTCTCCTTCTTCTTCTTCAGCGGTTCATCTACGGGAAGATGACGATGGTGGTTGAACGCGAAGCTATCTCGTGATAGATTCTTTGGTTGGCCAATCCCTAGGGGCATCCTGACACAATCATCGTCAGAGGCGCTGCGGACGGGGCACGGGCGCGGAACATCCCCCCGATCAAGAGATGCTTTGCATCTAAACTTCTTCTTGAGCGGTTCCCCTACGGGAAGATGACGACGGTGGTTGAACGCGAAGCTATCTCGTGATGGATTCTTTGGTTGGCCAATCCCTAGGGACATCCTGCCACATCATCATCAGAGGCGCTGCGGACGGAGCACGGACGCGGGACATCCCCCCAAGCAAGAGATGCTTCGCATCTAAAAATGCTCTGCGTCGGGCAGAATAGCCAATCAGACAACCTGATAAATTACTGAAGCGGAAGAGGTTATGCGGTCCGATGACGACGGTATAGGTGTCGCTTCTACCTCTCTCACCAAAGGAACTTGCCTACTTGAACGAAGCACGTCTTGTCGGAGAACGGCCACGTCGGACAGATTAAGTGTACTGCCTTCTATCTGTTGTTTAGCGCGGTTTTGTTGTTTTTATTGCCGTATCATTCATGTATATAAAGGTTTCCCGCATTATTAAAGATTCAATCAGAAGTCAGCACTGCGTATGTCCTTTTCTAGCCCTTGTGTGTGTTTTTTCTGCGCTGTGACCTGAGTCAAGTTAAACCTACTCGCCCAGACTTCAACCTTACTACGCACTTTGTATGTTATCCTCATACTCAACGCTTTCTGGGTGCCTGAACCCTCTACCGACTTGGTAAAATACCAACTGGCAAGTTAGTTATTTCAAGTAAATTACCAACTGATCCTCAGGAGCCAACATCAAGAAAAGGTCCCTCAAGAAGATATGGAAGCATAGGAGGCAAGTTGATGTGCTTGAGAGCAGGTAAGTTATCTTGGACGACTTGCTGGGGAAGACGAAAACAAAAGCTAAATAGGCGTGGGTTGAACAGCGCGAAAATGTTTCCAAGTACTTGCGGTGACCATGGCAGCCAAAGGAAGATATGAGTTTTAAGGAGCAATGATTACAAGCACCCAATTATGAATAGAACTGATCATGGCGATATCTCCCCACCTCTTTTTTTTATCTTGATGTCATTACCAGACGCTTCAAAGGCTTGCTCATACCACGTTCAGAACATTTCGCTTCAATAAACTTAACAGCGATCATTTCAGGTCATAGGAAATATACGAACATGAATTCCACCCTACCGGACGTTCTAAAAATCTATACAACTTGTGAATAACGCCGCACCATTTATCCCACCTAATCAGCAGCGGGTTATCAGGAAGGCCGGAATATTTCCGGGACAAGCTTTGTAGAGGCCACACAGTTGGTATTCCAAAAGGTGCTTGTGACCAAATGTAGCAAAATTGATCTCTAATATTTGCTATATGCGTGAAATATAGGAGAAGCATTTTTATTGCGGCCAAACCATTTGTTGGAAGGTATTCATTAGGCGAGGGGTAGTCTGTTTAGGTGGTGACCGACAAACTTCCGTGTTTCATTCGGACAGAGGCGTTAATGCGAGGGCATACACTAAAGAACTGAATGGAATTTCTCATCGTTTTCTCTTTCTCGCCTCATAGCTTTTAACACAAAAGGGCATCATTGGAATTATATTTGTGTGTGTTTACAGAGGGAAAGCGGTTTTCAGAAATGCGAGTAGGTGGGCCCAGAACAAAAAAATTATGCACCCATCCATCTAACGACGACGACGGCTGAATGCGAAGGTTTCTCGGGATGGATTCTTTGGTTGGGCAATTCCGCAGTGCGGGAATACCCACAGCAACTCTCGAGTGCGCACTCCGTAGACCTGACGTGTGGGGTTATGGTGTACGGCACGAATCGGTGCCTGCTGCCTGGCGTTCGGTCCGACCTTGTCGAAATTGAGTAATCGGATAGACGCCGGCTTTAGAACGCGAGGGATCCAGGTTCGAATCCTGCCGCGAGAAGAGGTTTTTTTCTTTCACTCCATCCGCGATCATTCGGCGTCATCGTCAGAAAAAGTTGGCTTTCCTGCAGGGTGAATTGGCGTAGAATGGCATCAGTGAGTACATTAAAGATTCGCTGTAAAAAATCTTTATTAGTATCTAGGAGTAGTTGTCAATCATCAGCCCTCTTTGAGCGCAGTAGCCACTTTATGCAGCTCGTCAAAGCTCTTCTTGCTTGCCGAGACCCCCTCCTTGTTTATGTGCCTGTACTGTGACACTCTGCACTCACGCACACTACAAGTTTGGTATCCCGTTTACTTTATTCTGCTACGGTAGGTATGGTGATGTTTTTCGAGACCGTGAGTACAGCGATCCTGTTATTGTCCTCGTCACGCTCGGCGTTCACTCCATTTGTTTAAACAATAATAAGCGCGCGGTGCCGTTTCAACGGCGGGTCGAGTGAGAAACACCTGCCACCTTTACAGCCAGCTATCCTTCACGGAGGACGAAAGAAAACAAGTGGCGCCGCCACCACCAAAATAGGTCACGTGCCCGAACACCTTAAGGTTCTGTCGCGCCCAACCAGTGATGAGGGCCCAATTGAGGATGCCAGAAAGGTCGCGGTGTCGCCCCCTCTTAGAGGACGTACCTCCGAGAATCGACGCATGTGACACCATCGCGTTCACCAGGAACGACAGCTTAGCAGCTCCCGCTCTAAAAACCTTATGGGGCACACTGCGAAAAAAATATGCGTTTTTCTTAGATCCTATGTTAGTTGCATCCTATTCCCCGCTAGACCCCTATTGAATTTGTTTACATTTTGATATCAATGTTTTTACTACGAAATTTTAACTCAAAGTTTACAACATGCCGGTTGTCATCGACAAAAAAAAAAACATTTGCTACGCGGAAATATCGGCAGCAGCTGTTTCCGTACTTTCGCTACATTTGGTAACTAGAGCAGCGGTGAACAAGGATCACTTGTTCGGGTCTTTAGGAGCTTTGTACCGCGAGCGAGCAAGATCCCAGCCCTGAGGAAGGTACGATTTTACGGCGAAATACGAGTTTACGACGGGGAAGCACTTGGCAACTTTATAGCGCAAGAACAGTTTCACGAACCCGTGCAACTTGTTTCACTTAGTAACGCTGTACATCCATGAAACTAATCTTTAAAACTTTCTCGCCGCAGATTTGTCGACAATTTTCACGAATGCTAACACGCCTGTGCTCCGGTTACGGTCCTTCCTGCCTGCTTGAGGGTCTTCTTTGGTGACCCCGTGTTGCTAGGACAAGAGTCGTACGGCGCATTTGTAACGAATGATCCTTTTTCGGATTAGGTTTTCGCGCTAGGTAGCCTTACAAAAGCCCTACAAATTAAATTTTCATATGTGCCGTTGCCCTGCCTAATAAGCAGGGATTCTTATTCCCAAGCTGCCGTTCGCAACCTTATTCTATTCTATTTCAGTGGTGTAGTTGGCTGCCTTTGACAGAGATGTAGTAGAGAAGTTGTACTTTTATTCTAAACGGAAGCCCTGAGCGCGTGAGAGCATTAAAGAAGCCTTCGTAAACTGGAAACGTCCCGTAAATGGAAATAAATGTTCCGTGTGGTCCTTTTTTGCAGAACTGTTCGGGATTGCCTTTTACTTGCGCAAAGAGGTCTTTTACGTGAAAAATGCGGATTTTGCAGGGTGTCTTCCTTCGCCGTGGTGAATGGCAATGTATATTAGTTGACGCCAGCTTATGGAAACGGTCCTAACGTTATTAGGAGGCCAATAGTTAGCCGAAGTTCATCACAAACGTTTCTTTATTAGTTAAGTACTTAGCACAGCTTTTTCCTGCGTCGTATTCTCTTAAATACGAAACCGTATCTTCTATGAAGTAAAACTTGTGTTATTTCTTATAATAATTTCGGCTTACTCGCCACAGCAATGTTAAATTCGGGTTTTCTTGTTTCGGTACCCATAAAAGATCGTTCTAGAAACCTGCAGAAACATATTGTTTCAAACATTTCTTCAAAATTTACTGTGCCTAAAGCGGCTTTACAGAGCTCGGCCGAGTCCAGAAGGCAATTACGAGGCAGGTAGGCGACGATACACATGCGTATTAAATAAAATGCATAAACTTGTAACACGCTCCTCCCTTTAACCAAAAATATAAATATTCATATTGTCACTTGGACAACATCTTAAAATTAACAGGATTTTTCAAATAACAATATATTTTCAGGAGGAAAAAAAATAAGAGAAAAGTGTAGAATTACACCGTGGTCACGGACCACAAACGATGAGGAAGCAGTGGCCGGCACGCAGCCTGGCTGGGCCTGTTAGGGTAGCTTGTACATGATCTTCATCGTCTAGTAAATACATCGCTCCCCCATCACGAATTGTTGGCCTCATTTTTTCCTGCCTCCCCGTAAGAACATACGGACACGATACGTTTTTCAAACAAAATACATCGCAAAACTCTTGTCCGACAACAAGAATACCTATTTTTCATTGAATAGAGTCGCCAAAGTTTACAAATATTCGTGCGAACTAGAGTATTGAGTTAGAAGGGCTCGTCTATGTAAATCGAACCAATGGCAGGTGCTACTGTGGCAATCGTAATTTATAGATAATTTCGAAGTGGGGTATGGTAAAAATATTTCTTTCCACTTTTACATTGTGCCTGTCTGAGCAGCTGTTTTTTTTTCTGCTGCGCCCTGTTCCCATCTTCACTGACGGTTCACACCCATAGCTGGATCGCTATGGGTATGAACAGTCGCGGCGAGCATAGTTGTTAGTAATTCTCGCTAATCTTATTCCAGTAAACGTGAATTGTTACACATAATTACTTTGCGCATTGGCATAGAAATATTCATTTCGCACGCTATACTGTAGCGGTCTTTCTAGGTTGCGAATGCGGTTAGTACTATCTTAGAAACGGCGCTTGTTTGTTGCGGAACAGTTAAGTGTTTGCTGGTGTTATTACTTTGTTCCCGTAGCCAAACCAAGCACTGGTATATCTGAGTCACGCACAATTGAAGCACCCCTAGTCATACCACACGGGCTCCTTCATTTGAAGCGAAACTAGTGCAGCCCAACACTTTGCCTTTCATTGCGCCAATTGGTTCCTCGTATACCTCAAGCCACGCTTTGGGGCATCTGCTTTCGTTTCCTTTCGCCATTCATTAAACCAGAGTGAAAGAAATCTAGCTCTGTGCTGGAAAGGTACCAATTAATTAAGACCACTTGGTGATCCTTAAAGTACACAGAAGTTGCGGCACACAGGCGTTTCCATTTGTCATCTTTATCAGAAAACGGCTGCCGCAACACAGAACCGTCTCTCGTCCTCACACCATTAACGACAGGAACACCAGCAACGCATGCATAGAAACGCCACCAACTTCTCTCGCCCGCCGCACCGGGTCGAAAACAAGTCGTCACGACTTTCAACGTCAGGCCACGCGAACGTGGAAAGTGGCGAGGGTTTTTGACCCGACATTTGACTCATTTTAAGTTTGATGCGATAGAGGACCATCTGACTTCGAGTAGCAGCCGAAGCCCTACGGAGTGCGTCGCCCATAAATCGGAAACCTTGTTTACAACATTCAAGGGGAGATTGAAGCAAGTCGTAAACAGCTCCAATTACGTCAACACACTGATGCCTCGGGTGCGTAGGCCACGTTTCGAGTGTCTATAGGCGGTTTCCGCGACTTTTAAACGGCGAAAAGTGCGTTCAAATTTCAAATTTTCGCTTCCCTCTGCCTGCCCGCCCTTGATTGATTGTGGGGTTTAACGCGCCGACGCAACGCAGGCGATGAGGCGCGCCGTAGTGGAGGGCTCCGGATTAATTTTGACCACCTGGGGATCTTTAACGTGCGCCGAAATCTCGTACACACGGGCGTTTTTGCTTTTCGCCTCCATCAGAAAAGCGGCCGCCGCGGCCGGGAATCGAACCCGCGACCTTGTGCTCAGCAGCGCAACGCCCTAGCCACTGAACCACCGCGGCGGGTGCCTGCCCGCCCTGCCGACTCGGTGACGACAGCTGTGAAAGGTGCATTGGGAAGTACGCGGGACAGCATTTAGCGGATTGCTGGAGCGCTTATCCTGAACGCACTGTGCGTAAACAAGCAATATGTGAATGCTTAAACATCCGAAGTTTTGATGCAGAAAAAGCACGAAATGACACAACAAGCAAATAACGCGTCATTACAGAAGTTGCGCGGCAGGCGGGAAGGATGCGTAGTGTTGTATTTTCTGTCGTCCACTGTACATACACTGATGTTCTAAACCATGCCTTAACACTAAAAAATACGTGGAACTGAACAAGCACGGGATGAGTGAGCAGTACAGCCAGAAATAAAACAACATATTCACTTCAGAACCCGCGTAATCGACCCATGATTAATGATCAGTTCGTTTGTAATTAGCCCGTTAAGCGCAGCGCAAACTGCGGGAAACATTTATAATACAACGTTTAACGTGTGTGTTAAGTACAGAACGTTTCAAACTTTCCACATTATGTCGTTTTGGTAAAAAAACAATTTAGAAATATGTATGCTTCAACGGTAGTTTGTATGTGCCGCCTTTATCTTGCCCTGGGTTCGCTTGGCTGGTTCCACCGTCTGCACATTCTCAACCAACCGACCCAGAAATTTATGCTGTTGAACTATATACGCCTAACTTTGAGACGACCCTCATTAGTTCAAACTCTTGTAGAGCTTCCCCTAAACCTTTTCAGATACATCCAAGTGAGAGGTTTACGGCTCGTCGTGATAGGTTAGGGGCGGCGACGAAAGAACTTCACAATAGCCGGCGATGGGCGCCGCTTCATGAGGTGCAGAAGTCGCACCGTTTTGGGCCAATGGCTGCCGTACAAAAGGTCGAAAGTAGACCCCGGCGGGATTACACAGTACTTCTGCCGCAAATCACACATTTATACGATTTAGTTACGGGTTTCTGTCACATACGTATTAAAGAAATTTAAGAGGCCGAGTGGGTTACGGTGGGAAAGGGATAATATGCCGTGAATATCTGACTTCTGCTCCTCATGTTGAACGTAGATCTGCTAACGATCTAGTTTACATTTCGAGTGCAAGATCATTCTTCATAGAATGAAGTGCTAGACAACGCAAAGAGCTTTATTTAATGGAGTGCAATTATTTCTGCGTGCGTTTAACGGTTGCGCGTTGGCTAGGGTAGAAATGCTATAGCGGATGAAGGTTAAGCACTTCGGAGCGGCATAGATGCGGTCGGCTTATGAGAAGAGTTCGCGCTATGGGCATCTTGTGGGAAAGCAAGGAGAGAAAAACTTGCGAACTGTCTCATGAGTTTTAGCTGCGTACTAAATGTGGTCATTAACAACGATGTCCCAAGAGGTGTTACTGGATTAAAGCCTGAAAGGGATGTTGAAGGGACGACTTCTTCGCTGCGCTGCTTTAAGACTTTTCATGAATGAGATCAGAATGCATAATGATAGAGGATGCGGGCGGCAAGTTCCTCTCTTTATTGAGCTGCCGTGGGGACTCGTCAAGCTGATGAAGAAACGGTCACGTCCTCGCCAGGTAAAAGGGCGCAGCTTTAGCAACACCCTTCAGCACAGGTGGTTTTGAAACTGTCATCCTCAAACGCACTACGCGCCTCGCGCCGCTGTCCGCGCACGCAACACGCGCGCACATTTTCGATTGCGGCACTGCTACGCGTCAGTGCTCTAAAGCCTGCAATTTCGAAAACAAGTATCACGTGTCGCGCAAAATAAATGTGTGCTTTTCAAACTGCCCGTGTGGCTGCTCGAAATGTTCGAGGTGCGGCTGCTTAAAATGCGTTGGTATTTAATAGGGTCTCGCAGTCCGCTCCACGAAAAGTGTGCGCGGGAATGATATGACGCGAAATTTTGTTCCGAAACTCCACGCACGTGCATCGCTTGCGCGGCTTACACGTAGACTGAAAGAGAGAGAGTTTTAGGCTGAGCCACATGATCTTCCACTGACAAGGTGCTCAGCAACCTCGTAACATTACGAAATTTGCATGCTCGCGACCACAAATGGATACAGACCGGTGTACTACGGTGGTCCTGGCTGGAAATGCAGCAAATACACTGCTGAATAACTTCCGCACTGTGACGTTTGACGTACGCATCCTAAAAAGTAGTGCGAAAAGAATCCAGCAGCTGGGACAGCTTTTCTACTTTAAAAAGTCGGGTTTGGTGCCAGTGTAAGTCGGTTCTTGCGAGCAAATTCCTCTGGCGCGCTCTTTACTGAGGCATCAGTATCTAATTTAGGTCTTGTAAAGGGTGCTGAAAGAATAAAAAAAAAAACCTGTGTTTCTTTCCGTGGCTATTCTTATTAAATGTCTGGAAAAAACACGTTGTTTCATTGAATGGCGAAACGGAGCCTGCCAAAAACACAGTGTTTGCGAAGGCCGCAACAGTTTCTTCTCAAGCAGTCAAGTGACATGCTATTAAAATATTGATTCACTAGAGCCTCGGATTTTAAAAGAATCGTGGCCATTCTAGGGCAAGGCAAATAGCCTTCGCTGGCAACGAACGATTCACCAGTAACGGGAGGCCGCTGTGATCCGGTTCGAAGCCTTCAAAGCACGTCTCTTTCAGTTGGCCAAAAAAGCACCTTTTATCAGTGCCTCGTCGGCAATTGTCGAAGCACCACCGAAATACGCGAAGTACAGCCTGGAGGTGCAGGTATAAAACCGGTCCCCGAGCGCTCCCAACCACTGAGACCCTTTACCATACAGTTTCTTAGTACGTATACTATAGAGGGAACTGCGCCTCGTAAGCCATGTCGTCGTGGAGGTTCATGGGATGACCTCCTTTTTTGCCTTGGGCTTATCATGACAATTGGTTTGTTAAGCGGTTTTGGGGATTAGCTTTCTTCACTATGCATTAACGCGTTTACGAGCTACAAGGAAGCCGAAATCCTGCCTATTGTGTGGTACCCGTGTTCGTCTAAACAGCAGGCAGTGCGCTATCGCATCTGACGTTGCTCATGCCGCAGTCGAAGGACGTATGATTGAGCGGGTAATATGCCGCGGTGAAATTTGTAGCCGACGAAAAGAAGGAACAAGACAAGATACGACAGATACGAGCGCCTGTATCCGTCCTATCTTGTCATCGTCCACGACTGTTTAACGCCACGTTTTCTTTTTCCTCGTTAAACTGCAGCTGACGGTCGTTGCACCGGTTCACCACGAAGGCGACGTTTTCATACTCACGCTCAAAAAACTTTCCAAACTCTTTAAACAATTTATTATTTGAAATTATGGTAATTTAATAAAATCAGAGTCTCTAATGAGTCCCCCCCCCCCCAAATATTAACATTGTTCGTAACTACAACATTGGCCAGCGGAATAGCAGGCACAACCGTTCCGGCAAAAATAAGCTTTACTTCCTTTTTCCTTAGTTTTAAAACAGCCTGTTTTTATTTTCCACTTACATAATTGCACACTATTCTTCGCGTTTTTGTGCCACTTTGTTTACATTTACGGTCAATAAAACGTTTCAATCCAAGCCAATGATGAAACTAAGGGGAGCGCATCATATAATGGTGGTCCATGACGACACAGACGGCCTTGATGTGAGCCGCATAGACGCTAGCGCCTGATTCCTCTCTAGTGTATATTGTAAGAAACTCTATGCCCTTTACACACGGGCAACAACTTGTAAAAGCTGCAGTGATCATTTTTCTGCGCACTATGTTCCCAGTGTTCCGATGATGATGATGATGATTATGATGATTTCTATTGGTTTCCCCTTTGTATCGGGGTGATGACATGTCATCTGACCAAAAAGGACTAATATACCTATGTTTTACACTTTTGGTTCAATACTAGCGCTGCTTAGGGCAGGCACAAAAAGCTTATTATGCACAAAAAACTTTTTTTTTCCTGTTACAGGTGGTAACTGTCCTAGGCAATATTCCCCTCTCTGCTTTTCGTCCACCAGCATTCTAATCTTCTTTTTTTTTTTTTTCGTCCCCTCGACAGCCTTGAAGTTAACTTCCTCTGTGATACCCTTAAATCCTAGGGCTTCTGAAAGCCCAATATTCCCTTCATGTAGATTTGGATGGATACCCTCACATTCTAACACGATGTGCCGCATAGTTTCTGTTTCTTTTCCGCAGACCACGCATACCCCATCATTTTGTGAATACTTCCCCACAAAACTCTTAGTTCGCAGGCAACCTGCTCTAGCCTCAAAAAGCAAAGCACTGCCCTGGGAATTATCGTAGAAATTTTCCTTTCTGATGTTCATCTTCTCAGCCCTGTACATCTCTAACGACGTTTTAGCTTCCATTTTTTCCCTCCATTTATTCGTTTCAATCTGCCTTGCCTCTTTTTTGGTTACCTTGGCTGTTTTGGATTCCCCACTGTTCTTTCCGTATTTCATCGTTAGCCTTCTAGTCTTTCTTAACCACTGCGTGTCCACGCTTTTCAAGTATAGGTACCTAAATACCTTAGCTGCCCACCTTCGTTGATCCATTGCCCTCAACCTCATCTCAAAGCATATTTTACTCTGAGCTTCTCTAACTTCAAACGACGCCCAGCCCATATCCCCCTGAACTGCTTCGTTAGTTGTTTTTCCATGCGCGCCTAAGGCCAAACGTCCTACCGTTCTCTGGTTTACTTCAAGGCCTGATAGAACGTCTGATTTTAGGCAGAGTAAAGCATTCGCAAACGTGAGACCCGGAACCATTACTCCTTTCCACATTCCTCTTACTACTTCATATTTGTTATACCCCCACAGAGCTCTATGCTTCATTATAGCTGCGTTTCGCTTTCCCTTAACCTTAAGTTGCTCCTCGTGAGTACTTAAGTAGTTATCCCCTTCGTTTATCCACACTCCCAAATATTTATATTCCTTCACTCTAGGTAATTCGCCTTGCTGGATAGACACTACGTCGGTGGTAGCGTCATTGAAAACCATTATTCCTGATTTTTCTGCACTGAAATTTAATCCGAGGTCAGTGACTTCCTGGCCGCAAATATTTATTAGCCGCTGCATATCGGTTTGGTTATCAGTTAAAAGAACAATGTCGTCTGCGTATAACATTCCCGGAATATGCTGTTGTACCACTTCACCTTGCAGCATATGGGTTAGGCTAAACCCTACTTGACTTTCTTCCAGTTTCTTTTCTAACCCTGCCATGTAAAGCATGAACAGTATTGGGCTCAAAGGGCATCCCTGTTTCAGTCCCCGATGAATGTTGACCTGCTGGGCGCATTTCTGTCCTTCCCAAGTAAGGTGCACTCTATTGTCTTCATAGATTGCTATAAGGAACTGTACTAACTCGTCATCTAATCCCTGGAGTTTCAGCATTCTCCACAGCCGTTCTCTGTTTACGTTGTCATATGCCCCTTTAATGTCCAAGAACGTAATCCATAGTGGTCTCTCCTGTGCTTTCGCAATTTCAATGCATTGCGTTATCACGAACAGATTGTCATCCAGTCGCCTGTCTTGTCTAAATCCATTCTGCAGTTCCCCAAGTATTTCATTTTCTTCCATCCATGCTTGAATTTCTGATTTTATCGCCTGCATTACGAATCTATACACCACTGACGTTACTGTGAGTGGTCTGTATGAATCAATACTGGCTTTGTCTCCTCTGCCTTTATATATTAAATTCATCCTACTTTCCAACCAGTCCTCTGGTATTTGTTTGGTTTCTATCACCTTATCTATTGCCCTCATAAACGATTCCTTACTTTTAGGTCCAAGTAGGTTTGTCAGTTGCATTGGTATTCCGTCCGGGCCCACTGCTGTCTGGGGGGAAACCTTTTGCTCTGCTTTTTTCCAATCAAGGTTGCTCAAACTTATTTCCCTTTCCGCGGTCTTTTGTGGCGCTGATGTTATCGGTGCAGGTTTCCCTACCACTATTGTCCTAAACTTCTCACTAATCACTCGATGAATATGCGCCAACGCGTGCTCTCCTTCTAAATGTTCCCCCTCCTCATCAATCAGGAATTTTTGATGGTTATCGTTTTTTGAGCTTAGTGATTTTACATGGTTCCAAAACTTCCTGGATGCGCTTTTGTCCTTCTTCCGTATTTCTGCCATCCATTGTTCGCTTTTCTGCTTGATCTTTGCTTGCACCATTTTCTGCACTTCTAGTTTTTTCACACGGTAGACCTCCCACTTTTCCTTCACTACCTCCGGTTCCATACCAGTTCTTTTTGCTTCTCTATGTTCTCTCGACGCCTTTCTTCGCTGGTCAATAGCCTCTTTTATTTCCTTATTCCACCAGCTTCTCGGCTTTCTCTTCCCTTTCCATCGGTTTCGTTCCTTTGCTTCATTCATCTTACCCTTTATCAACGCAATCATTTCGTCGTAATCCCAATTTTTGCCTGGGTATTTATTGATTTCATCTTCCAATCTATCAGCGATGATCTTTAACTGCTCATTATTCAAATTATTTCCTCCTATTGTACCTATTTCTGCATTTGTCCGGGTTGCGCCTCCAAAGTGCAAGCTAAACCGCTTGTGGTCGCTTCCTAAGCTGTCTGTTCCTGGCTGCGAAGATGATCTTTTTGTTAACGCGACGGTGTTGTGTTCCCGGATACACGAAGATTTCACTGACGTCATTTCCGTCAGTGAAGTGACGCCAGTACAGCGAAGCAAGTGGCCTGTAAAGGGTGCACACCTGCACACAGGGTCTTTTTGCGGGGAAGCAATCTTTAGTACTGAAGAGTACGATATACTTAGGGTTGTTCGTGTTCGGGTTTTATATTTTATCACGAAAGTGTTTTATGCCGCGATACCCCAAGATTTCACTCACGTCATTTCCGTCATTGAAATGACGCCAGTTCACCTTTGCCGAAGGGACCCGCCAGCAGGACGTCGCTCGCCAAGCACATCCACCAGACAGCCGGCGACCCGCCAATCATGCTCACATGAAGATTTCGCTGCACAGACAGACAGACAGACAGAAAAACTTTATTTCGGTTAATGCCATTCAGGTCGCGCTTGTAGCCGGTGGCATCCACTCACCAGCGACCTCCTCAGCCCTGTCGATTAGCCGGGCCTGAAGGTCCGGATCGGAACTGCGGAGCGCGGCCTCCCAGTGCTCCTCAGTGGTGATTAGTGGGAACGGATCCTGGGGGCATGCCCATATATACATTACACTTTCGTGTTTTACTGATTCCTATGACGGAGGAATCAACCGCAGTTTTTTCGGGGGCAGGCACTCAGCTACCACAGTGCTTGGACGGTGGGGAACCGTCGCCGGCGTTGTTGTATCGATGCGAAAGCTAGTGATGTATGGCGTCCTTGCGGCAACCGTTTTGCGGCTCCGTTGCTGCGGCTACCGTGAATACGCATGCAGTGCGTTCGGCGCTCGTTGCTGAACGCAACGCAGAGGCATAGATGCCCCTAAAAAAAATTGGCCGCGTATCTGCTCCTTTCGTTGCAAATGCCGTCCAAAGACGATAGTCTTTATCGGCTTTTGCGAAGTAAATGCCTCCCTTCGCTTTCCCGCTCACCTCTCATGTTGTTCCTCTTGCGTCGTGCTCCTCCCAAGGTAGAGACGCCAAATGTTTGCCTAAATCATTTTAAATTTTCCGTGTTCCACTACTCCAAACCGGGTGTCTCGATACGAACGCTGCCGTACGGCGAAGACGAGCGTTAATCAAGGCGCCCTTCTACGTTTATTGAATCGCGTTTCCCAACTCCACGTGCTTTGCAAGCAGAACGTGAAACCTATCTAGTGGAACCTTGCGTAACTGTTGCCGCTTGATTTGTTAAAATGGCGCCATAAGCTATAGTGGCGCTGGCGACAGCAGGCGACGGCGGAGTGAATTCTTTTTCTGCAGTTGATGAAGTATTTAATTTCGCAAAAGTCAAGCCTGTTTGATTTTTTATAAAGGAACACTGCAAATATCACTTCTGTATTGATTTGTTGTCTGATATTTGCGTAATGTCTTGTTCTTCTTCAACAGTGTTGACAAGTATGAACATTACACCGGACATAGACGGGTAGATTTAGCTGTGACTATATAAGACTATTGCGCAGGCGTTGTTTTGCTTTGGCCGGGTGGCTGAATCGAGTCACAGACAGGCAGACGGACCGACAGACAGACAGACAGACATACAGACAGACCAAAATTTCTGGGTTTAAGTAGCCCAAGAACGACTATCGTCTTTAATAGTGTGATAAGAATACTGACTTGATTGAATTCTAGAAGCGCTACGCTACCACGGGTTTTGTGAGCACTACAGAGTTTCGGAAATGCGCTCATAGTTTATTGCTCCCCCGATTTTTAAAGCAAAGGTTATACGCGTTCATTTTTATGAGACAAGCGGCAGAGTAACCATCGAGCAAGTAGCATACCCTCTGGACAGGAACTTAGAACAGATGAGGAGTATAGTAGACACTACATTATATGACACCTCCTCTTACTGGACACAACAGACGAAGCCCGTACAAATCTGATCCATTTTGAAGGCTCCCACCGGGCCTCGACGTTGTCAAGGATATTTTGTTAAGATGTTAGCTTTCCAAGCGTTATGTTTTCGGATTTGCTATATTCGTTACGAGATTCACACGTTCATTTTAGATGAACAAATTGCGGTGGTAGATATACAGACAGGTTTCTCACAACAATCATAATAAATTTTGGGTAGTGTCTTCTTCCGGAAGCCGCTAGAAACACCTCAGAGAACTTTTCGCGGCAGTCACGTGGGATTGCCTAAGCAAGCCATGTTGGGGCAAACCACGTTGGGAACATCCTTCGGACATATACTCAGCAAACATCTGCCTTGCCAGCTGCTCCCGTGGCGGAGCGGTATGACACGTGATTCCAACCTAAAGGTCAAAGGCTCGGATCCCGAGTGGGAGTTCTAGTGGGTTGGGTGGGATTTAAGATAGATTGTTTTGGTGCAGTTGGGCCAAGTTAGGTTCCATTACGTTGAGCTAGGTTACCTCAGGTTACTCCAGGTTTTGGTCAGTAAGGTCAGTTTGATTAGGGTGCGTTACCGCAGGGAACGTTAGGTTACTTGTGGCTCTTGTTTTGATTAGTGCTGCAATGTGCCGTGAGAACAACATGAGACTGATTTTAAAACGAAATGTCACGTGCTTTATAAGACAATGGGAGGTGAGTGCCGGGGGCATTTCGGATGGGTATTTCTCCCGGCCAGCAGAAAAGACGCTTCGTAAATTTTGGAGGGATTGGTCTGGCTAACAAAAGCTGGGGACCGCGTAAATTCTCACAAGCTACATGGGTCGACACGCGGAGCATCTGCGCCACAATCTGAAAACGTGACTTCACGTGCCCACACAAAGAAACATCAATTCTCACGTCGTTTTTCCCGGTACTTGCCTGCCAGATCCAGTGAACGAAATCATTTTTTAACAGCGAAGCTGGTTAGCAAATCGTAAATTTGTATGCCCGGAGTTAAAATACCACAAAATTTTCGCCGTCGGGGGGCCTCCCGGCGGCCGCCCGGCAGTTAACAAAACCAAGAAAATGCCTACCGTTCGTACGTGCGTCCCTCGCGACAAACGTCCAGCGTCCCCTGCGCAGGTTCTCGTCGCCTCCGTGGGCGGCGACAGAGAGGGACGAGAAGTGATATCGTGTAATACCGGGTATGAGCTTTCTTTCATTTTATAAAAGAGAGTTTGCCCTCATGTGCTTCATTATTACAACTCAACCCACTACCGTTCATGGATCATGCATTGATTTAAAAACCTCAGCAAAGACAATCTATTTCAAGTAATAATGGGTGCGGTTAAGTGCATTTCACTTGTTTCTGTTTCCACATTTTGCAGAGCCACTTGTGGGAATTCAACTTCCGTCGCATGATTAATCGTTGTGGGTGTAGCTTACAGCTTCGATTTCCGACTCCCTTCACAGGATAGATTGGCGCACATTTTGTCCCCAGAGGCTCATTTTAAGTTAAGAAGAGTGGCCTGTCTGATATATTCAAATATTCAAAGTTATTATAAAACACAATTTAGGACTTGCGGGTGATCATAAAAACTGAGAGGTAGGAATGCCCTACATGCTGCTACGACCACGGCGCTTATTTCGATGTTTTCAGTACGGGTAAGTCTCTGCTGGAGAAATGTTGAAGCATTTCCTTTATTTTGGTGATTGTGTGATTGGCTCTGCCGTTTCTCTGTGGGAACGGGATCATGATATTCCCATGAGTGTTTTTGAAGTCGCTTGCTAATATATTTTGAGGCTTTGTAAGTTGGCAGCGTGGAGCCATTCATTGTTGGCCGGACAGAGCTTGCGGCGGTAACAGCGTCGCGAAAAATTCAAAAACTCGTTTTAAATGGTTTTAAAATTCTTGTAATCAGAAGCCATGTACTCGTTTTGTCGACTATTAAGACATTTCTTTCGTTTCTGGTTGTAGTCTAAGCTTTCCTGACTTTTAGAGAGCCTGGCGTTGCTATTTTGCACGTTATTTTATGTATGTGACACTAGCGCCACTACTTATGGTATCAGAAGTGCCACCACTGAGGCACGCAAGTCAGCAATGGCGGCCATTTTGGTGTTTATCAGTGTTGCCATATTGCCGCTTCTACGACCTCACCGCTAAATTTGACGAGGTCGTTTGTTAACAACGCTGCCGAAGATGCAGTAAAACGTCATCTTTGGTCAAACTTCTGCTGTTAAAATGCTGTTATACGCGTTATTATTGATTTGTGTTCGGAACGACGTCAGTCGCGCGCAGCTGCAAAGCAGGGAGGTCCAGCTTAGTCTACCAGAGTTGACCGTCGACTAAAGCGCATAAACAACAAAATGGCAGCGCCCATGAAACCTCGCAATGTAACCAAATACCACGTGACTGAAAACAGACCTATTATCACTGCTACTACACGGCCCCCGAATTCACAAACGTAACTAAGTATCAGTTTTGCTTTTGATACTTTTCGCTGCCTTAACGCGTTTCAAGAACCAAACGTATGCTGAAAGGGCGCCTTTTCGCGAACTTCATGGTCTTTATCTGCAGTCAAAATTGTTGAAGGGATGTTAGCTGGGACTCCGTACCGGGCGGCGACGTTCTTCTTTCAGGTGGATACGTCATTTTACATTGCGAGTTCGTCTTGAAACGAAATCTTTTCGTATTCAGGCAGCATAAATCATCCACGAACCCATACCACCGATATCCTGGGACACACGCGACTACACGCCGGTAGGCAAGCTTAGAACCAACAATAAAGAACTCATACGTGGAAACGCACGAGAGATTGCGGTGCGGGTGAAATTCGCTAAAGTAGTGCATTTCGCCAGCCTATTTTCAGGAAATGGCAAGAAACATTGACTCATCAGCGTAGCGAATTCGCTACATCCAGGTTATTCGTCGCAACTCCTTCGTTACATAGAGTTCGCAAACACATGGGATTTAAGGTGGAAACGGGGATTTGAAAAACTTTGTTAAATCGAGGAATTCGCTGCATAGAGGTTTGTTACATTCAGGTTTAACTGTAAGGGTATAAAGTTACATCATTGGCGAAACGAAACAAATGAACACTTAAAAACAATGAAATATTCCAACGTATTTCGCAACTCATAGCCACAATTGGCTGTAAACAACTCACAATCTAGGCAAGCGGCATAAGAATGCTAGGCATTAGTATATATTTATCTTAATTTCTGCTGATTGTTTGGCTGTCCCGTCTATATGCAGCCTAAAAGTATGATTATCGTAATTTTTAACATGACGTCGTGGAAGCAACGTCAAACTATTTTTACGTCTAGTTGCTTGTGAAATTTATCGATGTTTTTTATTTTGAATGCGGCAACGCGTTTACGACATCCACCTCTAGTATAGCTGTCGTCATGGAGCCCTCGTAGTATCCGTAATATCCGTAGTGTCGGGAGCCCTCGTGCCCGATTCGCGTTCAAGGAGCGTGCGATTTTATTTCCATCCAGTCACAACATTTTCAAATTTTTCGTTCAACTGAATGACATTACTTCAATTGTCTTAGGACGGCAGCCATTCGGCCATTTGAAAGCAGCTTCGATGCTGTAGACGCCAGACGGCAGCTTGTCTGTTGAATTCAAAAAATCAGCGATTGAGCAAGTTCGCAACGGTTTCCAAGTTAAAAGGCAGCTTAGAAGACGAATACGCAAGGACAGAGAGAAGACAGGATGACGATTAACTCCCAATAAATCTTATTGAGAACGAAACACACACATAAACACTAAAAACAAAGCCACGTGCTCTCACTTCATAGCTTAATACTTTGTTTACGCATCCAAAAACTGCAAACTGTGCGCAAATCCAGAACGAGTTCAAACTGCCATTAACGTAGATTTGGGAACAAAGTACTGTCAAACCATCGTAATCCGACTGAAGCGACTAAAGCTGAATTGGCGGCACAACACTGAATCTTGGCGCAAAACAGGTGGGCCATTCGTTTTACGGATTGACAAACAACGTGCAGTAAAAGAAATATTGGCAGACCTAGAACTGTATGGAGAGATGAACGGAAACATTTCGGGCGCTAAGATATGATCCGGTGAAGTCATGAGTAAAGTCACTGGAAACGTTTAGGTGATGCCTTCGACCTGCAGTATAGACCCAAACCAACTGATTTTGCTGATGGTGATTAGCATTAGGATTAGCATGGGGAGGCGAAATAGACGATTTCGTTGTGCTTGAGACAGTGGTGTGCGCAACATGTTCTTCATTTCTTTGTTGTGAAGGTTGGCTGAAATAAACCGCTGAAATCAATACCAGAGAAACTAGCTTCATTTGAAATTAGGCAAGGTATCGATTCCGGTGAACATATCTTCCTATATTTCGGAAAAATATTCTTCTATTTTTGTACAAATTAAGTCGTATGAATCTTGTATAGCGAGCCTCCGAAAATGCGTCCTAAATTTTCTATCGCCACTAATTCGATAAATTGGAACGCGTAAACAACAGTGCATTACATTGTCCACACAAATTACGCCCCCCCCCCCCCCCCCAAAAAAAAAAAATTAAATCTGGCAACCTCAAATTCTTCGAACATTTCTGCTATAGCTAGCAGCGAAAGCATTCCATGGGCATTTTTATTGATTCCAGCAATTACGCTGGCCAGGGGACAAAAAAAGGGAAAAAAACTATATTTGTGTTTGTCGTAGCTGAGCCCATGTTCTATACGAAGTGTAGAAGACAAGTTGATGTTTGCTTGGGCGTTATTACATAGTCATGTGTTCAGTTGGAGGGGTATTCGTGATTTCTTTTATGCCTTTTACCAAAGTAGGTAAAAGTGCTCATTGTTAATTTATTCACCGCATTCATATTGAATAAGGCGCACTGGTGGGCCTTGTAAATGACAAACTTGCTCTTATTCGAGCCTTTAGTCAATTGTACGTGTGCCAAAGTTTTTTTTTTTTTTTTTAGAAGTTACACGTTGAAAATGCTTCCCTTCCACTGACGTCCCCTCATAAATAATACAAAATTACTCTGAAAATCTGCTGCGGAAAGGGGAATAAATTATTGAACGTTTGTTATCATGAATATTTTTTTTCTCTGGTTTAGCTGTTTTATCCGCGAGGTAAAAGGTTGAATGGAAGATAACACCGACGAAGCTCAGAAGTTTCGCAAGTGCGGGACCAGAAAACGCGGCGGGATGCACAGCTAACGCATCAGTGGAGTTCGGCTTCAAGTAAAAAAAAAATGTTGAAAACCCTCAACAACTTCATTCACGGAAAACGAAACTAGAGTGAGGCTAGTAAAGTTGTAAAAAATCTAAAACAGGAGCATCATCTGGGGAGCGGTCGAAAGTAATTTTTTTGCGCAGTGAGATGAAATTGTTGAAGCAGCTGTTCTGGCCCCAAGGCCGCTTAGTAATTTGATGCGCTACTTCGCTTCGTCTTCTTCTTTCGCTAAAAAATCAGTAAAAACTAGAACCAAAAAGGACGCTTTCGGGCATCACGCAGAAACCCCCTTGGCCCGGCGGGAGCTTCCCGGGGGAGTGGAGCTCAACTCTTCACGTCTTGATAGAGCCGCAGCACACCAATGTCGGCCGTGTCCTGCGTCTCCCCTAGGATTTTGCACGCGTGGCCGACATCGCGAGCCGGAGGTCTTGATAAAGTGTAAGATATATAGGATAAAATTCATGTCTACAACAATACGAAGAATATTTGGGCTAAAGGATCTTTCGAGTCTGACCATACAAAACATCTGTTTCCACTGAACGAAATTCTTCCCTTGTTTTGTTTGTACTAATATTGGTTGATGTTGTGAGACAAATCTTTCGTTAAATATGGTACCGATGTCATAATTAAACTTGCTATGTTAAAAGGAAACTCAAGTGTTCGTTTAACTAGGCACAAATAAATATTTCTGTACCCGCACCTAGAACAACGTATGATGAAGAATCTCTGTCTTGCAAACTACCTTCCTTGCTGAACATATTAAACCAAGAAGATTTTGATCCGTCGTATAATCCAAACTAGCTCATGAAACGCTTCACCCAGCATATTTCATTTCGGGAATAGTACAAGCCTAAAACTTTATTCCCTTTTATTTTAGATTGCTGATTTTAATGCTCATGTAACTTCATGAATATGCCTATGAACTTTTCTGTACTGTTTTATCGTTGTTACAAAACTTTTGTATTACTCGATGCTATGTACCACTTGTCAATTTATTTGTACTCATTGTTGATGCTGAACATCATGCGATGTTTGCTACCTTGCAACGGGGTCGAGACCCCGTCAAGCTGCTCGAGCTTTTAGTCCCACACTCCTCCTTTTCAAAGGAAATAAAGCTGCTTGATTGATTGATTGATTGATTGATCGATCGATCGATCGATCGATCGATTGATTGATTGATTGATTGATTGATTGATTGATTGATTGATTGATTGATTGATTGATTGATTGATTGATTTCTACAGAATTTCTTAGCGTCCGCGGTGTACGAGTTACGCGGAACTGAAGAGATGACAATAATACGAAAAATTTACCATCCCTTATTAAAGAATATTGAGCGGAGCGGGAAAGCTAAAAGTGCCTCAAACCTCTGCTGAATGTCTGTCCAATCAATCGTCAATCCTTTAATGCCCCAAATTACCAATGATGAATGAACCCAAGCGATTTTTTCGCGCACTAAGCAAACGCATCTACGAACGATCTAAATGTACACCGATACGTGGCTTATGAGAAAAAAGTATAGTACTGTACTCCTGGTTAATGATCCATTCATGTATTGTTTTATCTAGAACCGTTCCCTTTTCCCGATTTTTAAGTAACCGTTTTGGCACAAAAGGAGCGCGGTTTCATCAGACGCCGTGTCATAAAACCGGTCTTTATCAACCGCCATTTCATCACACGCCGTGTGATTAAACCTCGTTTTGATCATTTCGCGTATGATGAGCTTCGCGTTTTAACCATCTTGCTCTTAAGAAAGTGGGTTTGGTTTTTTTACAACAAACTTTCGCACCATCCAAGAATTTTAAAAGCCAGTCTGAAGTAAGTAGCAGGTGCACGGCGTGCGTGGCTTTTTGGCCTTATTACTGGCAACATCAAATCGCGGCGGGTGGCTCTATCGCGTCGATAGTGGCACCCGCAGTACCGACCTACCCTGCGAAACATTTTATTGTTGTTTCATGCGGGGAGGAGTCGGACCTTATCTTGACTTGAAGGGCGACATTACTGAAGATTTGTGCTGCTGAGCACGAGGAAGCGGGTTTGATCGCTGGCCCAGGCAGCTGCTTTTCTGATGGAGGCGAAAAGCAAAAACACCCGTGTGTACGAGATTTCGGCGCAAGTTAAAGATCCCCACGTGGTGAAAATTAATCTGGAGCCCTCCACTACGGCGAGCCTCATCGCCTGCGTTGTGTCGGCGCGTTAAACCCTAAAATCAATAACATCATTACGGAAGGGAAGCTACTTTTGGAGAGTACTCGGCACCCATTGAGAGCAATGTCACTGTTCCTATTTCTGAGCTTTAATGCGATCGAAGATGAAAAGCTTCCAATGGACAAGCGACTTCTACTTCACAAAGCCACTCATCAATATAGGGGTGCTCTTATCAGCATTTATAGAAAGCCTGGTAGAGTCTATGGCTGTCAATATCTCCATGGATGTTGCTGGCGGGCATGTCTTCAATTTCTCTTCTTTAGAAACTGAGAAGTTTTAGGCCCACTCAAACCGAAACCCTCGTGCGCCGGAGACCTTTCAGCCTGTCTATCGCAGTCTCTCGTTACGTCCAGAGAGAACTGGACAACAAAGTCAACAAGTGGCAAAAGTGTCCACTTTCGGTACAGATTGGTTTGTCAGCGATGAAACGTGCACTTTGCAGCTGACACATTGAACGACAATTACTTCAGGCTGTGTAGACTTCACACGAAGCGATTGGGAAGACTCTGTTTGCACATGGTATTATGCATGTATCATCAGACATACCAGTCTTCAGGGTCCATTTAGTTGTCTCGAGTATAGGGCACCGTCAGCACGGCACTTTCCGTGAGGCCACAAAGTGAATCAGGCCATAGCTGTGTCACACAGTCTCTTGTGGATGCCGCGGTCCGTATACCATTGTTTACCGGGTAACGAGATACTACACTTTGTGGGTCGTGATTTCGCACGTTAACGTCACAGTTCATTGCGCAGTGTCCGCGAGCTCCGGCAGGCCCAAGAGCTGTAGCGGGCGATGCTTGGAGGGATGACCCTCACCGAATATCGAGTTTTAACAAGGCCAGTTGCCCTCGTACGTACGAAGGCAAGTCTAGCTTTCGAAACGTTAGCACGACAACGATCTGAGGTTGCTACCTTGTCCATAGTTTTGTCCTGTTGTTTGACCACCGCCTTTCAAATTTCATCGTTCTCCATGCGTGCTATACGTGCGTGCATATGTGTGCGTGCCCGCATATGTGCTTGCATATGTGCCTGCGTGCGGGAGTGTGTGTGTGCGTGTGTGTGTGCGTGTGTGTGTTTCGTTGGCTACACACACACACAGGCAATATGGAACGCACGCTATGGGATTATTATTACTTCACAAACACACGCGCCAACAGCGCAGTGATGTGATGTCTGTATTTAAGGCACTCAAGACCATGCGTACAGGTCATGGCTTTATTCCTATGAGACATAGTACACATAACTTGCATAGCTTCCCGCATACGGCGAAACGAGAATTCCTGACGAATTCTATGTCTATTTGAAGATCAATTTCTGGATATCTCTGGGACCATTCCAACTGTACGTTTATAACTTAAAAGCTTAGGTGACTATCGGCTCCTTTGGGGAAAGGGGGGATAAAACTCTCCAATAAATGAACATTCCGCCTTTTCTCGGTGCAAAAAGCTTGTACATAATCGTAAACCTTACCCATTTCTAATCAGCGTCGGGCATAGCCATCAATTAGAACAAAAGGAGTTGCTTGTATTGTTTTGCTAACATCAGGAGTGATGTACACACCGATGACTCGCTTGATAACGTCAATTAATGCAATATTGTCGGTAAGATGGTTTACCAAATGAGTGTCGACATTTTCAGGAGCGATGGAGATAATTAGCCTGGTAAATATGTTTTAGTAACCATTATAATAAAACTTGCACTGAACAAATGAGGACACAGGAAGAAACACACGGATGAGAGCACTCTTATCTGTGTTCCTCTTGTGTCTCCGTTTGTTCCGCGCAAGATTTATTATGAATCATGAATCAATACCAACCTTGCCGAGTCGCGGTGGTGCTCCCACTTAAGGGTAAAAATGTTCAGATTTAAACACAGGAAGTATTTTGATCATAAAAACATTGACGCAGCTTGTACTAGTGGCAGACCAGAGCTGGCCGCAGAGTAGAGCTGGCAGAGCTTGCAGACGCTACCCTTTCGTCGGAGACACGGTTGTTGCAGCTCACATGGATTTCAGAACTTGTCGCTGAAAGTCCTCTATGACTGGCAGGCCTGGATTGTTTCGTCCGCAGCGCCTTTCACATATCTCTCAAAGTGATCCACGTTAACAACCGCTAGAACCCGCGGCAACTCCGCCTTCGCTAACTCGGCGTCTGCGCTGCCCAATTCAGTTGCGAACGCACGTGAACTGCCGTGAGAAGAGCTAGCGAGAGATCATGTCAACAACGTTTGACAGAGTGTTTTCGAAGGTCGAGCTGGCCTATGAAGGACGCTCCACACACTCACGTGTGCTCGTTATGTTCTCTTGATATTTCTTCTTCGAACTTTTCACGAGGCGCAAGCCCAGGCGCAAGCCGGGAAGGCGCCGGGCGCTACTCACGAGGCGCACGCTCACATGCGCTTGGCTGGGCGGAGATATCTCTTGCAGCTCGACCGCAGAACTAAAAACTTAAACAGCTGTGCTGTTAAAACTCCCCGCCCTGTGTCACCGCAGCTATCCCGCTAGGTACACGGACAGATGCAAGCGGTGAAACATTCCAGCAGCCACACTGCAAAACGCTGTCTGGCAATGTCCCAATAAACCACAAGCATTTGAAGAAGACATACATATAAGAAGTAATCAGTAATGAGAGGCCGCATTTCTCAGCTCTCAAATATACAAGCTGCTTTCATTGAACTGGCAGAGGATATCGCCAGTGACCATGGGTTCCTGACTGCAGTCTGATGAGACGAAGACTCTGGACATTCCCACGAGGTGCAGTCGTCTTAAAAAAGAATGAAAAAGAAGCCTGCTCTCTCTCTCTCTCTCTCTCTCTCTCTCTCTCTCTCTCTCTCTCTCTCTCTCTCTCTCTCTCTCTCTCTCTCTCTCTCTGTCCTCTCTCTCTCCTTCCTTTCAACGTGTTTGAGGTCTCGGCGCAAATTAAAGATCCCCTGGAAGTAAAGTATTCCGGCACCCTCCACTACGGCGCGTCTCATCGTCTGTGAAGCGTCGGCGCGTAAAATCAATCAATCAATCAATCAATCAATCAATCAATCAATCAATCAATCAATCAATCAATCAATCAATCAATCAATCAATCAAGCTACCAATTCACCAATTAGTTAATGAACGAATCACTGACTCACTCACTCACTCACTCACTCACTCACTCACTCACTCACTCACTCACTCACTCACTCACTCACTCACTCACTCACTCACTCACTCACTCACTCACTCAATCAATCAATCAATCAATTTTTATCTCCCTCTATCTCCCTGCTGTTCATAGCGTACAGCATTAAAAGACGAGGAAGAACTGAGACACAGTTGCAAATGCGAGCGCTCGACTGTCTCTTCGACCGACCCGCTGCGGTAGCTCAGTGGCTAAGGCATTGCGCTGCTGAGCAGGAGGTCGCCTGTTCGATTCCCGGCCGTGGGGGCCGCTTTTCTGATGGAGCGGAAAAGCAAACACGTCCGTGTGTACGAGATTTCGGCGCACAGTAAAGATCCGCAGGTGGTCAAAATTAATCCGCAGCCCTCCACTACGGCGCGCCTCGTCGCCGGCGTTGCGTCGGCGCGTTAAAACACTACAATCAATGTCTTCGACCGCGTCAATCAGCGCTGCTCCCTTGAAGGAACTAGCGCCGGAGTAAGTTTTGTGAAAAATGCTTCGATAGGGCGCCGAAGTCAGGGACTTGTGTATGGTTCTAAAAATTAGCTAACCTAATTCAATACTGTTCGCTTTAAACATTACGTATAGTAGTAGTAGTTTGTGTTGTTGGATGACGCGGACTTAGCCTTGTATAACTGCTAGCAATTGCTCCGCCTGGTCGTCCGCAACATAAAACAGAGACACGCAATGTCACCACACCTCACTTAGTCTTCCTGTGCACTGGGAAACTCCCAGCAGGACACGAGACACCTACGTTCGCATAATCCAGTGGTCCCCAGAAAAATTAATGTCTTCCGATCTAGCATGGTGCACTCCTAGCTTCTGGAGACCAGGGGAAAAGATCGCCCGCTCAAGGTATATGTCTTCTCATCACAGCTATATTTTCTGCTTCTTTTAATGAGCACAAAACAACCAGTGCCACGTGATCGTGCCCATCCGAAAGGGGCTACTATTCGCAAGTGCCGGAAGTGGGCCGGAAGTTTCCAGCCTACGTTCCCCATTCCTAATTATCGTGCCTTATCAAACGCATTATGGTTCAAACTTGACATCCTGGTTTTTCTCCTGCAGCTTTCCTAAAGGTTGTAGTTGAGGAACTTCGATACAGCCCGCAGCTCAGGCCGGTTCATGGCGCCACCTCCGCAAGTATTGAAGGAGCGTCGACAGGCTGCCTATCATCTTACGTTTGACTTTCCTAATTAGCTAGCCCAATTAAAAACTCGCTTTAAACTTGAGACATTTATACTTAGGCAGAGCTACCTTTTTTGTTTTTGTTGTGTTCACGTACCCGTAAACGCACTTCCCCGTTTCGGAGTTAACGTTACCGCCATCGGCCACATCAAAGGGCGCAGTGACATCTCCTTGCCCCGGCCTTCGTGCCCCTATGTAAAGGGTATACTTTTAATTTACTGTGTATTGTTCAAGAATGCCGTACAACTAAATATACCCATAGAGCCAGGGGAAGACTACAGCGTCCATCAGGAAAGACAAGCAGGAGATTAGTTTCAACTTTCAAAACTTTGAAAGCGAAGATTTCATCCTCTCACTGGTGTCGTCTGTAGTGTACCCAAAACGCACGGCACAAATCCAATTTTTCTCTGACGCCGATGGTGATCGTGAGTGAAGTAAAGGAAAAATAAACGATTCCCGTAGTGGGTATCTAACCTGGGCCCCTCGCGTTCGAAACTGGCATCTGTCCGCCATTCGGGCACGGTTGTCGCACCTTCGAAAAGGGGGCGGGGGGGGGGGGTGCAGGGACATGCGAAATAAGACATCAAGTGCACCCCTTCATTTAACAGGTATGACTGAACGCTAGAAAAAGCCCTGAAATGCCGGTGTCAGTAAAGCACCAGCGCGCACAATCGCAGTGCTGTAAATCGTTTCGACATGAAATGGGTTAAGGCGTTTGGTGTTGGACTTTATTTTGGTAAGCTTCGCGTATTCCCGTCTTTGTCGTTGCTACAGACAGGTAGTTGATGTTTTGGAGAATTTTCGTCTAATGGTTGTAACCGCTATGGTTCTAAACGATGTCTGCATTGAAATATAATTGAGACTCTATTCAAATTATATATCAGTAATTTCTGTGACGGAGTTGACAATTTCCCACAATTTATTACCACGCCTAAATATTTAAAAACTAAACAAAACAATAATATCAAACTCCCAAGGTAACAAAGACCATTCATGTTTGAGATAAGAATCACGATACGCCAACCTAACAATCTTATTTCTCCACACTGGGCATGCTGTGTAAACAACTGGCGGGTTATCACCCCACTGTCCCTTACAGATGCCAAAAACCTACCGTAAATAAATGATAAATAGAAAGCATACTGTTCATCGTACACAAGGACGACATCCTCTTTAGCCAAACCTGTTCGTCAGGTCAAACGACTACCATCCATGTCGCAGCTTTATATTATTACACAAGCGTGTATATCAAGGCCTAAATAACCGGCGTCGTGGCTCAGTGGCTAATGGCGCTGTGCTGCTGAGCAGGACGTTGCGGGTTCGATTCCCGGCCGCGGCGGCCGCTTTTCTGATAGAGGCGAAAAGCAAAAACGCCCGTGGGTACCAGATTTCGACTCACGTTACTAATCACCAGGTGGTCAAAATTAATTCGAAGCTTTCCACTACAGCGTGCCTCGTCGCCTGCGTTGCGTCGGCGCATTGAACCCTGCAATCAATGTTCAATAAATCATGGTTTATATTGAAAATTGTCTATATTCACATTTTATGACTCGGGGAAAGCGTAGGATGCCGTTTGGTTGATGTGGTATCCTGCGAGATCAATGCGGTTTCAGTACATACAAAACTGTGATGCACAACATTAAAAGGTACTGATCGGAGTGAAAACTGTCATATTTTAGGGTTCCTGTTTTGGGAGCTTAAACCCAATGGCGTTCCAAGAATGCTGTATTTATATGCACATGATTATTCCCCAAATAAAAAAACCCTTTTAAAAAAAATCACCCTAACAATTTGAATTCCCTTATGTATGGGATATTCACTTCAGCGTTCTGTCAGTTCTTCACCCCTGAACGGCTGGTCTGTCAACAAATTTACAAAGAGGGCTTACGAGGAAAATTTCCGGGTAAGTCCTTCTCAGACTGCCGGCGCATTGATCTCCAGCACGAGGGACATTAGGTCAATACCTTATATACAACTAAATCAACTAGTCGTTCCCTTATAAACGGAACATACCTTTTCGGGTGTCCCACAAGACGAAAGGCTATGTTTACTACACTCATCAAGGAGCTAATATAAGTGCTTAAAATCAATGAACATACGCGTAGCCTTGTCCGGTAATTCTTACATTACTAATTAAACGTATCTGCTTCGTCTCTTACAATTCTGTAAGGTCACGCTTCAAATAAAAGTCTTGTATGAAGGTCTGCATCAAAAACAGCTTTGAAAACATTAGGCGCCGCGGTACACCTAGGGTTTCGACTTGAATCGGCAGCTTCAATAACAAGCCCCATTCAATGCTTGCATGTCAATGTGATCAGTAGTGCTTAGAACGCCGGTGCACCTATACGGCTTCAACGTTAGCTTCGAACTTTAATACATACCCATGCCATTTTATCGGTTTACAACCAGGCGTAAACTTATGTTGAAGTGGTTCCATCAAACACTATTTCTTTTTTTTACTGCAAAGTGCAGCAAGAGCTTTGAATGAGACGTAGGAGTTCTCTGAATGAGACGTAGGAGTCCTTTGAATGAGACGTAGGAGATGGCTAATACGAAATTTATGGCTTGTGTAGATTTGTATATGAAAGCGAAGATATCTGTAGCTCACTCATGGCCTGCGAAGTAGTGCGAAAATGCACTGCAGAAAAGCCAACTTTGTTTTTTCCTGAACTTACGGAAATAGGTGCGTAATCAGGACTGCAGCGCCCTTTCTGTTATTCCGATCACTGCGCGAAAAAAAGAGTCTGTAACCACGAGAGTTGCGTTCTTCCTGTTATTTCAAAACTGACGATTGTTTGCTTTTTCCTGTTATTTGTAATGTTTCTTTCTTTTACTTGTGCTATTTCATGTTTGCCCTATACGCTGCCTCAAACTTGAATTTCTCATACTGTACATCACATTAGGGGAGGGGGGATTGGAGCTAGTCAAGCTTAGGCCCACCAATAAAGCTGTTCGTAAAGCTTTCTTTCCTTGCCCCCATCTCAAAGAATGGAAAATAGACGAATTCTGTGGGCTTCACAAAACGATGATGATTATAGGCAAACGCACATCAAGCATATCAAGAGAAAAATGCTTCCGGAGGTCGGGAATTAAGCCTTCGTCTCTCGCGTTATGCAGTCAACGTCTATACGATTGGGCCATTCTGATACAGTCGGATAAGTTTGGATTTTGAATTTTGACTTTGAATCAGGTTGCATGCGAGAAAACTCCAAGTTTTAACCATCTTCCCCTCCAAAAAGGCACTTCGATTTTTTGTTTTACCTTGCGGCATGCCTTTCAAGAAAAGTGGCGAAGGAATGCACGCGGAGATCATATTTTGCTATATTGTTTTCCTACTTTTCAGGTAAACACAAATGCTCGACGTTCACACAGAAGCCTCTATGTGTTGTTCAGCATTGTCATGCGCTGCCCATCACGGGAACAAGTGGCGTATGCAGCGGGGATTTGAAAGAGCGTCGTCCCCTCTTCATTTTTTTCATGGTTAGGGAAGGGGTACAGAAGCCCACTGCCTCCGCCTACGATACGTACCGGATACCATTGATCCTTTCCGCGTCAAGTGGCATACCACACGTTCGGCGCCAAACTGCCCCCTCTGGCTAATATAATCGCCTATTTTGCAATTTCTCTCGGCAAAACCTACTAGAAGGAAATGTAGAGTACGCCGGTGGCACCTCAGAGTTCTTACGTTTAAGTTTTATTAAGTTTTGGAGTTCTTTTTTTTGTTTCTTTGTCAGAGTTTGCCGGCTTCCACTTAGGGAAGGCGGAAACAACCCTCCCCCCTGAAGTAACATCCCACGTGCCACCGGTCAGAACTTTAATCTCCAAAAAGAAGGTGACAAAAGTCTTCATGGCTTCAAGAGCACGGAATTTCCTATGCGGTACAACACATGGCATGAACGAAAGCGCAACAATAATTGATATTTTCGGATTGCTTGAGCTTCTTCAGTGCATTCCATTGATTCGACCCACATAAGAACCCTGTGTTAAATCATCCAGATAAATATTTAATGTAGTGTTATATCGTTTACTGGAATGGGAATCTGCCTACACTCGTCAATGGCTTCAATGTCCAGCAAAAGTGCCCACCCAGACTCCAGATTCACCCATTTTCAGCCAAACGCAACCAAGACGCAGGTGTGAACGGTGGTATTCGTCCCGCGTGTTTTCGCTAAATCAATGTTAATGTTTGAAATATGACGATGCACACAAGGAGTACTTCCTGGAACTGCACACCTACAACCACAATAACATCCAGTGATATTCTTACTTTACAAGCCTTTTCCCCGAAATAAAGGAACTCTAGTGAAGCTTGAGGACATTGGAATACGAGGTCGCATCAGACGTCCCTTAATGGGACACGAACGCCTGAATGAAATTTCGTTTTAACTGGAAGGTCATACGTTTTTTAGCTCTGTTGGCGTTTGTTCTACGAGCAACGATGCGTTATTTGCTAAGAAATAACTAAATAAAGCTGTCGCCCTTCTCACCCGCTTCCCTTTCATTTTTTCGCGACGAAGCGGTTACCTCACAAAATAGGGGCGAAGCCTCGGTGTGGTCTAGAGCGTAAACGCTGGCATCGGTAGCTTTTACGTCCTCAATCCATGACCGACTACGGCAACGTTTTCTGACCAAAGAGGCTGGCTTGGAATTTTGATTTTTAACCGATGGAATGACAAACGCGTTTAGATCCGCAAGCGGCCGGTGTGCCTGCCTACTCTGTCATCCCAAAACCCATTGAGCCGGCTGCGAGCATGCAGGTCTTCGGCGAAGCAGCTTTTCAAGCAAGAAGCGCCGTTGGTTTCGAATATCAAGCGTGGCATTGCGGGCTCCTGGCTGGCGCCATTTGGCAGGGCGCCTTCAACTCACCTCGTGTGGCGTTCACACACATCTCATATTATCTTCTTTCGCGCGGCTAGCCTAGCGTGAAATAAAAAAATTCACCATCTTTCCGTGAAGGGAAGTCCCTGAGGAGGATGCGAAGCAGCAGTGGGGGTTGGTTGGTGTGTAAGTAGAGTTGAAGTAAGTAGTGTGAGTAGAGTTGGTGCGTGGTGTTAGAGTAAGGAGACGCGTGGGTAGGGTGACGGGGAGAATGGAGGAGAGACGCGCATGCGCAGTGTAGTAGCGCGCAGCGCGTGTGCACACCTGGTTTATACGGCTGTGAAAAGGAGAATGGAGGAGAGGCGCATGCGCAGTGAAGGTGTGGACGGCGCAACAACAAGGGAGGGAACAGGCTCGACCATAAGCATCCTACAGGAAGATGGTGTAATTTTATTGGAGGGGGGGTATTAGAGTGGAGAGGCATTAGAGAGAGAGAGAGAGAGAGAGAGAGAGAGAGAGAGAGAGAGAGAGGGAGGAGAGATGGAGAAGACGTTGTACGTGGTATCAGTTTTCTTTATTTAGGCATTATCATCATCATGTTGAACGTAGGTGACGTCGAGCTGTGGTTGGCGTTCCGCTTTCATTATGACCGCCTTATGGCCTGTGAAATGTAAAGTCAAGGGTGTTGTAGTGGATGAACCCTAAAGTTGCTGAAGATAAGGTCGATGCACGTTCCCCGGATGGTTGTGGGCTGCTTGTAATCATGGCCCGCCGAGACTCGCCGACGCACGCCGACGCACGCCGCCGTTGCCGACGATGAAACGTCGAAGGCGCGTTAAGCGTGCTCGTCTCGTGCCGGCCCAGGAAGACCCCGGCAACACTGTCGCTCCAGGAGCCATTAAAGGTAAGACACCGCCGGGCGTTCAGCAAGCCGAGCATGGGCAGTGGGGGTGTGAACGGCGCAACAACTCTGTAGCGAAGACGTTTTGGACGCTGATGTCTAGGATGTTTCAAGTACGCCTAGGGGAGCGCACAAAATCTCGCGATGCCCTAGTAACTTTTCTGTTATGTGTGGGAGCCCTGGTTGTGTGGAGGCGTCGTGGTGTCGCGGCACTCCAGTCCCGGCCTCACAAGGCTATGTTCCCCATGTTGCTGCCCATGCGCATGCGTCTGTTCGAACATATGGAAGCGGAGCTCGCCACGTTGGGGGAAGGGGCGTTCCTCCTGCGTTGGTCGTGCCGCTTCATCAAGGTCAACAACGCACGTTTGGAAATAATAATACTTGAATATTAGCCCTGTAACCATACTAAAACAATTTAGAATATTAGCCTTGTAACCAGATTAAATACGATACATAGTTATCTGCAGTGTTCACTTTACCATGTGCGTATCTGTAACTAAGACTGTAGCACTTCTACCCATATTCGTGGTGTTTCCACCCTGAAACTACTGTTCGCGTTTGTCGACAACTCAACTTTCTACCCTGTTTATGTTGTACCCTGCGTGATACAAAATGTTACAACTTGTGTGTAGGCCAGCGGCAGCCACTTATGGATTGTTGTTTTTCTGTGTGTTTCCATTTTGTAATGTATATTTGTTACCCGATGCGTAGTTCCATCGAGGCATGTTATGTATCTGCTTCGATGGACAAATAAACCTCTTCAGAACAACAACAAGGGAGAGACATAGCCCCGGCCATGAGATGCTTCGCATCTAAGAAATGTTCAGGGTAACCGTGTAGAGGTAGTCGTCGTTGCACCACGCGCTCCCCCTGGCTCAAGCACAGTGTTGTAAGGAACGGTGTTCCAAGGAACGGTATTCCTGGAACTACTTCATTTCGAGAGGAATAATGGAACACCACCGTACCGTTAAGGGTCGGTGGACCTGTAACGGTAACTCGTTACATTTACAAAGGAACGGCAGAGGAAACGGTGCTCCTTCTGTAAACATTCCATCATTAGGATTTCGATGTTTTTGTTGCCAATGCTTTGGAGCGCGTAAGTTAGTACAAAAAGCCACAAGCCGCTACTTTGTTCCTCGTCCTATAAGGTGGCAAATTTGCCCGCCCTTCCGCGGAACATGCTGCCTTGAAAGTCAAGTGTAGAAGAATAACCACGCAGCGGCTCACAGCCTGTCGGGTGGGCTGCACCGGGTGCGCGCGGCCTGCTCGCTAGGGCGGCTGCTGACGCCAATGATACAAGTGCTTCGGCAGCCCTTGGATTGGTGTTCCACCCCGACATCTTCATTTGTACAACCATGAACAGAAAAAGTTTGAGGAAGCCTAAACTTCGCCTTTAGGAGTGGAACACGAAAGACGAGGAGGGGCAGACGTGGATGCGCCATCCGCACTTGTAGAGGACGCCAACTCGGAAGAGCACTTCGCATAGACGCCACAGGTGGCCTGCACTGCTTTAATCCCACACGTGTTCTCTACAGGCAACCGAGCCAACCGAAGGTGGCGTACGAGACCACTCTGCTGTCTGTCAATGAACACGTAAGTCGTCAGCATTGCGATCAAGTTCCAATCCACGGATTCCTGAAAAATTTCCACTGCCACCCAAAGCGAGGCGAGAGCTGTCTTATCTCATGCGCAACAGCAACCATCCCTGAGACCTGCAAGCCGACTCTTACCTCTCACGTTCTATCACCCCACCGCATGGACCTGGCGCTCGAACCCGTCGCAGTACACGTTCTCACGCACCGAGCGCACTTGCGGTTTCATGATGTTTTCCAGGTTTGCTGCGACGACTGGTTTTCGCATTTTGCATTACTGCGCCACCTTCCCTTCTGATCATAGGAGTGCGACGACGGTAGTGTAGAGTGTATTGTTACGGACCAGCTCCGACCAGAGCTTCAGCCGGGCACCGATGGGGAGCCGAGTCGTGGTAGCATGGCTGGTGGCTGCTGCCATGCGCATAGTTGCTCGGTTTGGTCGACTAGTAGCCACCGGCCAAACTCAAGGACTGTTTAATGCATTGCTAAGTGGACAGAAAAAGTTACACCAAACAAGGCGGCCACAAAAAGGCGAACATGAATTCTCAATCCGGCAGAGTAACGCTCCGAAGCTTTATTGTTGAGGCACTGGCTCCGATGATGGCGCGTGCAGAAATTTAAGCGGTAAACTACAAAGGTAAACGTTATGCGCACGGCACCACAAAGAGTTTTAACTGCCGTCAAATAAAATACACATCGAATAACACTGTGTCCATGGCGAGCGCAGGTTGCATGCTCGCACACGCAGATGAAGAACTTCCAGAGACTCAACCAACTTTTCCTCAAGTACAACACGGCCGTACCCTCAAGCGCTTCGGTAGAACTCCTCTTCAACATTACCAACGAAGTGTTGACGAAAAGACGGTTTTGTCTGTCTGACTCCAAAATTGAGATGAGGCGCTTGCTGAGTTCAAACAAGGGACTCTACTAAGTCGCGAATATGTATTATGGACATTGTTTCCTCAGCTAATACTGTAATATTGAATCAGCCTTCATTAAACACCTATGTATTGTTTCTTTGTTGGGGTTCCTTGTGAAATAAATTTAATTATGCTCGGGCATATGAGTAACCTTCTATTTGCACATCTCAAGCGGAGTATGCTTATTGCGCCTTTGAAGACCCAAGTGCAAAGTACCATGTGTGTTGCACTTGCAAGAAACGAGCACCAGAGTTGCAGTTAGACATGTCTGGAGTACGTTCGGTAATCCCTGAAAAAAAGTCGTCTGGGAGCGTTTCTTTAAATTCTTCTAATCTCCGGATATTCTGCTTCCGGCACAGTTTATACTTGTACAATATACGCAGTTCGACGTGTGGTATAAACTGCTCACTATATTTCGACTTAGCATTATCCGATACTTTATTCCAATTATAAAACCAAATATAGCGTTAACGCAACGAAACGTTCCTAAGTTCCAAGTGTAACTGCAAGGCGCTCCCTTCGCGTTAGAGTAACTTGTAACGAGAAGTCGTTTAAAAACTGGGGAGGAACGAGGAACGAGCTTTCGTTTCTCCTTTAGAAGAACGTGTACAACACGGCGCGAACGAAACACAGGCAGAGCGACGCACGCTTTACGGATTATCAACGGCGGCTTGGGGCGACCGGGTGGATCGGTCAGCTAACCATGCGCAGTAAGTACATTTCACGGACGATGATGTTCGATCCGGGCGTGCAACATTTTAAATAAACTGTTACTCCTCTTACTCCGTGCGCGGAGAGCGGGAGATTGGAAGCTCCGGCGGCGCGCTTAACCACCTGCTGTGCATCTTGTTCTTTTTCCCGATTCTAATGAAGAGACTTCAGCTGCTCCCTGCCAAGTACAGGTGCCGTCAAATGTAACTATAGCACGGGAGCTGTGGTCGAACCGCATAGGAGCACCGTGTAACAGTACCGGCATGCGTGCCTGTCGACGCCGATAGCTCCTCTGTACTGCTCAACCCAGTTCTTTATTGCGGCTTCGAGAGTTATTCGCGGAATACTTGTCTCGGCGATCACGCTGATAGTAGACCCACCTAAAAATATTAGAAAAGCAAATTTTCTACTTCAGGGGCCCTATTCTCGACTGCACAAATTCCCAGGCAATTCTCCATATTCTTTGCGTAAGCACAACGTAAGCAAGCACTGTTGGTGCAGTGATGGCGTAGAGGTAGAACATCCGCCTCGCGTGCACAAGGACCGTGGTTCGAATCCCGGTGCCGGACAATTCCCACCGGATTAAAAACAAATCCTCGTATTGATGGAATCGCACAAAGGGGGTTGGGGTGCGGCCTGACCCCGGCGACCATTGCCGCTAATGCACTCCCTCACCAGAGCAGGATTGGCCACCCTGGTGTAGCAACGGCCGCAACCTCCCATGAATACGCCAATTAACCCACAGCCCTCAGTCCCCAGCGGCTGCGAAGCAACTGACCACGGCGGAGGTCAGACCTGCGACGCAGCAGAGGGTGCTAAGAATCCCTGGATCCGGACAGGCCGCCAATGGAATCTGAACCTGGCAACGTTTAACTCGCGAACCTTATCTAGCGAAGCAAGTCTCGAGGTGTTGTTCGAGGAATTAGAGGGCATTAAATGGGATGTTCTTGTTGTTGTTGTTGAACACGTTTATTTCACATTTTGAAGCCAATTTAAGGCTGCTGTGAAAGAAAAAAAAGAGAAAAAAAAGAGGTAAACGTTTCGTCGTTTGATCACTGGCTTCGGTCGTGACGGGGATGTAATAGGGCTTAGCGAGGTTAGGAGGGCAGGCGAAGCCTTTACGGTGCTGAAAAAAGGACACGTCCTATGTTACCGTGGTCTAGAGGACAGAAGAGAACTGGGAGTGGGATTTCTAGTCAATGAAAGCATAGCTGGCAACATAGACGATCACTATAGCATTAATGAAAGGGCAGCAGGTATTGTAATTAGGCTCAATAAGAGGTACAAGCTCAAGGTGGTGCAGGGCTACGCGCCCACATCCAGCCACGACGACCAAGCAGTGGAACGCCTCTATGAATCGGCAATGGCTAAAGTAAAAACACAGTATACCGTAGTTATGGGGGACCTCAATGCTGAAGTAGGCATGAATCAGGCTGGAGACAAGGCAGTTGGGAACTATGGTCTGGGCTGTAGAAATAGCAGGGGGGACCTACTAGTTGAGTTTGCAGAACGGAATAACCTACGCATATTGAATACCTTCTTCTGTAAACGGGAGAGTCGGAAGTGGACCTGGAGGAGCCCGAATGGAGAGCACAAAAATGAAATAGACTTCATATTATGCGATAACCCTGGCGTCGTGCAGGATGTGGAAGTGCTCGGAAGGGTAAGGTGTGTAGTGACCACCGTAGGGTAAGATCTCGAATTAGGCTAGATTTGAGGAGGGACCGCAACAAGCTAGTACGAAAGGAGCCGATAAATGAGCTAACAGTAAGACGTAAAGTAGAAGAATTCAGGATCGCGCTGCAGAACCGATATTCCGCCCTTAACGAGGAATCCGAGCTTACGACACAGGAAGCCAGCGACAACCTTACACGCATTATCACGGAGTGTGCAGTAGAAGTCGGGGGCACTATGGCTAGACAGGATGCTGGTAAACTCTCACGGGAAACGAAAGATCTAATCAGGAAACGGCAAACCATGAGAATCTCTACCGCAGCTGACAGAATAGAACCAGCCGAGCTCTCAAAGTTAATCAATAAGCGTAAGACAGCTGACAAACGGAAGTATAATATGGAGAGGATCGAATACGCTGTAAAGAACGGAAATAGCGTGAAAGCAGTGAAGAGACGTCTTGGCGTGGGGAAAAATCAGATGTATGCACTTAAGGATAAGCAAGGCAATGTCATCACAAATAGAGATAAAATAGCCACAGTGGCCGAGGAGTTCTATAGGGATCTGTACAGCAGCCGGGACATACAGGATAATGCCGAACGAGACAGTAGTTCAGAGGAGATAGACATCCCACCAGTAACGACCGAAGAAGTAAGGAAGGCTTTGAAAGAAATGAAAGGAGGCAAAGCACCTGGTGAGGATCAGATAACAGCAGACCTCTTGAAGGATGTCGGAGAAATTGTACTTGAAAAACTGGCAAACCTGTTTACGCAATGCCTAATGACCGCAATGGTACTGGAATCTTGGAAGAACGCGAAAATCATCCTAATCCATAAGAAAGGCGACATGAAGGACTTGAAAAATTACAGGCCGATCAGCTTACTGTCAGTCGTCTACAGGGTATTTACCAAGCTAATCGCTAACCGAATCTCTGCAACCTTAGATTTCAGTCAACCTAAAGAACAAGCAGGGTTCCGTAAAGGTTATTCAAGATTGGACCATATTCACACGATCAATCAGGTGATAGAAAAGTGCGCTGAGTAAACTGAACCCCTATATATAGCCTTCATAGATTATGAGAAAGCATTTGACTCGGTCGAAACCTTACCAGTCATTCAGGCATTACGGAACCAGGGGGTAGATGAGCATTATGTAAGAATACTAGAGGATATCTACAATGCGTCTACAGCTACCATCATCCTCCATAGGGAGAGCAGTAAAATACCTATAAGGAAGGGTGTCAGACAAGGAGACACAATCTCTCCAATGTTATTCACAGCATGCTTACAAGAAGTATTCAGAACGTTGGATTGGGAACAGGTGGGAGTAAGGGTTAATGGAGAATACCTCAGTAACCTCAGATTTGCTGATGACGTTGCCTTGCTAAGTAACCCGGGGGACGAATAGCAAAGCATGCTTTCCGCTCTGGGCGAACAGAGTAGAACCGTGGGCCTCAAAATTAATATGCAGAAAACTAAAGTAATGATCAATAACCTCGGGATAGCACAGCAGTTTGAGATAGGTGGCGAGGCAGTGGAAGTGGTAAGCGAATATATCTACTTAGGCCAAGTTGTGACCCCAGATCCCAACCATGAGGCAGAGATAATTAGAAGAATCAGAATGGGGTGGGGTGCATATGGCAGACATTCTCAGATAATGAATAGCAGCCTACCATTGTCGCTGCAGAAGAAAGTGTATGACAGCTGCATCTTACCGGTACTCACTTACGGGGCAGAAACTTGGAGGCTCACTAAGAGGGTTCAACTTAAATTGAGAACGACTCAGCGGGCAATGGAGCGGAAAATGATAGGTGTAACATTAAGGGACAAGAAGAGAGCGGAGTGGGTCAGGGAGCAAACTGGTGTTAAAGACATATTAGTAGAAATTAAGAAGAAGAAATGGACGTGGGCAGGGCATGTAATGCGAACGCAAGATAACCGCTGGTCATTAAGGGCAACAGAGTGGATCCCTAGAGAAGGCAAGCGTTGCAGAGGGCGGCAGAAAGTTAGATGGGCAGATGAGATCAAGAAGTTTGCGGGGATAAATTGGTCACAGTTGGCACAGGACCGAGGTAATTGGAGAATAATGGGAGAGGCATTTGCCCTGCAGTGGGCGTAGATAGGCTGGTGATGCTGATGATGATGATGGTGATGATGATGAAGCAATCACTGACGGGATGGACGTATAGCGCTGACGACATGCAGTGTAAGTTTGCGCTTTACTCATAAAGATCACAACTAAGGTATCAAATATTGCGCATAACATATACAAAAACCCTTGGCATGTATTATAAAAATTTAGACGGTAGCTGAGGTTTGCAAGGGAAACACATTTCTGCAGGTCAGACGGCGCTCCACAGCTGGGCACTCTGTAGTCACTTTCCGCATCAACGACTGTAAGACACCGCTGCAACACGACCCAGTCTCACATGAGGAAGGAACCAAGGGAGTTTCAAAAAGTCGGGCTCTTCGCTTCTAGCAGAGTATTTCACTGTTTTTCTGGTCATCAAACTCCGCTGTAAAGCTATGGAAGAGCTTCGTGCGCTGCCCGAGAATACCGCAACGCGTCGCTGGCGTTGATTGAAGTGCAGCCGCGACGTGGTCGGAGGGTGTTCGGCAGGGAGCGAACGTTCTCCGCGGTATGCCACCACAAAATATGCGCCCTATGAGACCCACTGTAATAGCAGGAAACGATTGTACTTATTCTTTACGGTGTTCTCTAAAACGGAATTTTCACCGCATGGACATTTGTTTATTTCCCTTTCTTCAGAGCAGACCTGGACTGACCGGCAGCAATAACTCGGGACAAACCCAAAATTAAAGAAGAAATCTCGTAAGCGAGATTTTTTTCCCGAACAACGAAAATGCCTGTGACTGTGCTTTCTATATTGTACATGGAAATTTTATTGCCGGCTTACAATTAATTATATCGCAATGACATGCTATGCCAAACCGCAGCGGCCTACACTTTTATGCCGCCCTTTACAGCGCGCAACAAGGCACGTTTCCGGGCGCGCGCGGCTTCGTCCAGCTCATGAGCAGCGGATTCGGTCGCCGCTGATGCCTGCGACCGGCAATGCAACCAGCGCCCCTGTATAGCCCAGCGCTGCCTTTTGAAGTCCGTCTCGCCGAGCATGACACGCCAGCAGAGCGGCGATTAAACATATCAGATAGGGCGGCGGGGGCAGTGCGGACACACTCTTTGACCGGCGCTCCATGGTTCCCGTCGGCGCCCGTACGCGGCGCAGCGATGCAGTTCGGCCACCGCTCCCGTGCTCCGTTTACTTCTGCGCGGACCTGTACGTGGCTTCCACAGCCAGCTTCCGTGCCAGAAACCAATACACTTATCACAATTAACGGAACTACCAGTGTAAAGGCAGAACCTTTTAAGAACACTTATACTTTCGTGGATGCTACTCGTGTCTTGGAAAAATAAAGCAATGTCGTCTGCATAAGCGAGCACAAGAACTTCGCAGGACTGTAATGAAAACCCGCTGATTTTCTTATTTTTAAGGATGCTTACACAAAACGTTTCAATAAACATACAGAATAGCAGCGAGGACAGTGGGCACCCCTGGCGCACAGAACGGCTGACCTGAACTGGAGCGCCTACCGACTTGTTGACCACCAAACTTGTACTACAGTCCCTGTACGCCATGCGTACACCATCCGTAATCATTTTTCTTACGTTTGTGTGCTCAAGAATCATGAATAGCAGTTCGTGGGAGACCTTGTCGAACGCTTTTTCTAAGTCTATTTGTACCATTGCTACTCCTTGCTCAAGGCTGTCAGAGCATTCCAGGATGCTACGGGCTACGTGGGTATTGGTCGTAACAGAACGACCCTTAATGCCGCATGTTTGGTGAGGTCCGACTATTTCTTTCACTACTAATTGCAACCTAGGAGCTAAGACCTTCATTAATATCTTATAGTCGACATTTGAGAGACTAATTGGACGGTACGCTGTTACGTTCCTCAGTTTAATGGCATCTTCGTTTCCACATAGTCGAAGGCGTTTGGATTTCGACATGGATATATGGGCGTGCAAAATTGGAAAAATCATCCACCCCACCGTGTAAAGACGGCGATAATCGGTCACAAGAAAGCTTCGCGTTGGACCATCGTCGCTGTTAGACAGACGGGGGCCTGATTTCAAAGCGAAAGTGTTTTATGCCCGGGTACACAAAGATCTTTGTGACGTGATATTCGTGCCGGTAGTGACGTCGCCAGAAAAAGTGCCATTGACGCGGCGGCGCCCGGGTTCGAGCCGACGACTGTCTGGCCGCAGCGGGAGGTACGTGACGCTCCTCCCACTGCGCTGCGAACCGAGACGTGAGAAACTCTACGAACCCGTCTTAGATCCTTCCCTATGACTCATTACATTGTGCGCGCCGTCTAGGAGAGGCGAAGCGAAGTAGCGCATCATGACGCTAATGCGCGCCGACAGTTGGCGCCTCCATGCCAGCACCGTCGTGTACGGGGGGCGCGCGTGAATTGAAGCACCCTCCATTGTTTTTTGTGTCTTGCGTGTCGGCGTCACTTCGTCTGGCGGGGTAAGGCTCGCGAACCCTCCGCACAAGAACGAGGTTCCTGTAACATTCAACTGCCCCTGTGAAGGCTCTTTCACTTTCGTGTTTTGCCGATTCCTATGGAAGAGGGATCAACCACAATTTTTTTATCACCCGGATGACCTCTGTTTCCGGGAATCAATAGGCCAGAAATAACCGCGCTATATAAAAGGCTTCGTCACCATATGCCTGTAACTATGTAAAATGTTATATGATAAGTAAAATAAATATGTAAAAATGCGAATATATAAATGCTCACTGCGAATGATTTTCAGTGAGCGTAAGCCAAACAAGTAATGTGCAAAGCCCAGAGGTATTTTAAAATACCCTATTGGAATTCCCATTATAACGTTAGTTCTCCAAGCAACTTGTTTCCACCAGAAACAAGAGGGTATAGCCGGAGCGCTCTTTATTTTTAGGGTTAAATAACGCCAAGGCTTTCAGCGTTCTGAAAAAGGGCACCATGACACCGCACTACCTCTCAATGATGCGTAAAAGAAAAGAAATGAAGAAGCTGAGCCCAAAGACAGCTAGAAAGCAATAACTGTCCTCCAGTGGTAACTTTCCCTTTCGCACTTCGTCGATATGTGTCCCCTGCTTTCCGCACGGGATTCAGTGGTAACAGGTTTCAGAAATTAGTTCCGGGTGTCACTCACCGCATCCACCTCCTTGCGGGTTATATGAAAGTGCAGCACGCCGCACCATGGGCAAGCAAGTTGGGCTTTCGAAGCGCGCGAATTCTCCCTATACCGAACAGCGCAGTTTCGAAGGCTCCGATGGCTGCGCTGTGAAATCGATTTTCAAGGTTGAAAGCTCCAGCTGGGCCAGGCTGTAAGGAGCGTGGTGAAAGATCAGGGAAGGATTTACGCCATTTGGAAACCCATCTCCCTCGAAAGTATCCCACGTGTGGGCACTTTCTGAGAAAGTTCTCAGAATTGAACCCAGACAGCAGTTGATGGTTTTAACGGGGGTACAGCCTCATACGAATTCCCCGTAAGGGCTGAAACCATACGACTTTACTGCCGGCTTTGTTTGTAGCGACAATTGAGGGTGCAATTACCAACAACGCGTTTGCATCGAGAAAGTGCGGCCAAGTTCGGCCGCAGATTCTGCCGCGCAGCTGCACGCTCGGAGCATCGGCGGCCGCCCGGTGCCCTCCGATATGCGGTGGCGTCCCCCGCGGTAGTCTGTGTCCCCAAACGACACTTGGACGGACATTTCATGACCAGAAGAGTATTGAAGGACACTGCTTCTACCTTTTCTTTCTTTCTTCTTTTATCTCTCAGTGGTAACTTCACCAATGCACAGACTTCTCTCAAGGGTTTAGAGTCTGGAGATTGCATTTCTATCAGGCGATATATACGCGCAACGATAACCTACGTTCTCACTTCACGGCCGTTCGCTATGAACGTGAATAATAATGCTACCGGAATAATGAGGCTACCGGTTACCGGTGCCAAAGCCCAATTTTACAGCGAAGCTGTTTATGCCTCGGCTTCCCCATAAGCGTGCGTCACCTTAGGCCGCGTAAACTAGCCCCGCATTCCGTATACCACCTCTATAGCTCGCTCGCTGGACCAAAGTAGAGCCACTCGAGTACCGTCGTAGCGGGTGTCGCCGCGGCGTAGCCCAGAGGCTATGGAAGCCAGGCGATATATAGTCTTAAGCGTTCGAAACTCGTTACGGCTGATTGCCTTACAGAAAAGGGTTCTCCGTCTATTTGCCAATTTTCACGGGCACTATGCCGACTTGAGAACGGGTCCACTATTTGTTCAGTATAGTATGCTTAAGGCTGACCAAATTTATTATATGAAGCTTTTACAAGCTTCATATCTCCAAGAAAATCTCCATGGCAAACATAACGGCAATAGCAGTATATACCCTCTTAGGTGTGCCAAAATACATACACCGAAACTTCGAACAAACTACGGCAGGCAGTCTTCTCTGTTTCAACGCGCCGACATACTCAACAAAGTTGGAGACCACATTGACTTCAAATGCAGTAGAAACATATTTAAAACACAGGCGAAAGAATACCTCTTACATCATAATATCTGCTTCAATGGCTAGAGCTGTGGATGTCGTCTCGACCTGTTTAATGCGCAGGTTTTGTAGTTGTGTCTATCTTTAAAACTCAATCATAGTTCTACTCTGATTGTCCACTTGTATTTTGTTTTACTTGACTCTTTTGTACTCTAATGTACGTTACTGTACATCTCTCATATTGTTCTGTAATATATTGTGCTCTACATGTTGTTTGTATTTTTGCAACTCACATTAGAATTTCTAGCTTGTTTGATTCTGCCTCATCATTGTACTGTACCAAAGGGGGCTGGGGCCTCTGTCAGGCTTTGTAGCCTTTAGTCCCAGCCTGCCTCCTCGTACTTCTGAGCAAATAAAATCTTTTGTTTGTTTGTTAACTGCTGGCGCTTGTCATACATGTCCCCGTTGTTTAGTGCAAAGAAAACTGTAGGCACATTTGAGGCATAATATACGTAATTAACCAGCAGCACCCGCGCTCATTTAGTTAGGAACACTCGCTGGGTTGGCTTTACAACAGTAAGCAAAAAAAAAGTGGCAGTGCAATGCCGGAACGTGCCGGGGGAAAAGCAAGGACAAAATCGGCTGGCGATTAAGATACTCTCGAATGCGATATTAGGGAGCAGCAGCAGTGCGCTCAGGCAGCACTCATTCGTGGATTCTCTCGACGGCAGCGATGATGAGCCTCTGCATTGGCGGCGCGAAGTGCGTCACAGGAAGGGACGGCAACCCGCGCTTTAGGCAGACCACGCACACCATGGTCACGCGTACGCCCCCATCACATTTTCGCCAGCGTCGCGTAGGGGCATAGCATACTGCCCCCCCCCCCCCCCCCGCACACTTTCGGAGAGGGCTCGCGCCGCCAAGGCGAACCGTCTTCCCCTCACAATTTCGAAACGCTCTCCTGCTTACAGCACACTGCCCCCCCCCCCTCCCAAACCCCCCCACCGCACACCTAGGGAGGGCGCTCGCGTCGCCACGGCGAACCGCTCTCCCTTCACAATTTCGCGACGCTCTCCACCTTTTCTTTCTTTCACTATTCGGTCGTCGCGACACTCTCCTCCTTTTATTTCTTCCACTATTCGGTATTGCCATCATCCAGTCCACTACGACGACGACGTGGCACAGCGCAGAGGCGGTCGCCGAAGGTCTACGCCCTAAAAAGAAGAGAACTCCCGCCGGCGCCCTTTCAGGCAAGGGGTGCGCCAGCACTCCGAAGGCGGGAAATTTGGATTGCATTGTGTGGTAGCAGTGAACGGATAACGGCACTACAACCCATTATGGCGAATCACTGTTCTGCACTTCCGACAGCTTTGATATTGAGTGGAACGGCTTTATTTTTTCAATTGCATAATCCTTATGCATTCATTTCTGTTCAGACACTGCGCCTATTCTCTCACCTGCAGTGTTCATCATTATGGGACCCATGTCTGAATACTAAAATTATGTGATTTATTCTGTTTGCCTAATAAAGGGAAACTGCAAAAAGAAAAAAAAAGAACAAACATCCGTCGACGTCGGGAATGGGGTTCAAGAACATTTATTCCCTTCTCTGCTACTGTCGAAATTATTTTCTATTATCGAAAGCACCCTAAAACAAATGCATGAAAATTGGTCCTTAACACGACCCTATCTTTACGCTGAGTTTTATCTATTTTCCATAATTACTTAGTTCACAATGAAGTTCTGAGTATTGTAAAATTCCTTTCAGCTGTCATTACATCTGTTGCTCGGGGATGGAATGGCCGCCACATTTTTTTTTTTGTTAAAATGTAACTCTTGTCGTTCTAAGTTTATTTCATCTAACTACTTGGAGGTATGCTCAATCGCGGGTTACAAACATGATTTGTTTCGGACACTCCTTGGACGGCGCCCAGCTTTACGTGTCATTGTTGTTCAGAGAGCACTAGCGCACTCAATTCTTTATTCCACATTCGTTGGGGTGACAAGTGATTCTACCCTTGTTTCTTTGCAAACTGAAATATGCGTGAAAAATGTAGCACTGTCAGCTTTAATACGCATCTAATCAATTGCAATATTTCCAGAGTCACGCTCTACAGCGCATTTTTCCTGACAGATTTCTCCTATGTAGCTTCACAAGAGCGCATAGCAATCTTTTGTATCTACCTTTAAACGCAACAAATAAAAGGGGTGCATATTGCGCGATTTTTATTATTCATGAATTTCTAGCAAAACTATCTAACCAGAAGCATTATCCATCACCTTTGTTCAGGAAAAAGGGTTTTGCCCAAAAGTTCTCATTTTTTATCCAAACAGTTCAAGGTTGCAATTGTCGTTCCGCCATCACCGTGGTATGAACCAGTTCTAACCATTTCCACGAAACCCTCGAACGAAGTACTATAGTAATCTATCACAAAACGTCTGCGCTATCGAAAGCGTCCCACGCCTCACTTAGCTCCACTGTACAAAGACGTTCAAGGTATAATACATAAATCATCCCTCATGGTGGCTTTCAACAATCGGGGCACAAAAAAATCGCGCTTTCGAGCAGAGATCAAAATTACAGGTGCTTTCATCACGCTCTGGGCTTCCTCAGAAAAGGCGCCAGGCGCCAGGCACTAGAGATTTTCGCTGTTATTTTTCGCCGCTTTTTAATCGCCAAAAGTTTATTATTTCACGGCGGTTTTTAACACATTGCCGCATCTTCTGAGTAAGGACCGCAGAGGCTCTTCGTTGACCTTTGAACCGAGGTGGGTGAATGGAACGAAGGGGAGAGAGAGAGAGAGAGAGAGAGAGAGAGAGAGAGAGAGAGAGAGAGAGAGAGAGAGAGAGAGAGAGAGAGAGAGAGAGAGAGAGAGAGAGAGAGAGAGAGAGAGAGTAAATAGTCTTTAATGTGAGGTTAGCCTGGCCAAGGCGCCTAGCTTGCTACACCAGATGTCTGAAAAAATGAAATCGATGAAGAGATGGCGATAATGACTGTGATGAAGACGATGCGCTCGGAAATAGAGTCCTGTTTAAAGAGTCTGATAAAGTCCTGCGCTTCGCCGTGAAGACAATAGAGCTTTTGCCGCTCGAGATGCTCGTTTGGAGTTAGACCAAGGGCCTAGCACGTCACTTAGAGTTAGTCCTCTAGAAAGCGGAAGACCCAAGGACACTGAAAGGGACGTTCTAGCAGCTCTATACCGCGTACACTCACATAGTACATGGTTCAAGTCCTCGCGCACGTCACAAAGCGCGCAGAAGGGGGAAGCGGCCTGTTTTATCTTGAATCCAAAAAAACTTGTGTAAGCGACATTGGAGGGAAGCCGAGGTGGCAGTGGTCAAAGGGAGAGATGTGGAAGGGAAATGGAGGGAAGGATTGGGGAAGGAAAATTGCATCTTCAAACTTCGGAGAATGCTGGGATGCGCTTCACGCGGAGGGGCATTAGAGGTGGGTAGATGAGTGGGGGAAGTCAGTTCAGATCATTAAAACGGGACTTTTGACCCCTTATAAGGACGTCAATAGCCGTCGTCCTAATAGCTTTGCCGTAAAAACTACAATTCATCCATTTGAGTTAAATCTTGTGGAGATTGAACGGGATGTTGGGTTTCAAGTCCTTTTTTAAAGTAGGCTCGGAATAAATTTGGGTTCCTGCCCGTGGTTGCGAGGCCAAATTTTGAGAAGGCCGCTTCCTGACTACCCTGTTTATTTCACCAATCACGACAGCAAGGGAAGAGACGTGACTAATTATTTATTTTGAGTGAGACTGTAATCGCTTTTGGAGGCAACGATTGCTGATCACTGGTGTAATGAGGACCGTGCTTCGTGATTCACGTTCACGGCGACCCTCACCGATGTCATGACAGTTCGGTATTTCTAGTCTGTATGAAAACTGATAATGGCGGAAGCGATAGATAAACCTTAGGCCGGGTTCAGAAAGCTGTCGCAACTGTCGTAATATCTTTAAATAATGACGTAATTTCACGTCTCAGCCAACCGAACTGCGTCAAACGCCGTTTTTTTTTACTTCCATAGCGCACGATATGGCTTTTGCGTCGGTAGTCTGAACATAGCCTTAAGCACTTACTACGTGCGTGTGTGGCAACGTATCGAAGCGGGTAAAGCGGGTTTGTTTTCGGTGAGTGTACTCGCTTGTACGATACTATGATGTGCTAGAGGAAGACGAATGTGAAGGCATCGGCAACGATCTTGGTTTTATTAAACGCAGCATAAGTAACATCTAAGTAACCAACATCGCGCACAGATGGGGCGCAGAAATCAGCTACAAAGTCATCTGCGCAGCTGAAGCTACGGCCAACATGCAGTGAATGCTCAATCATTGTTTATGGTAAGCGTAGAAAGCATGAACATCTAACCAGTGGCGCAGCTCAGTGCAGGGTGTTGAACACGAAGAAGACGGGAAAGTGGGCAGGGGAATGCGGTGCATTATCATCATTAGGTGGTCGGGGTTCGATCAAGGAGAATAAAGAAGCACAAGTGCTCCGTCTAGGGCTCTGGGTACTTGATTCGGGATAGCTTCCTGACAGAGGGAATGATCGTACGTCGAATAACCTGTACGAAACCTTATCACTAGTTATGCAGCCGTACATTAATAGAGAGCGCTGCGAGCAGATCGGGTTCAGACAACTGGCCCTTCGGTGATTCCACATAGCGCAGTGGCCCAGTGCTTTAGACAGTCACCAGTGGCCCCTAGCTCAGAATTCACATGAACATGATTTCTTATTCCACGTCGTCTTTCGCCCAGAATACATGACCGAAATAAGAATTCGTATACAGCAGGCAAAAACTAAGAACAAAATCAAGTTTGAAACTCTGGCAAAAGTCACTATTGCTCATTGTATGACGAAAGAGTACCCCTGCATGCATGAATAGGGCAGCAGCGCATCACCTTTCTCAGATTGTAATGTCTAGTAATCTGCCGACGTGAATACGGCGAGAATCAAACCGGAAGGTAGGGTCAGATGTCCAGTGTAGTGCCAGTTTCCCGGGGTGACCAGTTTTCTGTGCTTTTTTCGGCTTTCTGTTGACAGCAATGGTTTGGTAATACGACGCACCAGCCGTCCCAGTCTCGGAAAGCACAGTATTCCTACTCACATTTCTCCCGCATAAAACCCTCCCGGAGCGATGTGGTTCGCTGTAAAGTTGACCTGACGCTGTAGTGCCACATTTGAGTAAACCATTACAGGAAGTAAAGAATGTCCTTCTGGGTCAAAGCCATCGCGTTAGGTTACCATCAGGCAACGTTACTTGACATTGTGGCGCCCATGCCAGCGGAATAGATTTTTCGAGTAAGGGCGAGGAGCGCAGCTCGTGGGTTTTACAAAAGTGGCCCCGAAATTAGTTCGACGCATTCCTTACAAACCACTACATTTTGAGGCTTCTGTATTTGTCATGGTAGGGATAAGGCCCAAAATTGCACTAGTCACAAGATATCATCAACACGCAAAGCCGTTTGTGTCGACGGCAGACTTCCTGTGACGCTGTTCCGAATTACTGAGTCCCATGTGACCAACAATCACAACAGAAGAGCCACTAAACCAGCGTATTTTGGCGCTAGCTTGGATAATAGCCGAGTTGCAATTGAGGGGAGTTAAAATCTTCCGCAGTTACAAACGCGGTATGCCTTTTTCTTCTTGACACTCTGGCAGAAAGAAGCAAATAGTGAGCGGGTCAAGGAATTCTGATGCTTTTTGATGGGTCAGCTTATTAGCTGTGCGGTAATTGTGTGAATAATAATATTTGATATGGGGGTTATCGTTCTGACCTTTTGTCTCTAATGTCCACAATTTGTAATTTCTGCCCCAATGTCTACTTTTTGCAAAATAGTTATTGCCCGCTTTTATTTAAATTTGTTGTCGGGCTGCGTGAAATTCAAGGGCGAGTAAAAGAGAGCAGCATGGCGCCAAGTCATCCACAACCGCCGTGATGGAATGCTGAAATGCAAGGCGTGAATAAATCTCTTTTGAAGAATCCTAAAAAAAAAAACATCCCACCGTTTGCCACGCGGCCACGCTGTAAGAACTGCCAGGAACCAAGATTTGCAATCTTCGTTTCAGCCAGACTTCAAACCCAATACCGAAATTCAATCCCCCTCGCACCAATCTCCAATAAACCTCGCAGCAGTCTTGCGTAAGAAAAGCTTTCATCTACGAACCTATTCTGTAATTCCCGAGAGGATATCGGTTACCTTTCCTGCGGGTAATCTACGAAAGCCATCTTCCCTGGAATTGTTCATGTAGATATCTATCTACCGCTTCTAATCTTGTCTGAGAAAAACAAAACAAACAACAAAACTTAATTGGGCCACTTCAATCTGCTTACGCGCTTTGAAAGAGAAAGTCTGCCAATACTTAAAAAAATCAGGAAAGCTTGCACTCACGTGCAAGACCTGAATGGCGAAGCTCTTGTAGGTGAGCATTGCCGGACCCATAGTTAGTTTCAGTATCATTGTTTATTTGTACAGTTCCGGTGCTAGTAATCGCCGTCATGTTCATTGAAGAAGGCGTCGTTTTCTTCGCTGCGAATGCTGGACACAAAATCATCCTCAGTATTGTAGACTTCCACCAGCTCAACTGGAGAAGCTTCCACTAAGTCGCGCAAGGCTTGAACAATGCCGATGCTGCAGGATTTCTTTGTACGTGAGCACTAAAGGACCCATCACCACGCATTTATACGAGTTTGGAATTGTTTGTTTACATGTTCCGTCATTAGTTTGCACTGTTATCATATGCATCGTCATATGCATCGATATCGTCGTGTTCCTCATGTCAAGCATTACACGCGCGGTAGCGCTTGACGACAGCGCTGAGTATTTTTTAGATGCGACGCATCTCTTGCTCTGAGGCATGTCCCTCCTGCGTCGTCGTCGCACCGTCCGTCCCCATCCCTCCTCCGTTCTTCTCTCCCACAGCTGTGTGCAACACTCTCACTCCGGCTCATTAGCATACCACAGCTGGCGCGCGTCTTTGGGCGCGCTTCGCTGCGTAACGCTGCATTAACAACTGCTCCGGTGCGCGCAAGTGCGCGCATGCGGGACTCTCCTCCATTGTCTCCTCTCCTTCAAACGCTGTGAATATAAAGCGGGTATCGCGCTGCGGCGGTTCGGTCAAGCGCTCGCTCTGGCACCTGACGTGACCTTGCTTGACTACTTCGTGCTTGACTCGATTTTTCCGATGAAGACGTGATGGAAGCGACGGTCCCTTCAGCGAGTGGGCTGACACAATGCAATACCAGCGTCAGCGCAAACGCTTAAGGCAACGTTACGACCAATTGAACCCCCCGATGCGTCGCATCACATCAGGGTTCCTTCGCGGGAAGATGGGCGTAATTTTTTCTGCCTAGCTATATAGCCACTGCGCGAGCCGGGTGCTGGGCGGTAGCCGCGAGGCATGCGCTCACGAGCGCTCGTCATTTTCTCGCTCCTCGGGCGTTTGCTTTTTTTGCTAAAGCCACTGCGCGTGCCGGGAACGCTCGGTGGTCGACGGGATGCACGCGCACACGAGCGCTCGGCATTTTCTTAGTATTTTTGCCTGCAACGGCGAACTGTTTTTGCCTTTACATGCCACAGCTTCTCAAGGATCCGGGTGATGAGGGCTGGCACGCACCGGCTGTGCTCCCGTTCCATCACGTTCAGCTTTTGCGTAATACGCATTATTCTGCCACTTCGCGGTTTACAACTGGTGGTTTTGGGAATACTGTAAAGTGGACACATTAGCCCCTCAAAGCTTCACGTTCCTGGCCAATACCCCAAGTGGGTAGGCGCCACGACTACTGACTACTGACCGCAGACATAGAAATACATGCCAAGTGTCGAATAAAATTCTTGTTTACAGCCACTAATTGTAGAATATTGGATTAGTACACTATGGACAGGGAAAACGGAAAGCAGCAACCGGAAGTGATGTCACAGGGGTATTTAGAGGCCCTGCCCATTTCAACTACATGTGTTCTGAGTGCACTCTTCCGCTGTGAAAGCCACAGGAAGAGAAATCTACGAGCGGGCAGAGCAAGTGCCAGAAAAAAATGGCGTGACAAGAATCGCATCGCGCCCGAGCGAAGTCAAGGCAAACAATAACTACGAGTCAAAGTAGACGGCTTGTTGTTTTCTCATGACCACAACAGCTTCTCCGCAATTGGTTGATCTCTGTTCAATGTCAATATCGTTGTGGCGCTTACGTTTAATGTTTGGCCGGTTATTAGCGTTTTATCTGTTTTTTTTTTGGCTGGATGGTTACAAAGCAGCTGCGTGTCTCTCACCTCTGACAATGCGAGAGCAAACCGAAAAAGAACCCTCGCTTCCGGATGACGGCCACTTAATGTGAACTGGTTGTTATCATGCAGCGTTCTCTCCAGACAATTTTCTGAGAAAGCGCTGGTAAAAAAAAAACGCTAGTTAAAAGGAGCTTTTCTTTGCATAAGATCGGCCACTACAGCTAGGTGATAAGTGGTTATTAGCAAAAAGTGAAATGTGATGTTACAGGGAAAAAAAAAATACTACGCGCGGGGTGCAGTTCCACACGACATATTGGTAGATCCACAATATTTGAAATACCTAAGATGTCTGGCGTAATAAAAGTACAGTCCGGAGCTCTGATTCGTACAATCCCCTGTATTAAAGGAAATATGAAGAAGGAAAATGTACCACAGGCTTCAAGGTCTGTACGTTTTCAGTTTCTTTCCAACAGATTGATGACGACAGGAAAGCGAGCTGGAAAGATAACCAACAGAATCAACGCGCAGTACTTTCTGCGAGTAGTTTGAAAAAATAGTTTTGGTTGTTTTGGTACTTTTCCTGCACAACTTCCACTTAAGAATCATCTCATGCAAGCGACTGATGGTGTTTTGAAAAAAATTGGGCCCATCTCCCCGCGAGGGGGACTCGAGTAAATGCGTCGCATAGGGGGTTGGTGCATTGCGATAACGTTTAGTGTTTGGGGAGTTGGTGGTAGTGAATTCGTTGTATCAGTAGCTTCTTGACGTAGTTTGAATGATTCAAGGATATAAGGCGCGTTCGTAGCCTCCCATTCTGTGTCGGCTTTGTGGCGCAGGATTCTACTTCCGGCCACCGTGGTGATCGGACGCAGGATGCAGGGCTCCCACGGAGTGGTTTTCAGCGGTCCATCCGGCCGCGGTACCAGGAATGAAGAAGCCGGCCAGGATTATTCTGTTGTTTTGCCTGCACTACCTACAGGGTCAGTTGTTTTAAATACTGTTTTTTTACATGCCGATGTGAAGGGGCGGCCCTACCGGGTTGAAGATTTCAGGGATGCCCTGCTGCAACAAGGCTTGTTCGGCGACGTGATAGCGCTCGGCGCTTATCAAATGAACCACATTTGGGCCGTCACATTTGCAAGCGCCGAAGCTACAAAAAAGATGGTGGGCGTGGCGGAGATGACTGAAGGGGCGGCGGTGCCTGGTCATTGACCCGGGCAACAGAGACCTGCGCATCAAACTGCACTGGATCCTGCACAACGTTCCCGACGAAGAAGTAAAGGTAGCGTTTGCACCTTTTGGGCGAGTTACCGAAGTAACTAAGAAAAAGTGGAGGGTGGACGGGTGCAGCAAGCAGTCCACCATGACGCGCGTGGCGGTTCTGAAGCTTAATGTGGGCGTTAAGTCCGAGGACATCCCGCATCAGCTGCGTATTGCCGGGGACTTGGCACTCGTCGTTGTTCCAGGGAGACCTCCGAAGTGCCTGCGGTGCCAACGCGAGGGGCACGTCCGGAGGGAGTGTCGGGTACCCAAGTGCAACACTTGTCGGCGGTTTGGGCACGAATCTGCCGACTGTGTGAAGACGTATGCGGCAGTGGCCACGAATGTTGCCAAGGAGGATGGCTCGGAGATGATTATGGACGAGGAAGACTCCCAGGAAGCAGCCGGAGCTACATGCAAGAGCAAGGAAGCCGAGAGCACGGTGGAGCCACCGCCCGAAAAAGGTGGAGAAGGCGGAAATCCAGGAAGTGTCGAGTCGCCGAGTCGTCTAGAGCAGAGCCCTGGGAAGGGCACGTCAATCAAGGATGGTGCAACGACAGCTGGTGTGACAGTGTCAACTGCTACGCCAACTTTGGAAGGGGCAACGAGCGACGAGGAAATGGCTAACGCCGCTAGTGGTGTGAGAAAACGCAGTAGTAGTGAGTCGAACAGCCAAAGTGAAAACGTGGAGGGGCCCCCGCTTAAAGCAACGTCACTACGAAGAGCAACGCTCAGGCCGAAGCCGAACGTTTCGACTGAACGTGTTCTGAGGTCAGCGAAAACTTGAAAGTGCTGTGTGAAGGGGGTGTGCGAAGAACGTTTCAGGCACGGCAGGCCAACTCGTACGCACTGGACGACCACGTAAGCTCTTCATTGAAACGTGGAGTGCTTCAGAGTAAGCGATGTATTTTCGAAACTAGGCTCTCCGTGTGGTTCTCACTTCGAGAAAAATGACTTTTAAAAAACCACTTCGCTTAGGCACGCTCAACGTCAGGGGGCTAGGAGAGAGGCGAAAGCAATGCCAACTGAAACGGTTGCTAAATGAAAATGAAATCGACGTGCTAGCAATACAAGAAACGAAAATTGAAAGTGAGAACCGCACTGACAGCTTTGTTAAACAGTTTGGAAATATTTACAGTGTCTGCGTCAGCCATGCAGTAGGGGCTTCTACGGGGTGTTGTGTTTTGTTGAAAAATTCAACGGATCTGAGTGTAGAAAACGGGATTTCCTGTGAGTCAGGAAGGCTTGTCTTGTGTGATTTTACGTTTGTAGATGTAGCGTTTCGTTTAATATGCGTTTATGCCCCAAATAGAGTACGGGGCAGACTTGAATTTTTCCAATCAATCAGGGGGTACTTGGGGTGTGATAAAAACGTGTTGCTACTAGGAGATTTTAACTGCGTCTGTGCGAGTGAAGACAAAAGTGGTGGCACACCGTTTATAGACGAAAGTACGAAAGTGTTGGTAGAGCTCATTGAGGAATACGAGCTTATGGACGTCGGTCAGTTCGCCCCACCTTCTAAATGTCTGCGTTTCACGCACTTTCAGGGATCAAGTCATGCGCGCCTCGACCGGGCATATGTGTCGTTGGAAGTGGCCGAGGAATGTAACTCGTATTCGGTAGAAAATGTTTCTTTCAGTGATCATTGCTTGGTTTCGTTCACGATTGGGAAGCGAAAAGAGAAAGCGAACAAGTTCAACTGGGATTTATGGAAATTAAACGCAAGACTACTGAATGACCCTGTATTTTGCGATAAAGTGGATGTTAGTTTGATTAAACACTTGGAAGATTACGACACTGACTGGGGCACTAAGTGGGAGCTTTTTAAGCAAGAAGTTAAAATAGAAGCAGTAGAAAGAGCAAGCGTGCTAAAAAAGTTCGAAAGAAGAACAGTGGAAAAACTGCGCTCTAACTTGACACAGTTGCTGAAACTGGAAAGCGACATGCCAGGTTTGTTTAAGGAAGATATCGCGGAGATAAAAAGTAAGCTGGAAGCAATAGACAAGACCAGGTTTGAAGGGGCGATTGTACGCGCACGCGCAGAAAGGTTTCTGGCCGGAGAGCAGCCGACAAGGCGGGCGCTTTGCGACGAAACGCGGTATGCTAGAAAGAGCGATATTGAGAGCATAATGTATCGTGGCCGATTGACTGAAGATAAAACATGCATACAGAATGCGTTTGTCGAGCATTACACCCAGCTGTTTGGTCCCAGCTCGCCTAGAATGAACGAGTTCGAAGAAACGTTTCTACCCCTGCTTCCACGGCTCGATTCGGAAGTTATACGCACTTTAGAAGAACCGATATCATTTGCGGAAATAGAGAACGCAATAGCTGAATTACAAACTAGCAAAACACCGGGGCCAGACGGGCTAATAGCTGAGTTTTACAAGAAACACTGCGGGAAAATTTGCCCTTTTTTGTATGCTGTATTTAAAGAGGCGTATGAGAGGCAATCCCTTCCGCCGTCATTTTCAAGGACACATACGGTGTTAATACCGAAATCCGAGGACATCGTAAAGCTGCAGTCAGTGTCAGGTTACAGGCCAATAACACTGGCTAATGTTGATTACAAAATTTTAATGAAAGTACTTGCGAAACGTTTGCAAACAGTAATCAAGACCATAGTGGGGCCGCACCAGACGTGTGGTATCCGCGGGAGGAGCATTGTGACCAATGCTCACGTGGCTCGGAGCGTTTTACAGTGTTGCGAAATGTTATTCAGAAAAGTAGCAGTATTGCAAGTCGACATCGAAAAGGCCTTTGACCGGGTTTGTCACAAGGTTCTATTCTGTGTTCTTAAACATGTAAACCTTGGTGAGGTGGTGATAAAGGGAGTTTCCATGGCCTATAGCAACTGCTTTACGCAGTTAATTATTAACAAAAGCGTCACTGAGCGAATTCCTGTTTTGTCTTCTGTTAGGCAAGGCTGTTCAATTAGCCCCCTTCTTTTTTCAATATTTCTTGAACCTTTCTGTCTGAAGATTCTGCATAGTCAGGACATTCATGGCTTTCAGTTGCACTCAAGTGAGGTGCGTCTTCTTGCATACGCAGATGATGTTGCTTTGTTTTGTGTTGACAAGAGAAGTGTGAGTAGTGCAGTAGCAGTCACCAAAGAATTCTGCTCCGTCACTGGCAGCTCGGTGAACTGGGAAAAGTGCACGGGTTTTTGGCACGGGGAATGGAGCTCGACGCCAGTCGTATTTGAAAACGTATCGTGGACGGTCATACAATCGCGCTATCTCGGTGTGCCGCTGGACTGCTATCAGGACACCAATGCATACTGGCAGGAGGAGACAAAAAAATTGCGGGAAAAGCCAATCAAATGGGGCGGCAGGGCTTTGTCTATTTTTGCACGGGCAAGTGTATGCAATCTGTTCTTTCTCGCGAAACTATGGTACGTGATGCAGGTGCTGCACTGTTCACGATTGCACGTGCAAAAGATACATCGAGTGTGCGCTGTATTTGTGTGGGGATCCACGTGGGAGCGAATGAGCAGGATTTATCTTTTTCGTAGAGTTAAGGAAGGAGGGTTAGGTCTGTCACACATTTTTGTGCGGCAAATTGTGAATAGGATTCTGTTTTTGAGGGACACCACAGACCCATTTCTCCGTACTTTCCTACAAGTGGCACTGGTGAAAGAGCTTCCCGAATACATTGTATCGTCAAGTGACCCGCCGCGGTGGCTCAGTGGCTAAGGCGTTGCGCTGCTGAGCACGAGGTCGCGGGTTCGATTCCCGGCCGCGGCGGCCGCTTTTCTGATGGAGGCGAAAAGCAAAACTCCCAAGCATTTCCCCGAGGGTTCACATGGTTAAGTGCGAATGCACGGGGTGATGCTATGAGGGGGAGTAAAGTTAAAATCCGTTGGCATTCGCCCGTGAGCGCGCGCGAGCCGACCCACGGAGGTCTGGCAGTTTATCGCTGCATATATAGGGGGGTACGCCGCGCCGAGCGCGCCGAGCCAGGTGGCTGAGAGAGGAGGCGAGCGCAAGGGGAGAGGGACAGCGGCGCACGGCAGCTGCAGCCGAGCGAGGGGGAGAGGAGAGAGTGTGACGTCACGGTGGACAGAGAGGCGCGCGGCAGCTGCTGGGGAGAGGAGGCGCGCTGTGACGTCATACCATGACGTCACGGCGCGAGGAGCGGTGCGGGGAGCGGCGCGCACCCGCGCAGCCACGGCGAGGAGGCGGAGCGAGCTCGGTCACGTGGTGAAGTGACGTCACCGCGCCGTTGCTACCGACGCTCCTCTCCGCTCCACGCCGTTGCTAGGGAGAGGAGGACTGCGGACGCCGCCGCCGCCGCCGCCGGCGGTGGAAGGTTTGGGGTCGCTTATAAAGTGCATTCGCACTTAAAAACGCCCGTGTGTACGAGATTTCGGCGCACGATAAAGATCCCCAGGTGGTCAAAATTAATCCGGAGCCCTCCACTACGGCGCGCCTCATCGCCTTCGTTGCGTCGGCGCGTTAAACCCCACAATCAATCAATCAATCAATGTATCGTCAAGTGATGATGTTTATTGTGTGGTAAAAGGGTACCTGAGATTTCTGGGTGCACGTTTTTCGTTTGAATATCTGTCAACGGTTGAAAGGAAACCTTTAATCATGCACCTGAAAGAGATGCTGTTCCCTATGCCGTTGTATCGGGCATTGTACAATCTGGGCCTTGGCCAGGATGTTCTTTGCCGTGTTAAGAAGATGGTTGTCGCGGCCTCAGTGAAGACATTCTTTCTTAAATTACATACAGAAACCCTCCCAGTAAAAACATGAATGGAAGGAAAAGGATTGTTTGTACCTTGGCCAACTAATTGCCTCCTCTGTCAGAAACCAGAGACAATAGAGCACGTCTCCATTGACTGTTGGGACGCCATCTTTTTTTTGGGACGTCCTGCAGAGGACGTTAAAGAAAGACTTCCTACTCACAGCGCATGGTATCCGGTTTCTTTCAGTAGAAGCCCTAAATGGCTTACCATGTGACCTTGTCATGCTGTTAGGCCTGTACGCAATATGACGAAGTCGAATGGCTGTAAGGCACTCCGATGTAGATGCGAAGACTGTGTCTCAGTATTTTGCAGAGAACGTTAAGTTACTCCACAAAGTGTACGAGATGCAATGTATAGAAACCGAGTGGCTGCATGATTTTGGGAACCTTGCACGTTTTGGCGTTTTTAGCAGTTTTCCCAAGCCAAAGTCTGGCCGGTGGGTTTTAAACCGATAATAGTGTGTAAACCTAGAAAATGCAGGAAATAAATAAAAAAAAAGCTTTGTGACGCAGTGGGTAGAGCACCATGTACATTGCGTTCCGCCCGCAGGGTCGAGGGATCGAAACCAGGCGCCGGATAGTATTTTTTTATATAGTGTAGGGGGAGGGGTGCTGCGGGCTACGACTACGGACGTCAACGCGGGTGACATCGTGAGTTACTGAAATGCTCTGCATTTAAAAAGTTACGGGGGACATCTACGTTTCGGTCTTAAGATGTAAGACGCGATAGCGTTACCTCGTCGTCAAGCGGGAGCTTCGAACGGAGCTGCGGCATTCACCATTCATACCGTCCGAGCGCTCAAGTTAAACCTAACGAAACTAGGAACAACGGCTTTATGTGGAAGAAGGAGCTTCAATGCGCCGAACCGGCAATTGACGAAACCACGTATCCTTTCTGTCGTTCGCGCAGCAGTGTGGTTGCCTCGCAAGCCTGCCGGCTCGCCTTCTCATTTCAACAGTAGGTTTTAAGCAACCATGCCCGATTACAGCTTCAGGCACGGGCTCTTTTGGGTGCGCACACATACTTCCCGTTTGGCGGTGACACTGTCTTCCGTGGTCGCTTGAAGAGCACGGCTGATACCAAACAGTCAGCTTTTACGGAAAGTCGCTGGGTGATACCAGAAAAGCTGTCACGTCAACAGTGGCTCATCGGGGCATGCCCCAAAGGTGGGAGAACGACCTTACTGCGCAGACGCGACGCTTCATGAACCACGTATCATTTCTCTGCCATAGCATCCGCCGTAGCATCGTTGCCCTCCTTCCTACCCGTCGGTTAACCTTTGCATCTGGCTGACTCAGTAGTACATTCCGCTTGGCAGTGGTGACGTATTTCCGTGGACACCTAATGAGCACGGCTAATAGAGGCCGGCTAGCGGGTACGGCAATATCGAGCAATGAACCGATTACGCTACCACGTTCCTGAATTTGCACCTCGCTCTGTATGAAATGGAATCGTACGAGCAGTGTGGGTAATAACTCCAGCGTTGCGCATACGGACCTAATAGCGAGTTGCAGCTGACCGTTTTTCACTGTCCGCTCCACTCCAATAGCATGCGGGAGCGCCATTGCGCATGCATGGCGCGCTTGGCCGCGAACGGCATTGGCTCCAGTTGCGCTGAGCGTGCCGCCGATAGCGCAGCGGATCGTCGAAAACGGTTAGCAAAAATTCTCTATTACCTCGGCGCAGCGCTATCACGATGCACACAAACGCGTCTTCGGCGCTTCAATAGAAACAGGAGGATGTCACAACGCCAGGAGAATTAGTTTACATAAACCGCCTTTTTAGGGACACCCACGAATACCCTAATAGTTCACAAGAAACCACACACAGCAAAACTTTTTTCCCCCGACAACAATCCCAGTGCAAATTACGTCAACCATAGCAGGCATATAACACCCACTAAATTAGTCCGTTTAAGACGTGATGAATAAACAACTTTCGGCATGAACGTTCACATCATTCGTACACTTTATTAGTGTTTGTATATGCCGAAGACGGAACGGGCTTTTAGCTAAAAAAGTACCCACAAAAGGGGACACCAACGCATCTGCAAGCACTGTTTCCACGCAAGCATCGCTTGTAAATCCTTTATTCATTCTCTTGCGTCTGTGTAACTGCGAGGCTGCGGGTTTCGGACGTGTCCATCGAGGCAGAACTGTGGGGCCTGTACCGGCATTTCATGTTTACACTTACTTAAATGCACTGGGAAATTGCAGGAAGCGGAAGAAGTTCTGGTGCTTCGTTAAACTAAACTAATTCGATAGGCCCATTTGCAACGAGCCGCGCAAGTAATGCGCTCTGCAAACAACAAAATCTCATTACCTGACTCCGGAAGTTATCTGCCGTAACGCGATCTCACCGGACATATTGACGTCGTGAGGGTCTGAAGGAGTAAATATTAACCTCTCAGTGTTGTGACCGCAACCGCTGCTTTGCCGATTGGATCCTTGCACGGGCCGAAGGACCCCAGCCCTCACGGAATTGTGCGACTCTTTGTAGAGTAAACAGAAACCGAGCCTAGGACCCTCCCAATGGGATAAGCAAATACCGTCGCTTTGACCAACCTCACGTAGCCAAGTCCATGCGGGCCGGTTAACCCTAAATGCTGCGATTGCGCTGCTGGTGCATTTGCACGGTTGCACGGCAACTCCAGAACACTCGTGAATGTATAATTTATTTTTTGTTTAGGCGCCGCCCCGTGTGTTCTTCCCGCATTTTTGGAGTCCCTTTCGTGTTAGTGGTTTCATCTCAAGGTAGGAGACACGCGGTACGTCTACGTTACTCTTAAGGCGGCCACAGCGGCCTTCTGGTGGGTGAGTGTGTTAACCAAAATGCCTCTGTGCACATAAACCCAGGAAACAATTATTTTTACCTTCGACTTAAAAGCGCATATTATACCTTTCATAAGACGACTCACCACAACGTTTAAACCTAGCTTAAGTCCGTATCTCACTCGGGCACCTTCATCATATCACTTAAACTAGCACGACGACAAAAATGCCTCCTCGACGCGTTCGGGGCATGCTCTGCACTCCAGCACAAGTTCCAAGCTTCTCTTGTGAGGGTTTAACTACACAAACGGTGGGCTTACGTACTGCTTCATGACGGGGTGAACTATTTGAGGCGAAAAAAGAAAAAAAAGATGGCAGCATCTCCACTCTGTGGATGATGGCGAGGGTGCGCAGTACGGGGACTCTAAATGACATCCAAGTTGCGCCCCGAGTTGCGCACCGTCATTCGATTTGAGCCGTGAGAGTTGAGTTTTTTTGATGGGGGGATGATTCGTATTCTGGGAAGCTCGTTGTCTTTGTAGACGTTGAGCGGCAGCGCGACGTTTCTTACGTTTGCTTCCGCCCAAGGCGGGACGAGGGTGTGTGATTTCCGGAACCCGCTTATATATGCGGTGCACCACGGCGCCATCTCGTGTTTGCGTGTAGCGCCACCTCGCGTATTTCGATGCAGTCACTGTGCATTACAACTTGATCACAACCTGACTACACCGGTGTCTTTGCGCGTTTGCTCGTTGCTAGGTTATGTTTGTGCCTGTTCTCGATTGTTTTGGAGTGTTCTTGTACCCTTTTAGGTAGTTTCCGCACAGATTTTCGCTTGATGGTGGTGTGCGCATGGATGGACGCGGACGGACATTGGAATTTCTAAATGTACTCCGCATCATTACAGGTGAGGGAGTAAGCCGTATGGCTCTTGAGTACTAACTCACGGTCGTAGCCCAGTCGCTGAAACGACTGACGCTAACTCTGTCTGGTCTAGCAGACACAGGCTCTAATCCTGCCGGTACCTGTGTGATTTTTTGCGATTGTAAATGCTATGCGCACGGACGGGGACGGACATCGTGAGGTCCTAAGGTCCTTCGCACCTTAAAGAAAGGCGAAAAATACGTGGAAACAGGGAATAAATAAGAAGGGGAATAAAATAAAATAAATAGGGAGCTTAGAAAAAATGTGCAATATTAGGAGATAAGATCTGAGGCCCTCTAGGTTCTATAACCTCGGCCAACCCTGAGTCAGTTAAAAATTCAAAAAGTCGAGAGAGCCTTTGTCGCTAGCGCCACGTTAGCGTGATTCTGCCACGCTCCAAGAAAGTGGCCCAATTCCTAGTCGTTTCCTCGCAGCACTCGCACAACTGTTCTTTTCTCTGTAACACGTTTGGCTGCATACTGTGTAAGAAAAACGAGCATTTTGGTGTCTTCTGCAACTGCGCGGTCTCCGCCTAAATAATAAGCCATTTGAAATATAAGGCAGGCACATTGGGAAGTGCGGCTTCCAATGCCTCGCGCTTTATAGACTCGTACGGCATCGCAAGTTTTTCCTCGCAGACGCAGAAAACCCATCGAACCCTTTTAAGCTTCGCTTAAAATATGCATCGTATGCACGCCCACACAAAACGGGCTCAAGAGTGAAGGGGCTCAGAAAAGTACGACTTAACAGGAATAAAAAGGACGCCGAGAATAAAAATGCTACAAACGAACAAGAGAAACACGTATTTAAAAAAAAAGTCAGCACGAACACACCCTGTAATATCTTGCTTATGAAAAAAAAGCGTAATTGGCGGGGTAATACATTTATTTATTTAATACAGTCAATAACGATAATTGGTCGAATAACATTTACGAAAAGCAGAAAAATACCAAATATAGAAAAAAATAGAAAATGTTAAAGTATGCATCTTATACAGCACCCCATAAAACAGAGACAAAACTAAAAAAGCCCTGAAGTGGAAGAAGACAAGCAAACCAAAAGTTATGAGAAATTAACCACAGGAAAGTAACCTTCCACTTGCAACGAAGTACCTAGTTGTTGGAGTTGGAATATATGTGTTTTATACTGGAGTAATTAAAGGTAATCGGTGGGAGACCACTGAAAAAAAGCAATATATGCAATATTACGGACTAGAAAAGTCGCAAGAATGATCTGAAAAAATCTAAAACCAAAACGTCGTGCTATGCGCGCCGAATATAAGCCTACACGGTACCCACGCATACGCTAACGCTGCTTTTTAGAGGAAATATCTGAATAATTGCGGCACATCATTAGGTATTGAAAGGCTGGAAGTGATCGGGTTTCTGAAAGACTCGTAATCGAAAGCTACACTGTAAGTTTGGGGAACTTATTAGCGCTTTGTCAGAATACTTACCAGAATATTTGAAAGCGGAGGTATACCGAAAGAAATGAACCTCTTGGTTATTAGGTAAACCTACGAAATCGGAGAGAATTAAGACCAATGGCGGAAACCAGAAACCAATTTGGCTCCCATCGGGACTGGCGCACCGAATGGAAAAGCACGTGATATCCGCGCTGATTTTATTGCGCGATTGGGTTTCACCAAATAATAATGCGCAGTTCTGCTTTACATAGAATAAAAAATACACCTTTGTCAGAAGACGTTTCCAATTACATCGACTGTCTGAAGCAACCTCATTCAATGGTCATTGGTTTAAATGACGCGAGGATTTTATTTTCACAAGAATATTAGAGGGAATTCGCAGCTGTGCGCTAGATTTTTGTTTCACTAACGGCACCGCTAAAAGCACGAGTAGCAGCTTCAGAGACCACTTCGCACTCGTCGGAGCGCACAGATGCGTCTCTATCAGTGCGGCAGAGAACTGCTCCAGCTAATAGTCCTCAGAGTTGTCATCATCCGCCGACTTAATACTCCGGGTGTCTCCTCCTAATGCAAACATAGCCCCACAGAGCTTGTCCGTACAGCAATAAATGCGCATTGGCTGCTTTAGTCTGGTGGGGAAATACGCCAAATGTGGTGGCGCGCGACGCAGGGCGGCTATGCCGACGTTTTGCATACCTGCGTTTGCAGAGACGAACATATCTCAACGACAGAAGTCGCCGAAAGTGATAAAACGGTAACTCGAATAAAAAATGTCAACCAACCAATTACGAAGCAGCGAAAATTTTACTGGCTGCATTCGATTACTCATTACTTGAATAAAACGCCGCATCAATACGGCGCTGTCGTTAAACTCTTCGCGTCACTACCCAAAACAAGGACGTCATAGGCTAGCATCATTCCAGTATTTGCCACCTTTGTAAAATACCTCTTTCCACCATGATTCGGTTCTTTCGCTTTGCCGTGATGGGGAAATTGGCTGAGATGAAGCCTACGATAGAGACACTTTGGAGCGGATGTTGCATTGAACCGCAGCGATTGTAAGAAACACATAGAAAATGATATAAATATTCTATTAAGTGCTGGGCACTTTAGGGGCCAGGAATGTCGTCCGTCCGATGTCGTTGGGCGTCAGGCAAGTCAAATGACTCATACCCACCCAGAGGGATTGGGGAAGAATAATAGGTTGTAGTCGTGAATATTAATTAGGTAAGACAAAATAGGGGAGCAGAAGAAATCATTTAGTCAGTGATCGCAAGAGAGAGGTGTAAAGATGATAGGTGTAACATTAAGGGACAAGAAGAGAGCGGAGTGGGTCAGGGAAGAAACGCGTGTTAAGGACAGATTAGTAGAAATTAAGAAGAAGAAATGGACGTGGGCAGGGCCTGTAATACGAAGGCAAGATAACCGTTGGTCATTAACGGTAACGGAGTGGATCCCTAGAGAAGGCAAGCGTAGCAGGGGGTGGCAGAAAGTTAGATGGGCAGATGAGATCAAGAAGTTTGCGGTAATTAATTGGTCGCAGTTATACGATATAGTAGTTCAAGTTAGATGGGCAGATGAGATCAAGAAGTTTGCGGTAATTAATTGGTCGCAGTTATACGATATAGTAGTTCAAGTTTGTGATGCAACCGACGTTTACTTAATGTTTCCCAGCCCAACTCTGCTTTAAGTGATGTAATGCTAGTGCGAAAACTATAATTTTTAGTTACAAATCGGGCGGCGCGGTTATGGACGCGTTCTAGTAGTGCACATAAATTTTCAAATTGTAGGTCCCACACGGCGCAGGCGTACTCCGCAATGGATCTTACGTTGGTGAAATATAAAAGTTCTTTAACTTTTGGAGGAGCATCACTGAAGTTGCGTTTTAGAAAGGTGAGCATGCGGGAGGCAGAAAAGGACACGTGTTCAATCTGACGTTTCCAGGTTAGGTTAGATGAACAATAGACGCCAAGATATTTGTAATCTAGCACTCTATCAAGATGCGTACTTCACAGAGTGTATTTTGATAAAACAGGGCTGCGACTGCGTGTGAAGGAAACGTGCTTACATTTCGCAATATTCAAAGTCATTTTCCATTTTGCACACCACGTTTGGATATGGTCGAGATCACTTTGAAGATAGTCCGTGTCAATTGGGCTTTTGATACTGCGATAAACAACGCAATCGTCTGCGTAAAGGCGTACTTTGCAGGACAAATTACTTACAATATCATTATTATATACAAGGAAAAGCAGGGGCTATAAAACAGACCCCTGCGGAACACCAGAACTAACACTCACAGCACCTGATTTACAGCCGTTTATCAGGACACATTGGGTACGATTGTGCAAATAACCTGTTATCCACTGGACAACATCATGATATAGGCCAAGAAAAGACAACTTATGAAGCAGCAACGAGTGCGGGACAGAATCAAATGCTTTTTTAAAATCCAAAAATACACAGTCTGTTCTTTCACGTCAAATGATGAGAAGAGATCATGGCTAAATTCTGTTAATTGCGTTGTGCAGGAAAAACCTGCCCGAAAGCCGTGTTGGCAGTTCGTAAAATATCTATTAGATTCCAGGTGTTTTATTGTGGCGCTATATATTATATGCTCTAGGATTTTACTACAGACACTTGTGAGGGATATGGGCCTATAGTTTTCAGGATTGCTTTTCGGGCCACTTTTGTGAATGGGCGCAACGATAGCGATTTTCCAATCCTCAGGCAGGTCACCAGAAGCGATCGACTTGGAAAACAGAGTAACGAGAAAGTGGGCAATAGTCTCACGGCAGGCATGAAGGACGTAATTGGGTATGCCGTCAGGTCCGCCTGAAGAATTAACTTTAACATTCTGGAGTAGTTTGAGTACACCATTATAGGTCACAATGACGGGATCCATTCGTTCATTTATTTGTTCTGAGACACTCGGAGCGTTTTCACAATACGTTGGAGAGAAAACAGACAAAGTAATGATTGAAACAATTAGTCTTTTCATGGTCATCAGAAATAGTTGTGCCGTTACCGTGGAGACAGGGTATTCCTGTATGTTCCTTGCCCTGGGATTTCAAAAATTTCCACATTTCTTTGGGATTTTCTTTTAACTTAGTTCCCAAGGAGCAGAGATATTTGTCTTTAGCAATTTTGTTCCGGATTTTTGTCTTTGCCAAGGAGCCTTACGGCATCCATTACGCTCTGGTCTTTCTTTTTTCGATACGTTTGCAAAAGACGCCGCTTTTTGTTGATAAGTAGACGTACGTCACGGGACACCCACGGCTTGTCGGCACGCCTTTTGCGGGATATTAGTTTGCTAGGAACACATTTTGCTATTAATTGCTGTAGTTTGTCCTTGAAAGCTTCCGATAGAGTGTTGCAGTTAGAGCATCGGCTCATTTCGTTAAACTCTGGTAAAAAGGATGCGAGTTTCCTGGATAAGGAGACATAATGTCCTTTATTATAAAAGAAAACTTTACGTGGGTTATTGTGTAGAGTTTTGAATATGATTGGTGGTAAATAGGCAAGGACGCAGTCATGATCACTAATTCCAGGGACGACTACAGTATTTCGGACAAGTGAGGGCCTATTTGCGAAGAGCAAATCTAAAACGGAAGCGCGGTCTTTTCCTTTCCTGGTAGGTTAGACATTTATCGAATTACCGAGCAGTGGCGCAGCGGCAGAGCTGCATATTGCGGGTAGGAATAGGATTAGCTTTTGTAATGAGAAATTCTACAAGCGCTTTAGACAGTTTCCTCAAAAGAATAAATCACGAACGTCTTGTCGCCATTCGAAAATCACGCGATATTCCGAGGGAGCGTTTCTAGTTTGTTTTCACAGAAAGTGTGCGCAATTCCTGCTATACAAACGAGACATTTTTGGCGCTTTTTGTGGCCAAAAACAAACCTTACCGCGAAACACGTAGATATACGACTATTTTTGGACTTTTTACAGCCGTAAAAATTTACTTCCAGAAGCATGTAATTCAGATGCCACCGTTTCTTTTAGAATAGAAGTTATTAAATCTTATACCAATGACCTTTTTTAGAATTAGGATATGGCTAAGAATAACCTACCATCGCATAATCCAGAAATGAATAAACACTGTAGATGATGTTTATTTTGGCTGATTTTCAAAGCGACCGCATAACTCACCTGTGTTTTCTTTTGTGCCAGCCTTTCGTACTCTCTCACAACATCCCCTTGTCCATTTTTCTCGGCCAAGAATAGAGTTGGTGATGCTCACACCTGCGTTGAATGTAGAGTTAGTGAAAGCCGGTTTATAATCAGGCGTAACTACTCTTGGATTGACGGCGCGCAAAGGGGCCCCTTCCCTTCGGTAGTAACACATCCGCATCATAACGGGGGAGAAAATGCTTACCCGCTCATATTCGACGATGCGAATCCACAGCAGAAAACTTACTTTTTCACTGCTTCTGCATGTTTCCTCGTAACAAAGAGCTTCGTTAGGCTAGGTGGTATACAATAATGGCAGAGCGGGCCTGTTCCTCTTGTGGAATTGTTGACACAACTCTACTGTTTTGGTTTCCGGTTTTGAGCGTAATGAGACTCGTTCGCCTGTTGATCGCCTTGACTGAAAGTGAGATTGCATGTGTGTAGGAAAACTGAACTGCAGCCCGATGGTTTGCATCACCCCGCGATTGCCTCAGCGTATTTGCAGGTGCCATTAAGGAAGCCGCTCCTTTCAAATTCAATTTTTTTACGATTTAAACATTTTGTTGGCATCCATCTACGGTACTATCGAATCTTGCACTCCACGTCAATTACGTCAGTAGCGAGCATGGCTGGCAACCGTGTATGCCGAGTATGCTACCACCTACTTGGCGTTGAACGAACTTCACTGCATGCAAGGTTCTTGGTTTTCCTTTGCATGCAGCCAAGAACATACAAACCCTACACAGCGCCGTCGCGACCTGCCACTCGGTAACCCACCTTCTACGTCGTGTGGTCACTCGACGTGCGGGTCTTCCCGAAGCTACTTCCTGCAGGGTTGCTCACGCCCTCGCGCTCAACAAGTTCTTATACTTTATCCCTTACATCTCCTTCACCAACACTCAACACAATACCCTTGAGACCGCCTTGGTGGGACTCTACAAAGCAGCACTGAACCTCCCTATCACCACTTCTACAGATAAGCTTTTTGCCACGGGCCTCTTTCATTCCCTTCGCTCTCTCCTCAATCTCCATCGAGATTCCCAGATTTCTCTGCTCTCCCTTACCCGTCAAGGTCAATGGTTACTGGTTCAGGCGGGTATATCTCCAATTCCCATCTCCCCTATTACCCCTCCCGACGCAATTTCGGCGCCCAACCTTCGTATTCTCCCTCTCCCGTCAAACATGTCCCCTGTCCTTCATGCAGGTCGTCGTCATGCGGCCGCGCAGCATCATTCTCCTCTTTTCGCGACCCAGGGAATTGATTACACAGATGCCTCCTTTGTGGCGCCTCGAGGCTCGTGCGGTTACATTCTGTACCACCCTCACCTTGCTGAAGCAGAAACCCACACTAGCGGCCCGTACCTTCACCCTCCGGAAGCAATGTCTCTTGAGGTTCTCGCCATTGCCCATGCCCTTCAGTCCTTTGCTTCTCTCCCCCCGTCCCCGAATACAGTCTTTTCTGACTCTCACGCCGCTATTATACAGATACAAAATCGCTCACTACCTTCTATCCTTCAACAGGAGGTCGAACGAGCGGTCTCCGCTCTACAGCCATCCATCGTTTTCCTCCGTTGGGTCCCTGGACATTCCGGGATTGACGGCAATGAGTTGGCGCATCAACTCGCCCGCGAAACTCTTCACCGGGCACCGTTGATCCCCTGGCCCGGGCCCTCGGAGGACGGTGCGAGGCTCTCCCTTCGCCGTACCATCAAAGAGGTCTACCTTCAGCTCCGTCTTGACAAACGCCTCTACCCGCCTCCTCACCCATCACTCACCGTAACGGAGGCTCGACTCCTCCGGCATATCCAAGTGAATGCCCTGATCACTCCCTCCCACCTTTTCCTCTATCGTTATAGGTCTGACCCCGCTTGTCCCAACTGCCCCACTGCCTACGCTTATTTACCTCATTGCTTATTCTACTGCCCGGTGGCTCAGCTATCCGACTCCTATCCCTCCCGATCCCTTTCCATCACCACCTGGACAGACTGGCTTGGCTCTGAAGGAGAAGAAGAACAGCGCAGACTGGTCGCCCAGGCGGTGGACATGCTCGGCCTGTAACTTCGGCCGAATAAAGGTCTTTTCTCTCTGTCTCTCTCTCTCTCTCTCTCTCTCTCTCTCTCTCTCTCTCTCTCTCTCTCTCTCTCTCTCTCACACTGCGCAGTCGTGGCACTTGCTGGGAATGCCTGCCCTTTCTTTCGCTTCCAACGTTGTATCCATGTCCTCCTTTCCACTCTTCTGTTGCCCTTGCGCCATATTTCGTATTAAGGTCAGCCCTCGCATCTCGCTGCCTCAGTCGCAGCATCCCGGTGGCAGCGAAGACATATTTTTGCGGGCGCTTGATGAGCACGGCTAATAGCAGACAGATTTCAGCCACGGGGAAATGAAAAAAAAATGTGCCTAAAGAACTTCCAAGAAACTGGCCCCGCTGATCCGATCACAAGCCTCAAGGATCGGTCTACCCAGCTCATTCAAAAGGCAAGCAAACACACCAAGAAACTTTCCCTTACGCAGGATAACCCAGCCATCGATGCCCTTCTCCTCCACCTCTGGGACGCCCGTAGTGTGCTAATGAACCGGTGGAAAAAGAATAAGACGAACCGCAAGCTGAATTTACGCATTGAGAAAATTACGGCAGAAGCCGATGCGTGCGCCCGTCAGCTCAGCCAGCCAAACTGGACGTAGTTCTGCAACAAGCTGCAAGGAACGCTAGGAACCCGCCGCACACGGTACCTGCAGCGTTCGCTTATGGGGCCATGTGAATCTAAGGCGGCCGGAGCAGACCAGCTTCGTCGATTAATCCAAAATTACCCGGGCACTGAAGACGACTTGTTGGAAGAACTTAAGCAAGCCTTGGTGGCCCACCTCACACCCAACCAACCCAAGCACCCGACTACACAGGCAATCCCAACCCCAAAATGGACAAGCCGTTCTCCTTTGCTGAAATCGAGGGGGCAGCGTACAACCTCACCCGCAACACCACTCCGGGTCGAGACAACATCCCCAAGAAACTATTGCGAAACATAGATCATGCTGTCTTAGGAAATCTCCTTGTCTACATGAATGAGTGCTGGCTGGCGGGTTCCTTGCCCCCGCAGTGGAAACACGGAGATATCGCTTTGATCCCCAAGCCGGGAAAACCCTTGAACCCCAAGAATTTGAGGCCTATTTCTCCGACTTCATGAGTCGGCAAACTGTTTGAAGACATGGTTCAGAACCGGCTCTCGCCCCACATTGAAGACGACGGCTACTTCCCTGACACGATGTACGTCTTCCTCCCACATCTATCAACCCAAGACATACTACTGCAGCTTAAGGATGACGTGCTGTACAACCTTAATATGCATAGCAAGCGGTCTATCTTGGCCCTCAACATTATGGGGCCATTCGATAAAGTTTCGCACAAAGCCATTCTTCAAGGCCTCAGATCTACAAACTGTGGTCAGCGCACATTCCAATACTTCGGCTCATTTCTCTTCTAGCGCACAGCAACAGTGGGAATCGGACACCTTCGATACGACGCATTTCAAACCACACCAAAGGGCACTCCGGAGGGGTTGGTAGTATAACGACTACTCTTGAACGACATCATGAAAGACTTAGGCCCGAATTTTAAAACCTTCCTTACCTTACCCCATTTCCTCACCTTACTGAAGGAGCCCTTCATGCTCCCTTACAGTGAGGCGACCTTGCAGCTCCGATCCTCATTTTTAAAGCCTCCCTCAACCTCCCTTAGCAAAGGGCGCCCTTAGTCCCGTCAAGGAAGCCATTGGTGATTATGGGTGTGAGGGCAAGCGCAATTTGTTCTTAAAATCTGCCTTCATTAGCCGTGATAGGCATGCAATTTGTCGTGTTTTACATTTATACGGGGATATATATTTAATGTTTGTTTATTGCGCAGTTCTTGAAACACGTTGTACCGGTCGGTTACTACAGTTGCTGTAAGTCAAATGTAGTCTGGCAACAGTCTCACGTTGATTTTTGTCAACATCGCATTTAGCATCGAAACGTGCGAGCCAACGTTTTGTGATAGCGTAGCGCCAGTATAACCATGCCCGGGAAAGTGGATTACACTGAAGAAAAAAAAAGAACTTCTCCAAGAACTGGTAGGAAAATACAAAAACTTTGTAGAGTGCAACAAGAGCAACGCCGTGTCGCTGCAAGCGAAACCTGAAGTGTGGAAGCGGCTTTGCGACGAATACAACAGCATGCCCAATATGTGCCCGCGTGATGTAAAACAACTTCGCTTCATTAGCGTTTACTCTTTGTGGCGTTTGGTAGCCGACGTACTTGGGAACAGGCGCAAGCACACCACCTGCGTAACTTCCCAGAGCTCAATGCTGACCGTGGGCTGCGAAACATTGACGAGGTCGCCGACCACCGACAACCGTCAAAAGAAGTTCCAAGTGCGATAAAGTAGGTGTTAGTGCAATGAGAAATTGTGCTAGGGATCGTTATCGGCGCTTATTTAAAGGCGGCGATCAGATACCTGCCGCGATGCTAACACTACGCTGACCGGCGGCGCAGGTTCGCTGGTCCGACCGGCCATCGCGGCGCATGGTGCGCCGAGCGGCCGAAAGATGGCGCTACCTGTGCGGAAGCATCGAAACTTGCTACGGCAGATGTCTCGATCACCGATCGCTCAAACGGCAATTATAGCTGAAATAAACTTTCACATGCGAGAAAGGGGATGATAGTGTGGTGAAAAGTTGTGTTAGGTATTGTCATTCGCAGTTCTACAGATAGAGGCGATCAAATATCCGCCCCGATGCTAGCGGTAGCGGAATGAAAACTCGTCGTCGCTGTACAGCTCCATCGGGTTGAGGCGGTCTCGCGGCTGTCTCAACGTGAGCGACGGATATCTGTACACGTCACCGGAAATGAAGTCGTCCACCCGCAGGCAAAACAGTGAAAAGTCCGCCCAGCTGTCGTACGAAGCAAGAACCTCGGACGCCATAGACGTCGCGTTCCTCTCGCAGCACCGCCGGACGGAGCTCCCAGCGTTCCGAGCGGCCGAACGAGGCGTGTGCAAAGTGCTGCGGAGAAGTGTGCGTCCAGTTGAAAGAGCGGGGTAAGGTCGCATCAAGGTAGCCCGCGAGCTACCTTGCAGTAAGGAGACATCAAGGGAGCATTTCGTAAAGAAGCCTCAGTAGGGAACGTTCCAAAATTGAACTAAGGCCTCCTTACGAGTTCTAAGGCGACCTTAGTAAGGTAAGGAAGGTTTTAAAATTTGGGCCTTACTACCCCTACTCACTCACTCACTCACTCACTCACTCGCTCACTCGCTCGCTCACTCGCTCACTCGCTCCCTCACTCACTCACTCACTCACTCACTCACTCACTCACTCACTCACTCACTCGCTCACTCACTAACTCGCTCACTCACTAACTCGCTCACTCACTAACTCCCTCACTCACTCACTCACTCACTCACTCACTCCCTCACTCACTCACTCACTCACTCACTCACTCACTCACTCACTCACTCACTCACTCACTCACTCACTCACACACTCACTCACACACTCACTCACTACTACTACTACTACTACTAGGTGATGATTCGGGTGAAAAGGAAAGGAAGTGCACTGGGGATATTATTGAGCACAGCTGGGGGCTCACTTGCATACAACCCACTGCGGGGCGGAGGAGGAGGAGGGGGATGAATGATTACAGAGGATAAAAGGGGTGATGAAAGAGATGGGTTAGCTAGGAAAAGAAAAGCGTGGAGCCTCTACATAGAGCTAAGCGAAGCAGCAGGAATGGCGCGGACAGCAGACTGCCGTCTACAGGCGCTTGTTGATACCGGCGGCCTCTCACTCACTCACTCACTACTACTACTACTACTACTAGGTGATGATTCGGGTGAAAAGGAAAGGAAGTGCACTGGGGATATTATTGAGCCCAGCTGGGGGCTCACTTGCATACAACCCACTGCGGGGCGGGGGAGAAGGGGGATGAAAGATTACAGAGGATAAAAGGGGTGATGAAAGAGATGGGTTAGCTAGGAAAAGAAAAGCGTGGAGCCTCTACATAGAGCTAAGCGAAGCAGCAGGAATGGCGCTGACAGCAGACTGCCGTCTACAGGCGCTTGTTGATACCGGCGGCCTCTCACTCACTCACTCACTACTACTACTACTACTACTAGGTGATGATTCGGGTGAAAAGGAAAGGAAGTGCACTGGGGATATTATTGAGCACAGCTGGGGGCTCACTTGCATACAACCCACTGCGGGGCGGAGGAGGAGGAGGGGGATGAATGATTACAGAGGATAAAAAAGGTGATGAAAGAGATGGGTTAGCTAGGAAAAGAAAAGCGTGGAGCCTCTACATAGAGCTAAGCGAAGCAGCAGGAATGGCGCTGACAGCAGACTGCCGTCTACAGGCGCTTGTTGATACCGGCGGCCTCTCACTCACTCACTCACTACTACTACTACTACTACTAGGTGATGATTCGGGTGAAAAGGAAAGGAAGTGCACTGGGGATATTATTGAGCCCAGCTGGGGGCTCACTTGCATACAACCCACTGCGGGGCGGGGGAGAAGGGGGATGAAAGATTACAGAGGATAAAAGGGGTGATGAAAAAGATGGGTTAGCTAGGAAAAGAAAAGCGTGGAGCCTCTACATAGAGCTAAGCGAAGCAGCAGGAATGGCGCTGACAGCAGACTGCCGTCTACAGGCGCTTGTTGATACCGGCGGCCTCTCACTCACTCACTCACCACTACTACTACTACTACTAGGTGATGATTCGGGTGAAAAGGAAAGGAAGTGCACTGGGGATATTATTGAGCCCAGCTGGGGGCTCACTTGCATACAACCCACTGCGGGGCGGGGGAGGAGAGTGGGATGAAAGATTACAGAGGATAAAAGGGGTGATGAAAGAGATGGGTTAGCTAGGAAAAGAAAAGCGTGGAGCCTCTACATAGAGCTAAGCGAAGCAGCAGGAATGGCGCTGACAGCAGACTGCCGTCTACAGGCGCTTGTTGATACCGGCGGCCTCTCACTCACTCACTCACTACTACTACTACTAATACTAGGTGATGATTCGGGTGAAAAGGAAAGGAAGTGCACTGGGGATATTATTGAGCCCAGCTGGGGGCTCACTTGCATACAACCCACTGCGGGGCGGGGGAGGAGAAGGGGGATGAAAGATTACAGAGGATAAAAGGGGTGATGAAAGAGATGGGTTAGCTAGGAAAAGAAAAGCGTGGAGCCTCTACATAGAGCTAAGCGAAGCAGCAGGAATGGCGCTGACAGCAGACTGCCGTCTACAGGCGCTTGTTGATACCGGCGGCCTCTCACTCACTCACTCACTACTACTACTACTACTACTAGGTGATGATTCGGGTGAAAAGGAAAGGAAGTGCACTGGGGATATTATTGAGCACAGCTGGGGGCTCACTTGCATACAACCCACTGCGGGGCGGGGGAGGAGAAGGGGGATGAAAGATTACAGAGGATAAAAGGGGTGATGAAAGAGATGGGTTAGCTAGGAAAAGAAAAGCGTGGAGCCTCTACATAGAGCTAAGCGAAGCAGCAGGAATGGCGCTGACAGCAGACTGCCGTCTACAGGCGCTTGTTGATACCGGCGGCCTCTCACTCACTCACTCACTACTACTACTACTACTAGGTGATGATTCGGGTGAAAAGGAAAGGAAGTGCACTGGGGATATTATTGAGCACAGCTGGGGGCTCACTTGCATACAACCCACTGCGGGGCGGGGGAGGAGAAGGGGGATGAAAGATTACAGAGGATAAAAGGGGTGATGAAAGAGATGGGTTAGCTAGGAAAAGAAAAGCGTGGAGCCTCTACATAGAGCTAAGCGAAGCAGCAGGAATGGCGCTGACAGCAGACTGCCGTCTACAGGCGCTTGTTGATACCGGCGGCCTCTCACTCACTCACTCACTACTACTACTACTACTACTAGGTGATGATTCGGGTGAAAAGGAAAGGAAGTGCACTGGGGATATTATTGAGCCCAGCTGGGGGCTCACTTGCATACAACCCACTGCGGGGCGGGGGAGGAGAAGGGGGATGAAAGATTACAGAGGATAAAAGGGGTGATGAAAGAGATGGGTTAGCTAGGAAAAGAAAAGCGTGGAGCCTCTACATAGAGCTAAGCGAAGCAGCAGGAATGGCGCGGACAGCAGACTGCCGTCTACAGGCGCTTGTTGATACCGGCGGCCTCTCACTCACTCACTCACTACTACTACTACTACTACTACTAGGTGATGATTCGGGTGAAAAGGAAAGGAAGTGCACTGGGGATATTATTGATCCCAGCTGGGGGCTCACTTGCATACAACCCACTGCGGGGCGGGGGAGGAGAAGGGGGATGAAAGATTACAGAGGATAAAAGGGGTGATGAAAGAGATGGGTTAGCTAGGAAAAGAAAAGCGTGGAGCCTCTACATAGAGCTAAGCGAAGCAGCAGGAATGGCGCTGACAGCAGACTGCCGTCTACAGGCGCTTGTTGATACCGGCGGCCTCTCACTCACTCACTCACTACTACTACTACTACTACTAGGTGATGATTCGGGTGAAAAGGAAAGGAAGTGCACTGGGGATATTATTGAGCACAGCTGGGGGCTCACTTGCATACAACCCACTGCGGGGCGGGGGAGGAGAAGGGGGATGAAAGATTACAGAGGATAAAAGGGGTGATGAAAGAGATGGGTTAGCTAGGAAAAGAAAAGCGTGGAGCCTCTACATAGAGCTAAGCGAAGCAGCAGGAATGGCGCTGACAGCAGACTGCCGTCTACAGGCGCCTGTTGATACCGGCGGCCTCTCACTCACTCACTCACTACTACTACTACTACTACTAGGTGATGATTCGGGTGAAAAGGAAAGGAAGTGCACTGGGGATATTATTGAGCCCAGCTGGGGGCTCACTTGCATACAATCCACTGCGGGGCGGAGGAGGAGGAGGGGGATGAATGATTACAGAGGATAAAAGGGGTGATGAAAGAGATGGGTTAGCTAGGAAAAGAAAAGCGTGGAGCCTCTTCATAGAGCTAAGCGAAGCAGCAGGAATGGCGCTGACAGCAGACTGCCGTCTACAGGCGCTTGTTGATACCGGCGGCCTCTCACTCACTCACTCACTACTACTACTACTACTACTAGGTGATGATTCGGGTGAAAAGGAAAGGAAGTGCACTGGGGATATTATTGAGCCCAGCTGGGGGCTCACTTGCATACAACCCACTGCGGGGCGGGGGAGGAGAAGGGGGATGAAAGATTACAGAGGATAAAAGGGGTGATGAAAGAGATGGGTTAGCTAGGAAAAGAAAAGCGTGGAGCCTCTTCATAGAGCTAAGCGAAGCAGCAGGAATGGTGCTGACAGCAGACTGCCGTCTACAGGCGCTTGTTGATACCGGCGGCCTCTCACTCACTCACTCACTACTACTACTACTACTACTAGGTGATGATTCGGGTGAAAAGGAAAGGAAGTGCACTGGGGATATTATTGAGCCCAGCTGGGGGCTCACTTGCATACAACCCACTGCGGGGCGGGGGAGGAGAAGGGGGATGAAAGATTACAGAGGATAAAAGGGGTGATGAAAGAGATGGGTTAGCTAGGAAAAGAAAAGCGTGGAGCCTCTACATAGAGCTAAGCGAAGCAGCAGGAATGGCGCTGACAGCAGACTGCCGTCTACAGGCGCTTGTTGATACCGGCGGCCTCTCACTCACTCACTCACTACTACTACTACTACTACTAGGTGATGATTCGGGTGAAAAGGAAAGGAAGTGCACTGGGGATATTATTGAGCCCAGCTGGGGGCTCACTTGCATACAACCCACTGCGGGGCGGAGGAGGAGGAGGGGGATGAATGATTACAGAGGATAAAAGGGGTGATGAAAGAGATGGGTTAGCTAGGAAAAGAAAAGCGTGGAGCCTCTTCATAGAGCTAAGCGAAGCAGTAGGAATGGCGCTGACAGCAGACTGCCGTCTACAGGCGCTTGTTGATACCGGCGGCCTCTCACTCACTCACTCACTACTACTACTACTACTACTAGGTGATGATTCGGGTGAAAAGGAAAGGAAGTGCACTGGGGATATTATTGTGCACAGCTGGGGGCTCACTTGCATACAACCCACTGCGGGGCGGGGGAGGAGAAGGGGGATGAAAGATTACAGAGGATAAAAGGGGTGATGAAAGAGATGGGTTAGCTAGGAAAAGAAAAGCTTGGAGCCTCTACATAGAGCTAAGCGAAGCAGCAGGAATGGCGCTGACAGCAGACTGCCGTCTACAGGCGCTTGTTGATACCGGCGGCCTCTCACTCACTCACTCACTACTACTACTACTACTACTAGGTGATGATTCGGGTGAAAAGGAAAGGAAGTGCACTGGGGATATTATTGAGCACAGCTGGGGGCTCACTTGCATACAACCCACTGCGGGGCGGGGGAGGAGAAGGGGGATGAAAGATTACAGAGGATAAAAGGGGTGATGAAAGAGATGGGTTAGCTAGGAAAAGAAAAGCGTGGAGCCTCTACATAGAGCTAAGCGAAGCAGCAGGAATGGCGCTGACAGCAGACTGCCGTCTACAGGCGCTTGTTGATACCGGCGGCCTCTCACTCACTCACTCACTACTACTACTACTACTACTAGGTGATGATTCGGGTGAAAAGGAAAGGAAGTGCACTGGGGATATTATTGAGCACAGCTGGGGGCTCACTTGCATACAACCCACTGCGGGGCGGGGGAGGAGAAGGGGGATGAAAGATTACAGAGGATAAAAGGGGTGATGAAAGAGATGGGTTAGCTAGGAAAAGAAAAGCGTGGAGCCTCTACATAGAGCTAAGCGAAGCAGCAGGAATGGCGCTGACAGCAGACTGCCGTCTACAGGCGCTTGTTGATACCGGCGGCCTCTCACTCACTCACTCACTACTACTACTACTACTACTACTAGGTGATGATTCGGGTGAAAAGGAAAGGAAGTGCACTGGGGATATTATTGAGCCCAGCTGGGGGCTCACTTGCATACAACCCACTGCGGGGCGGGGGAGGAGAAGGGGGATGAAAGATTACAGAGGATAAAAGGGGTGATGAAAGAGATGGGTTAGCTAGGAAAAGAAAAGCGTGGAGCCTCTACATAGAGCTAAGCGAAGCAGCAGGAATGGCGCGGACAGCAGACTGCCGTCTACAGGCGCTTGTTGATACCGGCGGCCTCTCACTCACTCACTAACTCACTCACTCACTCACTCACTCACTCACTCGCTCACTCACTCACTCACTCACTCACTCACTCGCTCACTCGCTCACTCACTCACTCACTCACTCACTCACTCACTCACTCACTCACTCACTCACTCACTCACTCACTCAATCAATCACTCACGCTACCGCGTTAAAAAAACACGGGCTGTCTGCTTCTGGCAGACGCTTTCGTTTTCCTCCTCTGTGCATGTAAACGAATTGGAATAATTGAAGCGCTCTTTGCGCTTTGCATGCGCCTGTTGCTACAGTGTTATCATACGGTACTGCTAGGTCAGCGAGTTCTGGTATATAAGCTGTCAGGGGCCAAGGAAAAAAATAGCATGCTATATGACGCGTGAGAAATTTCGTGGAGAAGTAACAGCCTCCTTGAACCTCCAGGAATGCACCTCCGCGAAACATTGCGCAATGGCTATCGGCCAAAATTCGCTTCTCTTGCTGGTAAGTTCCTGCAATCCATGGGGCTGTCTAAGTCATTCAGCCCTCTCATTACAACGGTATGATTAAGCTTTTTTCCGTGCCACAGAGTGCTTGTTCACGCCGATGCCAGCATATTGCCTCGCATCGGCCTCGGGCTCTGCCACGCGAGAAATATAGTTGAAGGATGGCACTCCGCCCTCCCTTCAGCCCTGCTCTTCCTATAACACCCTTTGACAGACGCGAAGAAACTACGCCCCTCTCAATGATGCTCTCGAACTGGCATCGTTCCCCTTTCATCGGAACAGTAAGTCGATCACAATTTATCTTGAAAAGGCACTACTCCGCCCTCGACGTGCGCCTGCTTTCAGCGGTTTCTGAGTACCTCGAAGCCATCATTCTCAGTGATATATAGTACAACGCCATATTGGGACTCCTCAGATTACCATCTCACTCCTCACACTGCGCCTGCAGCCTTGCTTTAGGCCTCGGTTTGTGGGGCCCTGCAGAAACACGTTACCAGCTACCATCAGCACGCACCCTGAAAGCGTCTTGCGACACCCTTTTGAGCTCTTACCACTGGTCTTTTAGGCTAAGTGACTTGGAGAGAGCGGGTATGTGTTTTTTTTCTGCCCATTACCCCAAACCTTGGCTGCGAAGCGCAGTATAAATCCGGGCGTAGATTATCAGACGCCGCACGGGGCTGACACTGCAGCTACTCTCTACTAAACCAACAGCGCATCCACATTTTCTTTTGAACTGCGTGGTTTTGAGGTGCGGTGCAACCACTACTATTATTTATGTCTGACAGACGATAAACTTTTCCGTCGCCGCCAATTCTTTCTCCTGGCAAGCAGTTGAGACAGAGGACGGCGGACTGTCCAGGAAAATACGAGTGCGCAGAATGCGTTAGCCGGACGTTTAGGAGCCTGGTGTGCATAAGCACTGCTCAGCATCTCAAAATTTATTGTGTCGGGCTGTATTTTGTGTGGTACTTTTGCAGTACAACTAGGAAAGAAATTATAGTCAATGTGTTATGTTTTTTTTATACTCCTGACCTTCTGCTAGTTCCTGCCTATAATTTTATATTTTGGAGCAGAAGCTGCATATACATCTTTGCGCAGCGAAAGGGCACTTGTCTTAAGTTGTGCGTGCAGGAGATTGGGTATACCCAACTAAGAGAATTTCATGGCTGCTGTGAACGAAACCCACGCTCTGTTGATGCCCAAGTGGGCATCATCACCTCTCGGCAGAACGCATCTGCTACACTAGGTCTCCGAGGGTCGGGACTTACATTTGATGAACCGCTATCTTGTGTAGAATGCGAGACAATAATGAATTGCTCTTTGAAAGCTTCCTGCAAAATAAAACACTAACGGCAATAAATTCAGAGAAAATCTCTTGTTTCAAGTTACGCACAAGACTAAACACTGATCTAAGCGCACACATACAACTGCACGCTGGCGCACCCACATGCGTTAACACACTTTTAGCCAAAAAGAAGCAACTGGGAGGTGTCATTACTCCTTTGGAAAAACTAACTGCGCTGCCACAACCATAAGTAGCCTACGAGTAAAAGCGAGGGGATGAACGGCTACTCCCTCAACCGATCGTTTTTAGCGGACGAACGGTTGCTCCGTTCCGATGCCCTCCGGAGACGAGCTAAGAGCGGCGGGGAAAAAATCAGCCCGCTGATCCGGATTCGAACCACGGCCTCCCGCGGCATGAATCCGACCCGCTACCCACTAGAACATCACGATTTTGTTCAGTATCATTTGTCTGAAACTAAAAACCAGGTTACAATCTTTTCTTAAGGTAAAACATTTGCCACCTTTAGCGATGACAGAGGTTTAAAATCCCTTCAGCAGGACAAGGTAATGTGTTCCGGGACAGGGCGTATGTTCGATGCTGCTAACTTCTTCAACATAGCGTCGGTAGATGAGACTGGAAAATGCAGCCGAGTTTTACGGCTGTTGCGTCATTGTCATTGCTTTTGTACGCAAGGCGTTTGTGTCCGGCTAATAAAAGCTAAGAGCAAAGCGCTCACCTGCAGTGTGTGCTCACGATTAGCAGTTGCTGTTATTGTTGTTGTTGGTCTTTGTCGTGGGGTAAAAACATGGGTATTCATTACGCTTAGTGAGCAAGGTTTGCGATTTTTTAGTAACACCTGACTCCCTGTGTCATGTGCACAAAGTCTGTCATTGGTCTGTGCCTATCGCTCGCGAGATTTGCGTGACACGGCGTATTAATCTGAACAAGAGGCGTAAGTCAATCACACAAAGCCGCTCCGTCCCATAAGCCACCTCTCTTGTTATACAAGGCGCTTTTAGGGGCGAACCCCCTTAGGGCTCGGGCTGTGGGCGTCTCCTGTCGTCGTCGTAATCGTTATCTCATCTAGTCACGGTACTAAAACACCGAGACACTCGTTTACGCCTCGCGCTAGAACGTAACACTCACTAAAAAACAACGGGACACTCGTTTACGCCCCGCGCTGAGAACGCTTCATGCTTAAAAGACACGAGACCTTTGTAGCAAAGCAGTATATCTCTACCCCCAACGGTTTCACCTCTGCGACATGATTGTAGCGCTAAAAAGGGATGAACACAAGAAAGAGCACAGGACAGGCGCTAAGTTGTGGCGAAGTTCACACCAATTTGCCCGGAAGCAAGTTCTTCTTAGGTACATTTCTAGTAGAGTGGACTCTTCTTAATGTGTTCCTTCTCTATCTTCTTCAAAAATACGTAGCGCCTGTCCTGTCCTCTGTCTTGCGTTCGTCCATTTTTAGCGCTACAATCACAAGGCAAAGTTCACACCAATCGTACAGCAGCAAGTCCTTCTTAAGTAGGTTTCATTTCCGTGGGCAAAAACCTGAAGGTGCGAAGAATACATCTATAGACTGCATGCTTCGCCGTCTCCAGGTTTCGCCTTAGTGAAAATGGCCTGGGATGTTTCATTTTTAAAACTAAGGCACTCTATAAAAGACCCTCTGTTAGCAACTATTTGTTTGCAAATCATGAAACTGTGAACAGACATATGCGCCAGGTGACATAGCGGCGACGCCATTACAGGGGGAAGTATGCTCAGCAAATGCAGCGTTTCGTCCTCCCGTTGCTCTCTAGATGGGCGGGGACGAACATTTACTCCGCGAATTATGCACACGGCACAGACGCTCCCACAGTTACTCCTCTTGAGGAGCAACGGTCCCTTGCAAGGACTAACGGCTGCAGTTACTTTTTTTCCTTACTTATTGGCTAAGAGTGCACAGTCAAACGTACGAGCACAGGGACACACACAAACAAGTAAACACAGTCAAGTTGACACATACACATACGTATACAAACCTACACGCGTGCAGGGTGTTCAAACACACACGCACAATTCCAACTGCGCACACATATACATAAATAAGCGCGCACATAGCAAGACACATGCACCCACACACACGAGGGGATGTGCACGCATGTACACACATGCACGCACAAAGTGCGTGTGGGTTCTGAAGCAAAGACAAATGGCCACTTTTTGTTTTCTAAGGACGAATCCATCCCACACCGACGAGTAAACAACCACAGCGGCGTTAATTTGCTGTGAGACATGGCTCGAAAACAGGTGGGCGCTGTGAGGTCTCAGAAAGGGTACCTATGAGCAGGAGCTGTGGGCGGTGAGGAGAAGGAAAAATAACCACAAAATGGCAGACAAAAAGTCACGCAAAACCCGTTACGGGGTATTTAAATGTTACCAAACATAGCTAGTAATCGGCTGGCGTTTTTCGTCATACGCTGCGGTGTTCATTGTAAAAGCGACAAATACCGCCGAATAATCGTGACAACTGAGAAACGTTTTTGCAACGCCAGAAGGTCAATTATACTACAACTACAAGACAAGAAAATTGTGATTAGTGCAGTATTGACTCCGCATCAAATCTTCCTGAGGGATAGGCGTGCTTAAAATTGAGAGTGAAATATGTAAATTTGTTAATACAACATTAAATTTGTAATGTGCCCTGTTCTTGATTGTAATTGTTCTTGGGTTTCTCTAACATTATCCTGAATAGTCTTGAATCTTGAATGTCTCCACCTCGCGTGTTTAAGAGATTCGACTGCACTGTTGTTAGGCGGAACCTATTAGGCGCCGACGTTCCACAAGATTCTAAATTCGTCTACGAGAAACGTCTCGTGAAAGCCCTTGTCGCGATGGTGCTCTCGCTGCTCTTTGTTATGAATGGCGGCGTCACATTGTTGACTGTGGCATTTGACGTAATGCACGCGTGTACCCTTCCCTTATTCACCTACCAACTGAGCTATTCATTTTCCGGCGACGACCGGTATGTCCGCAATTCTGACTAGTCCCTGGTGTCGACACCAAGTAAGCGCTTTGGTCAGCGTGATGTTCGGTATCAAGCATTTCTAATTTCGGCACGTGTTTTGCATTGCGGCTTTGCGTATAGCGTTGCTGTCTCGCTGCATTAGAACGCCGCTGTTCATTTTTTGCTCTGTCATTAATGAAACCGCAAAACTTTGTGCAAGTTCGCCTTTTTTACGCAGACGACACGCTCGCTGTCACTTCGTTCTTCAGTAGCGACTCGCTGTGTTCGTCTCGGTGACATTTCCGTACCGACCGCGACTGCGCTACAAACTAAGCGTGTGATCGAATGTCATGAGCTCGTGTGCATCGCGCGACTAGGACCTTCTCCGCCCCGTAATCCCTTGTGGCTCCGTGAACTGCTTCGAACCGCGATGCAAGCATAAGGTTTCATACTAATATACACTAGCGGGAAATATGGCGCCACTGTTAACGGGAGCCGAGCTTCTACGAGCGTTCCGTCATGCACCGGGCAGGCACGTTCCACTTGTCCTTGGCATGGCTCATGTACCGGCTGGAAAGTTGCCTCTGCCTGCAAAAATCAACAATATTACTGTAGAAGGTTCATCATATTTGTTTTGTTATTATAAAACTAAACCTCCAGAAAGATGTATTTGTCAGGGATTATTTGGAAGCTTTATGCACGATGAACAAGAAAAAATGTTACCCTTTCTTGTTGATTTTGGCTCCGAGGCAAAAAAAGCCATAAGGCTCTAAATCTAAGCCAAGTAGGCGAGGAACGTCGCTAGCGGCAATGGCGCCGCCCACGGCGGCCCCCGACTGCAGCGACAGATTTCCCTCTAGTATATATTAGTATGAAACTCTATGGTTGCAGGATCGGCTGATCGCGTAACTGTACACTCTTTTTTAGACGTGACCCTTCGCGCTCGTTGTAGGTGTGGAAGCAATTGCGTCATCATGGTTGCCTTGGTTTCTGTGATTTCTACAAATTCAACGTTCCTGTGGTATAGTTGCTATGATTGCATCATTCATATGGTTGTGGAACGCGATAGAAGCCGAACATTTTTGCGTCCGGTTTGAGGACGAACGGTGGTGTAGGTGTAGTGATGTAAATGCCCGCATTCCAACTTACGAAACCTTTAGAAACGTGTGAGATCGAGCTAGTTTGTATTCGGTGACAACAATTTCAAACGCCGAAATATCTAGACGAGGGCGTAAAGGACACAAACTCGTAGTACTTCCAACTGAAATTTATTTTTAAAACGAGCGAACAGCACCAACAAAAACTAAACAAAGTAGCTGCGCAGTTTTTCTGTAATTTACGTTCTTCGTCTAAATATTTTGGCGCATGAGCATCTTATGATTTAAGAGACCCTGACTTCAATCGGAATGTCGGAAAATATTTTCTTAGAAAGGATTCAATTGGGTTGTGAAAGTGTTAGATAAAACGTTGCGGACGAACAGACGAAATATTTTGTTCATTACATTAAGAGATTTTTCGCATTTGCTCTCTTGGTCTCTTATTTCGCATTTAGCCATTTATTTTTTTACAAAACTTGTTTACCAGGCCTAAATCACATCCTTGGTTATTTTCAATTGCTACTGATGCTGCTAAGTTCTGCGCAGATAATGTTTCTTGCAGAACCGGGAGGGGGTCAGAAGTTTAACTCCTGACGCTAAACAACACAAATGTTACCCACACTTGTCGTGTATTTTACGCCAAAATATCCACAGGTACGAGAGATTCCGTAGCAATATCTCCTTCAAGCAAAAGTTTTGTCTGTCGTTTGCCCATCCTTGAAAATTCCAGGTGAAGGAAAAAAGAGCAGCACAATTTGAGGAATCGAGAACAACAAAGAGAACGTGTCTTATCTCCTGAAGACACGTCCTTATGGGACTGCATCCCGAATACAAGAGAGGAGAGGAAGCCACTTTTAAGGCATTCTTCCAACAAAATACGCCGCAAAGATTGCCTCCTATTGAAAGCAGATCGCGGCTACGGAAGATTGACGATGATGTGGCCGAACCACATGAGCACAGCAGAATGGCCTTTCGTAAACACACCGATTTATCAACCGAGTCTTCTTCGGGCCTTCCTCCCTCTTCGATGACCCTGTGAAAAAAAAAAGGACGAACAAAGCTTCATACGATAAAACGCCATTCTCGTTTCTCCAAGCACGCAAGGCTTCTGAGTGTGGGTGCGGCTGTACAACAGTTCCACGTGCGGGAATTTCTGTTAGTCGAGGCCGGCAACCCGGGGAGCACGTATGTGATGATACTTACACGTACGGAAGCATGACGAGTGCGTAAACAAACTTCTGCTCTGTCAGTCAACAATTTTAGATGAGCAAGCCGACGAAAAGCACATGTGCTTGGGAAAAGAATTTATACACACTGTTTCACTCTGGTTGAGGTAAAAGTGAGAATCCTTGTACATTATTTGACGGCAAATTTTGTGCCATTTTTTATATCAATAGAACAACTGTGTTTACATAAAGAAAGCAAAACTATAGGCCTCTAGTTATGTGTCAACTAAACTTTCTGTTACAGAACGCATGGCCAGTTACTAAGATTCTTATTTTTCATTCATAAGAGCCGCAGTTTCTTTCTCATAAAATAGATGACACATTTATTGTAAACATTAGTTTACTCCTTCCCCACAATGCCGTTCTTGGCCGTTGCTGTGGCATTGAGGTGCCACAAGCTGCTGCTTCCGCCTTTACGTCGAAGAGGACGTCTTTTATAGTGCATTTGGCTTCGACAAAGCTCACCTCCATCATAATGTTCGCATATCAGTTATGAGCATATTGCTAGGAGTGTTAAAATATGCAGTCTGCTCGAATGCTACATACCTGTCAAAAAGTATCGGTACCCGTTTGCTCATAAATATGTGTATATATGCATATCTGTCCAAGCAGGAGTCTAACATAAATGTACTGGTGTTCGCATAATGACTATCTACAAATATTAGACGAAAAATAATGCGGCTGGCCATATCATGCATAAGCCTGCCGTGCTAAGGCATCCCAGTCAAAATGGCGGTTCTAGTTCTGCATCACACGCACGGTATTTGAGAATACCAACAACAGAAATATAACAATTATTCATAATTCAGATTAGATAGTTTGTTAAGGATAACAAAGAAACCCGAAAGGTTGTTCGTCGAGAGCGATGACGACTTCACGTGTTGCGGCCTCATGTTGCTAATAGTGTAATCAGTGTTAAAAGCCGTTTCCAGCTGTGGGTCATTACGGCAAGCACGATATTTTATTGCGGAAGCAACATTTACCTTGCTGGTTTAAAATAGGGCGTCCATGGTGTACGAACTAAAGGAACATGAAATGATCGAAGCACCGCACACAAAATAAGGCCGACTGCTCAAAGGCTTCGTGTTGCATTCCTCTTGAAGCGCTCCTGGAACGACGTTTCGGCTTGTGTCTTTCCTATGGAGGGCGTACATTCCAGGGGGACGCTTCTTTGGGCGTGCACAGGGGTGGTGGTGGGGGCGTGCACCCCAGAGAAGGGTTAGCGCCCTTCGCGATATTGAAGGACCTCCGCATGGCTGCTGCATGAAATGCACAGGGTGCGGCCTGCCAGGCGTCGCAACGCCAGACGAGCAGGCTAATTAGCCCAATTATATTTAGGCGAGTAGCAATGTATGTCCCCGACAATAGTAATCTTTCCTTGGTGATGCGAATGTGGGTGTGCGCTGACTCCTGAGTCATAGTAAACCGAACAGTAGCAAGACAAAAAATATAAACAATGATTATAATGATGAGAGGACATGTGCGTGTTGTGGAATTGATCCCCCTTGCTTTTGAAACCGCTACATCAACGGATGTGCTTAGGTGTCTTCGTTATTTGTCGCTTTGTCTCCTCAAATATTTTTATTTGTTTTTTTTTATATCGTTTAATTATTACCTTATTGTCGAAATGCATTATTTCACGCCTAGTTTGTTTTCTGTTATGCGTCGGCCGTCGAGGGCAGTTATTTTGTTCTTGTCCATTTTTCTCATACAGTTACAAAACAAAGTCACAGTTTCACCGGTGGCATTCCCTCAGTACAAGTTTAAACTTGCTCAAGTGGCTCACAGATAATTTATAGCCACGTCTTCTTTATCTTGTCCGTTACGAGAATGGAGCAGCAAAGTTATAACGTATGGTGGGCCTTAGAAGGTTTCTAAGTGGTCGTCAATTACTGTTAGATATGCTCAACTAAACTAACTCCCTACCCAAGAAAATGTGCTCAGATCTTCGAAGGCATTTCAGAATAGTCAATAAAGTAAAATGCTAACATCGTGTAAAAAACATTAAGTAACAGAAAATAACGGAACGAGGCAAAAGGATGAAACACACTTCCTCTATGTCATAGTGCATCTGACGTTCAATAATTTGTGGGAGGTTCACGTTGGTCCCGTTTATCATCCATCAACATTTACTCACATTTTGGTCAAGAGAAAAAGGGGCCGTGTGACTGTTCCTAACAAGCTCACGGCTGTGGTTCAGGAAAATATTTCTTCCTGATCTCTTTTACCACCACTAGGGTTAGCTCCGAATCTCTTGACGCGTTCTTGCGGATGACAGCAATTTTTTGAGTTCGAGCGGCAATCAAAATGCTAAAATTTGAGCAGAACACAGGAAACCCCCGACCTACTAAGATTGCGAGAATAAGCAAATTTAAAACCCAATAGATGCTTGTGTATCCTTTTCTTCTTTTGAGGGTGCTATTTTTCTACTGATGTTCATGTTTTTTCGAAGCAATGAAGTGTTGCTGCTCAAAAAAAAACTGTTCCTGTTTTAATGGGGAAGTTTTTGACAGGCAAGGAAGCGAGTGACGCGTGAGCAGCCGGGTATTGCATGCCCTCGGCAGCTGCTTGATGAGAAAACTTCAAGTCGCAGAGAAATCTCTATGAATATTTTTCTTGGCAGGAAAAAGTCATTCCTTTGGTACTTGAAACTTTCTTGAAACCGGGTTAAACTCCTTGGGCTTTTTTTCTTCTATTTCCTGTGCTGCAACATCGACTGAAGCGGTGTCGTTTCTGCACTTTGTGAATTATTTTGAAAAATCGCAATCGCCCAGCAGGAATGTTTCTGACTATGAAGTACCGCAGAGTTTCCATGCAAGTTTGTACGCTTTGAACTATCGACGTGCAAACAGTACTGAACAAGCTGGCTTTGTTCGTGCGGTTGCAGTTGTAAGTTTGACAAGTTTGACAGGGCATTCAAGGAAGTGTAGAGAAGGAAAGTAGGTGGAGGTTACGCAGAAATGGTGGATCTACTAAGAGATAGTAGGGCTCTTGTAGAGGGGACAGAGCAAAATTATTGGCAGAATTTATCTGTACAGTGCAAATATCCACAACCTGCAGAACTGCTAACCCATTTGTTACTCACCGTAAGGGTAATGTGAAAGGCCTTAGTAGTACACAGCACTTCAGCCGACTCTGCGTTTTATACAAGTTCTTTAGCACGATAATAGGGAACCACACAAGTGACATCCCAGCTCATGAATTACCGATGAAATAGGGTGCACATAGGAAAGGCTACTAAGCAAGGAATGAAATTCATGGTATCACCTTGCCATTGAAAAAAAAAAAACACCATTGAGCGTAGCAAGCTCTTTTTGCACGGTCCCTGTAAATTACGAAATAGAGTTTGATTTGGTAGACACATATACACAGTGAATATGTTCAGCCCTCACAGTAAGCAGAAGAAATACGTTCGAAAGCTTTTTCACCCCCATATCGTATGCTTCAATCTAACAACAATAAGCCAGTGATCTTTGCAGTACATTCTGTTGCCGAACTGTTCTCTAAAACGAAAAATTTCCATATTCAGTGGCATTCTGCTGGTGTACTTCGTCGGTGTATACATTTATACCTTCATAATTATTCCTCCCGTTTGCATTCTGAGGTATTTTCCGTGCCCGTGTATTGTTCAATACTTCTTGCCAATGATAACGTCAGCTTAAGCTTGCAAGTTCAAGTGAGAGTAGAGTTGACATAACCTACTTGATGAAATACTATTTTGATAGGATAAATTCGGCATACGCCTTTGAAGTCTCCTTAAATATGTACAATTCTGATTTAAGAAGATCCCATGCATTATTTGCCTGCCCCAAAGCTCGTCTCACATACTTTAAGTACATTGCTGCCTAAACAGTGTTCCAACTAAGATTCCGGATTACAACGCCGTGCTTTGTGAATAGGAACAACACCTGCATATACTGATTCAGTAACTAAACTAAGAATGCTTATCCGCTGTGTTAACTTTATTTATGGATAAGCTAAATGTACTGTAACTCTTCGCCTTTTGTTGCCTTGGCTGTCCATATCAGCAAATGTATGGAAAGACGAATAAAAAAAATTATTCTAACGATGTGGCAATATGACTCTTAACATATGACTCTCAACCTCCAGGCGAAGTTCTTTGTGCTCCTACAAACCAAAAAAAGGTGCGCCTGTCTTGTGTTATTTTTTCTCTTTTGTCCCGTCCGTTTTTCAGGAGTGTGAAATCAGGCGTAGTAATAGTACAGGCTGGAAACCATTCGGCAAATACTCTGAAGTAATAAACAGCAAGGTAACACTGTAGACCAAAAGAAATGTATAGAACCAGAGCGACCTAATTGTGATATACCGTATTTACTCGGTTCTAAGCACCCACTTTTTCCACGATTGCGATGCCCACAGTGAGGGAGCGCGCTTAGATTCAAAAAATCTAAAATGACCCTCCATCCCACACACACACACACACACATTTTTTCGCAGCGGTATCCAGATGACAGGGGCGCAAGGAATAATGTTTTATTTAGCAAACATTCAAAAAATTAATGAATGAACACACGTTTATTGAGAAAGTACTGACTACAGGGACGGGGCCCCGTCACTTTAAAATCTGCACTACAGTGACGGGGCCCCCTAAAGTTCCGTGCAGAGGAAACGCAACTCGCGTTGAAAGCAGTCTCTCTTGATTTTTACCCAACCGGCCAAACCGTTACCGCTCACTAACTAGCCAGAATCACTGATAATTATTAATCATTATTAATAATTACAGACGGTCGGACTAACTCTAGCTCAATCCGAACGGATCTCCAAGCCGCAACCCGACGCCCGCTTCACAATATTTCCGCGAGCGCAGTCGGTCTTGATTTTTACCTAACCGGCCAAACTGCTTCCGCTCACTGGCTAGCCAGATTCACTGGTAATTATTAATCACTGGTAATATTACAGGAGATCGGGCGTAACTGGCGATGGCTACGTCGACCTTGGCTCCAGTGAGCGGGAGCGGTTCGGTCGCTAGAGTAAAAAACCAAGACCGACTGCTCTCACCGCGTGAATTGTTTTGCTGTTACAAAACACTAACCACGCGGCCACACACACACACACACACACACACACACACACACACACACACACACACACACACACACACACACACACACACACACACACACACACACACACACACACACACACACACACACACACACACACACACACACACACACACACACACACACACACACACACACACACACACACACACACACACACACACACACACACACACACACACACACACACACACACACACACACACACACACACACACACACACACACACACACACACACACACACACACACACACACACACACACACACACACACACACACACACACACACACACACACACACACACACACACACACACACACACACACACACACACACACACACACACACACACACACACACACACACACACACACACACACACACACACACACACACACACACACACACACACACACACACACACACACACACACACACACACACACACACACACACACACACACACACACACACACACACACACACACACACACACACACACACACACACACACACACACACACACACACACACACACACACACACACACACACACACACACACACACACACACACACACACACACACACACACACACACACACACACACACACACACACACACACACACACACACACACACACACACACACACACACACACACACACACACACACACACACACACACACACACACACACACACACACACACACACACACACACACACACACACACACACACACACACACACACACACACACACACACACACACACACACACACACACACACACACACACACACACACACACACACACACACACACACACACACACACACACACACACACACACACACACACACACACACACACACACACACACACACACACACACACACACACACACACACACACACACACACACACACACACACACACACACACACACACACACACACACACACACACACACACACACACACACACACACACACACACACACACACACACACACACACACACACACACACACACACACACACACACACACACACACACACACACACACACACACACACACACACACACACACACACACACACACACACACACACACACACACAATAAAAAAACACGATGTGAGAATCCAACCACGAACTACAACGTCCGTAGTCAGCGGCTGAACCACTACACCAAATCCCCTTTTAAGTGCGAATGCACTTTATAAGCGACCCCAAGCCATCCACCGCCGGCGGCGGCGGCGTCCGCAGTGCTCCTCTATATTTAAAAAAGAAACAGGATCCGGGGCCAGGTTTCGATCCGATGACTTTGCGGCCGCAGCGCGACGCTCTACCGACCAAGCCACGGACGCGACGCTGATATCAGTGTTAGTGACGCGCCTTATATCTTTAACGCATTCAAACTACGTCGTCAGCGGCGTGCGTTGGCGACTCAGCGGCGTTATAGCGGCTTGATAACTGCGTGGTGTACACGTGATACTACAAACCCGATGGAAGAGATGGCAGAGAAGGCGGCGAGGCGGTGGGCTGCGTGGGCCGAGCGCAAGCGCCGCAAGCGGGCCGACAACCGTGCATTCGCACTTTCACATTCTCCCCCTCGGGGAAATGCGGGGGAATTTTTTTTTCTTCATTGCCTTGACTACACCAAATCCCAGAACGAGAAACGGGGGCTAATCGGCTGGTTTTGATTTTGTTATATTGAGGGGGCCCCGTCACTGTAGTGCAGATTTTAAAGCGACGGGCCACGCCACTGTAGTCATTACCTATTGAGAAAAAAAGGGAGGGATTGAAGTCCCCTTGACATGACCGGATACCTCTGTGAAGAGTCGGAAATAGGATAGGAAGTAAGGAGTGGGAAGAACAGCGAAATAAAAACAGCTAGAAGTAGTCCTCAATATCTGCTTCTCTGGTGAAAACCACCCAATGAACCTGCCGCTTACGTCTGATACTTAGTCTGATATTACCGCTCAAGTCTGCCGCAACGCCTGAACCGCCTCTCTCAGTATCTCACAGAAGGTAGTCTTATCTTCCGTCGAAATGGTTTGCAATAAAACGTGTGTTAAATGACTTTGCGACAACGTCAACGTGGACCCGCTTCCACGCGTCGGAAATCTACCTTGCGATTCTTAGCGGAGCGGCTTTCCGCAGCTTTGCAGTTGTGTAGAGTTTTCTGTCGTGTATTGTTGGAACGCCGCAACACGAGACACAGCTGAGCTAGGCTCATAAGGCGAGAACACGTGCCTTCTCTTTAGCCTGGCCGTGCACCAGAAGCCACGAATGCGCCCTTCCGACGACTCCCACTCATCAACAGAGCGAGCAAGCGCGGTTTCCATACCGGGCAACACGCGCTCCATCGCAGAAAAGGGGGTGCTTAAATCCGCATGAAAACGTTCGTTTTTTTTTTTTCAGAATTACTATTCTCAAAGTGGGGGAGGGTGCTTAGAATCAAAGAGTGCTTAGAATTGCGAAAATTCGCTATATGGGAGTAGAGACTGGGAAACTCACTACACATCTTGAAAAAAAAAACGTGGGTCGAACCAACGATTCGTTGAAAAAACACCTATACGAGTAACTTATAGGAATAGGAAATTAACGTCTTCAATTAATCAGGCAAATGGATGTGTTTGAGATTACTCCATATATTTTGCCCAGTCACTTTTAAAAAGAACAGTTCGTTGGCTTCACTTTTGCATTTTTGCCAGTCTGACAGGCAGAGGGCCATACGGATCAAAAGTACCGTCATGATTAGCCCCCCTGCCCCAAAAATAAGGAACAAGTTCGTCTACTAATGAATATGAGACAGCGACCGCACACAGTACTAGTAACACTGCTTTCTCCTAGTGTTTTGGTTTGTATAAGACCTCCTATGTTAATTCCTCTGGGCGAAAGAAGGTACACAATTGCGAAGGTAAGTTTGACAACCACCTAAATGGAGCCATACGGATACAAAGGAAAGCTATGCAGCTTTCTCGAAAACTTCGCAGTTTTTTTTTCTTCAATTAACTACGAAGTTTCTGAGAAAGCTGTATAGCTTTCCTTTGTAGCCGTATGGTTCCATTTAGGTGGGTGTCAAACATTCCTTCGCAGAAACTTACTCTACCTTGGGGATTTCCTCTAAATCTGTTCGATTAAGGTACACAATTACTTGAATCTATAAACAAGGATGAGCGCATTTAGCAGCGAACTTTTCCCGCACTGGAAACTAAAAAATTGGGCAGAGAAGGCAAACCTTTGACTTATGTAAACACATTTTCCCGAAAAGGACTCAGTAGTCCTGGAAAGTGACTTGCGTATTGGGACTAGTCGTCAAAGTGATCACGCTTTCATTCCCCATTCACAGCTTCATAGCCAACATCAGGCTTGCAGATTTTGGGGGCAAGAACTTAAACAGAAGAAATTTCCGCCGCACTTATTCGACATAAGTGACACAATCCTTGGGTAGAAAACATGAAATCGATCGAAACTGTTGTGTTTGGTGTAGAATGGCCTGGACACGTGACGTGTTGTCACCTAAGCTTATGAATTCCTTCTTTAGTCCACACTACAAACGCCTATCCGCGAACAGCCCTATGACTGCTTCCTCTCCTTGCTTTGGGAAAATGAAAAGCATGTGTGTTCCGGTGCCTCTTTGTAGCCACGGGGCGAAGTTGCTAAAGCGCAAAGGCGCACTTTCATTTCTTGCGTCGTCTGGCCTGCCTCAACACAGATCTTTAGATCGACAAACTTTGCTGTGATCTATCTAAAGCCACCGGTGTCGCTTCGCGTTGCCGATTTTTGCTTCCAGGGTACACGGAGCTTGTTGTTTATCATGCGTTGTTTGCTTTTCATCTACAGCAGTCCCGTTTGGATGGGTAGAAAAAAGAAAAATATTGATGAAATCTTCATCTTGCAAAAGAATATCATTCGACATATCGCTGACGTTCATTATTTGTGCTCCGGGCATTACTTGTTTCCCTGGTATAATATTGTTAAGGTCGAAAGCTTCCACAACGTCAGATTACTGCGTATATTTTGTTTTTCATCCAGACCAACACCTGTTTTCTGGCTCCAGTTGCCTCTTTGGCAGAAAATATCAAATTTCTTGCCTCGCGAAGCCCAGAATAATGGTTCCTACCTCGTTAAGTTTCGAATGCTCCACCACAATCTTCCATTCGTTCTTAACAGCTACGATTTCCCGACATTCGAAGAAATGTGACAAAATTTTGTAAACCTGTAAGTGCCTGTTGCTGGCGTTTTTAGATTGCGAAAAATGGTCTTTTTTGGTACTGATACATTTTTGTGTGTTTTTTTTTCTTTTTGGAGCTAGAAGTGTTTCTTTAAATCAGGTTGTTTTTACTCATTTTTATTTATGATTGGTGTGAATGAGAAACCTTCTTTCGCAACTACTACTGTCAGTTTGTGGTGTGCAGTAGTGTTTTCATCTGATATTGTATTCATTGTTATTTTGACTTCTGGTACGTCACCACGGTTGCTGTCTTGTAATGGCTTCCCTGGCCCCGCCAGGCTGGGAACAACAGCATTTAGCCCTGGATGCTTTCTCAGGAGCTACTGCTAAATAAAGAATTGAATTGAATTGAAAAACAAACTCAAAGCAGCAAGAACCCTAGTTTAAGAATGTAGGAAAACCACTCGCTTTTATCTGGAAATACAAATTGATTTGATTTGATTGATAAATTGCTCGGCCCACTAAAGAAGAATGTAGCAGAGGGTGACAATTATGCAGCGGATAGATATTCAAGGTTAGAATCAAAATGTTGCGTGATGCGTAAGAAATACCTATAAAATAGAAACTGTATCTACAAAAAATGCATAGCTGCAATGTGAATTGATTGACTGGTTGATTGGTTGGTTGGTTCGCTGATTGATTGATTGATTGATTGATTGATTGATTGATTGATTGATTGATTGATTGATTGATTGATTGATTGATCAATCGATCGTCAGTTTTAAAGAGCCAATTGGGCCTGTTGAGGAAACATCTGCTTGTTTGAGTCGTTCTAGTAGAAAAATCCAGTACCTCGGTGCCATCTCGGGTTCTGTGCACCACTGGTAAAAAAAGTGGTAAAAAATGGTCTGGCCAGCCACCCTCTGCTCAAAACTTGCGCACGAATTAGAGATGATTTGGGAGATTTTGAAGCACCCCCATTCCTTTTGGGACGGGGTGGGGGTTTATCGCAGAGTATAAAGGCTGCTGGTTGGAAAATAGGAAAGATCACATGTAAAAAAAAAAACAGCCGTGTGGTTGGAATTTGTCTGCAGCAGATGGAAAATCAAATCGCTGTTTCAGCTATTGCAAAGAGTGAGCGGGTGGAGAAAAAATGAACCACTCGGGTCAGTATTGGGAAAATATAACGTGTGTATTTCAATAAAGGACCCAATCGTATCGATGTCTCCTTGGGCAGTGCATGGCCCTGCATGCTTGAGCGCGGTTTGCGGGGTGTGCTGCCTCATTTTCGTGCGTGTACCCGTGTCCAAAGCTCCATACATCACCATCATCATCAGCAGCACCAGCAAAAGCAGCAGCGTACTCAGGTCCACTGCAGCACGAAGGCCTGTCGCATTTACCTCCAACCTCTCCTGTCCTGCGCTGCTCAAGTCCAGTGTTTACCGCCGAATTTCTTTATTTCATCCCTCCATCAAGTTAACGGGCTTCCCCTTTTTTCAGATCCATCTCTTGGTATCCACTCTGTTACACTGATTGTCCAGCAGTTGTCGGTTCGGGTCATTGCATGGCTGGCCCAAGTCAATTTATTTTTTGTCTTTATTTGAACTTAATTTCATCTACTCGAGTTTCTCCCTGATCCAGTATGCTCTTTTCCTGTTCCTGATTGTGAATCCTATCCTTATTCGTTCCATGGCCCATTGAGCCCATGTAGGTTTGTTTTCCAGTTGTTAAGTAAGGCACCAAGCTTCAGCTCTGTATGTCATCACTGGCAGTATGCACTGGTTGTAGATTTGCTTTTGGGTGACAGAGGTAGCCTGCTTTTTATTATTTGGGAGTGCTTGCTGAGTGTTCCCCAGTCTATACCTATTCTGCGCCGGATTTCTCTCTCGTGGTTGGGGGTCAACACTAACCATCTGTCCGGGGTAGTTACATTCTTTTACTTCTAGCGTTTCGTTTCCTAAGCTGAAGAAGACGTTTTCCGCAGGCTTATTCCTCATTACCTTAGATTTATTCATATTTATTTTTAGCCCCACGGCAGTGCTTTGATTGTAGTCCCTCAAGCGTTGTTTGCATAGGTTTTGCAGTCTCACTCAGTAAGACTATGTTGTCCGCCAACCTCAAGTGGCTAAAGTACCGTATTTACTCGCATAAGGATCGCACTCGAGTAATGATGGCACCGCTGAAGTTTGTCATCAAAATTTGATTTTTTTTTCATTTCCCGCGCAATGAACGCACCCCGAAGTTGTCGCAGAAGTATGTCATATGTGTGCCAAGTCTAGCTGAGATGGACATATAGGCGTTTCCTAGTCAGCACAGCCAAGCGACGCATGGCGCCATTTAGGGGCATGTTTGAAGCTATGTCCACGTGCTTGTGGCACTCAATTTAATCGCTCAGAACCGTTTTTTGTTTCTTCTGCGTTTTTTACTTTTGGTGCACCCAGAGGATATTTTCGGGAGGTGGTACTGGCAACGAAGTTTTTGCGGGCCCGCTTCACGCTTGAATACTTATCAAACGTGACGCGCAAAAGACTGTATCATGACCTTGCGGATATTGTTTTGCCTGAGCCGATGTACAGATCCATGTACCGTGCAGGGCCTCCGCAGGACGTACTTAAACGAGTAAAGAGAATGGCAGTGCCGCCATGGGTTAAAACTTTCTTTTTTAAACTTCACGTGGGCGTCCTTCCAGTAAAAACCTGGAAAAGAGAGAAAGGTCTATGCACTCCATGGGGGGTAGACTGTTACCCATGCAAAAAACCCGAGACGGTTGAACATGTTTTCTTGGAGTGTTGGGATGGGGTCTTCTTTTGGGATGTGCTTCAGCCCACATTAAAGAAGGACTTCCCCCTGGATGCCTACGGGATCAGGTTTCTACCCATTCAAAGCGAGGATAGGGTACCATATGACCTCGTCATGGTTCTGGCCCTGCACGGCATTTGGAAATCGCGCATGGCCATCCGCCATCGCGACATCGATGCCAAACGGTCCAAAGAGTACTTTTCTGAGTCTGTTTGTCTGATTATTGAAGTGTGGAGGGCTCAGCCCGAGCCTCCGGAATGGTTGCCCGTGTTTGAAACTTTAACAAACATGAAACAATTTTAGCCATTACTCTGTTAGTCAAGTGCTGGCTAGAGTTTTTAAGAGTGTAGTGTTTTGTTTGTGTGTCAGAGTATGGCAATAAAGAAAAAAAAATGTCTCGTAGTGGAGTATAAGAAAAAAAGCTCTTGTAGTGTAGTAGTTCCGCTCCTGCGAAGCCAAAATCCTAACCCGGGTTCAAATCCCATTACCGTTTTTTTTTCATTTTCATGGGTTTGTTATATTTTAATATTAACATTTGTTATCGCGCATAAATCTATGACATCTTTATGCATTATAAATGGGGCTTCTGGTATTTTCGCAGCCTTTTGGTCAGTTTCAGCCACTGCTTGTACATTTCTGCGGGTTTGCCCCTTTTAGGTCGGTTTTGGCTATTTCTGTTGATTACTTCTTCACCGCGGTTTTGAACCACTGCAGGTCCGTTTTGGCTGTTATTTATTTGAGTTCGGGTGGTGTTGTATGCTTTAGGCACGTTTATGCTGTGATATAACCCCCATAAGCAAGCTCAGGTGACGTCTGGCTGTACTGACTAGGAAACGCATATACGCAGCTGATGGTGATCGTGCTTACCTCGGTTTCCTTTCCTTTCAAAGCAGACATGGCAACGTTATTGCCGCAGACTCGCTGATATTAGCGATATTGGCAAGCATGCGTTCAATATTGATGAGGAAAAAACTCTCCCTAAATGCACATAATGTACTCACAAGACAAAGAAAAAAATGCGCTCAGCTTGCTGCGTCGCCCCCATGTCTGTTTTGATGTCCGGCACTGCGACAGCGGCAGCCACTTATCGGTCGTCCTGTTGTGAACTCGCAGCTAAGTCGTTCCGGCGCATTTTGTAATTCATGAAAACACTACATTTTTCGTCACTTTACAAATCGGCTGGTGGCGGTGTGCGGAGATTTTATTGTTTTTAATATTTTTATATATGTTCATGAGACCTATCGCAAAAATACTCGCCCGCAACTTGCTTGAATTTTCTGTGCTCAAAAGTTTTTCGCGAAAAATTTACCTCCGCGTAATGATTGCACCCGTAAATATGCATGGACTTTTTTAGAAAAAAGTGCGATCATTACGCGAGTAAATACAGTATTCTCCTTTTATTCTTAATCCTGTAATTTACCAGTCAAGCTTTGATATACCCTCTCCAGACATGCTGTAAACAGCTTTGGCGAGATGGTGTCTCCCTGTCTTACTCCCTTTCGGACCGGGAATTTCTCGCTTTGCTTGTGGAAGGTTATCCTGCCTGTGCATTTCTCATTTATGTATTGTAGACGTCCTGTGTAGGTGTCCTCTATTCCCTGGTCTTTATTTCTTATAGCACGGCTACGGTGACTAGGGAATCAAACGCGTTCTCATATTCTATAAATTCCATGTAAACGGGTTTAATGTACTCTGCGGGTGTTTCTATCTCAGGATTGGCGAAATGGATGTGATCCATGGTTGAGTGCCCTTTCCTAAACCCAGCTTGCTCTCTGGGTTGTTGGGAATTCGGGCTGGTGGAAGTGGACGAGCGGGAGATAGAAAAGACAGGCTTTATTGTCACCGAGGGCTTTTTGAGTTCACCCGCATGTCGTTTGGCTTGGTTGGGGCGCCCGAAACCTATCAGCGCCAGATGGACCGTGTTCTGGGGGACGCAACGTGGCAGCATGCCCTGGCGTACCTGGACGATCTGGTGGTCTACTCGAAGACGTTCGAGGAGCATTTGGAGCATTTGAGGGGCATCCTTGAGAGGCTCAGGTCGGCGGTTAACACTCTGAACCCGGCCAAGGCGCAGATCGCAAAAACCGCAATAGACTTATTAGGGTTTACAATCGACAGCGGCCGGACCTTGCCAAGCGCGGATATGCTTCGGGCACTTCTGGAGTTCCTGTTGCCGACAGATGTGAGCGGCCTGCGACGCTTTCTGGGAATGGCGAACTTTTATCGGCAGTTCATTCCAGATTGCGCCGCGATACAAGCCGCTTTAACGAAGTTGTTAAAGAAAGGTGAACCTTGGAGTTGGAGTTCGGAGCAGGAGTATTCCCTTCGCAAATTCGCCAGAGTGCTTACGGACCCGGCCGAGCTACAGCTGGCCGACTTGAAAAGGGAGTTCGCAATCCAAACGGATGCATGCCACTTGGGCTTGGGAGCAGTTTTGCGTCAGGAGAACGAGGGCGCACTTTGTCCCGTGGCGTTCGCGAGTCGTTCGTTAACGTCGGCATGGAGAAACGATTCGGTGACCGAGAAAGAGTGTCTTGCGATAGTTTTTGCTCCGCGGAAGTTCGACTATTATGTCGACGGAGTGCCCTTCGCGATCGAAACGGATCACATGGCGCTCACTTGGCTGCGGCGCCTGAAGGAGCCAAGTGGTCGTTTAGCGCGTTGGGCGTTGTTGTTGCAGCGTTATGACTTCACCGTGCGCTACCGAAAGGGCAAGAACAACGTCGTGGCTGACGCTCTCTTTCGAGCTCCCATTCCAAGCGAAGCGGGCACACATGCCCGCTCCGCGGAGCCAAGCAGCCAGGCCGAGAGCAGAAACGAACTTCGTGCTGTAGGCGATGAAAGGAAGGCGGACTCTCCGTCGATTCGAGGCGACAGCGTTAACCACGTAGACTTCGTAAGTCCCATTGGTATTGTGTTCAGCAGAAAGGAGCTGTTAGAAGCTCAGCAGAGAGATTCTTTTTGTCGAAAGGTGTTCGATGCGCTCCTGGAGCGGGGCGGCCGGGCCGACACGCCCAAGGGGGTAGCTGGGGTTGCTGTAAGTGCGGAGCGCTTTGATACACCTAGTAATGCTGTAGGCGTGTTAGCTTCCTATCTGCTGGATTCAGACGGCGTCCTGCTGAGGTACATTCCATCAGAGAGCAATACAAGCGAGTCGTTCAAGGTGGTAATCCCGAGGACGTTGGAGTGCTGCTGCGCTACTTTGACGACACGTGCATCGCGGGTCACGCGAGCGGCCCCACAACTTATCTCAAGTTGTGCTGCTTTGCTACCTGGATTGGCATGAAACGGGACGTGATCCGTTACGCCCGTACATGTCATTTGTGACAAAGCGTGAAACCACGGGGCGGTGGAGCACCCGGCCTCATGCAGCCAATCGGTAGCCAGACGCCCTGCCAAATCGTGGCATGTGACATAATGGGGCCCTACCCCATTACGCCAACCAAGAACAACTTCTTACTGGTCTTCACGGATCACTTCAGCAAGTGGGTTGAACTTTTACCCCTTAGGAAGCTGACGGCACAGGTGATCACGGGGAAACTAATGGAGGTGTTTACCAGGTTTGGTTTTCCCGAGCAGTTGATAACGGATAATGCGTCCTACTTCACTGCGAAAGTGTTCGTAGACTGGTGTGCTAAACTCGGAATTAAGCACAGGAAGACGACCACTTAACATGCCCATTCGAATCCCACTGAGAGGGTCAATCGCAACGTCAAGCACATGCTCGTGGCGTTCGCAGAACAACACAGGGACTGGGATGCCCACATTTCTGAGCTGGGGTCGCCTTGCGGACCACGGTGAACCGCTCGACTGCGTACGCGCCCATTTCTCTACTTGGGGAGGGAACTCCTGAGTCCGATGGATAATATTCTAACGGACCGCAGCGGAGCACCGGTCGTTTGCTCAGCACCCGCTGAGTATGCGACCAAGCTGCGCGCCAGGTTAGCGGAGGCTCTGCTCAACGTCCGTCACACTCTCTCCACCGCTAGAGCGCAGCAGAAAGCGCAGTACGACCGGTCGCACCGCGATGTTCGCTACGAGGTAGGTGACTTGGTGCTTGTGCGCAATCCCGTGCTCAGTGACGCAAGGAAGCAATTTGCTGCTTCGCTGGCAAAAAAGTAGACGGGGCCATACCGTGTGCGAGAAAAGGTTTCTTCACTTGTGTACAGGCTGGCGGACATGAAGGGGAAATCGACAAGCGAGCCCGTACATGTGTGCGACATCTAGCGCTACTTGGGGTTGGGGGAGGGGGGGATGCACTCCTCCGCCGACCGCCAGCTCAGCGCCGAAACGGGGGGCCGAGCAACGAGCCCGGTAGAGCGCTACGATTTGCGCAACAGGCAGAAACACTAACCGTTCGTGCGCGAGTGCACGCCTTACTGAATGTTTTCTTTGCACCCGCATGCGAATACTTCGCTCATAAAGTGGCGTTTACTTGTACGTAGGACTTCTTGCGGTGATGCCTGATCGATTTCGCTCAGGATACATGCACGACGAGGTAGCAGAGGCTGCCAGAGCTAGCGTCATGTATGCTTCTTTTGACAGGGTGTTTGCAGCTTTGAATATTTGGAATGGCCCCCAGCAATTCCCCTCAGCGGCCGCACCCTTCTACCCGTCGCTGGCAGGCAAATTCGCCCCACCGGCCCGCTCGTTCTCCGGCCCAGCACGGCTCGCCGCGTTCAGCCGCCTGAGCGGGCTTCGGTGTCTGATGTGGCGACCTGGACCCATCAGGCTGGCACTGAGGCGCCGGTGGCGTATACGCGTCTTCGAGGCCGTGGCGGCGGCAGGAGCGTGCCCGGGTCAGAATGGCGGCGGTGGGCCTGTTCCGGCCTATCCAGGGGCGGACAGTGGTGGACGCCGACCAGGCTGCAAAAAGGGCGTCTTTTCCCGTTTCACCAGGCACCCGGCTGTGCGGGTTCGGCGCGGTGCTGCTGCACCCGTGCCACGGTACGGGGCTCTTTCACCCGGACCGGACGCAGGCGGCGGGTGCCTCCTCTTCGGCCGCCGCACCTCTACAGGTCGCCACCACCACCACCACCACCCCCGGGGCCAAACGGGGCCACCACTGAACTAATGATTCGGAGAGCGGCCCCGGAGCCGAGTTTGCGCTCTTTCTCATGCAGGTGGCCACCGCTCACGCCTCGTACCCGGCCCCCCGGTGGCCCCAACTACGAGCCCGCGCCCCTGGCCGCCGCCCCGACCCTACCTCCCGTCGCCGCCTCCCCGGTCCCGCCGCTCGTCGCCATCGCCCCGGTCTTGCCGCCAGCTACCGCTGCCCCGAACGGGCTCCCGGACAACCCGGCTGCGTGTCTGCAACCTCCTGGGAAAAGGACCCCTTCGCCCCTACACCGGAATCTGCACCCGCGCCTACGGCCTTCCCTGGGTAAGCCAAACCCTTTGTCTTCCCTCGCGAGAACGCTGAAGTAGGACAGGACTATCCTTCCTGCTGTGGCTGCTGGTCTGTTTGCACGCGCAACGATAGTAGCTACAAATTAATAAACCGATTTATCGTTTGTCGCGAGTCCGCCGATTTCTTTTTCGCCCGAACCCTGAGCCACGCGCGACTTTGAGCACGGCGGGTTGGGAGTCGCGTAAAAGCCGTCAAGTTTTACGGCGCGACGATAGCGTAAACGCCAGCAGGTGAAGTTCGCTTCACAGGCTTACCTTACGTAAGCGACCCCGCAAGTTTTACTTGTGCTAAACAGTTTCTAGAGCTCAGCTAATTCAATGCAATCTGCCGTACTTGAATACGTTTTGCAATGAGTCATTTCGTTTTCTTTGTAGTTTTTAGATGCGACGGCATCCCATTCACTCGCCTTGTCCCTCCATACGGCGTTGTCGTTGTCCGTCCACACCCCTCCCCCATTTTCCTCGCCGCGCGAGCTGCGCTCTCCGCCGCTCATCCCCTCTCCTCTCCGACAGCGAACACTCTCTCGCGAGGGGCATTGGATTGGATTCGATTGGCTTGGCTGGGCTTTGATTGGATTGGATTGGATTGGATTAAAGTGGATTGTGTTGCGTCATAGCCGCGCCACGTTGCGTCATAGCCGCGGCAGGGGGTTCACGGCACGTTTCACGCGATGCGAGAATCAACCTAACGGAAACAACAATGGAACACCCTATGCGTCGCATCTACACAGGGGTTCAGGCGGGGGAGGTGGGAGTAATTTTTAAGTGCAAATGCACTTTATAAGCGACCCCAAACCATCCACCGCCGGCGGCGGCGGCGGCGTCGGCGTCCGCAGTGCTCCTCTATATTTAAAAAAGAAACAGCATCCGGCGCCAGGTTTCGATCCGAGGACTTTGCGGCCGCAGCGCGACGCTCTACCGACCAAGCCACGGACGCGACGCTGATATCAGTGTTAGTGACGCGCCTTATATCTTTAACGCATTCAAACTACGTCGTCAGCGGCGTGCGTTGGTGACTCAGCGGTGTTATAGCGGCTTGATAACTGCGTGGTGTACACGTGATACTACAAACCCGATGGAAGAGATGGAAGAGAAGGCGGCGAGGCGGTGGGCTGCGGGGGCCGAGCGCAAGCGCCGCAAGCGGGCCGACAACCGTGCATTCGCACTTTCACATTCTCCCCCTCGGGGAAATGCGGGGGAATTTTTTCTGTTTGTTTCCTACATGCGGCTTCTCCCACAGCTGCTGCTGATTTTCTGATTGCCGTTGTTAGATTGCCATTTAGCCCGTCCGCGCTAACCTCGTTCTACTCGTTTAGAAGCGCAAATCTGCTTGGAAGAGTTACTTGAAACTCCTGCGATTTGGCTCCGACTGACTCCATCCAGGGTTGCTTAGTTTTCACGAGTTTCGTTCTTTCTCTTTTGAGATTCAGCTTTAGCTTGCATCTAACCATCCTGTGATCGCTGCCCGGCTCTTGCCTAGAACCTCTGCACCTTGCACAACACCTGGGTTATCCCTTAAAATGTAGTCAATTTCGTTTTTGGTTGTACCATCGGGACTTTCCCATGTCCATTTGCTATTCTTTTCTTGTAGAAGAATGTGTTCATCAACTTCAGGTTATTTCTCTCTGCAAATCTCACTAGTGCATTCCCTCGGCTCTTGCGATTATCTATTCAAAAGTTTCTAATTGGCATTTTCCCCATTTGCTTCTTACCGACCTTTGCGTTAAAGTCTCCCATGACAATCATGAACTGTTGTTGCATTCTTCATAGCTGATTCGACGCTCTCGTAGATGCTATCTACTTCTTCATTATCATAGCTGCTTGTTGGCGCATAGGCCAGCACTATCCTTAACCTGTATCGGTTGTTTAGCTTGGTCAGAACACCCCCGACTGTCTTGCTAATGCTGAAAAACTCTTCCACGCTCCCTGCTGTTGTTCGGTGGATTAATAATCCCACCCCGTGTTCTTTCCTCTTTTAGGGTCCTCTGTAGCACAGAGCATGCCCGGTAGTGAGCTCAATGAAGCCTTCTCCTGTCCTAACTTGCATTAACCTTATAGTATCCGACTTGATGCCTGAGAGCTCCTCTACTAGCACAGCTAAGCTTCCCTCGCTAGACAGACAGACAGACAGACAATATAAAGGGCTATAAAGTAAAAAAGTCCCACCTCCCCTCGCGGGAACCCCTGTGTAGATGCGACGCATAGGGGGTTCACATTGCAGCGTTGGACAGCGGAGGAACGGCGCTGGAACGATGGAGCGGAGCGGCGCAGGCACCGCCTTTTTCAGCGCGCATGACAGTGAGGGGAAGCGCCGGCGCCAGTGCGTCTGCCGCGGTTATGACGCAACACAATCCAACACAATCCACTTTAAACCAATCCAATCCAAATCAAATCCAATCCAAGCCAAGCCAAGCCAAGCCAAGCCAAGCCAATTCATTCGAATCCAATCCAATGCCCCTCGCGAGAGAGTGTTCGCTATCGTAGAGGAGAGGGGGTGAGCGGCGGAGAGCGCAGCTCAAGCGGTGAGGCGAGGGGGGGGGTGGGGGGGGGGGGGCGGACGCCGACAACAACGCCGACGACGCCGGATGCAGGGACAAGGCGAGTGAATGAGATGCAGTCGCATCTAAAAAAAAAGGTGTACGCGTTGATCATTGCCAGGGTCAAGTTCCAAAGGCGGCCTGTCCACACCAAAAGGTTCTTAGCACCCTTTGCAGTATCGCTGTTCTGACCGCCGCCGTGGACAGGTGCTCAACCGCTCCTGGGGACAGAGGGCCGAGAGTTGAGTTTGTCAGACATATCAGGTGGCGGCCAACTGCTCCACCGGGGTGGTCAGGCCCATCCCTGGAGATGGCGTGGTTTGTGTGCTTAGGAGCCTTCCTAGAATTGTTGAACCTTTCTAGTTTAGCCTCTTAGATTTCCATAACCAAATTTGAAATACAAATAAAAATGCTGTACACAGTGTTGTAGCTAATTCGAGAGAGGAAATATTGTGCAAACAAACACTAACCGAAGGAACCCAGTGAAACGTTTCAAAATTTCAGGGGACACTTGGGTCAGTCTACGTTACATGAAAGCTCAAGCATTATGTATTCCTCAGTCATTGCAGCCTTCATGCGCTTCAGCATTTTTGGTCTACTGGCATGGTTGAACGAGCTTAGCCAACGCAGAAACTTCAGTTTAGCGCACGTCGGAGCAGTTCTAATTCTGAACACGATGCAAGTCAATCGGACCGCTGCGATTAGCACCAATCGGATGACTGACGGCTACCATTGCCGTGCCATGCCGACAGCAGTCGCGCGGGCTTGTGGAGCCCCATGTTACTTGCTCTATCCTCAAGTTGCCAATCCTGTATAAAAACGGTGTCGTCCTTGTTGTCCAGTAAAGAAAATGGCCACCCTTGTAAAAAGCGCATAAAAACGTTTGTGATGCGATGGGATAGGTTTTTTGAGTTAGAAAAAAAGTGGTGAAAAAATTCTTCATCTGTTTCTATGACCTACCACAACCTCCCCTTTGCTCTCCGAGGTTTTCTTGACTGCCAACCCTTATTTTCTGTCTTAATTGACCGAGCCCCTCATTTCCCATTTTTGGCTTCGCTCCTCTGTTCCGGCAATCTTGGTGCCAAAGGTAGCTTTAAGAGGGTTCAACGCTGGTCGACCACTCTCGACATGTTGTAGACACTCGAGTCACGGCCCGGGAGTTAAAAAGAAGGTCCCCTTCACCCTGAGTAGTCCGAGTGGCGCTGGATACCACCCCCAAGTGCAGGAAACAAAAAATATCTTAACATAAATACCCGAGAAAGTGGTGGAGAAACAGCCCCGCCAGTAGTGTAGTGGCTATCGCACCAGACCGGTATTATGGAGGTCGTGCGTTCGGATTCCACCCGGCGGGCGTTTTCACTACTTCCTTTCTCACTAAAAAAAATCTGCATCTATTTCTATGACCTACCACATCCCCCCCCCCCCCTTTGCTTTCCGAGGTTTTCTTGACTGCCAACCCTTATTCTATATATGTATATGCATAGTTGGGTTGGTCAGTCATGGGAGGTGGGGGCCATCTACTACTCTAGGTTGGCCAGATCCGTTTTTGTCCCTAAGAGCCTTGCTAGCGTGGTTGCGCCTTTCTAGCGCTGCCTGTTTGGTACCCGGAATGAAGGTTACTGGCGGAGCAGGCAGCGTTTCATACCTGCATTGTTAATGTAGCGAGCCAGACAATAAAGAAAGCGAGCGATGTTTTGCCTGAAGTGATATTGAGCCAGCGTGCGTTTCTCAGTTTTGTTTTTTATACGCGCGGTTCTGAAGGAATGAGCTGAGGAGCTAGCTCATTTGTGAGAGATCCATTGACGTCAAGACGTGAAACTGAGTCAATTCTGTGCTCAAAGCGTACGTACAGCTACGAAAAATGGCTAGTTTGAACATGAGCTAGCGAAAAAGGCCGCTGAAGGTGTGTTGGCCTCCTTCCTCGCCATGTGATAATCATTTTAGGCCTAAAGACTGTTCATCGGAAGAAAGCTGACCTTTAGCAGTGCTGCGTGAAATTTAGGCAACCCTGTGCTCTTAAAAGTAGGGAAACCTTGGGACTGCGACAGGCGTTTAAAAGCTATATTTTTGTAAATTTTACATAAAATCCGATTACATACTTAGGTAGCCCTTGCTCGGGCGGTCACAGCAAGGTGTTGTACTTTTTCTATGCCTAGGGGTCGCAGAATTATTCTAATTTTAACGGTATTGCATCTGTCCCCCCGGGACGCTTCCGTACTCCTAGCTCTTTATAAGCTAAGCGGTTTGGACGTAGCGCTGAGCTTATTTAGAGTTTTTCCCCTTCGTAGCTCAGTGTTTGACCTTTCAGAAGGCCTCTTTTAGATTTCCGAACAATCTTTCGACCCTACCTAACGAATAGTGGCCTTTTTTTTCGAATTTATTCCCGCTGCGGGGCCGGTTAGGCTTGTAGCTAGTCCGGTTTGTTTGTACGGCGTATGGACGAGCGCTGTCATTATTTCTGCTTTTTGTTGTTTCCAAGTGCCTGTACGACACAGCGGAATGGTTTTTTAACCTATTTCGACGGGTTAAACGCAACGCCAGGAGATTTAATGGCTTATTTTGGGGGTTTCCATGCGCGGCTCCGCCGATTAGGGCAACTGTGAAAGGCTGGTTATAAACACCGCTTTCGGACCAAGCGTGATTGTTATTTCGGGATTTCCTTGTTTATGGGTGCCTGTGCGGCGCAGCATAAGTTCCAAAGTTCCAAAATACGTCATTTGCAATTGCAGCTTTGTGCAGGCCACCAAGTGCGCACACATCGTATTTCGAAAATTTACAACACCGCTTGGAAGGACATAAGGCCTCAAAATGTAAGCTGATTCTTGCGGGAGATTTCAACCTTGGGGGTATTGTCTGGAAGAATTTAACAGTTGGTACGAAAGAACGGGCTTCCTGTGAAGTTCTCCCTGATACTGCTTTCAATATTGATGAGAGTCAGGTCATTCGAGAAAACACACGCGTAGCAGAATCATCGGAGTCTGTGCTTGATTTAGTTTTTCTGGATGCTTGTTTCAATAATTCCGAAGTAACAATACAGAAGGGGCTGTCTGAACATCAACTGGTTTTTGTTGAACTTAAAACTGGTCTTGCTTCGGCACGAGCAAGGAAGATACTATAATTTTTCGCGAGTACGACAGAGCTGACGATACAAGCATTATCGATTACTTATCATTTATTTTGGACAGTTTCAAGCAGAAAGTGACGTCAATAACTTGTGGCTGCGGTTTAGTGATATCGTCTCGAATTGTATCTCAACTTTGGTGCCACTGCGTAAACAAAGAAAACAGAAAAAAAACCATGGGTAACTCGAGAAATATTTCACCTAAAGAGACAGATGGCTCGCCAAAAACGACAGAAAAAATTCCCCCGCATTTCCCCGAGGGGGAGAATGTGAAAGTGCGAATGCACGGTTGTCGGCCCGCTTGCGGCGCTTGCGCTCGGCCCCCGCAGCCCACCGCCTTCTCTTCCATCTCTTCCATCGGGTTTGTAGTATCACGTGTACACCACGCAGTTATCAAGCCGCTATAACGCCGCTGAGTCGCCAACGCACGCCGCTGACGACGTAGTTTGAATGCGTTAAAGATATAAGGCGCGTTACTAACACTGACATCAGCGTCGCGTCCGTGGCTTGGTCGGTAGAGCGTCGCGCTGCGGCCGCAAAGTCCTCGGATCGAAACCTGGCGCCGGATGCTGTTTGTTTTTATATAGAGAGGAGGACTGCGGACGCCGCCGCCGGCGGTGGAAGGTTTGGGGTCGCTTATAAAGTGCATTCGCACTTAAAAAAGAACCGTAAAAATAGCTGAGTACCTTAATCGTAGGTGAGTGGTCATGGCAGCTGCGTAACCTGCTTAAGACTGCGAAAGAAACACCGGTACCTTGTCGAACTTTAGGGTCTTTTCCTCGCACCGTTTTTGGCGTCACTTACCGCAGGCGCAGAACCACCCACACAGCATTATCACGAATTGAACAGTTCTGCATATTCAAGGAAAGATAGCGTCATTATATTTATTTATTTATTCTACCCTACGTCCATACAATCATTGTAGAGGGGAGGGGCGCACATAAAAGCAAAAAAAGATGTCAAAACACGCGACAACTGCTTAACGATTGTACAGACAAAAATATACAATAATGTTAAAAAAACCTGGTAAAGCAAATGCAATAAACGCAGCCATAGACGCAATCACACTCGGAGCAAAAGGAAAGCAAATGGTAAGCGAACATCGTTCGCCGTAAAAGAACACAGTAATGGCGGATCGATACAAGCATACAATTATCGATACTGTACGGTTGCCGTTGCATTCTATTGTGGGATATGCCATCAACTCCCATTCGCTTCGAATGTTTTTGTGAAGAAAAAAGCTAGTCTCAAAGTTGCGAAGTTGCCCGTTGAAACTCGTGGGTATGATTTGTCCGATTTCTTTTTTGTGCATGGTCCTGTCGGGGACGCCTTGACGTTTATGGCGATCAGTATGTTTTATTGGCAGTTGTTTTATCGTGTAGATATCTCGTTAGAGTCTCCCTCGAAATGCCGGAGTCATAGGCTATCATGGGTGCTATTGTTGCGATGTCAACAACTCACCGCGGCTGGCTAAAACGCTTTCACCTCGTCTTCAACCTTGTGTCCGAGGCTAATAACAGCCATCCTCTCCTTTAACTTGCGTTTATGTTTACGTTAGCAACGGAGGTCACAAGTCTCCGCCGCGTCGGGTTATTTACACGCCTAGTGAATTGGTTCCCCATCGAGTATTCTCGAAATAGATTCTGGTAACGGCGATTCTTCATTCAATTCCTTTTTATTTTTTTCCTAGTCTTTGTAATTGTTTACTGTAGCCGATCCTCCATATAACACCTACAATGACAATCTGGGCAGTCTTCTACGCCAAAGTGTGGTCTCGTTTGCTATTCCTGCGTACTCATTAAGGCGTTCAGTGGCCCTCCGTGTGCTGCGATTGACGGCAATAATAGCAGATCGGGATCGTGGGATGGTACAGCCCTACTCTGGAACATACCCAAGAAGGCAAAAGTTGAAAGTTCGAACCCCGAAATGTTTTCAGAACAACACGAGAAGCTATTTTCTCTTTGCGAAACGCTTGCCTTCTCATCCTTCCCCCTGTTGAGTAAAAGTGGAACGAAGTCTATGTCTACGAAGTAAAACAAAAATAGAGCGCAAAAACATGGCCAAAGAGGACACCTACAGAACACGAGCGCTTTCTACCAACTTGCTTTATTTAGAAAAGAACGTCATGCGTTAAAACTGCAGTGCAACACAGGTGCCCCCACGCACACATAAACTAAGCGGAAACAAGCCAAATGTCCTGCTGCCATTCACGCAATATTTGCTCAAACCCTCTCTCCTGCAAACATACCGAGACGACTGTGCCCTTCTTTTTACATGAAAAGCCACCAAAAGCACGCATATGATGTCTGCGCAGCCGCGCCTGTGGTGCACTTGGCCTTATATTGTCAGACGTTTTTTTTCTAAAATAAAACTAGTTGGTAGTGAGCACTCCTCAAGTGCACGTGCTTTCTTTGTCGCCGCCTACTTGGCGCTCTATTTTCATTTTAAGACCATGAACAAACTCACGAAACAAAGACCATTCTGTTGCGCCTGAAATGTAGAGCAGACAGGCTAGGTGCCAAGAGGGGAAGGAAAAGGGCCGTATAGCTATGGTGCGCAGGGCACTGAGTCGGCGAAAGCGGCTCAGGAGCACGGTGCATATTTTATCCTGGTCTTCACATGTTTGCGTCCACGACGAAATCTCGGAGGTCCATGTACTTTCATTTATGCGAATACAGCACAAATGGGTCGCCGCCAGATTGCGTCCTCGGCCCTCTGAGCAAAGAACATGAAAACATTAGGAGTCAGCAAAAGTGCGTCACTGATACAGGACACCTATGGACCGGTTACGTATTTTCTTTTTGTTCTCGCAAAGAAGCCTTCAGCCACGGATTTTCTGTTGTCAAGACTACAACCCGTTGCGCAGCAATTGCTGCAACGTCAGCGCAATCCTTCAATGCTTGCGAGAACACTTACATCAAAGGCACATCACCGCAGCCTGGGATTTCACCTTAATTGTACGAATATGCGTTTGATTTTATGGCTACGTATTTGTAGCTTTTGCGAATGGCACTCTGTAAATACTACGCGTTGTTCGCCCACAAATATCCTTGAAAAAGCAACCACCAACTCTGAGCTTTCTGAAAACAAACATTAAAAATTATTGGGTTTAGCGCGACGAAGCAGCAACTAGGATGTGTAGCGCCATAGTGGAGTGTTCCGGGGTAATTTTGACCACATGAAGGTCTTCAACATGGGTCCAAAACTCGACATACCAGAGTAGTTGCTTCTCGGATCTATCTAAAAAGCGGCCTTGGTGTCGAGGATCGAGCCCGCATCCTTGGGATCAGAGCCCAACGACCGGGTGAATTATATTATATATTATAATATATTATATTAATATGGATTATATATTTTATGAACGCCCTGATGATATATATATATATATATATATATATATATATATATATATATATACACTGGGCGGGCAATGCCCAATGGTATCATAGCCCACCATCCACGTCACCGAGGGCAACGACGACGATGAAGGGTTGGCCTGCGTGCGAGCTCTTCTCGCCGCTTGTAAACAACGTACATACATTGTTCGCCATCCTCATCTACCATGGTTCGTCTCATCTCCGTCCTGCCGCCACGTAACAATTTGGTGGAGGGTGCTGGCATAATCCCTGTCCCGGCCCGACCTTTACCCCGTCTCGGCTCATGAAGAGGTCTCGTCCTGGCCCTTGGAACGCGTCGGCCCTCCCCAACCCCGGTGAGCAATGGACGTGACCATTCCGCATCCCCGTGTCCCCTGCTCATGACCGCCGATACCAGACCACCTGACCAGCCGCGGCCGCACGAGAAGCCGACGACGTTCCCCCGCCCAGATCTCCGGCACGTCTCCGAGGGCTTTGGGCGCTTCTTTGTGACGTCGACGGAAACTGCTGCAGTGGGCCTATGCTCACCGCGACAACCATGATCATCGGTGGCGGCAAGGACTGTCACGTGTAATCATATCCCACCTTCCGTTCTCGCCACCATCTTCTACCTACTGCGGTCTCCACCGGGTCGGTCGACCTCGACCGGGGGGGTTATGTCACGGGACATGGCGTGCCATGCCCAATGGTGAGGTGAGGTGACTGTGAGAGGGAGAGAGGTTCCTACCCTGCACCACATATGTATCGCAAGGAGAGAAAGGGAAGGGTAGGGGGTAGAAATATGGGTTGAGGTAGTGGTACAAAGGTGGTTGGGGCAGGAAAAGAAAGGGGTAATGGGGAAGAGAAGATGGATCAGCGACCACCGCCCGGGAACGGGAAAACTGTCATAGCCCACCATCCACGGCAACGAGGGCAACGACGACGACGAAGGGCTGGCTGGTGTGCGGCCTGCGTGCGCGCTGTCCTCGCCGCTTCTAAGTAATGTAAAGACATTGTCCGCCATCCTCATCGACCATCATGGTTTGTCTGATCTCCGTCCTGCCGCCGCGTAACAATAATAATAATATATATATATATATATATATATATATATATATATATATATATATAGATATATATATATATATATATATATATATATATATATATATATATATATATATATATATATATATAACTGCCATTAATTTGGCAACTATGCAAGGTATGTAGAGAAATACACCCAAAACGTTTTTTAGAAACGGCTCCTTTTTTCTAGATTTCTAGAAACGTGCTGCAAACGCACGAGTACTTCTTAAAAACCGCACTAAATCGAGTGAAGCGGTTTTTTTGGTGGAACGCAAAACGAGATCAACCACCTTGGGGGAGGTTTTCTTCATAGCCTCAAAGGAGGTGTAAGTACGCTAATTGCACTCCACAAAGATTGTATTATAGCAAGTTTCGCTTCGGAATGTAGTGCCCCAAGATAACGAAGCACACTAGGGGCCAATGCTCAAAGCTATAGAAACCTTTTTTAGATAATTTAACCATAATTGGCTATCTCTTTCAGTATCCCAGCATTATATATCTGCAACCTCAACGAGGCCACCGCCACGCTGTAGGTTAAACGTTTAAAGTTATACTGTTTAAATTTTCTGTTTCCAAATGACGGCAACCTGCCGGGCCATTATTTAGCTTCTTTTGAAATGATAAGGGGTGGGGAAGGTGGGCAGACAGCCACAACGTCTGCTGAAAAAAAAATGGTCATGGCACCACTTTTGCTGTCCTTATCTGAACACATCATGTGGTTGATTCCGCCGTCATAGGAATCGGTGAAACACGAAAGTCAAATTTGCAGCGAAATCCGCCGCGAAAGCAGTATGATTTGCGGCTCGGAGGCTGTCTTGTGGGTGTTTTTGGCGAGCGAGGTCCAGCTGCTGGGTCACGCCGGCAAAGGTGCAACCACTTAGGCCCTGCTCCGTGGCGTGAACTGCAGACGGTTGCGTTGCGACGAGCTCAGCTCGTAGAACGCGCGAGGCAGAGTTCGTAGCTTGGAACGTGAACGCGCGAGCGCGTTCCCCTTCCCGCTGGAGTTTCTCTTCGCACCAAATCAGTCACGTTCGCGGCATTCGTCCGTCGGCGTCGTTGCCTTTTTTGCGGCACGTAACGCAGCAGTTTTCCAATACGGGACCGTCACACTGAGAAACGACGCAGCATACGCTGCCTGATCGGGGCAGCCAACTGTCGGCGCTCGTTAGCGTCGTGATGCACTACTTCACTTCACCTCACCTACAAGGCAGCACCATCGGCGTCAATGAAACGTTTTCTGTCGTTTCTCCCGTGTTCGTTGGACAGGCGTCACTACCGTGACGGATAGGACGTCTGTGAAATCTTAGTGTATCCCGGCGTAAAACACTTTCGTGTTAAAAGGTTCCTGGGTTCCACAGTGCATGACATTCCGACAAATCACATGGGACCATGCGTAGAGAGAAAATAAAAAACAGACTGGTTGGTGGAAAATAAGGATAAAATAGCTTGATTTCAGATGGAAGCAAATCGTCATCAATAGTACCCGCATCTCACAAAGCTAGGATGCAATAACGAATCCCAGATGCCAGCGGGTGCTGCACAAAAGGCGAACTTCCCACGCGCTGCAGCTTAGGCGTATCATACACCAGAATGATTTGATTGCTCTTTCCAAAGTTTTCGCACTCAGTACTTGGCATTCCTTGTAATGCGGGACTGTCATTATTGGTAACCGCTTCGTGCGGGTGCATTTAAATCACACCGCGTTTCGTCTTGTTTGCGTCATTTAGATTTGTCATCGTGATGTTCAATGTTCCGTATGTTGCCGAATCTCTGAAACCAATGTTATTGGTCTGAAGCGTTTTTGAGCTTAAGAAACAACGCACAAAATTGGACTTGTTTTCAGCTGTCTTTTTTATACTGAAATACTCCTGTTTAGAATACACTAGATCGGTTGGCCCGGAATTTTAATATACGGGAAGCTGTCGTTCAGTTTGAACAGTATGCATTTTTCGCTGACTGTGTCTTCCCACTGGTATTGTGCTCTTTTGCTTCACTACTTGTGGCGACAGCTGTCAAATTTATTGGAGGACATATGCTTTCTCACTGTGTATTTCTCCCCGTACGCACTTCGCTGAGTGGCGATGTCTATGTGTTCGTCGCTGGCGACATGGCGCATGCGAGGCTGAACACATTTTGTAAAAACAAAAAGTGTTTGCCAGTTGGAATCTCTAGGATTGGGCATGGGACATCTTCGGTTCCGGAGCAGAATATATTAACCACTCGCTCACGTGTATTATTTTTGTTTGTTTAAGGGGAGGAAAGCTCCTAAAGCTTTAAAGTCGTACTCTACCATTACAGAACGTCCAATAAAACAAATTTCGAAAGTAGAGAAGACGCGCACGTTCTCAAAACATGAAAGATTAGCTTGTTTGTGAATGTGCCACAAAGACACCTTGCAAAAAGGCGCACAATTATGAACAATCACACTTCTTGTCCCAAGGAACCTATAAGATCCAGTTAATCATGCGGCCCTTCAATCTGCTGAATCTTTGATGGTGCACAAGGGATGACGTACGGACAATTTAGATATCATGGACAGGTGAGAATGATTTGAGGCTGAATAAGTATATCCTTTTATTCTGCAGAAGTATATTCCCAAGAAACGAAGCGTCTCGATACAAAACAAAGCAGAAAAGGGAGCAAAACTGTTTTATCCCGTAACCACGCTTTGACGAGAAACCTAAATGTATGGAATTTATTTTTTTTAAATTGCAGTAGCCTGAATGCACATCCAATTGACTCACTGCGCGCACTGCCAACATTAAACAGTAAGAATGGTTGATGGTAGTACGGAACAAGGAAAACAAACTTTTATTTACTGCCTAAGTCGTTTCTTCTCTAGTGAGTGCGTATAAGTTGTAAACTGAAAAACGCACCACAAAAAAGCTAAAACCACCGCAACTCCTCGGAGTAGTAGTATCAAATTCACAGTAGTGTAAAACTCAGAAGTAGTGTTAAATTGAGTTAGCAATATGCAGGGCACACGTCCACGAAGCACCAGGTGAGACACATCAGGAACGCCAGGAGAACACGCTGTTCCGTGTTGACCTCTACCGAGACGTGTTTCACGAGTGCAGACTCATCAAGCGCCAATCTTGTAGCTCTAGATGTCGATGTGGGACTTCTGTGGAACCACCGTGAGAATAATCAGCCTGGCCTTGAGGAAGAAATCGTGCGGTGCCATTGACAACGAGGGGGCAACCACATGGTTCCTTCTGCAGACAAGTGTCCGGGGTTCCGACATGATGTCTGCATTGAAGAACGTCTGGCAGCAGGTTTTATACATGCGATGGTAGTACTCTTCTCAATTTCGTCGCGAGAGACTGTGTAGTAGCGATGCAAGTGTGCGACAAAGGGAGAGGCGTCATCTTAGTAGCGCTAGAGCACACGAAGAGCAGCCACAATGCAGATTAAACCTTGTGATGCTGAGTGAAGCTCAAAGGAAATGAAAGGAAGGTGGATTGAGTAACGTAATGACCGGGACGGGCTGAGCCCTTTCAGTGTGGTTCGAAAGCTGTCGACATTAGAGGAAGCAGGAGGGAAACGTTTTATTGAACTTGTTGTTCGGCGAGATTGGCTCCCCAGTTCAGGAGTCCATGTGCCGTCTTTGCCAAAGCAGCTCTCTCTCTACCAGAACAGCCTGGTCGGGAAGGTGCGATCTAGACAGCATGACCTTCCACTGGAAATTTTATGCGGGACGTGGACGACGGCAAATCTCCAGGTAAGCAGATGACGCCTGTATATGAGTAGATTGAGCAACCATCGATATATACCACGGCAGAGCATTCCAGTTAGTACCTGAGGATAGTGCGCAGGTTGATTAAAACGATAGGCAGTTGCTCCTACCAAGGTTAAGAATTTGGTTAAGCCATAGGGCTGCTTTCGGCTGCAGACTGTCCGTTTTAGCGGCTTTACAAGATCGTCCAGGAAGGTTCGCGAACATTAACTTTGACGCGGACGATGCAAAAAAGCACCCCATACTCCAATAGACGACCGTGGCTTGCGAAGTTTAATAGGGCTAGTCAAACCAGATTAAAAGAACTAGGCAATGGTTTCGTCAGTGATATCGGCCACGGAAACTACTGCAAGTTAGCCGGAAAGCTGTTCTATGCACGTTAAGTGTTTCTGAGGCTGTGTGTGAGCAAGAGACCCAAATCATCGATGTTCACTATGCTAAACTGAGCCCTTCATATGGGAACCTCGTGGGAGGTTGTATCATGTGCCACCTGCTTAATATTTGCCAAAAAAGAACCGCAATAAAATTTTTTTTTGCGTAATTTTGTGGTCGACGACAACCCTTCAGGATCAAGGTAGTTCTGGCTTATTTTTATTGCGGTATAAACTTTCCACTGTTAACGGCCGCAATAAATGCATAAAGTAAAAATAAAACAAAAGGTTCGAACAGACGAAGCATGCTGTTTGTGATGCCGGCAATGCTAGAAGTAAATAAAATTACAATCTTTATTGTCCCTCTGATGTTAGGCATAGGTGCCGTCATCCCCGAAGCGCGTTGCGTGAAGCTTCCTAATGAGGAATGTCCTTAAAGCCAGTCAGGTCATTGTATAATCTTGTGTGGAATTAGTGGCAAGGAGCCTCAACTGGAGAAGTATCAAAGTCTACAATTTGAGGTTAAGCCCAAGTAGGATGTCGAAAGGGGCGGTAATGCCAACGGGTAGTAAAATTTCCTAACTATTTGTGGGAAAGGTGACCAAAAATGTGCTTCTTTTCAGAAACCGTTCTCGAGATCCTTCGAAATGCGATTTTCTTTGCTTGTTTCATGAGGAATCGCTGCGTGGAATGACCTCTGACTGAGGTCATTACTTAAGAGTGGTCTCGGAATTTTCAATATCGATCGTGCTGGGCTCAAACAGTCTATGGGTCACTTGCTGGCGGGTCGCTCCTCCAAACGTCGTTTTATATTTTCGTGGTGAACGACCGCATTTTCATTCCAAACTTTCAGGTTTCTCTTATAAATAATATCAACACATGTCAAGCAGTTCTAGTGAGGTCGTTTCCTGCGGAGTAAACTGTGAAACCAAGGCTTTTCAGCCCGCTCTTCTAGAAGCCATGTGTTGCCTTTCTTGTTAGCGAGACGTTGCTAAGCTTGTTGCGAAAAAATCCTTTTCGGAGCAGATAAGTCGCCTTCAAGCATCCAGGTTTCAGTACTCGGTGCTCATTCTAGTGTGCGAGTGCAAAAGGTCAAAAACTTTTTGCACCCGCACACAGACGACGGTGCAGCAAAGAGAATGGGCAAAAAATGGCAGCATCTACACTCCGTGGATTATGGCTAGGGTGCGGAGAACGGGGACTCGAAATGACATCCATGTTGCGCCCCGGGTGACATCCGATTTGCGCCCCGACCGTCATTCGATTTCAGCCGTGAGTTGCACCTTGATTATTCCCTAAACCACTTGATGGTGGTGTGCGCAAGGACAGACGCGGACGGACATTGGGAGGTCCATATGTACTCCGCACCCTTACAGGGGAGGGAGTAAGGCGTTTGACTGTCGGGTACTAACTCACAGTGGTAGCCCAATGGGTAAGACGGCTGGCACTAGCTCTCTCTGGTCTACCAGACAAAGGCTCGAATCCTGCCGGTGCCTGTGCGATTTTTTGCGATTGTAAATGCTATGCCCACGGACGTGGACGAACATTGTGAGGTCCTAAGGTACTCCGTACCTAAAAAAAACTTTACCATAACTTCCAAAAGAAAGTTCAGAGAAGTGCAAAAGCTTTCTGACATCAAAACAGCGTCAAAAGTGCGTCAAAACCTTCGCTAAAACTGCGTGCAACCTTTTCCTCAAAGCGTGGCCATCTATCGCCAAACCTTCAAAGACTCAAATCGCGAACGAAGGACAAACCCGTGGGACGATCTCTCGAGCACTACGTAAACACCTCAAAGAACAATCTAAATGTATGCCGATTCGTGGTTTATGAGATAAAGGCATACTTTTCTTCATGATCGACGCGTGTATTGTCTTATCTAGAACCATTACTTTTTCGCAATTTTCAAGTACCGTACTTACCCGATTCTAACGCGCACCTTTTTTCCGCAGAAATAGGCCGAAAAATCGCATGCGCGTTAGAATCGGATACGAAACTGAAACTGCCGAAACAGATGAAATTTCGTTCTACCCACCGCCATCGCCATGTCAAGAGGGCGCCAAAGCTTTTAGCAACAGTTTTTCGGATCTAGGCACCTAGGCTTTTCTATCGGCGTTCACACAAATCGTCAAATTATTCCACTTGCCTGATTGATAACAGCAATGGCAGCAGCGGCAACGAAGGTGCGCCGCTTCCGCGGCTTACGAGCGGCTCCCACGCGTTCACAACGAGCGGTTGGCTGAAGCGTATGCCTCTGGAGAAGCTCGCGGGATGGGCATGCGAGGCGTGGGCCACGATCCCATCGAACATGGTTGAACGTTCGTTCAGAAGTGTGGCATCGCGAACGCGCTTGACGGCACCAATGACGAGATGTTGCTGTCAGCGGAAAACGACAAGGAGCTCTCGGAGAGCGACGATGAGTGAGATGAGAATAAATCTCCCGTTTCTCTCGCACTCGTTTTTCTTGCTCACAAAGTTCCTTGCGCGTTACAAACGGAGGTGCAAGTTTTTTCAGTTTTTTGCCTGGAAAATTGGGTGCGCGTTAGAATCGGGGGCGCGTTAGAATCGGGTAATTACGGTAACCGTTTGGACACAATGGAAACCCGGTTTCACGCACTCACTGTGTGTCCAGGGATCTTGCCAGGGCTATTCGGCCAACCATCTGCTCCATGAAGAAATGCAATAGTTTTTTTACAGGATTCCATTGGTTCCACTATGAAAGCTTTCGCTTTAAAAATGTGCGGCTACAGCATGCACACGCAAAATACTGCATAGGCTGAAACTTGTTTCAGCCAATAAATGGCAGGCATACTGTGCCGTTCGGCAAAAATGTAAACACAGTGCCTAAAAGAATCTGATTTAGGTGTTGCGCGTAGTTCAGACATGCATTTGTGGCTCGTGTGCTGGCTATTGTTTACTGGTAACTTCTATTTTGCAACGTATTGTGCCTATGGCTGACGGGGGGCTATCTGTATGTACGGTTCAGGCAGCCCTCTGTGACCATAACAAAAAGCCACGTTGGATCATCTTCCTTCGCACAGCAAAGCGTCTGTAGGAAAACATTTATTTTCTGTATCCCTGCCGGGCTGTTTACTCACAGGGATGAGGAGGCGGGAGAACCTGTCAAGTCCTCCCACATTTAGAAAATAAAGAGAAGTGTGCATTCGATACCTCGATGTCGTTACGCAGTGAAGAATCTCGGCTAAACAGTTCAGTGTTTACTAAACTTACCCGATTTCCTGCGCATGTGTTATTTTGGGTATTTTTTGGTCAAAGGATGATATATAAATAGAGCCTTCGCATAATATATATGATGACACAGCTGTACGTCAACAGCCGCCGTTCCAGTTTTAGCTTGTTTGGGTGATCATCACCGAAGTTTTGTTGTTGCACAATGTTATTCAATACACTTCTCTATCACACTGACGTTGATTGCGCAATGACACTTACCCGGATGGCAGTAAATCCGCCTTCCCTTTTGCGCCATCGGTTTCCCTTCTGCTTGTTAAAACGTCCGGGGATGTCCGCTGCTGTGATTTCCATCATGAGCCCTGCAGCGACCCAAAAACGTTGAATGGGTTCAAATTTTCCAGCATATTAAAATGGGACAGACTTTGAGGAACCATCATAAAGTGCAGTTGCCTTTGGTAAAGTGACCCTAAAAGCTGCGCCACCGGGAGAATTCTGCGCTTACGTCGGCTGCGTGGGCCTTCACTGACGTCCCTACAAAACGTTTCTGGCAGTTAACTTATAAATGTTCATGCTCGTGGGGGAAAGATATTTTTCTACGTAACGGCGGCTGCCAAACGCATAATGACGACAAAACTGGCCGTCCGCCCCTAAAAAAAAAATGGACTGGAGGTACAGACCGCCGAAACGAGCGAGGTTTTTGCCCCTAGCCATCGATTGTTTGGAACCTACACAGACGTCACATGGGCGTCAGAGGTAATAGTCATTACGGAGGCAGAGCTCGAGCCAGCTCTCTTCCATTACGCATTATCGCACCCAATATTTCAAGCAGAATGCGGCATCATTTACGCCTCCATCAAGAAGACGCTGAGTCATGCAAACAGCACCAGAAACTGGCGGAAATGGTGAAATAAGGTGATGAAGGGGCTCGGGGGATTCCCTCGAAAATATGACCTCCTCTTAGAGTATTTATGCCGTGCTAATCAATATTCTCGTCCTCTGATTTATTATGCGTGGGCTTAATCTAGGTTTCAGGAGCAAAGAAGCGCAAACGCGTCTGCGGTAATTAACGTTATCACAGACGGTTCTGCAACGGCAAATTCTGCTCGCCACCAACGTTTATATGCATATGAACGAGCGAGAAGCAAAAGTGGGCGGCCAAATAACGCTTGCGCCAGTAGTCCCACGCATTGCGGTTAGCCTGCCTCCCTGCTGAGAGGCGCATGCGCACTAGCATGAGCGGCCGCTATTCAAATGAGTTTTAGAAGTTTGTTCAATGAAGTACTCTAGCTCCTCAACACTCAAAGGAGTTACGAAGAGAGGGTTACTAGGCGTTACTTCTGCCGTTCAGTTAGATGGACGCCGGCGCGCAACAGCTGTATTGAAGCGCGAGTTTCGTGCCTAAATGGACGCTGTGGATTCAAAAGCTAAACGTGAGCATTCTCTTAAAATAAAATGGCTCCAAACGTAGTAAGAACACATCAAGAAGAGATTCCTTGCTCATTATATTTGCCGAGAAGACGCTTCTATGAGCCCCTCTACATGCTTGGTTCAGTTCGTTTGGTGTAAATAAAACAACGCGTCAAGTTCAAAAAACTGAATCCGCAATTACCCGTGGTATTTCTTTATTGTAGAATTGTTTGCTTGTGTGCACATAATTTTAGTTGGTGAACTAGGGCTAAATTTCGCGTTACCTATTCAGGCGTCCGTAACACGTACTCTATTTTTTTAGCCCATTTTGCCGATGGGGAGCGTATAGTTACTAGTTACTAAGAAAGCTCCTTCAGAAGCAAACAGGGTTTCATTTAAGAACTATAAATGGAGCTGACAAATCATTCTACAGTTAGCAGCACTCAGGGGGTTCATTGATGCCAATATATTCAAAGGGGAAAGAAATTTTCAAGACGTTTGAGGCATAAGAGGTTTGTAAGAATGGTGTGAGTGTCGATCTCAGACGGGAATGTTGTGTTATGGTACTCTGGTTAACACTAACGGTAATACAAAATGCCCCTATAATTTAAATGAGATGCGTAAAAAAAAGCAGCAAACTTAGCTAGTTTGAATTGGCTCGAAGTTTCACAGAGCAGTTCCCTTCGAAATGTCAAGTACCAAGAGCCGTAGGAATCTGCATTCGAATAAGCGATCCATAATTGCCGGCGAAGACCGGTGCTTTAGTAGCCACAGCCTTCACCCTCTAGAAACAAAAGTATCGGTGCACATCATGCGCTCAATAGTTTGGCTCATCATACAGCGAGAATACTTTCGAGATAATGATCTTGCGTAATCATCCAGTATGTTTAAATTGAGTTATTATCTGGCATAGTTGTCTCATGTAATAACGTAATGCTCTCACATGGAAATCGAAGCGTGCACATTTAATGTCTTTTTTTTTACACCCGTCATACCTTCGGAATGATCTGTGATTGTATGAACCGCTTTAATAAATAAATATCACCGAAGTATATTAGAATACGTCTCGCGGAAGCAATATTCCGTTTTCAATCAGAACTCAGAAGTTATCATACGTAAATTCATTACCATCACGACGTCAGAAATGTGATTGCTTGAAGTTTAAAAAGAACGCTATTTTCGTGCTTAAGGACGGCTCTCTACGGGTACATTTGCACGGGGAACTGCGTCAAGGAGGCTCGCGGAAATAGGCCGCTGCTAGGCGTTCCATGAAAACAAAGGATTTGAAAAACGAGAATTTGATGAACCCTCGCGGCTTGAGGCGTTTCGCGATGGAGCCAATAATTCATTGTGCAATCCAGGGAATGATCTTTTTTCAACATTTTTTTTACTTAAAACAGCTAAAACTGAGGGCCCTAAAGTGAGTTTGAAGATTCAGCGTTCCCTCAGACTCTAACACAAACGAAGCTGTCTTTTTTTTTTTTGGGGGGGGGGGGGGGGGGAGGAGATGCAGCTACTCTTGCTCGCAATCAAGCCTTCTCAAATCATTCATTTTCTGCAGTAAAATTCATTATTTTGCATTTTTTTGGGGGGAAATAGTGTACTATTGTCGAATTCTTCGACGGAACGGAAGCGTCTGAAGGGTTGAAAGTTTTTTTTTTTCTTCTCTTGAGAGGAAATTTTTGGGAGCCTGTTCTACGTCTATATGTCACTCAGACGTAAAAAAAAACAGACGCCACACTACGGAGATGTTTGTAGCTCGTCTCTCGAGCGTTTTTTGAAATGGTCTTAACGATTGTAGGGGCAGGAGTAGAAAAAATATGGAGCCCTTGTATAACCATTGAAATTGAAGAGCAGCATAGCTGCATTGGTGATATTGTGACTTACTATACTGGTCGAATAAACAAACACACACGTCACTTCATCATCGTGTCATCAGTTTTCATTTTCTCCTTACATCGTCATTATAGTAGCCGTGGTGAAAGTATAGTCCAGAATTCTACATTTCCAATTTCACTCTCAACTACATGTAAGGGAACTATATGAATTTCCGCCTCCTGTCAGAGTCGCCTTAGCGGGCGATTGTCGTATACTTTTTATGGTATATCCTCTACAAAAAACAACAGCTACATCCGATTGTATATGAAATTCCGCCTCCTGTCAGGGTCGCCTTAGCGGGCGATTGTCGCATACTTTTTCTGGTATAGCCTCTACAAAAAGCAACAGCTACATCCGATTGCTGTAGGTGTACACCCTACACAGATGGATTGTTATTTACAGAATACAGGAATTCTAAAACGTTGACAACTTGGTTATCTATTAACCTATTACGACAAGTTAATGGAACTCGGGATAAAGACACAATCATCTCAGCCGCGAATTTCATTACAGTTTTATTTAGGATTACTAATTTATGATGCGAGCTACAGCAATCCGACACTAGCTATCGATTGGAAAATTCTGATTCGAAGCAATGCTGTCGACGGACACCAGTGTGCTCGGAACCTACCTGTATGCAGCTTTTCTGCTTTTCTGTAAAGCCGCAATGAGACGAATATTTGCACGCGAGCAGTATTCTTTTATTTGGTTGGCGAAGAAAGCGAGGCATTTGCTATACAACTTTCAGCTACTCTTTTCGCCCTGGGTTATGATAAATACAGATTTCTTTTACGAAAGGCACTGGGAGAGAGGTGAGAAAGCTGAGGAAGGTGAACTTACTCCCAATCTAATTATCTTGGAATAATAACTGCTCCCTAACTCAATCACATAACCATTACCCGAGTGCACAGACGCCTTAATTATCTGCATATGTTCCTGAAAGTTGCCCCTACAACTTTGTTATTATTCTCCGATGTCACAACAAAGTGTTTAGTCTTTTTATGAGTAATGATAATTGAAGGGTTATCGTTCTACACATAGGATTCCGAAAAGAAATGGGGTGTAAACGGAAATACAGTTGCAGCGAGAGAAGATAATCGGACGCGTTTCTATGTTCAAGGACTCAACGAAATTACTAAGGACACCTTAAGTCAGCTAAGGCCATTGAAGCCGTGGTGGCGTTGATACAAAGCGAGCACGCCACCATAACTCAACGGCAGTTCCATGGCTCTAGCTGCGTTAGAGGAATGTGCTGTAGCCTACATGTATGATTTGACGGGTTCTGCGGGAGTTAATGTACATGCGGGACTTGCATATTTACCGCAAGCTACTTCCAACCGCACACTGGTGTGACGAAAAGTTCTGTTGTGCCACGCATGTTCCAAAAAGCCAGAGTGGGGTTGCTAAATCTAAAATCTTACGGAATACACGAGAAGCCTTTCAGCGATTCCTTACGTAGCGACGCTAGGCACCAAAAACGAATTCCCGTTGGTGTTGTGAGGAAAACAAACTAGTTGGTGCGGCGGCATTGCAACGCATCGTTTGATTTTGCAGAAAATCTGGCCTCATCTTTTTAGCGCTCTTCTGCAATGCAAACCGCGGATACTAGTCTTTTTTTTTCTCGCGAAGCAAAACGATGTCCCATACCTGATGTTCCTCTTTGCAGTTGTCGTTTTTTTATTTTTTATTTTTTTGCCCATTACACAAGTGAACGATGAACTACCTGGCTCCCCTTTCTCTCCAGCCCGCTTCTGGAGACGCCTCCACACCGATATTTATCTTAACGCAGGCATCTACATGCACTTTCACTCAAAAATACACTACGGCCGCTGCGAACAGTGCCCCAAGATGGTAGATTCGTCTCATGTATTATAATAATGCCTCAGTATACAATGAGACGGCTGCCGCAATCGAAAGGGTCGGTTGTTGTCCTTATTAAAGGGCAATGGCAAACTTTACAGCACAAAGAAAACCCTGACATCTATTAGTTGGCCGTCCAAACGGCACAAGGCGCCACCAAGAGCCGAAGCACCCTAGCCGTCGTCAGACTCAATCGTTATTTCCTAATTTACCTCTACTGGAGAACTCAGCACTCACGTTTGAATCGGGAGCGCATTGACATCTAGAAACTTTTTTGACTCGTCCTATAGTCCCAGCACACAAAAACAAGTTTCATCGCGTTTCGCCGAGCTACTTATGCAAAGCGACGAGAAGATTCTAAGGCTAGTTATGTTAGCACTACTGTCATCGTAGTTTTAAAGGCACCCATTCTCATCTTGTCTTCTTTGCCCCGCGGTACCACTGTTTCTCTAGAACTTTCATTATTTGGCAACCAGCCCACATTAACAAACTTTTTCAGTGTTTAAAAATCCATTCATGTCTTGTTTCTCATCGCTTTTCACCCCGCAAGGCACGCTCGTAGGGCGGTTAAAAACCGCAGCAAACTTCACTTCGATGCATGTGCTTTAGAATCAATAGCCGATAGCTTGAAATCAGAAATAGCAAAACAACGCCTAATCAAGTTCAGAGAAACAACAGAAAGCTGCTCTTCTTCGCGGTTTGAAAATTACTTTCGATTTTTGGCGGGGTGACAGCACAACTGTGCTTTCTAACAGACAATTTTAAATTCGATCGCTTCCTCATGGAACAGTGTCATAAGCAAAATATTTATGTAAAAAACACTAATTATGCGACAATAAGCAGATAGGCTTAACCCCTACAGCCCTGGTGTATTCATTTCACGATACCGCACGAAATATCGTCTAGCGCATTCAGAACATTGCGAAAACGCCCACCTCCCCTCGCGGGAACCCCTGTGTAGATGCGACGCATAGGCGGAGCGGCGAAGGGACCGCGTTTTATAGCGCGCATAACGTTGAGGGGACTGCGTAAGCCGGTCCCAGTCGATGACGACGTTGGCGTACTTGTAAAGCGGCGTGGACTCTAGGTGTTTGAGCCAAGCGTGGATGTTGCTTCGCCGGAGAACGGCACACCGGTTATATGCGCAGCGCGCCCGAAGGAGAGGAATCCGCGGAGAGGAAACATGCGCCGGCCCCAGCGCGTCTGCCGCGGCTGTGACGCAACGTGCCGCGGCTATGACACAACACAATCAAACATAATCCACTTTAATCCAATCCAATCCAAATCCAATCCAATCCAAGCCAGGCCAAGCCAAGCCAAGCCAAGCCAAGCCAAGCCAATCCAATCCAATCCAATGCCCCTCGCGAGACAGTGTTCGCTATCGGAGAGGAGAGGGGGGTGAGCGGCGGAGAGCGCAGCTGGCGTGGCGAGGAGAATGGGGGAGGGGCGGACAACGCCGACGACGACGACGCCGGACAAGGCGAGTGAATGAGATGCTCTGCATCTAAAACAACTAGATTTCTGGCCAGGGGTTCCTTAAGAATGCCTCCTGCGATTGACATTGCGTTTTCAATTGGCTGGACGATATGAAAAAGAAGCTCCAGTAGACTCAGGCACTACCAACCTTGTGTTTTTTTTCTGTAAGCTCAGAGTGTCGCAGTTATTCATTTCTTGAAGAAAAAATTGTTTTAGCTTTAGCAACAATTTTAATTGGCTAATGAGCTACTTAGTTGTCGTGCCTGTAAATACTTGCACTATCAGCGTGAATTTCGTTTCCACGTTTCTGAGTTCTAAAAATCTGCGAAAATAAACAGAGAAACAATTCAAGCTGGAAATAAAAATTCGAGGGCTGTTTTAGTACTACCAGTATCAAATCTTACGTTCCACGTCATTTTCTACAAAACTGTATTTATATATTCCCTCAAACCAGATGTACCGAACAATGCAGGCAGTTGTGGGCTGGAATAAATGTCACACTGTCACGTGGCCGCCGGGACTTGCGCGAAATCTTCAGCAGCCTTCAATTCGTTTTTGCACCGACAAGAATACAGGTTTTCCCGCTCAATGCAATCCAATCACCATACAATTTAATCCAGGCGCCAGTGAATTTATTCTAAGCGCCATATAATTTAATCCAGATGCCATGTAATTTAATCCGGGTGCCAGTGAATTTAATCGAAATGCAAAATAATTTAATCCCTTCGCCAACAAAATTAATCCAGATATTAGCAGAATGTTCACGTGTGGTTTGTGCACGATTAGGCGCAGCTTTGCGGACTTTTTCGCGTGTGCAGTGGCGAGAACGTGGCGTTTCTGGAATCATTATGTGCAAAATATCATATGCGAGCCGCCTAATGGACATTTACAAACACCTGCAGACCAGGAGAGCAGTCTCGTTTGATCCGTTGCTGCCGTGTGCTCATCGTCTGCGAGATCGTCAGAAGTATCGTCTGCTCGCGTATTGTTAAGCCAGCAGATTTTCCAGCTTATTGTTACGCAAGCAGACGACACTTCTGTCGCGAGCAGGCGATGTTTCTGGCGATATCGCAGACGATATTAGAATTTGGAAATAATGCCTAGCTCTGCAAGAAAGCATTCATTAATTGAAAATCAGAATGCTACAAGCAGTTACGTTATATGTTTTTATAAAATAGCTTCTGAAGGCATGGTTACGGGAAGAGCAGACAATACTTCTAACGTGTGTTATCGACAGCACTCTCGCAGACTCACCGCACGCGGCACCAACGGTCCGTAGGTGTTAGCAAATTGTCCATTAAGCTGCACTGAAGTGGTATTTAGCCCATAATGGCTCAAGAACATCACCTCTTCACACCACGCACGACAAATTTGCAAAGCTGCGCCTAATTTTCCAAAACACACCCCTGAATACTCTTCTGGTAGCTGGATGAATTTGTTTGGCGAAGGAAATAAATGGTTTGCACTTGGATGATATTCGCTGGCACCTGGACTACATTAAAAGGCGTCTGGATTAAATTATATGGCGCTTGGAATAAATTGTATGGTGATTGGATTAAATTGATCGGGAGAACCTGTAGCTCTTGCCGGTGCAAAACGGAACTGGAAGGCTGCTTTAAAAGACAACTTGAAGACTTGAAAACCTGTTGTATTCCCTGTCCCATCCCCGAAACTAACACGAGCAATGCCAACCCTCAGCATAAAGTAACGATGTTTCTTCGCCATTATTCTGAAACGAATGCGCTTCAGGGCATAGTCGATGCTCCGCAGGTAAAGTGCAGGGTGAAACAACATCCGCCCTCTAAGCCAATAGAGCATCGCGGTGCACCGAAAGCGGACCTGGATAATCCAATAACCCTGGCTGAAGTTTACCGGACCATCCAGCCCCTAACCCCCCCTAACACATTCCCCCCCCCCCCCCCCCCCCGAGGGAATGGCATGGTTACAAATCGTATCTTCCGAAGCCGTAGCGGCCTTTCTGCGCAGCCCTTACCGCCTTTCAGGCGAGCAGACCGAGGCAGGCCCACTTCCCGCGGAATAAGAACACTCCGATATTGCCCTTATTCCCGTAGCGGGCAAGACACTGATGCTAGAAAACTTAAAGCCCCTTAGTCTCCCTGGCCCACCCAGGTACTGTTCAACACTCGGTTCTTAACCACACCGGCAGTAGATCGAAGCCGAAAACTGATTTATACCCTCGATGTTAGGATTGCCACCGCACCTCGCTAGTGACACTCCGCGGCTAGGACTTGAGCTGCAGAATAAAGTTTGATCTTTCTCTCTCACTAGTTACAGGAACTCTAGAGGGTTATTAAGTTTCCTTCTATTTAGAATGTTATCACATCAAAACACGTTCTCTATACTGCTCGGCGACAAGCGACGAATTGTATGTTAATCAAAAGTTATGGAGGCTTGTTTCTGTCTTGTTTTATTTTTCACTTCCAGTGACTCAAAACGGCGTCTTTTTTTCAAAACGGCATGACTGTCTTTCACTTCGTGAAAGACAGCCATGGACTACAATTAAGCCTCATACAAGCTATCGAGGCTCTGCTACCTGAAAGAAGTGGAAAATACCTGCCTGTTACACCAGCATGTGGGCTGGTGGCCGGCAGGTCGCATATCCGATCGCACCCTTTATATGATAGTTGTCTAATAGACTACCACAGTAACAAGCAGTAGGGGCTCATGCGTGCACCCGCATAAATATGACTAAGTGTAAGGAGCTGCAAACACTCGACTGAAACCGAACTTAGTTCCCTTTGTATCGAGATATCCGGCGCAATAACGCTTAAACAATGCAGTTCAAACCGCTCGAACAACACTTGTGACACAGAACTTCCAGAACGCATTTATTTTACATTTACATCTAGCCACCTTACAGCTTGCTTCGGGAAAGTGTTTATAGAAGCTCCATCGATCTCATCTCACTATTCACGATTGGTGATGCCAGAAATCCTAGAACGGGAAATTGAATATCTGTTTTCGCCGTGTCAGTATTTTCTGCAGGTATAAACAACTGTGGATGTCACAAATAGTAGATTTATTTTTCACCATAATCATGGAGTGAAACTTGTTTCTACTTTCTAGGAGCGCTTTAAAGCATTCTTCTCGAGTAGTATGCAAAGAATGCATTAAGCCTCCCCTCAAAGCACCAATGCCATTCACGCGCTAGATCGGGAGCGGGTGCTTGGTATAATCAGCTACGACATTATTGTCACTAACCACAATTACACCAAATACAGTAAACACAATTTGGCTTACACACGGGCCTCCACTCAAACCAGCATATTCGTGATCGGTGTGGCCGCCGGAAAGAGTGTCGCGTGTCAAGGGCAATCCCCTGCACGGGGATGTGCCAAGAAAGAAGACGAAGACCTAAAATTTGAATTTAGCGCCCAAAAACGGCCCAATCCAGGAGCGCGCTGAATTGAAGTTGGCATCAGGACCAAATATGGAATTGAAATATGGAACCAATCCGGAGTTTCGGCTCCGGAGCCCAGAAGCTACTTAAGCGAGGAGCGCAAGGAGAAGGGGGCGGACCAGAGAACAAAGAAGCAGCGCGAGGAGGAGACAGGAAGGTGTGGAACGAGGAATCCAGAGGTGACGCTGCCGGTACTCCGGCGTCGCAACACAAGCCTGGGTGGGAGCGGCCCGACACCGCCTAGGTTCCAGTCTCCTTGATGTCCCCAGCACCGACGGGTCGAGAGCATACGGGGAGCGCCATCGCACCGTCGACTCACGGCTCGACGGCCCCCACAACGGCGACTCTACCGGAACCAGGCGCCACCTCCTCCGCTGCAGGGCTGCTGAGTACTTTGTCAGCGAACTCTTTTCTCAAGAAAGAAAAGCACCAGTGGCCTGTCGGCAACACAACGAGCGCGACCACAGCGCAGCTGACAAAACCAGCGCAGCACAACTTAGCGGCGACGACAAGTCCACTTCAGCGCAATGACAACACAAATAGATTGGATCATGGTTGGTTAGGACATTTGCTGTTAAGACTTCATTAGGTGGCTTTGAAGGTTTGAAGTGTAAATAATCGTTTGAGTCGTTGTTAGTTAGGGTTTAAAAATACTGATTACTTGTTTAGTTAGTTTGGATTTTTGGGGGGTTTAGAGTGTGATCATGTTTGCCTCAAGGTTTTCTTCTCCTATATAATCTTTACTGTTCATGGCACGTCTGCCCAGTCCCCTTTTTCTGTGCGGTTAGATGGTATGTGACGCAAAGACACTACACACTCTCAGCAGGGGGACGCGAATAGTGGACTGTCTCATCCGCGACTTTATTCAAAGTGGCGATAATGACGGTATACCCGCACAGACGGCATACATCACTTTCTGTATTCCTGTACGCTGACGACTCTACCTTGAGGACCTACTCACGCTCAGCGATGGCGATATGAAGTAGCCGCTGCAGTGCGCGACCGACGTCTTTAAACGGCATGCGCAGAAAGGACTTCAATGCGGGTCACAGAAGTCGGAAGCATAAAAACTTCTTGACGTAGAAAGCCGTAGGCTGATGCATCCTGCATTGAAAGGTCCTTCAGAAACTCAATTCACTGCACCATGTGCAGCTTTCCCGCTCATGGCAGTCCTTTCAACAGTGATTACTCTGCAATTTTTTAGCGAAATCAAAAGTTGTTTTGCACAGCTAATATTTGGGGTGAATACTTGCTTTGTGCACAGTCTCAAGTCGCGCACGTTGCGCGACTGGGTTCCTGAGCCATGGGAACTATCCTATAGAAAGGCATGGGGAGTTAGATTTGACAGCGAATTGCACAAAAAAATACTCAGCAACCTGAAATATTCTTTTAGCGTTTTAATCTTCACGTTGACTTCTAGCTTTATGCCAAATGTCATTTTCCTAAAGTGGTTTTTCTAGGTTCCCGAGAGGTTGTAATTTTGACCGAGAAAGCTGGGTATGACAGTGTATCGAGCAATATAAAAAACCAGTAAATGCCACTCTGCACCTGCCAAGACTACTATTCATAACTCAACTTTGGTATGTCGCAAAATTCAGGCTGCCCGTCCTGCCACAACACTCGAACAGAGGAAAAGCGAGCTGGCCAGCTCGGACCCAGACGACAAGCGCAATCTTGTCTTGTGGGCGCGAAGCGTAGCCAGAACCACAACTTATCCGGCCTAAGGCACCTCTCACCTTTTCGAAGGTAACAAACTACCCAATGGAATTTCAGGTGTATTAAAAATTGCCTCCATTCGTTCTGTAACAGCACTTTAACATTGTACTTTGTGACCTCGTGGTCTATAAATACACAAACGGCTGTGACATACCTCCAAAGGTATTGGCAGAGTGACTACTCTCAAACAAGTTCAACAGGTCATTTTCTATTCAAATGCACAAATGGGCCTCATAAAAAGTTTAAAAACTTGCGGCTCTGGTACCTAATGATATAGGGCTGCGTTCGTCACTCCTGCATCGGAAAGGGACAGCTCACATCACCTACACAGAAACAGTTAATTTTATGTCGACGAAATGGGGCGCTCATGCAAAGTACGTGCCTTTGATGAAAGGAAGGCATCTCAAAGGACATAGTTTCTTATGTCAGTGTGAAGCGCATTTTGTGACTATCAGAACCAATATTCTTAACCCCGAAATATTGGCATGGCCTAACTTGTTGAGAGACAAACTCATAAATTCCTAAATGCTGTCTATTCATGAATACTTCGAACATTTTATCGTTGAAATACCAACCTAGTTTACTGTTTTGAGCCTGTGTTTTTCATGGTATAGCAATAAAGGTTGGTCCTAATGCGTGTGTTCTTGCCCCCTACGACCTTTAAGGGCCGTATTCTGAGTCCCCCCTCCTCTCCACTTGCTCCCTCCATTCGGCTGAGGGGAGAATTTCGCAATGCTTATGCACGGGGAAATTGAACTAGTGTCTCGAGTGGAGGAAGGACTCAGAATACCAGGGTAAGACTTTTTAATGAAGCAATGAGGCAACAGACTCGACGC